>NC_139910.1:20852622-21452622 GCF_905171665.1 Trachurus trachurus
TTGGCAAAACGGTTTGCATCGTCACCTGCGGTGTAGGAGAGCAGTGTTCGAACCCCACCTGGGGCAGTCCGTACCGAACAAAATGCAGAGGGCCAGGTAATTGGCTACAATGCCACTATAAGTATTCATATGGAAATTAGAAATAACAAAACAAACTTCTGGATGATGTTCCTGTAGTATCTGATCATATTACATGAGCAGATTTTATGAGAACTCGCTCTGAAGTAGCTGTTCAAATATCTGAGAGTGTACTTTGTTTTAATTGCCCTGGAGATCATGCAAATCAGAAAACCTGCAACAACAAAAAAACAAAAAGCACAACACTGAGCAAGTCCTGTCTGCTTATGAAGATCATGTGAAGTGACTGAAAGCTCCAGAATAGCTAGAAAATGAAACTTGAGCTATAATTGTTTTGTCACCTGTGTCAAGAATTAACTCTGAAACTCAAATTTGTTCGGTTGTTTATTATAAAGAAATGAACTAACCTGTTATCCAAAATTCATAATGACAGTGTTACATGGCCTATAAATAAAATCCTTATTAACTCAGTTGATAGAAGGCCAATTCCATTTCAGTTTTTCTTTCAGCATAGTAGCTTTATCACTGTAACCCAGGCCAATTTTATTTTGTAAATATCTGATATTAATTTGTCTAAACTGAAATGGTTTCTCGGACGTAATTTATGAGGTATGGGATTTTAAAAAGTGCCACAACTCAAATTATGACAAGAAGATGACTGAAATCACAATCAGATCCAGATCGTGCAGCTCACCGGGGAAACAAACACACGGAAGCAGACACACCGCAAATCAAAAGCAATTTCAGTATCGATGGCTCGAGTTTTGATAAAAATCAATGGTGCTTGCCTTGTGTCAGGAAGGGTCAACGCTCCAATTCAATTTCCTCCTGAGGTAGAAATACGCAGGCAGGGGTTAGAAGGAGGAGGGTGTGTGTGTGTGTGTTATAGTCTGTGTGTAGTATGAGTCTGTGATGTCCTGACATTAAAAACACACACACTCATGTACACAAATGGAAGACTGGAATTAGTAATAGCTTCAATATAACTCATCCAATCACAAAGCTGCTGTCGTGACACTGTTTTTATGTGTGCATAGATACATTTTCACCCTCAGTAAAAAAATTCCTGCACTGTCAGTGTTTCATCATATTTGTTCGTTTTATCAAATTAATAGTAATGATAATAAATAAGTTGTGTTATGATAAGCCTGGCAGCTTTTACCTGAAGCTTTTGCAGAGTGCGGATTTGCTCACACAAAGATGTCATTTGAGCTCAGCTGATTGACACTTTTCTCTCTCGCTCAGCACGGCCATCATCGGTCTTTCCTGGAAAATCATTAAAGCCGTTTTAGAAACACTGACTTACCCAACCATCTAGGTGTCAAACCAGGTCTTTGTGTTGTGTGTGATTGTCTGCACAGAAGTGACAAATGAGCAAGGACTTGAACTTTTCCTTACAGCTTCCTTTCTTTCTTTTTTACATGACTAATGTATTGGTGTCACATAGCCACACCACAACGCTGCGTCATGGAGAATGGTCTGACTGCATTTATTATCATATTGCTAGAGAGAGGGAAAAAAAAACACACAGGCTTATTTGCATGTCTTTAAACCAGTCACAGTCGTCATTTGCAGCTCTGAGCCCAGGACGTGGCGACGGTGACAGAATGCAAAATGGTGTCAGAGGGGAAGCGTGCATGTGAGTGAGTGAGTGAGTGAGCTCTGTCATTCAAAGAACAGCAAACACAAATGTCAACTGTGTAATTGCACAAACCAAATCTTGATCAGAACTAAAAGACTAAGATCCGTCTGCAGGTCTATGTTGCTGCAAATTGTACAAACAAAATCTCAGCCCTAAGAATTTTGCCATCACATTGAAATTTTCAAATCTGGTATCTCCACCATCTTTGGTATTTTTCTTCCAAATTTGATTAAGTCGATAATAAAACAAAAGTACTATTTTTTTTATTTAACCAGGAATAATCCCATTGAGATTCAGAATCTCTTTTGCAAGGGGGTCCTGGCCAAGAAAGCAAGAAAGCAGCACAGTACATGACAGTTGCATAACTCAGATTCTGAGTTTTATTTTTCACTGTAAAACTCGCACACTTTTTAAAAAATACAGGCATATTTGGAGGTCAAAAGGTGAATTTACCGGAGAAAATATTGGCAGAGTTAGGCGGTAGAGCCACACTCAGCACCAAAAATAAGGGTCTCACCCTGCACGATGTTGCAATTCAATGTTTGGTGTGAAATTTTTCTCTCTTTTTTTTTGCCTTTCACACTGCAGCTTTAATTAAACACAATCTGGGAATGAATTTCCCCCCACAACTTGGGGAATTGCCAAAGGTTTTTTTTTTTCTTTTTTTCGGCTGTCCCTGTACACTTTCATGCGCACACATATACGTAAATGCACACACACCATTACATTGTCATACATTTGGGATGAGGAGTACAATTTTCATGGGCTGTATACACCCATACAGAATACATCACAGATGAAATATAGCCCTTCAGAAAGACAGCAGAGGAGCACCTCCCACCTCCACTCATACATCCTTCTCTCTCTTTCACACACACACACACACACAGATACACTTTGCACTGGCTACGTGCTGATTGGACACGGGCAGGGGTTTGCAAACAGAACTGCTAGTGACTGGAAATACACAGAGAGGGAGAGATGAGAGGAGCCCCTGCAGCGCTGAGGATTGGGCCACAGTCCTTCATACTCTCAACAATGAAAACATCAAAAAGCGAGACAAGAGACACAGGCGAGGACACAGACAGCAAACATCTTGATACATGCATAAAGAAATACTGTGAATGGCCTGGAGGCTGGCAGGGTTTTATGTCGCTGTATATAAAGCGGTGGCACATCTATCTCTGGTCCTGTGAAGTGCTGGGTTTATCAATGTTCAGGTGCTTTGCAGAACAAAAAAGAGAGGGAGGGGAGGAAGATGGGAAGAAAGAAAGGAGCATGGATCACTGACCCCCAACCATCCCATTCCATTCAGATTGTGTTGCTATTTCCCCACTGATCTATGCCATCTGGCTGTGGATCTACATTTTGGCACCCCATCCATGTGGAATGCCCCGACACACGGCTCAGCTCGCGGTGAAATGAAGGGAAAATGAAAATGAAATGAGCTGAGCTTCTCTCCTGATCCTGGTCTCAGCTCTGTCCTCTGCTCAATCTCATCACCCTCTCCCTCCCCCTCCCCCTCCCCCTCCCTTCCCACTCTCCCTCCCCTCTGTATCATCATCCTCTTCCTCCATCCTCTCATCCCTCCTCCCACCTCCCTCTCCTCCTCCTCCCTCCCCCTCCCCCTCCTCCCCTCCCCTGCCTCCCGCCACCCCTGGGTAATCAGTGTGCTCTCTCATTCCGTGGCACACGGAGACACATTGATCTGGCAGCACGCTCTCATGCTCGTGGATGCGCACCTACACACACACACCTACACACACACACACTAAGGTTGTCTCTCACACACATAAACACTCACACATACATTGATCTGGCCCGCAGGTCAAGTTCAATAGGAACAGCTAAGCGGCCTTTTTTTTTTCCTTTACAGACTAGCTCTGCAGTATACTGCAAGGAGCTCTCCTTCTCTCTCTTTCTCTCTCTCTCTCTCAAACACACGCACACACACACACACACACCAACCAATACATGCACGCTCTTTCTCTCTATTCTTTTTACACTCTCTGGCACCTGAGTCTGACAATAAAACCTGCGTAAAATAAATGAACTCACATATGGCTGCATGATGGAATGACATTCTCAGGCATCCATCACCTTTAAGGGCAACACCTTCAGTACTAACTGAGGATAAAAACACAACACATCTCATTGCTGTAAAGGTTAAAGGTTAATTTTATACTCAGATATTATGATTAATGTTGATTTGCTTCAGTCTGGATGAGGCTTCACTTCTAAAAAACAAAGGAAGCCCTAACACTACTGTATCTGCTCTGTTTTTGTATATATCAGACACACAACACAACATCCATTTCTGTACAAATATGTGCAAATTTTCCTGTGAGAGAGAAACACACAAATACTGTAAATACATGCATCGTACAAGCAAAGAGACAGAGGGAGACATGCTCAGACAGACAGATGAAATCACAACACGCTGGAGACACATAAGCCAACATCTCAGTAAGCAAGAGCATGCTGGGATTGTTTGGGAGGGGGAATCCCACTTGACTGAAATCTCTCTTTTCCTCTCTGTGTGTAATTTTTTACTCTTTTATGATTCCAGAGTAATTTATCCCTCAGAGAGAGAACAAGACAGACAGACGGACATACAGAGAGGGAGAGGCAGCGAAGAGAGAGAGAGAGAGGGAGAGAGAGTCCCACATTTGGCACTACACTTTGATTTAGTGAAGCAAATTTAATTTTGTTTGCTTTATGCAAAAAAGCGGCATGGGCCTCGACTTCTGTTGATTTCCACTGGAGGCAGAAACATCGCTAATGGGAGCTAGCGCCGCGCTCACCACAGCTACAGGGCTACGACACTAACTGAATTAGCCTCATGCATATATTAAATACAGACCTGCTACACAAATTAGCCTAGTGGTATGTAGCCTAGCACCTCACCAGTGAGGCTTTGAGATCTGAGCTGCAAATTAATTGGCTAGGTTGCCTCCAAGAGCAGCTCCTCTGTTTTTTCCTCCACCCTGAATTATGCTTTCCAATTGCCGAAACACATTTGATATGCATGGAAAAAGGCGTGTAAAGCAGTGTTCCTTCACAAAGGCAGTGTTTGCTTTCATTCCTACACTTTTGTGCATCTGCCACTCATAATGACAGTAGGGGTTTATGTCCCGCTGTATGTGTAACTGCATGAACATATAGGCTATTAATACAGCCCTGAATATATTAGATACAGCCCAACAGAAACATTTCCTTCTGGCGCAGTGCTTTGACTATGTATTTGAAGGTGAGTTTGTTCGTTCATTATATGAGTTGCACAAATTCCACATGCTTAGAGACACTGCAACAAACTTGTGCACATTTGTATCCCATGGTAACTACAGACTAGAAGTGAGGGAGCATATTTCTTACCTTTTAATATCCTGAGATCTATCACTGCTAAGTAAAGAGAAGGTAGGAGTAATGTCTTTGTTCCCCAATGAGGACAAAGACATTACGTTTGTGCTTGTGCGTTAGAGACAGAAAACAAGTGAGAGAACAAGACAGAGATTAGTTTGATTACCACACTGAGAACAGCCATTATTGCTCCCTGAGGTCTCTCCCCTATCCATCTTGGTTCGATCCCTGGACATACACCTTGGCTGAGTTTCAGGATCTTTAAATGTAGTCGTGGATTAAGTGAGCCTTGCGACATCACTATTCAGTAGGATTCATTGTATCTTGCATTTTGACCTTGACCTTGATGTTTGAAAAACTTAAGGAGACTTTCAGTAGCACCATAATTAATTTCAGTGCAAGATATTTTACAGGCCAAGCTTTGAAAAAGTGATGTGTTAGTTTTCTCCTGGATTCAAGAGAACGTGCCCTACTTTCAAAAAGCTTTTGCATTTGGCCCTGCCTGGGAGTGTTGCGGTGTGTGTGTGTGTGTGTTTGGAGTAGTGTTTAAAAAGGCCACACAAAAGTAAGAGGTCTATTCAATAGGCCTCCCTCTGCCCTGCCCCCTAGCTTGTAGGAGACATGGAGGACACGGCGTGATGGAGGGACAGCTGGGGTCTCTGGCAAAAAGACAGAGAAGCAAAAAAAAAACATGGCTGATGAAAAGTGAGCACATTACATGAGAAAACTGTTGACTCTTATCGTTATTTGTGGCAAGTGTTTTAGTTAATAAAAGACATTTATACAGAATGTTGTACTAGGCTTATATCTGAAATTAAAATCTAAAACAGTGTCTGAGATCAGATCTGTTTCTTTTCTGCTGAGTCATGAGAGAAACAACCCTGACAACTTTCTAATTATCTGGTTGATGTTGTATACTGTATGTATACACATCTTTGACCCACTTTACACAAATTTGTGTTAGTTTGGCTGCCATGTCACACACACACTAAATGGACTTTAAAATGTTGTCATTTGTGTTTAATGACAAACATTTCTGCTTCTGTTTGACTGTGAAGGAATGAAGCCCAACCTGCAGCTCAACACAAACTGAACCCTGATGACTCACACTCTGACTCAGGCACTGGGGACTGGACTCGGACCCACTCTTTGGTGAGTTGGACTTGGATTCAAACACTGAGAACTCAAGACTCAACTTGGACTTGAGGTTTACTGAGTCGGCTATAACACTGGTACAGGCCTACAAGCTGTAAAGTAAAATAATAGTGTATAAGTGGAGGCTCACTATATGGAGAATGGAGGCAACTATAAAAGCTTCTCTCTCATCAAAGGCCACATGATAACTACTTCTTCTTTTTTCACCCTCCTCCTCCTCCTCCTCTTCCTCAGGTCACCCTGACTGTCCGGCCCGCTGCATATCACTCTGCATCGTTTTAATTCATCTCCAAAACACCAGAGAGCTTCGGCCCCTTTTTTTGATTTTTAATTGACCAATTTAATGACTAGTGTTTGCACCTGTGAGTCATCACTGTGGCCAATTGATCATGTCGCTTCACCGTTTGAATCGTGTCTGGTGTAGGCTATTTGAAAAAAATAAAATAAAAAGAAAGAGTAATTGTTAGTTAGTGAAATGAAGAGTTGCCATCTAATTGAGAAACAGTGTGTTCCGGAGAACTGGTTTCAAGGGTTTCGGACACGAGTGAGTGTTTTGTTACTGTGTTTTTTTGTACACTTTGTTTATGGTTTTTTGACATTTGAACAAGCACAGAGACCTAACATGATAGACAGAGCATCCATTTAGACAGTTGTAAATGAACTGAGGGATTCTTAGCTCTTAAGAGCTTGCAGAGACAAATGAGCAAACAAACAAACAGGAAAGAATGCCTGCCAAAGGAATTCAATAAAGTCAAACTAGGGTGCAAAATCAATTAAAAAAGGAAAATAAGAAGACAACAGAAAAAAGGGACAGAACAAAGTGACTGGAGGAGTATACCAGATATGAAAGCTTATATTATAGAGACATAGCATCACAGCAACATTTATAGATTATGTAGTTAGGTCTCATTTAGCACTGTCAGAAATGGCTTCCAGAAAAAAAATTTTTTTTAGAGTGATGTTTACAATAATGAATCTCTTCCATTTTACCTATAGAAAGCATCTCATTGAGCCACCTTTAAAAACATGGGGTGGATGAAGATTTCAAGTCTAGTAAGATTCATGTTTTAGTCGCAGACATGCGGAGTCCAGAGTGATATGACACACCAGACTGAAGGTACATTTTAATTCAATATATCAAAACAGAATTGGAAAATAAGTGAGACTCAGCAGTGCCACATCTGTCACATACAGGACAAAACAGTTTAGTTTTAGAATAATGCAGTCAGTGTAAAACCTGAAACTGAATTGATTGAATGGTAAATGGACTTGTGCTTATATAGTCCTTTAATAGTCTCGAGGACCACTCAAAGCGCTTTACATTGTTGGTCACATTCATCCTTTCACACGCACATTCATTTCATACAGCGCTTTCCTGGCTAAAAGCAGCGCTACAGTGCTTTTTGAAAGCTTATCATTCACACACCCTGGGGGCAAGTGTTGGTTCAGAGTCTTGCCCAGGGGCACTTTGACACACGGACTGGAGGAACCCAAACACCGACCACAATCAAACCACTGACCTTCTGGTTAGTGAAGGACCTGCTCTACCTCCTGAGCCACTCTGAACCTTGGCCAGACTTCCTCCAGTAACTCCTCTGACACAGTATCTCAGTTCTTCTTTTCAGGTTTCTCCGAGTTGAGCAAAGCTGTGATCAGATTTATAGAGTTTGGTTGTGAGACCAGTGTGTGGCTCTTTGGTTTTAAAGTGAATTCAGGTGAAGTCTCTCACACAGAATTCCTGATTTGAATCTAGCAGTAGAAATGTGATGGAGGGGGGTTATATTTGGTCATTTATATAAAGATAGTCTACTGTCATTGTGTTTCAGGTTTGGTGTTAGCATATAACAACCCAAACAAAACAGAACAAAAGAAAAACCAGCCAACAGCCAATACTCAGAACTGTCTTTCAGCTATAGCCTATAGGCTACAAGCAGCTAGTTTATATTGACGTAACAAAATTCCACCTACCAGCCCCAGTTATGGTCACTAACACTTAATATTTCATGATACATTACAATATTTAATCTTGTAAATACATGTTTGATGGTTTGGAAAATACATGTCCCTTCTTGCCAAGAGCTGAATATTTCCCCATTTCCAGTTTTTATGCTATGCTAAGCTAACTGGCTGGTTCCTGTAGAGACTCTACAGGAACCAGCCAGTTAGCTACAGTGTAGAGCCTACGGCTAGGAAAGTGTTAAGAATCTGTTAATCTAACTCTCTGAAAGACAATTAAATTTGTGTTTTTTTTCCAAAAATGTCAAACTACTCTTTAAATATTACAAGTTTCACTTTGGCCCTGTGAGAATTGTTTGTGCTTGGAAACCTGTCCCCAGTGATTAGAGGAAACAGATAACCATTTAAGAAAGAGACATAAATCTCTACAGTGGTGGAATTAGTTGGTCAGAATATAGGTGTGCAGCTGTTTTTCCCCCTGCTCTTGTCTGTCCATAGCTACACTGATCAGTATTGGTAATTGATACGCAGACCTGTGCTTGTACAATCAATCCGAGCGGTGATGTCTGTCCACCATTAGGGTGTGAAGCAGTCAATCATGCATGTCAGCTCTCTGTCTATAAGACATTCTCACTCTCATTCTTTTATTGCTTTGCTGTGTGTGTAGGCACAGACACAGAAACAAAAATTTGTGTTTGGTGCTCCCTGTTCGCACACATACACACACACCTCCTCAAACACATTTGCGAGAGCTTTAGTCACTCTGGTCATCTCCATCGACGACTTCAAATTTACGGCCTCAATTTCTTATCTGGACACTGGAGTGTATATTCACATGGACACAGCTAGATGTGTTGCTGCTGAAGGCCCATACAGCACTCATTCAAATCGACTGCGCATGCACCGTAACCCATCGTGTGTCCATTTGCATGGATAGCTGTAGATTTATCTGTACTGTAGGCCATAGTGCAGACTTGTGTATGGACGTGTATGGAGATTTACACCTGTTTTAACCCCAGGGTTAGCCATCAGTATTGATTAGTACAGAGTTAGCCAGATTTTAATCCCTGCTTGGCCCAAGACTATCGATCAGGGCGCTGAGCTTTCAAGTGGGTTTAACGACCTCCCTGCCCCTCCTCCCGTCCCTCGCTCCCCAGTTTCAGATGCACTCTTTTTCTAATTGGGACGGAGAGGGAGAGGTTTGTTATTACACTCCAAAGCAGAAGTGACATGAGGGTGTTAAGCTCGGACCCACACACTCCTCTTCCACCACGCTCCTTTTTCAATAGCGAACCATTACAGTAGAACGTGACAGCATGCTGCCCGTAAAATATGACTGCACTCATGCTTCTCCTATCTGGAGTTTGTGTAGGACATTATAAAGCAGCAGACGAGATGAATCTGTGCACCTTGACAGCAATGTCACAGTAAAAATACCTGCATGTGAGTTATGACCACTCACCTAGAGGTAGGAGCGTCCCCTTACGTCTTTATGGGTCCTCTGAAGACAGTTATATGGGACAACATGGGAAGTCTTATAGGAGCCTTGGTGCCTTGGGACTTGAGGAGTGTTGTGAATTTATAGTTCAACAGAGTGGTCACCTCTCTGATTGGTCCGGCACAGTAACACTGGAAATTGAAAGGCTGGGTTTTAGAGGTGTTTGAGTACGTGTTTGTGTGCCAGCTCTATGCAGAAATATGAATTTGAGTGCATTTCTGCTTGTGGAAACATTTGTCACTGTGTGTGTGTGTCTGGTGCAAATGCGTGTGTGTGTGTCTGTGTTTGTATGTGAGGGATGGTTACTGGGCTTGCCGTTTCTCCTCCATTTGTCCTCCTACAGGCAGAGCAGGCGGAGGGGAAATAAATTGGAGAAAGAGAATAAATCAATGCTAAACTGAGCACCAGTGAGACCTCCTAACCCTGGCACTGTCACACACACACACACGCACACACACACACACACACACACACACACACACACACACACACACACACACACACACACACACACACACACACACACACACACACACGCACACAAAATATGAAACGTGTCCAGGGAAAATGATGTATAAGCCCATATATCTATAGCAACCTGAGCTCACACACACAGGCTAAGAGAAAAGAGGAAGACGAGCTGTTTTGGTGGATAGCCTACTCTCTGCACAGGATCTTCGAATCTCCAGAGAAGAGACCTCATCTCACTCCTGGACCATTTACAGTGTGCATACCTCAAATATCATAAGTACTTCAACTTCAGCTGAGCTGATGCTTCAAATTACAGTCGTTCACCTGTTGTGGCTTCTTACATACACACTGACACTCCAGCTCCTCTCGGTGCTCTCACTGTCTCAGCCTCAGCTGACATTTCAACTGCTTTCATCTCCTCCAATGACAGTTCAACTGTTTTCATCTTTCACACTTCCACTGACAGTTCACAGCTAAATTAGTGAAATTTCAAACGCTTTCGGCTCCTAGTACTTCAAAAGATGCGTCCAACTCTTTCAGTGCTTCAACTTCAGCTGTTTTAAGAGCTTGAACTTACAGTTTTTTATTACTAACAAGCAATGGTCAATACTGAAGCTACGGTTCATCTCAAAACTGTTTCAAACACTTCTTATGTGTCAAAATAAGCACATTTATCCACAACACTGGCAACAAGTCTCACTCTGTCACTCTCACTGTAATACACTGAACTACAAAACACTAACAATGGAGAGAATTACATTGATTTTATCACTTACTGTAGGTTTGTATGTTTTTTTTGTTGTTGTTGTTGTTTTTTAAACAGTATTTTATCATAGAAAAAGATCTCAGCACTTCATCAAGTGCACTAAATTATTGTATATTGTAACAAGAATGAATCAGCAACACAGCATTTTTGCTTCAATTACATGAATTGTGTATAGTGACTATATGTATAGTTTTACTATTAAGAAAGCTGAATCACAACATTTAAAAATTACCAAGATTACCATTTTCAACTTTAGAAAACATAGTGTTTTGCAGGTGGTGGACTGGTAACTGAGGAGAGAGTTCATGAATTTTACATTGTGTGAAAGCAATGAAAAGTGATTCACAGTTTGCTCCACATGGACTTGTGTTCTGCAGACTGTGTTAAAAGTTTTGACTGTGTGACTTCTGTTTTGACCAATGCTTGTTAGCAACTGAAAAAAAAACTGTAAACTGCACCTCCCACCAGATCCAAACAGTTAACATTTTGCCCTAATACATTTTTCTAGCAAACACACAACACTGCTCATCACACTGACAGAAATCAGTGTATCAGTTTGTTTGTGAGGAGACAAGCTTGATGTATTTTCTGACTGCAAAACCAAACAAGAGAGAACCAATACAGTGCTGCTGTTTTTTCTTCTTCCTCTTCTTCTTCTTAGAGACGCACACTGCACTGTACTGAAGCGGAGGCTGCACGGTTGAGGCTACAGATGGAGCCAAGGACTGGCGGTTGGGGGGCAGAGGGAGTGTATAGATTGGGATTATGGGGGGTGCACTGGGGAATGGCTCTTCAGTGTGTTTTCCATTCAAGCTAAGTCCTCTAAGACCTCCTCATCTCTTCTGAGCGCAGCAAGCTGAGATCTGATCTAATGCTGAGTGCCACATGTGAGAGTGTGTGTGAGAGAGACACAGCACTTTGATGAGAGCCTGCTGGGGATGTGAATGTGTGCGGGTAATGAAGGGGTGTGCGCGTGTATGCTTGTGTGCTTGTGTTTAGGGGTAATGAAGGAGTCCAGGGTTTATATATTTCTGTGTGTGCCCCCGTGTCTGTGCACTCTCCCTCATCCCTGAAGGGTTGTTTGGGGTATTCTGTGCAGGTTTTGGTCAGGGGGGAGGTGGGTTCTTGGGGTCTTGCATTCAGATGTAATTAGCCCAGACAATGGCCTGGTTAAAGCTGGAATCCTCCGAGCCCCCTCTCTCTTTGATTGTGTGGGCCAGCTGTGGAGGAATGGCCATTATCTCCCTGTGTCCGGCAGCATAAAGAAGCCCCCCCCCTCCACCTCCCCACCCCACCCTGCCCTAGTTACCCCTGTGTTAGGGTTCCCACAGGGGGAGGGACGTGGGCCGGTCACACACTGGTCTGGAGAAAGTGAAAGCAACCAGAATACATGGTTCACCCAGATAAACGGCTTCACCTCGCACTTGAACCACTCTCTCTCTCAAACTGCTGTAGGAGAGCAGGTGCTACTATTTACACAGAAGGAGAAAAAAGTGGCTTTTCACATCTGGTTTTAAAGAGTGCAGGTCTTTTTTGTGCTGCCCTCTCTACATCACAAAATTTCAATCCAATCTATGTGTAAAAACCCACGGCTGCCTTCCTTCTATAGGTGTTTCCAAGTGTGTGTGTGTGTTTGTTTTCGTTCTGTCTGTGTGCCTTTCAATCATAAATATCTCACAGAGAGTTCTGCCGGCACACAGGGACACTTAGGCCCATTAGACTTGCGAAGAAATTGAATCTTTACAGCACTGGGGCCATATAATTACTGTTAATTTAACGCTCAGATTCTCCATCATTAACTCTCACTCTTGAATACAGAACGAGTCACAGGGAAACAGAGACAGTATGTGCGTGGAACGGCTGCCTGTGTTGACAGCATACCCGGCCCTTTGACTGAATTAACAGCGACCTCTTCCTCTTGTAAGAACAGGACCCGCATCGTTTATGCGTTATTAAGTCCTGTAATTGGGCAGCCAGTAGTTTGCATATTAGTCTATTAGGGTAATATGTTTTGCTTCTCTTAACACACGGCTTGCCAGAGCCCCTGGCGACACATTTGGTAATTCTCAGAATTACACCCTAATCATAAGCCAGTGTTCTTTCGATCTCTATAATTCAATGTGCATCACTTTATGTGTACGCATCCTCATCTTAATAAGATTTATTGATTAACCTATCACTTCCTATGTGTGATTGTCTTGTAACATGCTCTTTAATAAGCCATTTCTTTGTGTTCGTAACTACGCCTTTAAATTTGCTAATTGTTTTCACGCATTTCCATTGGTGCCACTGCAGCCCCCTGTTTGAAGGTGAAACTTGCATGTTTTTTGTCCTTCGAGGTTCCTTTAACCACTTAATGGCTGGTAGGTTTTACAGCCTGTGTCCCACTTTGAGCCAATAAAATCACATCTCCTAAATACCAGTAGTTTGCCAAAGTAGGTCCAGGGACCCCCCCAGGGGTCTAAAAGGGTTTCAGAGGGGCTCCACAGAATGAGGATTAGTTTCAATTTCAATATCATTGCATCCATTTAGAGATGGAAACGGCAGATAGTGCAAAAGTGGCACTTTGATCAATTTTCATGAACAAACAGGGATGACAAAACGGACTAATCAGAGTTTCATAGTCAACACATGCATGCCTCTGTGCAGCATAGCTAATGGAATTAAGAAAACTAATAATAAAGTCCTGCGTTCATAGCACAGACGAATTATCAATAAAGTAACCATTATGCAAAAAGAGAGCTGATTATATTAGTTGGTTACTTTTGCTAAATTTTAACATTGCTGATCACTGAAGGTTATTCAGTCAAAAACAATGCATTTTAATTGATCAGTTGGTCATATATATCATTTGTAATTAACAGCTCTCAGTTTAAATGTTGAGAATAAAGGGGGGTTTCAAAAACATTTTGAAACACCCAAGCAAAGAAAATCAATACTTCAGCTACGTTACCCTCCACCACTGCTGCATTGTAGTGAGGCGGATATTTATGGGGTGGTTGTCATGGAAAAGTCGGGAAACACTTGTTACACATCGGTGTTCTCGGTGGAGAGAAACTTTCCCCCTCATCAATCTATTGACATTCAAAGCCTGTTCTTCCAGGAGCTTTGGGGGAAACCAAAGCCTCGCGTGCCACTGTGGGTGCATCCGTCTCAAAGTTTACCCAACAAGCAGGTGGAAGGGGGCACCGTGGGCGCAGAGCCGGCTCGAGGATCCATTCTTGCAGCCTCCTCTCTTTGGCCCCGAGCTGCCCTCTCCGCGCGCCCCCCATTATTTGTCCCGACGGCCGAGCGCGCGGCCCCAATGAGCCCTTTGGAACGGAACGAAAAGAAGAGAGCGAATTGCAGCTGTGACGTGGGCGTTGTTGTTCCATTCACCGCGTTCGCCATGGCAACGGGGCAGAGGCCCTGGAAGCACGCGGCCCCTCTCTCTCGAGACAGCGTCCTGAGGGCAGAGAGGCAGCTGGAAGTTTCTCCTCGCGACCAAAGATATCCAAACTATTCCACTTGAAACACGTGAAAACTGGATCAAACCAGCGTTCAGCAGCTTTTAAAGATTTTTTTTTTTTTTTTACCCCTAAAGTTCTTTTCAGTCTTGTTTCTACGTGCGTTGTGTGTATCTTGTGCAACTTTTACGCATCGTTTTGACGCGCGAAACCGGTAGATGTGACCCACTGACCCAGATCAAGTCTCAGCTTTTAATAAACTGCTCTCAGACATGCAGAGAAAAGCGTGTTTTCTTCTTCTTAAAGCTGAGCTCGTTGGGTCTTTTCTGTGTTTACACTCGGCAACCCCATCTCTCCCTCCACTTTGTACTCCTGCATGCTGCAGGACCGCTAGTATTGTTGGGCAGAGTGATTGGGGTTTCTGTACAATCTCCCGTGACCAATGAGCGGGGTGCTGTCAGGGGTAACCACATCTGTCAACCGTTCTTGGCCAATAAAGAGAGGAGCGAGGCGGACCACAGGTGCGCGCCTCTGCGTCCCCTTGGCACAGCGCCCGGGAGATGCTGGAGAGAGACGCCTTGCTGCCCCGTGGCGCAAAAAGAGTTCCTGTCAAAGGCAGCCTCCTTTTAACTCCAGCTATCACTCTGGCTCCGATAGTTATGGCGACCGCAACGTCCAACCACTACAGCGTCCTCAGCACCCCCAGCAGCGCGCCGCCGCCGCACTCGGAGTCCGGGAGCATGCAGCAGGCGGCAGCGTACAGGGACGCGCACACCCTGCTCCAGAACGACTACAGCACGTTACCGGGCGGTGGGCATCCGCTCAGCCACGCGCACCAGTGGATAACGGCGCTGTCTCACGGTGACAGCGGGGCGCCCTGGCCGTCCAGTCCCCTCGGAGAACAGGACGTTAAGCCCGTGCTGCACGACAGCGACCGAGAGGAGCTGCAGAACTCCAGCAGTTTGCAGCAGCAGCAGCAGCAACAGCAGCAACAGCGACACCCTCACCTAGCGCACCAGCAGGCGCATCACGACGCCAGAGCATGGCGAACCAGCACAGCCACCACGCACATCCCCGGTATGGCGACATCTGAGGGCCAGACTAGCCTGGTGTACTCCCAGTCCGGGTTCGCTCTGATGCCGGGGGGAGAGCAAGGGGGGATGCACCACCACCCCCTGCGGGATGACGACCACCACAGCCACAGCCCGCACCTCAGTGAGCACGGAGGCGGCCCCGGGGCCCACCAGCAGCAGCAGTCTCTGTCACACCATCACCAGCACGGGGGCCATCAGGACCAGTCGGACGAGGACACGCCGACCTCCGACGAGTTGGAGCAGTTCGCCAAGCAGTTCAAGCAGCGGCGCATCAAGCTGGGCTTCACCCAGGCGGACGTGGGTCTGGCTCTGGGGACGCTGTACGGAAACGTCTTTTCTCAGACCACCATTTGCAGGTTCGAGGCGCTTCAGCTCAGCTTCAAAAACATGTGCAAACTCAAGCCCTTGTTGAACAAGTGGCTGGAGGAGGCGGACTCCACCTCGGGGAGCCCCACCAGCCTGGATAAAATCGCGGCACAGGGAAGGAAAAGGAAAAAGAGGACCTCCATCGAGGTGGGCGTCAAAGGGGCTCTGGAGAGCCATTTTCTCAAATGTCCAAAACCAGGAGCAGCGGAGATCACCTCCCTGGCGGACAGCCTGCAGCTGGAGAAGGAGGTGGTCAGGGTTTGGTTTTGTAACCGGCGGCAGAAAGAGAAGAGGATGACACCCGCTGGGGGACAGATACCCGGAGGAGAGGACATGTACGGGGACACCCCCCCTCACCACGGTGGACAGACTCCCGTGCAGTGACCCCCAGTCCGGTACACGGACCCCTGACGGAGGGAGAAGTCCTTCCTTGTTTGTTTGATTCGGAACTGGACCTCAGCCAGTTTAAAATGTTGGACCCACGGACACGGACACACACCACACAGTGGGGATATACAGTGGCACTCAAGCACTGAAAATACGCATAGCAGAGCAGAGAGCCGTGTGGAGAAGCTCCACGCCGCGGGAAGCGCCGAGGACACGGCTGGTGTGTGCTAACCAAAAAACACGTCCGACATTGATACGAAACGCTTTTCTACACCTTCAACCGAGGCGCCAGTTTGTCATTATGTCATGTGTCATTAAAGAGAGGCCAAGACTGTGGTGTGGACACGAGGTGTCTGCAGGGGGGTAAAAAAAATCATCTAAAAACAGGCTCCAGGCTCCGGGAAGTCGCAGTCAGTGTGGGTAAATAAACGCCATCTTTCCATCATAACAAAAGCAACAGGGGTTCTTCAAGCTTGTGGCAAGACAGGGCTGAAATGGCAGACACCTGCTGTACAATGTTAAAAATGGAAGCCAATACCAGCCTATTATTATTATTATTATTATTATTATTATTATTATTATTATTATTATTATTATTATTATTATTATTATTATGTAATTTTAATTCAATATAAGGGATGGATTGCCCAGTGTCAAATGCAACTATAATTTATATTTAAATACAATAAATTAAAATGTTTTATCTTGCTTGCTATAAAACCACAATCCATCGTAAATTATAATAATAACAATAATAATAGTGAGCAAATAATGAAAATAATAGTTATGATAATAATAATCCTAACCAGAGAGAGTGGGTATTGGTTGACTTAGATGCTATTTCTTTCTGTGCAGACATTTCCAGGCGCCTGTTTACAGTGTTTTGCTGTTTAATATGTTATTTCTGTACTTTTCCAAAATGCTGTGACAAGAAAGACCGAGACTGTCCGGGCTGGAACACTCAAAGCAATCCAGCCCAATTTGCCTTCCTTTCCTAAGAAGAAAAAAAAAATACACAGAAAAAACTAAACAACAAAAAGAAAAGAAAAACAGCAACAAGAAAAAAATACAAATTAAAAAACAAAAAACACAAAAAAAACTGAATATATCCTGGTACCAGCTATGGCCGCAGTGGCTCTACTGTATGACTCATTCATTCACTGAGAAGACTAATTGTGGGATGTATCTCCATTCGTTTTTGTATGGCTTCGTTTGTTTGTTTGTTTGTTTGTTTGTATGTTTGTTTGTTTGTTCCGTTCTCTCTGTCAGTCTGTGCCAAAGCACAAACACAGACACGTGTTCTTGTGCCACTTTAATCCTGTGACTAATAACCTGATCTGATGGTGGAAGGCTGTGAGGGAGGGAACTCCACCAGCAGCTGGAGATTTACTCTTGACTGAAATTATAAGAAAATACAAACATTTCAGAAACACAAATTCAACTGAAGGGTCTATAGGTGGATGGAGGGAAATATAATATCTGAGCAGAGCTATAATGTGAATTTTGAGGGATTTCAATGATGCGTTTTGCATTTGAAAACTTTCTGAATAGGCCCAGTGAACAATGTCAAACCAAACACTGCATTTTTTAATTCCTCCATCGTCAATCAATTAAAATTAAACAGCAATATGCCCACGTCATTTTGACGCATTTTCCGTATCAATGGGTGTATTACACACTTATTCGCCTTTGATTTGAACAAGGCCTGAGGTTTGTCTAATGAAAAAAAGACTAATGTAAGTCTGACTACATCACTTTAATCCTTCAGGTAAATTTGAGTTTCTGAGGTGGAAAGAAATAAAAATCAACAAAAACCAAAACAAAATATCATTGACCTGAAATCTGTGATCAAACGAAGAGAGGGGATAAAAAAAAAAAGAATCAACGATTGCACAATTTCTATATGCTTTTTGTCATTAAATCGTATTTGTTTTCTACAACACAGCAGTCTTTGCACGTTTATTGAGCTTCAGAGAAGTCGCAAATCTGGCAACAAACCTTCATCCTTTTTTATTATTATTTTCTGGTTTCTGATTTTTATTTATGTATTTATATATTTATTTTACTCCTCCTTGCGCGCGGGCTTTTGCTTGCATTGTAATTATGAATTTTATCAATCCGTCTCGGTTGCTTCAAATTGTCCTTCAGCTGTTTCGGTGAAGTGTTTAGCACCGCTGATGTGCACTGATATTGTTGTGTGGGGAGATAATCCGTGAAGATGCTCAGACAGCCAGTCAATGGATGGCCTGGAAATTGGAATACATAGCATTAATTAATATTTTCATCGGGCTAAATATGAAAACTAATTGACAATTATGACGAGACGTCATTTGCAATATAACAACAATGAAAGCCTTTTGTGTTTGTGAGCAGGCCTGCAGCAGATAAGCAGGCCTAACTACAGGTGCAGGATAGTGGGTGGTGCAATATCAACCAGATTTATTAGTGTTTTATATATACAGTATATATATATTTGGGATATTGGCTTTATTATACACAATAAAATAATTCTAAACATGCCCTACGAATCATTTGAATGTCTTAGCAAATACTGGAATAATTTAAGAAATGCAAAATAAGTGTGCATGCGCATAAAACAAAAGTGTGTGTTGAAATGAGGAGCAGTTGAAAGCTGTGACCTGTGGCCACAGTGTGAATCCAAACTTCAGTCTGTCAGACTTCAGAGTGTTGTGCTGTGGGAGGACTCCCCGTGTAGTTTCACCTGTTAGATTGAGGCTCTGTCCCTCTGCTTGTCTTCACCTCCTGTCTCATGTTTCTTATCATATGTTGGAGCTCATCAGCTGCCACAGCAGCAGCAGGGCGCTGGCGCCACCTAGTGGAGGTTATCAGCGTCAAAGCAGGCCTGGGATGAATGGAGGGTAATTGCTTCATGAGCAGTGAATATTGATGCAGTCATGGATTTTTTTTTATGAGACTCTTTCCTTTTTCCTTTTGAATTATACGTGTAACCAGACCATAGAACATTCAGGGCACTCAGGTCACATCTTCTTTATTTTCTCAACATTGAGTTAGGCACATTTTAGGCTGATGCACCCTATAACCCCATTTCTCCATGCAGGTTTTGATTTAACACATCAGAAAATTACAACTAAATTCCTTAAATTCCTCCTGAATAGAGAGATGTAATCTGGCAGCGACGGAAGAGAAAATAGAGACCAACTACAAAATTCAGAATTTGAGAATTTAGTTGAGTTAGCTGTGTTCAATTTACAAGCTGCTCTTGTATTTTTAGAGAAATTTCCTTGACTTCATCTAAATAG
This sequence comes from Trachurus trachurus, assembly GCF_905171665.1. Lineage (NCBI taxonomy): Eukaryota > Metazoa > Chordata > Actinopteri > Carangiformes > Carangidae > Trachurus > Trachurus trachurus. The sequence continues at coordinate 20,872,123 of NC_139910.1, forward strand.
AACTTTGCAGAAAATATGACTGAAATTCCAACGCCATGTCTGAAAATTCCAAATTTCAAAGACTGAAAATCTGGTTAACGACCTTCTTATAATTTATGATTTTTATCTGCGTCCCCCTTATCTTGAGTCAGGAAATTCTGGTCATTCATATGTCAAATCACAAATTTATTGAATATGAAAAGATGAAGTTTCAATCAGAATGTGTGAATGAAAAATTTCCATCTTAATGTTTTCAATTAATTTCCCATCCGTCTCTAAACAACAGGAGGAAAATGTGGCGTGGCGAGAAAAAGCTTCGGTTTCTTTTCACATTGCTGAATTTACAGCCGTGTTATTTCATGGTTTCATTATAAGCTATTCATTTCAAGGCTTTTATGTTGAAAGTCTGAGCCAGTATGGGCAAAAATGTGATTTGAGAAGAAAAAAGAAAAGAGCGTGCACATTCCATATGTGTGTGTGTGTGTGTGTGTGTGTTAAGCCAGGTCTAAACCAGCTCTCTGGAGGACCGTGTTGCCTGGATTCTGTCCTATCAGCAGGCGACCATCTGCCCTCCTCCTGGCCCTCACGCTCCTACAGGCATCCTCTGCATTATTCATATTTTTACACACACACACATTCACTCCTCCTTACACACACACACACACACACAACATCCCACCTCACACATACACAGCTGCTACCTCCGACACTGTACATCATCTCTGACTCACCAGAGATGGTTTCTACTCTGGTGTCATTGTCAGTCCTGAATTGTCTCCTCTGTCTTGTGTGGACGAGCTCTCTCTCTCTCAGGGATCCTGCACAATGGTGACAGACATGCAACCAGCCAAAGTCATCAAATATCAGTCATCTGTCCACCACTGTTTGTCCTCTTTTTCCTTTTCATGGCCTTTCTTTTTTTCTTTTTTTTCGTCCAAACCCACGCTCACGTCTCCACAGCGGTGCTCCCACGACTTGCCTTTCTCTTCCTCTGCCCTCCTTTTTTCTCTCCGCTTCTCCAAAGCTCCAGCACGAGCACAAAGAAAAGGGCACAGAGCTAATCCTTTAGCATTGTTGGGTGGGCTTAGTATTGTCGTATGGTAGCAAGCACAGAGGGAGAGGGATTATGAGACAGATATGCCAGAGTATACCCACCTCTAAGTGCTGATACACAGCAGTTTCTGCCTTTTCTTCTCTAGGTAGATGTGATTTGATCCCTCACTGATGCACACAATAAACTGAAACAAAACAAGAGGAAAATATCACAGCTATATTTAATGAAATATCATGAGTAATCCATTGTCATTCAGTTTATCTCTATACATTCATAAGAATCTTTTTTTTTTATATGTTACAGAGCGATTTCTTTTAGTGTCATCTTCGCATATTTATTAGCTTTTTTTCTCCAGCTTTCTTATTTACAGATTGTTGAGATTCCACAAGTGTTAGAGCACACACACAACACCAACAGACAATGCTTTATGGTTTCTACAGTCTACAAGCAGAAATCTCAATGGGTGAGTGACACACGACAGGGCTGAACCCGGACCCCTGACCTTTAACTGCTGAGGAACACTGAGACAGATGAAGTTGCCCATGGACACTGTTCTTTTTCTTTTCTTTTCATTTTTTTTTTTTTAGTTTTCCCTGTAATGGGGGAGTGGAGACACTGATCATCAGCTGAACAGCGGGATGGCTGACCTCACCCTGCCCCTGGTCAGTTTTTATTATGGTTTCAATATTACTTTTTGCAGGAAATGTGGGACTAACGACAAATCGCTGTAATATTAGGTTATGAATTTTAACATTTAACAAATGACATCTCAAAACATGGACAAACATGCAATCACGGCAATGACCGGCAGCGTGAAACTATGCAACTTCCTCAGTGTTACATGTAGACACAAGTCAGAGGATCCACATTATTGCACTAATACACAGATCAATAAATGAATTTGATAGGAATTCTCGGCCAGAGAACAAAACACACGTAAACATATAAAGAAAAGTGCAAAATAAATTCAAGCACATCCACCATCATTATCAGTTATATAACGAACATGGAATAAATAAATGATAAGTAAATGAGGTAAAAACATAAGTCATATGCTGGCACTGGTATAAAGCAAACAGCTTAGGAGTCTGTTCTCATAAGGCGAAATCTGACTATTGATGAGAGAAGGCAAGAGCATGCAGGCAAGGGGTTTTAAGACACAAACTGAAAAATTTAAGTTCATAATTTTCAGTTTCAGACTATAGCACTGAAAATCAACAGCAGCCCACACCGATACATGAAGAGCTCCTGTCCTGTCTGTCATGATCTGAAGCCCAGCTAGAAGATCCTTTTGACAGAAAAGCCTCAGAGAGAAAAGGCTAATTTTTGTCGTCATTGACTTCTTTGTCAATTTGTAATAATTAACATCTTGCCTACTTAAAAATCTGATTCATAATGGTGTCTTAATGAGCTATATAACTGTTTGCTAAGTGCTAGACTGATTTCATTTATGGCATCAGATTGATACTTTGTATTTACTGCTACATAATGCTACATCCTTTTAATTCAATACAAATTAAATATTTACAGGTAGAGCCTGATCAGTGCTGGATTCTTGGGCCTGGTTGTCGATATTTGAGAGTTACTGAGAATTAAAAACAAGATACCGGCCGATATATGAAAAAATGACAAACATGTACTGTAGGCGGAGGATCCCTTCATTTGGTTATTAAACATCTGGGACAACATATGTACCGAGTCGGACATTAAATAGTTGACAAAACTTGATCCTTGATAGTTCAAATATATCTGCACGGTCACTCCAGCACCTAAAATGATCAAATTTGCAGCAATGCATTGAAGCTCAACTTTCACTTTGAACCACAATTTTGCAATAATGCACTGTCCTTTCACCTTGTTTTAGTAAAAACTGTAACTGACAGTTATGAGACAAGAGTGACCCAATGCCACAACTTCTAGAGTCAAATCTTTCATAAAGACGTGCAGATTCATTTCACTGTAGGCCAACACAGGCATTTAAATCAGTGATAGCATATATATTGGTAATAAATCAACATATTGGCTCTGTAAAGATCCACTATCATTCTTAACAAGAACAACATTTTAAGTTGGAACGTGAATAAGAAGCTGCATCAACCACACTATCACTACTGCCTTGTTCTGAGACAACCAACGTTTCTGCCTCCTCACAGAATAAAACTGAAATCAAGACAGTGAGAGAGAGAGAGTGTGTGTGTGTGTGTGTGTGTGCGTGTGTGTTTGTGATAGCGAGGAAAGGCTCAGCTGTGAATCCTCACCATTACGTCATCACTCACACACAGCGGGCAACTCATCCATGCGCAGCACGGACAGAAGCACAAAGCACACACTGTACATACATACCCCTTGCTTGCCTTGCAGCCATAGAAGAAGCCTAACTGTGCATTTGCTGAATGACAAACACACACCAGGCGCGCACCTTGCCGTCACACACCTCAAACACCGCCCACCCTCGCATAACATTAAAGATGAACAGAGTGGGCCTGTGTGTCTTGCTCTCTTATTGCTTTACATAATGTTTTCTGAGCAATCCATCATTTTGAAACACGAGGCATCCATCACAACTGCCTGATGTGAACTGCTGAAAGGAAAAAAAAGAAAAACTTCAAGCTCCATCGGCTTTATCTTTGTGTGGCTGATTTCACCAGAGGCACCGAAAAAAATACATCATAAAATCAAACTTAAAAAGGCCAGCGAAGATATATTAGATAACACCTATCTATGTGAAGTGTAAAGGGACATTTTCATTGGCACGTGCCAGCCATGCACTTTCATTCAGACTATATATATCTACTGAATCTATTTCTACATGATTGTTTGACTCGCTCTCAATGCCTGAATGCATGTACAATGTTTACCTGACGTCTTCAATGACGATCCTAACAACCCAGGAGGAGTCTGACAGAGTTACTTTCCATATTATATTTCTGTTGTGTAGTGAAATTAATCCTTTTTTTTGGCAAAAGAAGTGCCTCAATAAGACAAAAGATCGTTCCAAAGTGCTTATGACTGATTGCAGTGTACCATCCATTATCTTCCATTAAATTTCACTCCACTATTTAACTATGGGCAGCAGGCATTACTCCCAGCTGTGCAGACAGACACACACAGCAGGTCACTGGGCTGCTCACACTGACCCTAGACCAGGAGAGTGGGGATTCATGGCGACTATTACAAGACAGTTTGGTCAATGTGTCCAACACTTATGGGATTTTATAGAAGAAACAACTACATTTATTTTACACCATATGACTGAGGGGATGACTTTATATCTGCAGGCTATCTATACTATTTATACTTTTATAGAATCAAATATTCTATCTATTAAATCTGAGAATCAAATTAGATCCATTTATATATTTACACTGAACTGTGTTCATTCACATAAATCCTGTACAGCTTCCCTACATGTCCATGTCATGTCAGTACAAGGCGTTTAAGGGTTCAGTTGAAATCACACAAGGCTGGGTGGTGCGAGTTGCTACAAGGGACAGCAGAGGGAGGGGGGGTGGGGGTGGGGGTCACACACACATAGTTGCCAAGGTTACGGCAACGGCGATGACAGATAGAAGGCTGTGACTGCAGATGATGTCGACCACGTGGAGGAGTTTCTCAGCAGCGGCGTCATTTACTCCTGGTTTTCATGCTTCTAGGTTTTACTTTTCAATCTTTTCCTGCCTCCTTCCTCTTTCTCTCCTCTTTTCCTTCATATTATATTCCCACTTTTTTTCTTCTTCTGTCCTCCTCTGGCACTTTTTCCATTTTTGGCCTACGTCTCGCTGCCTTTCCTTTCCACTGCAATCATTCCTCCACTACAGTGTGCCATCCTCAACTTCTCCACCAGCACAGGCAACAACAAAAACACCCCCTGGTTATTTTGTGTTCAAAGAGGTAGGGGACATGTGTGCAGGTGGGATGCAGCACCCTCCTGTGGTGTGCGGCGCATTTGTAGTGTGTCCTGTAACTGTATATACTTTGTCAACACTTGAGCTGCTCCGTTTCCGAGCACTCCGTGTCCATGTCCGAGTCGTATAGCGAGTGGCCCGTGGGGTCGCTGTCGGGCGACGGCGGGTCCTGCGGCGTGTGTGTGTGTGGGGTGTGCATTGGTGTATCGTCCTGGAAAGTGTCAGTGCGGGAGTAGAGACCCAGATCTGGGAGTTTGGAAGGCGAGTCGCTGTCCTCCGTGATGTCCTTGTAGCAGAAGTCCTCCAGGTCCACGAACCACTCGGGCCAGAAACGCCTGCGGATGCGCTCACAGTACATGGCCAGGTTGATCAGCTCACCTGGAGGCAGCCACAACATCAACAGCATCAACTACATGACTCAGGAATTAACACAACAGATGTTAGTTTGTCAACCAATCTATTTGTCTTTCTGCAGAACAATACATGGCAAGTTATTGTTATGTGTTTTGTGTTTTTTGCGTGTTTTTTGGTTTAAAGCCCCTGTACGGAGCTTTTAACTGGATACGCAAAAGTCTCTGGTTTCTGCTGATGTGTCTCTGTTACCTACAACAGCAAATGAGCCCATCAGTGTGAAGATACGCTATTTCTAAGTAGTCTAATTCTATACCTCTGGAAGGCATGGTTGGGTCGGACCACTGATGAAACGATACGAATAGATACATTACGCTGCTAAATAAAAAAATAAAAAAAGCAAGTCCCGTCTTCTTTCCGACATTTCCAAAACAAATCTACAGATCTGAAGTGGGCCGGACAAGTATAATAAAAGCATGATAATAAGCTATAAATGAAAGGAATATTGAATTTTTTTCTTTGTTTTAGTAATTTATTAAGATGTTTACAGTTAATGAGCTATCCTTTTACAAAACAAATTATGAACAACCTAAAATTTCTTGTGAAACACTTGGAAATTCATCCTGAGGGCCGGATTTGAACCTCTGCCGGGCCAGTTTTGGCCCGCGGGCCGCACATTTGACACCCTGGTTTAAAGCAACACAATGTAACAATTTATTTTAGATTTTTCATTGAAATGTCCCTCCCTGGTATTGTATTACTTTGGTTACCTGCAACTTCTGGCAAGAACACAAGTTGCTTGACCAGGACACGTCACACAACATCAACATCTTTCATCTGGCTATAGGAAGCTAGACAACTCACTATTCTCAGGATGTTTGTCATGGCAGAAGAAGAGGAGACCAAAGAAAATTGAGGAAGAGAAGAAGAGAGAGTCGCCCAACAAGGGATCAGACGAGTGTAACTCTAGGACTGGCTTTTAGAGCTCAGCGAAAAGACAGGATGCAAGACTGACACTGAACCTGCCGTCTTGTTGCTGGACTAGTAAATAATGTATTTGCCAGTTACAACAGCTGCACCTTGTCAGCTAAAGTTCTTTTACACGGTTACACCTGAACACGAGAAGGGGCTTAATTCACAACTTGTATTTACAACAGTACTGTAACTGACAACAATTCAGCAGGACACTGAACCACAGATGAATCAATAATGAGAAGAACCATTAGGTGGATTTTGTTCTCTGAATTTCACCTCTACCAAAGTAAAAGTTGTTTGCAGTTCATAAACCTTTCGTAGGCTATTCATTTTCCTTTTTTCCTGCTCACATAGAAATTTCACTGATCTGTCCTTGATTTAATATGACAAGGTGTTGTGGTTGCCGTTTAGACACTGTCTTTCCATTGGATGACCTGTGATTAAGTCCTATGTCGCCTGTCATCTTGAGCCAGATAACGTATCAGCTCCTCAGGTTCTGGTCTACAGCTACTGTGCTGTGTTATCTCTGTGGGAAGGCAAGGACAGCTACAACTGCAATCAATATAATGTAATAAATATAATATATAATGAGTTATTACACAGTCTACAGCACAGAGAGCACAGAAGTGCCATACAATTATGTAAAAGCTGAATAGAGATTGAAACAGAGCTTGAAAAAGATGCTTTGCTTGTGTGTGATTTATCCTTTTTCTTTGAATTTTGTTTCAAGTAAATGACACTGAAATGTGTCTCAGAACATCAGCTCCGTGCTTGTGTTAAGCTGTCAACATAATAATAAGTCAGTTATTCAAAAAGGAGCGATGTGTTTGACTCTTTAAAAAGGGTTTATTTGATGTTTTCTGACAGTTTACAGCCAAAACAGCACCAAGAAGAGTCTAGTTTATACTGACGAAACAGGATTATTCACATCCACCGATGAAGAGGCTATAGTCCTCACTGCAGTGGCCCCGGGTTGAATCCTGTGTGGCCTTTGCTGCATGTCAATCCCCCTCTCCCTACCTCACCATTTCCTGTCCATCTCTACTGTCCTGTCAATTAAAGGCAAAAAGCCCCCAAAAAAACAAAACTGAAGCTGTCTGTGTGCCTGGATGCCTTGTAGTAAACTGCTTCAACTGGTTCTTTCAAAGTGGCTGGAATCTCATGATGAATGTTTTGATGAGCTCACCTTTTATTAGCTGCTCTGGACGTGTTCCTGGTAGCGTCCACATAGCAGGGGCCAGGTGGCTGAAGACTGCAGCGTCCACTGTTGAAACCTTAGAGCCCATGAGGTACTTCTTATCACCTGTAACAGCACACAGACAAAATACATGTCAGGTGATAAAAAAAAACATACAGTCATTGCATAAGCATGGCTTTTTCCCCCAACTGTCTGTGTTGTTATATAACGTCAGCTAATCTCCATGTGGGAAGTCTACACGTGAGAAACACAAAAAAGATTCACTTCAGGCACAGCTGATGCCTTTAGGAAACATTTAATCTTATTACGTCTAAACACTTCCCATCACATCCTCTTGGTTGCTGAGTTCCAGGCTGCCATGTCACATTTCACCACAGGAGGTCAGTATTGAGCTAAGCTGCTCCCCCTTCACAAGCACAAACATAGTGGCTGGCTGCAGTTCTAAAGCAACACACTGAAAACCCATTACATTTGTTGTACTTTGCAAATAAACCTGTTCATCTGTTTGCAGGTTAAACATTATGACAAAGCCTCCAAATCACAAAGTGAACGTAGACAAATCTCTGAGGCTCCAGAGCAAACTCATAAATACAAAAAAAAATACAACTGTAGAAACTGAGAAATCCAAGGCAACTCTTCTGGATATAATATTTAAAGCCTTTATTATAAGAATGGCTAACAACCTGTTTCAGCCTTCATGGGCCTTCGTCAGGGTGAACGAAGGCCCAGTTTTTTCAAGTTGGTGTCTCTACCCCATCTCATCCAAAGAGCACCTTCTACATTGAACGCTGCAGCCCCCTCCCCTCACTTCTCCTGAAAATAACTGTGTTGCACTGAAGGCTTTTAAACGTAATATCAGATGACTTACTCATACTGTTCTCTGTAATAATACACTCATAACCTAGTACAGACATATTATGTTAGATTATATTAGATTATAGATTACAGATTTGAGATTTGAGATTTGTCACCTAGCAGAGTGGCCAGGGTGCGCATGTCCTTCTCCATCAGGGCGTAAACCTCCTCTTTAGAAAACCGACCAATCCCGTGGCCGTACATCTCCCTCTTGACGATCCCGCCGGTCAGGTGACTCAGGATCCACTTGAGCAGGTCGCTCAGCGGCCCGCTCACCGACAGCATCTTCTGGGTCTCCTCCAGGTTGTCCACCCACTGACAGTAAGCTATGGTCCTGGGACACAAACACACATGCACTTGTACATACATATTTATCAAATGGACAAAAAAAACCCTGTAAAATAAAAACAAAAACAAACTGTGAATCTATTTAAAGGGATAGTTCAACATTTTGACAAATTCTCCTATCATCATAATCCCTATAGTTTTAGCAGTAGGTTCATTACCTTTAATTGTCGGTGCAAGCTGTTTTTAGATCGGTGGGGCAGAGATGCAAGCTGCACAGTATTTTCTTTTTTCTCTTATCAAACTAAATACACAATCCAACAACTCCAAAATGCTCTGGTGGACAAGTTGTGACTTACACATTCACCACGCTATGAAATAATAATGTATAATTATGTAACATTAGGCTATGACACATGAAACAAATTCTCAGAACTACTTACGCTTTTGAAGTCACTCTGCCCAGCAGCTGTGTCTGGGATATAGTTCTACGCATTTCCCTCGAAAACAACTGTCTTGTACGTAACGTTACTATTTCATAGTGTGGTGAATGTAGAGGTCACAACTTGTTGGATTGTGTATTTGATGAGTTTGATGAGGGACAGCTGGAAATATCGCGCACCCTGCAGAGCTCACGTCTCTGCCCCACCGATCTAAAAACAGCTTGCACCGACAATTAAAGGTAATGAACCTACTCCTAAGACTATAGAGATTATGGCAATAGGCAAACTTGCCAAACCGTTGAAATATCCCTTTAAAGAAGATATGGTCTCTCACCAGTAGAAATGTTCCTCCACCATCTTGGTGATGGCGCGGGACATGGCCTTCTCCTGCGGCGTCAGGCTCTTGTTGAGGCCCACGCCCAGCCTCTCCTCCAGGAACTCGATGATGAATTCGGTGCCACACACTTGCTCCTGGTTGTACTCGATCCACGGCATCTTACCCTGCGGCGAAAGCTTCCCATCAAAGTAGTTCTGTGGGAGGAAAGGGATGCAGGAGAGGCAGGGGGAGGAAAACCACCACAAAGGAAAAATTGGAAGAAAAAAAAACAGAAAAGTGAAAGTGGTTGGTGATAAGTACTAGGTGAATTAAATTGTAATTGGATCAAGAGAAAACATTTAATGGAAATTTTAATTATCCCTTGCAGGAGACTGAGTGACTGCAGACGGCAGAGACTCAGAGTTTGACGATAATTAATCACAGCAAAAGTAATTAATGCCAAAGAACAAACTAAGGATTTTTCCACAAAGAAATGGAGAATAGAAGCCAAATTCTAAACATGCACTTTGTGAGATATATATGACATAGTAGCATTTCACAGACACATGAGAGCAGTTTCACCTGGTAGGGCAGGTCCACCATGCGGAGGTAGGTCTCCATCTTAAGGCAGAAAGGGGACAGGGACGGGGCGCCAGTTTGGGGCCTGGAGAACTGGTGGAGTATGATGGCATCTTTAGAGTCCAGCTCTTCCTCCTTTCTGTGTGGACGCAAGAATAACAAGGCTGCACGTCATGTGGGAGGAAAAGACTTGTAAAAACAAACTCTCTCTTTCTTTCTGTGTATTTATATACTTGAATGAGTCATGCTGCAGAGACACATTTCTGGTCACAGTCACATTCTGGGGGACTTGCCTTCCATGGGGACAACAAGCCACTTCAGCCACAATATTAACAATTCAATTATTAGGGTTCAGGCCAGGTATCTTGAAGCTTTGTTAAAATAAAGCTGGATTAGCAATGATGCAAAGCAGCTCACTGACCCAGGGGCCACAGAATCCTCAGGTTCATTGCATGTAAATTGCTTTTGATAACTTGGTTATTTTGTGTAATGTTTATGCCCCTCTCTCCTGTAGTGCAGCCCCATGTCAAAGTCAAGTTTTTAATTATTTCAGTGTTTATATTGTGTTCACATCTACTGCTAAATAAAATCATGTTTAATCAAATTAACACGGATGACATCCTATGTCATTATAGGTGAACAGGTTGCACTGAACTTAATTGGAATTTGGAGGCAGCAAAGGACACATGCACTGTAATGAGGCTGATGTTTCCTCTGGGTCCCTCTAACAGTTTAATGCAGCCATGGGGCTATAGGGTAAGTCTCCAGGGCATTGATGCAAGTCAACGCAATATCCTAAGAGACAAAAACAAGTTAGTGTGTGTAGGCTTGTAATTGAGAGCCACTGTCAGTCTTAAAACCACCACAGAGGACGTTGCAGCGCTGTATATTGTTCTGGATCGGTCATTATCACCTCTCAGACTCAGGTTGGAAGTTGAGAACAGAATTAGATTTGGGGTTAAAGTTAGAGTTAGGGTTGGGGGTAAGTGGACTGCATTTAAAATAGCACTTTTCTAGTCCTATCAACCACTTTGAATTCTGTCACACACACTCACAAACACACGATACATTCATTGGTGTCTATCTGGAGTTCACTATCTCCCCCAAGATCACACAGAAGCCACCAACCCACTCTGTCCACAGGGACACAATCTGCCCCAAAGGTAGGAGTTAGAAAATATCCAACCTTTGTGATGGTTGAAGGGATATTTCAACATTTTGGCAAATTCGCCTATTGTCATAATCCCTATAGTTTTAGGAGGTTCATTTAATTGTCGGTGCATGTTGTTTTTAGATCGGCGGGGCAGAGACGCAAGCTGCACGGTATTTCCGGGGTTTCCTTTATCAAACTCATCAAATACACAATCCAACAACTCCAAAACGCTCTTGTGGACAAGTTGTGACCTGCACATTCACCACACTATGAAATAATCATGTAACATTACGAGACAGAGTTGTTTTCGAGGCAAATGCAGCTGGAACTACATCCCAGACATGGCTGCTGGGCAGAGTGATTTCAAAAACACAAGTAGTTCCGAGTACTTGTTTCATGTGTCATAATGTTAGATGATTATACGTTATTATTTCATAGCGTGGTGAATGTGCAGGTCACAACTTTTGGAGTTGTTGGATTGTGTATTTAGGGAAATGTGAAAATACTGTGCAGCTCGCATCTCTGCCTACTCCTAAAACCATAGGGATTATGGCAATAGGCGAATATGCCAAAATGTTGAAATATCCCTTTAAATGAAATGAAGGTCCTCACAAGCATAGAGAGTAAAATGTGTGTGTGTGTTGGGGGTAATACTATGATATATCAAGTGACTGTGCCTGAGTGAATAATGACTAATGATCTGCAACCAAGGTCCTTTAACTGGCCCTGAGTCAGCCTGTCAGCCCTGGGCAATTTGTACTATCTTGAGGGGACAACTGCAGTGTCAAAATAATAAGGCATACCCTTCAGAGAGACTATGGTGCATTCACGTGCATAGTGTAAGAGGAGATATAAGGCTCAGCACGGGCCAACTGACGGCAACAAATTGATGGGCAAACGTGCAGAATGACAGGGAGCTGTCCACCGGGGAGGGTGCTGAACCGTAAAACACACACGCACAAGCAGAGCACAGGAGCTGTCCGGCTCATGTGGTGCTGAAATGCCCACAGTTTGGAGGAAAAACATGAAGAAAACAATGCTGACCTATGCAAGAGCTGGAAGAGCTGCATTACTTCACTGCACAACAAAAGGCCTGTATGTTTTTACACCATAAACCTATAAAAATCCCTCCGCATCAACAGCAGCTGTCAGGACACCAGGACGTCTGACAAACACCAGCTTACATTGACCAACCGAGCCTAAAACTGTATCGTCTCCTATGACTTTTGTTGTGATATCAAGTGTCCTTCTGAAGTGTGTGTGGGCCTGGACTGCAGGTAACCCGAGGCAGCCCCGCTCCTGTCAATGAATAATCAATAAAACAGCCCAATGAATGGAAATATAATCCTCTGTCACAACTAGGCTACAATACCCGGATTTAAGGTTTTACTGTTTACATTACAGATTGTAAAAACAACAGGGTTTTCTCCAACAGCTGCAGTGATCTAGAGACCGAAGCCAAACCCCCCAGGACAAGACATGTGTATGAAAAGCTGGGGGTCACAATAAGGTGAACATACACACAACATGTCGCCTCGTCCTTGAAATACAGGCAAATGAATGTGACCTGTTGTCATAGTGAGTAATGTCAGTTCATGTCTGAAGCTGTGACTAAGAGGCCCACAGGCCGGCAGAGCAACACAACATCTAACAAACAACATGGACAATGAAGCATTTTATGAGAGTAATAAAAACAGCAGCATGCCGTAGGTAGGCCCAGCTCACTGATTAGTTCACAAGAATAAACCAATAAAGATGGAAATCTCCTGTGTGTGTTTGTGAGGAAGGAAGGAGCTGGGTGGTGGTGGTGGTGGAGGGGTTACGTTACATCATAACCCACCCACTCACGATTCCTTATTTTCCACCGACTCCGCTCTCACCCCGCCCAACCTGACGAGATTAAGTAATATCAAACCCCCGCTGGAAATACAGCAGACATATGGGGGATCTGAACACTATGAGATCCACAGAGTGCAGCCTATATGCTCCGGCCCCACAGGCCTAGCTCAGCTGGCAGGTGGGGTGGGGGTGGGGGGTGATGCTCTGCCTCCTCTGACAGCAGCATCCTGTGTTACATCGGTACCTGATGGCCAGCAGTTCGTGCAGCAAATAAGCCGCGGCAGCGAGCAGAGCCCCTCCGGTCAAATACAGCGTCTTCCGCCACCACGAGTCCGAGCCCAAAGCGGACATGATCCCGCCGTAGTCCTGCAGTGGGTAGGCGATGATGTACCCATAAAACGAGAGCTGCTCATCGGAGCCCAGCAGGCCGGAGGAGAAGCTCTGGTTCTGGCCAAGATCAACCACACACGACCGCGTCCAGGCGAACCCGACGCGCCAGTACATGCTCTCTGTCTCCGGCCACTTTCCGCCTCACTTTGGCAGCTCGAGGCTTCATCGGCGGGAGCTTCATGGGCGCCGAGGGCTGCGGGTGGGGGGCGACTGGACGAGCAGCGGCCGACTGGACACAAGCGTCCCGCCCGGGGCTTGTCCCCGCAGCGGGGTCGACATCCTCCGCAGCCCGCTCGGAGCTCGCAGATTCTGGCCTCCCCACCGCCACTGTCAAGTCATACAGAATAAACAACGGAGCTTCCGGTTACTCATTTCAAAATAAAAGGACATTTTGAGCTGGTGTTTTGCAATAGTTTTGGAAAAATATCAAATAAACACAAATCTCTAAGTGAACAGTTGTGCAGTTGCTTACCACATGATGTTGATTTTGAACTTAATGTGATGGTATAGGAGGATTATGGTAGTAAACTGATCCAACACATAGCCCGGCCCCAGACCAGCTGCCAGGATCCACAGCAAATAGCATTAAAAGGTGTGGTGGTCATTTGACAGCTACACTTGCAGGGTAAGAGGCAACAGGGTCTTTGAGACAGATGTAGGCTAGTTGGAGGGACAGCTGTCAGAAGTAGCAGTAGTACTATGGATACTTGATCTATTTTCTTTTCTTTTTTTTAAATTATTATTATTTTGCTCCTTCTTTTAACTCTGTGTTTTTTGTTTTTATGCTGTTTTATGCTGTTCTTTAAAAAAAAAGCTGTATCTTTATGTAAAGCACATTGAGTTGCCTTGGTATGAAATGCGCTATACTGTAAATAAAGATGCCTTGCCTTACCTTGTCATTATACTCCAGAATGTAGTATACACACAAACTATTTGCAGGCGTTCAATAATGTCACCACTCTTTTCTAAATGAACGATTAAAACTTTTACTTTGAAGGAAGCATAATGTGACTTACAGTACTCTTTCCGGTGCTCCCGTTGTGCTTCATGCATCTGAAGTGACGTCACGGGGACTGGCTGTACCTATGGTCCAAACTCCTAGAGGAAGCTGCTGGTAAATACATCCCCTGATAACATTCAATCATTCAATAATTTAACTCAGAATTTCCAAATCACAAATCCAAACAGTGTAATTTATCTGGAGTGCTGTGCTCACTCTAACTTTATCTCACGTCTATTATACATGTTGTCAATATCAAAACTGATATGTAAGGTGTTACATGTTCTTTGAGTTCACCAGTAGGGGTCCTCAAGTGACATTGAGTTAGGTAAAAGGACTGTGTATGACAACATCCTGGATGATTCCCCAAAGTCCTTTACATACTTTATGAACCTGACATAACAGCTTGAATAACACTAGTGACCCGCATTGTTTTTGCACATCTTACATTTTATTAGCGTAATTGATCCTCCAAAAATGATAGATGACATAAACTTTCAAGTAAAACAATTTTGGGAAATGTTTTAAATCAGAACTAGTGGGAATAGTACAGTGTGGTGAAGCCCTCTTATTTTCAGGCCCATTCATGTGAACAGTCACATAACAGATCGAAGAGGTGGGAAATAACTAACTAACTAACTCTAACCTTCACCTCTAGCTATTCATCCAGTATAATAAAGTGACATTAGGTGGCCTTTAACAGGATGTTTGTGCCCCTGTTTAAAAGGTTTTCTGACAGAGACAGGTGCACAGGAAGCCACTGAGGGGGAAAATACAATGAATCCGATTAATGCAACAACATTAATCCCTAAAAGACATTTTACAGTTCACCTGAATGGGACAATGTGCTATTATGAACGCTTTCCTCTGTAACCAGCAGCTTTTATTTTGTAAGGCTTTCAAAGCACCTTGTTTTGAGTACATCCACACACAGCTCCCACTGCATTACATCACAAAAATATAGACTTCTACAGGTATATGCACACATATTGCCACAATTCAATGATTACATAGATGGCAGCAAGTAAATAAAAATAAGAATTAATCAAATTACAAATGAATGAAAAAAAAACAGCTTTACACAAGACATTATTCTACAACTAAAGCAGAATAAATGAAGAAATAATTACAATAAAAAACAGAAGCTGTGCAGCAGGCAAAACCAACAGTGAAACAAAAAGGAGCACTTTCATCTGAAGCACAAGTACGAAGCTAAACCAGCTCATAATTTCCATCACTTTCCTTAATTAAGCAAAAAACTACGGAAAATAATATAAATGAACAAAAAATATAAGGCTATTTACACCAGGGAGGGGAGAATGGGAGGAAGGAAGTGGAGCTGTCATGATTCAAAACAGTAAATTCTTGTTAAAAGAGCTCATTTCTACCTGATAGAGGAGCTTCTTTTGGGTTTTTCCTGCCAAAGTTCATGATAAATCATCAGAGGGCAGGGGTATCCAATCAAGTCACAGTTGCACAGGGCGAATCAGCCAATCAGATCCACTCTTTAAAACAGCACAAGATCAAATTATTTTACAGAGAAGACTACTGTACTATAGAGTCCCTGAGGAATGAAAACCCACCCAGACTGGCTGCTCACATGTTGTACACACACAGACACACACATGCATACACAGTACTTGTGATCAAGTTTTCTCGAATCCCACGGAGGTCTGCGTCAGATGCTGCGCCCCGCTGGATGTTCAAGGATCTCAGGATCATCAAAATGACAAGTTTCCACCGCCCCCCATACACTTCTCCCACCAGTTTACCCATCATTCCCAGCTTCCCTCTCCCCTCTCCCCTAAAATGTTCCTCAGCTTTAGTTTGTTTTCAAGTCTGTAGCAGAGTCGAGTGGCCTCACCCAGACAACAAAGCTGCTGTCGCCAACCTGCTGCCCGCTGCAGGCCTTTCATTGGCTGCTTGCTCAATCCATATAAACCCATGGTGATCAGAGAGACAGAAAGTGAAGACGTGGGTCTCTGCGTGTGTTGGGGGTGTCAGTCGAAGATGAAGGGACATCTTGGTCAGCAGACATGTGTGATTTTCCCCGACTGGCACTGCAAAGTTTGTGCTGTGTGACATTTTATAAAAGGTCCACCCTTCTCTGCATCAACATAACAGATCCCCATGGAAACACAGACACCACACTAAGACTGGCTGTAGGAGTTGCTTTGGTTCCCATTGGAGCTCTGGTCACTCTCACTAGAGACAGGGCAGAGGAAAACATGGGAACTTTCTATCACACATGAAAACCTAATCTCTTTACAGTCAAAATGAAGTTAGCTGCAGCTGGGAGGAATTAAGACTGCAAAAAACTTAGGAATTCAATAAGTGAATAAGATGAATTTACTTAAAGGGATAGTTCAACATTTTGGCAAATTCGCCTATTGCCAGAATCCAGATAGTCATACGGGTAGGTTCATTACCTTTAATTGTTGGTGCATGTTGTTTTTAGATCGGCGGGGCAGAGACGCGAGCTGCTCAGCCAATGCAACGGAGGCAAACAGTACTTTTGCCTTTCCCTCATCAAACTCATCAAATACATAATCCAACAACTCCAAAACACTCACATGGAGAAGTTTTGATCAACACATTTGCCACACCATGAAATAATAATGGAACATTACGAGTTGTTTTCTAAACAAAAGCATAGCTGGAAGCCCAGAACTACATCCCAGACACCGCTGCTCGGCGGAGTGCCTTCAAAAACACCAGTAGTTCTGAGTATTTGCTTCATGTGTCGTGATGTTACATAATTACGTTATTATTTCAAAGCGTGGTGAATGTGCAGATAACAACTTGTCCGCGAGAGCATTTGAATTGTTGGATTGTGTATTTAGTTTGCTGAGGGAAAGGCAAAAATACCGTTTGCCTCCATTGCATTAGCTGAGCAGCTCGTGTCTCTGCCCTGCCGATCTAAAAACAACTTGCGCTGACAATTAAAGGGAATACTACTACTCCTAAGACTATAGGGATTATGGCAATTGGCAAATATACAAAATGTTGAACTATTCCTTTAAGTAAAACCAGCTTCATGTTAATGGTTCACTGTGCTCACTGTGTTTTATTTAATTAGCAACAGTCCATCAAATAAAGTTTAGAAGATCTGTGATCTATGAATAACGAAACCACTAGAGTTGATACACTGATCGAAATCAGAGTTACCTGTTGGGAGGGGGTTTGGGTTTAGGCATCTTGTTAAGCACAGCAGCTATCTCCTTTCTGTCGTCAAAGTTTTTCCACTGGTCGTACAGTTTGAGAATGACACGGATAATCTCCAGGATCTTAACAGAAAATACACAAATTAACTCATCGCAAATCACAGATGACACTCCAAGAAGATAAATAAAGCTTCACAGTGTAAACACATCAGAGGCAGGAGACCTGGGGAATGTCTAACACTTCATTTTGTTGCCTTGAAAGCAAAAAGCTGTGTAAGTATTTTTAAAATGTAAGTGTTTGGGTAGTGAGGGTAGTCTTACTTTGTCCATGTCAACAGAGAGCTCTGCAAACCACTGCCTGGCATCTTTCTGTTGTACAACACAGGCGACATGCAGACAGGCTGTGGGCAGAGAAGACAAACAACTGATCATGTTACATCTAATAAAGATTGTTTTAAGTCAATAACTACGTTACACGAGCAGCAATGAGAAATATATAGGGACAGATCTTACCCAGGGCAATCATGAAGGGAGGGTAGAGCAGACACAGATCTGTCCTGTATGTGTCATTCACTATTCGCCTGGAACAGACACATGACAGCACAGTGAGCGAGGAGAACTATTCAACCTACTTTCTTTATATCAATATTTTCTATGGCAAAAGCTACAATTAAAAGTCTCAGATGATGGTGTGGTACCAGGCCAGAGGCAGAAGCATGTCCTCCTGTCCCATGTCCTGCACATACTGCAGCAGTGGTCTGTAGGGGTGGTACACGATCAGGCAGCAGTCCTGAAACATAACACAGATCAGATGATGGGTTCATCCAGACAACCAACCCAGACACAGTACATACAGATCCAGATCTGGTTCTACTCACCATCAACTCCAGAAGGTAGAACTCACATTCTAATATCTATAAAGACACACATCAAAATCTCATCATTAAAATGAATTTATTAAAAATACAACACTATCAAAAAATGTTTTATTACTTTTTGCACATCTGGATGAAGGACTACAGATACACACACCTGTCAATACCCCCACAAAAACCAATGCTATCAACTATAGGAAAAAACAGGGTTCCCACTCTTTTATTGAAATCATTTTCCAGGACTTTTCCAAGACATTTTCAGCTGCTACAGTGTGACAGACGGGTGGCAACTGCCATTCCGACATCCCACCAGTCCGACATAGGCCTCTAATTGTCTATCAAATGTCCCATCATTCCGACAAATTTTGCCTCCTATGGTCGGAACGACGGTATTTTCTCCCTTTTTTAACCATTCTGTCTTTCCGACAATTCCTTTAATAGCGTATTTTTTCCCCAAAAGATTTTGCACTGGTTGTGCTTAGGCAATGATGAAAGGAGTTGGTAAAGTTTAGTAAAAAGACCAGGTCGAGGCTAGACAGGCCAGATAGATAGATAGAGTCCAGAAGTAGAGAGTCCTAAATAAGTAGGAGAGAGTCACCTGTTAAGTGACGCACATTTCCTTATATTGAAAGCCTTGTCGGAATGGTGGTATGTCGGAGTGGTGGGATGTCGGAATGACAGCATGTAACCCTGACAGACATGTTATTACCCCATACACTAATACAGTACATCCCGCATCCCATTCATGCTTGGGAGAAGTTATAGTTTGACAGTTGTACCTTATTTTGTACATTTAACCAGTTGGTTTCTATGTTTATTATCTTCTCTCACTTCTCTGTCTGATTTACAGATATGCAACCTACAGTATGGCTCTAACTCATTTATTGAAATAATCTCTTCCGTGCTTAGAAATTAAGACAAATTTATCAAAACATGTTGTTTTTGTTTTTAAACCACACCTATAACAGCTCTCTGTCACTATCTATTTGTCACTCAGCAGAGGAGACAACAGGTCCAACACTGGAAACAATCATCAACTCAAAGTCTCTAGTTTTCTCACTAGGCACTTCTTTGGAAAAGAAATCCTTGGTGGGGTCTGAAAAGTCAAACAGAGCTCTGGTAGCTGATGTTATGATGTGATAAATAAATAATTCTCCAGGACTTTTGACCTTTTTTCTAAATTTTCATGTGTTTTCCATGGCTGGAAAATTGGTCAACCAGGTTTTCTAGGTTTTCCAGGACGTGTAGGAAGGGAACCCTGAAAAAATATGCTTTTTCTGCTTGCCCTCACCATATAGCTTAACTACTACATCTGTAAAGTGGACATGAACATTAATGTGTAGGACTTGCAGCGCCCCGCTAACTTGTTCTATACCATGTGAGCCGCTCCCTCTTTTTATCACTTCATGGTGTCTGTCTATAAATAATAGTTAACACAGCTTTTTGGACAGGCAGTGTGTCAGGGCAGCCCTGGTGACGCCCTCACAATTTGGTGGAAATGCTGGATAAAAAAAATCCTGCGCTTCACACCACAGTGAGAGATGCTGTGCAGAATGAATGTGTGCACAACTGCACACAGGTGGCCACGGTCCAACCCTCCTCAGTCCTCACACGGCAGCAGAGCTTTTAATCACAGGACTGTGAACGTTAGTTGTGGAATCTCACATATTGATAGACACTAATGTGGCAACACTGTGTTGGTATGCTGTAATGTAGCACGGCAGTGCATAAATAACTCTGCAGAGGAAACAGGAAAACAACTAGCATACATGATTCACTGGCACATGGATATAGGAATGCTTTAACTAGTCCATTAGTCTGTTTGTTTTACTGTTTAATGTCTATATGTAGAATGACACTACTCTATTACTACTCTGCTATTTTACTATTTTACTACTCTATTACTACTCTGCTATTTTACTATTTTACTACTCTATTACTACTCTGCTATTTTATCCTTATTTGCACCTTGCTTAACTCATTGGCTGCCATTGACGTCTATAGACGTCAATCTAATTACAACCGTTCACTGCCATTGACGTCGATAGACGTCAATTGCGTTTTTCAACGGGAAGGGCTGGAGGACGGTCTGGCGGAGCTTGTCCATCAATATCAGGCTTGTAAACTAGTGTAATGACGTGTAGGTGCCCTGTAGGCCCTGTAGGTGGCAGCAGTGCCCTCTTTGGATGAGAGATCAGCATTGATTATGAGAAGAAGAAGCGAGATGACAAGAGATATGCTAAAGAAACTTATGCACGGAGCGGAGCCTATGTGTTCCGCACGTCGGCACATTATGTACCGTGTGTGTCGCGGTAGTTCGGAAAGGAAGAGGGTCGCGATCGTGAGAAAACGACGGAGATCATTGAAAAAGACACCGACGACCGACACCGACGCTGGACACCGGCGATCAAGCCGGGCCGAGCGGCCGGTGAGAGCAGCAGCTGACGGTGCGTCACCACAGACCAGAGCCCAGCTCAACTGACGGCTCGGTGGACGTGAACCGAGCGATTCCGTCCGGATCAACCAGGAGCAGCAGAGACTCGTCCCCACGCTCCAGAAAGACATGAAGGTAATAATATAATACATCAATGGTAAAAATAATAAAATAAACTAACTTGCTAGCGAGCTAACTTTTACTGCTTAGAGGGCGGATCGCTTTGATCGGAAAGGTTAAAAAAAAAAAAAACTCCACATCACACTTGACTACATCTAAGAGATGTATTTTTATGGTAATTCTATATATTTCTATAATTTACAGGTGGTGGATCGAGCAGTGGTCGACCATGGGGCAGAGGTCATGTGACAGCTACAAACGTACAAAAAAGTTAATGCATTTTTACTGATATTTGTAAATAAATTATTATTTTGCCATCAAAAGTCCTTTCTCAGTGTTGTTTTTGTTGTTTTATAGAAGGAGAACACTGTTCAGATGTGTGAGGTGTCACTAAAGCAAAAAATATCAACGTCAAAGTCACTGTTCTGCTTGATATGTTTCTTTCCACAAAAAGCTTGTTTTCTCAGTGTTTTGGTCAAAAACTGCTGTTTTTGGCGAAACCAGCCTACGTTCTACTGCTGTTTACAAAAGAACGGAAAAAGGTAGAAACAAACTTTTTTTCCTATTGAACAAAGAGAGTCTACTCTTTCTCTTGGTAGTTTCGGTGTTTATATAGTCATAGAACACAATATTCTGTGGGTCTTATAAGATCGTTCAAAATGCTCTAAAACGGCTGGCAGTATGGGGCTCTCTGATCTGAAAATGGCTGGCAGCCAATGAGTTAACAACAACTAATGTCATAAATGTCATAAACTGTAACAAAGCTTTTTACTCACATGATTCATTCTGTAAGGGAATTCCTTTGGGAAGGCATAGGAGAACCTTGTTTTCACTGATGAAGAGCAAACAAAACAAAACAAAATCATTCTCTCTCCACTGCAGGGAAAGGTGCTATACTCACAAGTTAAGTAAATTCATTCATTCATTTCATTTATTTATTAAGGACTGCATAACAAGTCGGCAGAATTTGCTTTCGGCACAGCATAGTACTGGCACATAGTACTGTGTGGCACCAAACATATAGTAATGACAGCTGTCACTTACACACAGATGTTGCTGCAGAGATCAGCCTGGTATTAGACACAACTCCGAATTCCTGCAAGGATAAATTATGAAAACATGGAATGTCAAAAATTGAATGCGCTCATTCCGTCATTTAGATTCACCCAGGATGTTAAAATGTGCTACTGTACGATAACTGTATTGCAAAGAAACTTCTATACCTCAACTTTGGAAGCCAGGAAAACACAGGTAGGAGCCATGAGCACTGGGTCTATACTTTTCAGGGAATATCTGCAAGCAATAAATAATAAATAATTATCAACTGAGTGAGACAAAATCACAACAACTGAAAATAAAGATCTCTGAAAGACAACTTCAGATCTTACAGTTTCCTCACAAAATGGACAATGGGCAAAGTTCCCACTAGATGGCCAACAGGGTTACATTTATGAAACCCTACAATAAACATAGTAGTACATAAATAATTTTGACAAAGGCTTGAATTTAAGTGAGCCGATAAAACTTATCACAGACAGTACAACTAATAAAACTAAATGGTCTACAACCCCTTATACTGTACCATTAGGTATTCTTGAATATACTGGATAATATAGTGGTATAATGGATACTGTGAAAATACGATGTCATCCATGTTGTACCCTAAATGTTGTTTGCCTTAACAAGATTAAACTATTCCATTGATCAGGATAATAAATACACATCATGTAATTTAAATACAGAACAGCTATATCCATCTCTTCCTCTGTCTTACCTGGCATAGAAACGTTTGAAGTAGACAGTTGCAGTGGCAATGACCTGCTGCCTCAGCTTCAGGTGTTCCCCTAAAGCCTGGATCACTGACAGAGAGGAAGACAAAGATCACAGTTCACCTTTTATACACGCAAATACATATACATACAGATCAATCTCAGTTCTGTATACGGTATCAACAGTACTGTATGGGCAGATGTGGTGCTGTGTAACAGATGGTGTAAAACTGAACGTAGAGTCAGGCGAAGAAACATCAAAGACGGTTTTATCTTTGGAAACATTAGGCGACACAATTATAAATACCATTGGCAAAGAAGATCTGCAGCTTCCAGTACTCCTCCTCTGTGAGAAACTTCAGGTCCTTCTGTCGCTCTTTCATCAAGTCCTGTTTGTCCAGGACCCACTGCAGACTGTACAATATAAAATACACATCATCATTCAAACTGAAGAGTTTGTCAAACTGAGAGCAGCCAAGCTAGCGGGTAGCACAACAACATCACAACATACTGCACTGCTTGTCGAACACGTTACATCCCGAGGCATGAAAACTGGAAAAGCGAAGGTCTAGTTACATTTATAAAAACAACATGAGTATGAATACCGTCCTCTCTGTGTGTGTTAACATCTTTTCTTTTCTGTCTTTACAGCAGCAGGAGTTGAGTAGACAGCTAACGTCTCCGTCCGATGCCGCTTAAACACAGCTAGGCCTCACAACAAACACGGTCATTTACAAAGTAACGACATAACATGTCAAATATTCAGTATAAACTTACTAATGGGAACTTTGCCAGAAGTTTCCCGCCATCTCGTAACAGTTGAGGTAGAGAAGAACACTTAAAACTGTTGTTTTTTCGTACAAAGAAGTGAAATACCACAGGCAAAACAGTTGCGCTAAGCAGACACTGGAGTGACATGAAAACTCCTCCGGCCTCTCAATAGAGCGGTAACGAAGATTGGTTCCGCCCCAAAATCTAGAGGTTTGGTTAAAATGTATCATTTTACTTTTATCACTCTGTTCGATATATGCATTTTCGTAATTTTAATGTTAAATTCAATTGTAATAAAGGGTAATAAGATGCGACAAAATCAAGAGCTATGAAATAATATTCATTATGAATCACCATAAAATAGGCCTAAAACATAAAATGTGCTGTCATAGAGGCTGTGCAGTTTATGTGGGTAAAAATAGGCTACATTACATGACATTACATCATGTGTTTTAGTGTGGTGGAGAATTTCACAATCATAAAATTGAGATTCTTTCAACCCTCCTTTAATAAATCAATTTCTTGACCTAAGTGTGATAAATGTTTGTAACCTCGGGGCTGGTGAGGTTCAACATTCCTCTGCAGTGCTGTGGGAAGGGCCCAGCAGCCTATAAAGACACCAGCACCTCAGCTGAAGGTGTTACAGAGTAGACCAGTGTCTAGTTGAAGTTGCAGCACTTGGCCTACAGGAGAAGTCACCATGAGTCGCAGTCCAGAGAGGATGTCTTCATACCGCCGTCATTTCGAGGGCACCCTGGCCGCCCCCACCACCTACCAGCTGCGGGTGTCCAGTCCCTCTCCTACCCGCAGAGAGACCCGCCACCGGTCTGCCAGCTTCACAAGAAGTAGTGGGACGATGGGGCGCATGGCCCTCTCCAGTAAGGCTCGCATGACCAGGTGGGTCACCTGTTGTTGATCTTCTGTGGAGCATTCAGAAATTTGTGCAGATTGATCTGAATGTTTTATGAGTAGAAGTATTAGATAGGCTACTATTTTATTGAGATCACTTGATATTATGACCTCAGGTTTTCAATAGAGCTACAGAGGTTGGAATAAGAAAAGAACATGAACAGTTTTGATACACACTGAGAGCTACAGTATGAGGTGGTGAACTGACAAAAGAAAATGTAGGCGAGTTGAGTAGCCTACAGAGGCATTTTGATTGGCACCTCCAGTAAATTAGTATAAGTGCCTGAATATCAAGCAGCTAGTGGATCAGTCTTTGTTAAAAGTGAAAAAATACATATAATCAAAAAACAATGATTCATCTGTCAGTTCCCTCCTCTGCTCCTGTCAGCAGTGTCAGTATGGGAGCACTGTGCTTTGGTATGTCCATGGGACTCGGGCCAAAACTGGACCTGGATGCGGCTGCAGCAGAGAACCATGACTTCATGACCACTCGGACCAACGAGAGACAGGAGATGGTGGCCCTTAATGACCGCCTGGCAGCTTATATTGAAAAGGCAAGAGGCCCCTCACCCCATACATGGATACATACACCTTTGTTTACTGGTCAAAGATGTTTTCAGTTGTTTGTGATTCATTCTCATTTCTTGTCACCTGAACATGAAATCAAACCTAATTTAGGCATTTTGCACCAACTGTTCCTGAATGATGCCAAATAACAGATGACGACTTTGTATCAGCTTGTGATCATCAAGTTTGTTAATTTGTTTCTTCCTCTCTGTAGGTGCGAACACTGGAGTCGAAGAACAAGGTGCTGGAGGCTGAGATTGAGGCCCTGAAGGGTCGCCATGTCCGGCCCTCGGGCCTCAGACAGCTGTATGAATCCCAGCTGAGGGAGCTCAACAGGGAGGCCGAGCAGATGAGAGGCCAGAGGGTGAGAGGCTGAACACAGCATATGATCATGTTGTGATGATGAGTGTTGCCAGACTTTCTGGTCGTCTTACTGGAGCTCCGTTCCACTCCGTTATCTACAATTTGATCCTTGGTCTGCACAGGACATGTCTTTGGCTGCCACTGAGGCCATGGTGGGCCGGTTGGATGCACTGAAGGCCAAATACAATGAAGCTGTCGAGGCCAGGAAGAAGACAGAGTATGACATTGAAGCGCTACGTCCTGTAAGACTTGAAAGCTGTATTTCTTAGTTTCATGATAGGAATTCAAAGCTGTAATGTCACAGATCGCTCATGCACAGATTATCCAACTGTCCAACTATCCAATCTTTCCCAGGATGTAGATAAAGCTACCTCAGCCCGGATTGCTCTGGAGAAGCAGCTGGAGAACCTGGAGAGTGAGCTGGTCTTCCTGCAGAGAGTTCAGAAAGAGGTATGTGTCTCTGTCCACTGTCTGTCCATCCACAGCATACCATGCTATGAGTCAGTGTCTGGTGGCTGGTTCATCATTAATGGTTTAATGGGCTGGTAATTATCACTATGACAGGTTATAATTAAATTGAAAGCTTGTTGATAGATTGAGTAAGAACATCAACATGGTAATTATCAGAGTGGTGTGAGGGCTCATGAGCTTATAACTAACTTGAACTGTGGAGTGGTTCAATGATCCTTACTTAATGACGTTCCCTCACATTCATATATTTGACTAAAGCAAGAAAAGGTTTATAGAGCAACATTTTACATGAATTTGAAAAACAAACCTGTGTTTTGATCTCTTCTCACATGGGTTGTTTATGATTCACTGAAAGGAAATTGAGGAGCTCATGCAGCAGATCTATTCATCAGTCACCAAGGTGGACGTGACATTCGGCCTCCCAGACCTCTCCTCTGCTCTGAGGCAGATTCAGTCTCAGTATGACAGCATCGCCGCCAAAAACCTACAGGTAAAGGTTCAACTTTGGAGGGGCCTTTCTTTGTATATTTGGTTACTTTCTGTGCACGCAGTTAGAAAGCATCTGAAGGAACCGTGGAAAATACTGAGAAGGCTAAGGACATTTGTGTTTGCATTTAGACACCATTCAAGTAAAAGCATGTGCAGCTTTACAAAGTCTCATGTTCGCTCCTCTGCAGGAAATGGACGCATGGTACAAGACAAAGTTTCAGGACCTGAGCAACGCCTCCAGCAAACACTTTCAAAGTTTGCGAAGTGTGAAGGAAGAAATCGCAGGCTATAAGAAGGATGTGAGTGTGATATTTCTTCTCTGCTTTTTGGCAGGTACGACCACCTCTATGTGTGTTGTAAGCTGTGTGTTACATGTGTGTGTGTTTAGATCCTCAACAAGGAACGTGAACTGGAGGCACAGAAGACCAGAAATGAGTATCTGCAGGCACAGATCCGTGATGCAGCAGAGAAATACAAAAAGCGGGAGGAGGACTTACAGGTATGACGTGGCATTGGGCAGATTTATAATCATATATTTTCTTCTGTCTTAAAATTTAGCTTTTCTGTTTCATCTATTGCAACAGGAGCGCGTAGCAGCTATTAAACTGGATCTGAGGCTGACTAAGGAGAAGATAGCTCTGCTGCTGAGGGAATATCAGGATCTACTGAATGTCAAGATGGCTCTGGAGATTGAGATCACCACCTACAGGTGAAAAAACCAGACTGGTCCACCTGACCAGAGCAGATGACAAGGACATTTGTCCTCACGTTTAAAGGAATACTTCAACATTTTGGCAAATTTGCCTATTGCAATATTCCCTATAGTCATAGCAGTAGGTTCATTACCTCTAATTATCGGTGCATGTTGTTTTGAGATCAGCGGGGCAGAGACGTGAGCTACTCAGTGAACACAATGGAGGTGAATGGTACAGGTCCCCTGTCCCTCATAAAACTCATCAAATTCACAATCCAACCACTCCAAAACGCTCTGGTGGACAAGTTGTGACCTGCACATTCACCACGCTATGAAATAATCATGTGTAATTATGTAACATTACGACACACGAACCAGAACTACCTGCGCTTTTGAAATTACTCTGCCCAGCAGCCTTGTCTGGGATGTAGTTCTGGCTATGCATTTACCTCAAAAACAACTCAATCTCATAATGTTACATTATTATCTCATAGCGTGGTGAATGTGCAGGTCACAACTTGTCCACCAGAGCATTTTGGACTTGTTGGATTGTGTATTTGATGAGTTTTGAGGGACCGGGGACTACTGTATGTACCGTTAGCTGAGCAGCTCGCGTCTCTGCCCCATGGATCTCAAAGCAACTTGCACTGACAATTAAAGGTAATGAACCTTCCCCTATGACTATAGGGATTATGGCAATGGGCGAATTTGCCAAAATGTTGAACTATCCCTTGAATGATATTTATATAAAAAAAAATGTATAGAATATAAAATGGATAAATGTTTATGTACATCATTTTCTTCTGTGTTTGGCAGGAAGCTGATCGAGGGGGAAGACAGCCGTCTGAGCACCATGGTCCAAAACCTCTCCCTGTCCGGAGGCCTGCGTCTCACGTCCACTGTGAATACATGTGCAGCCTCAGCCTCAGCCTCAGCCTCAGCCTCAGCCTCAGCCTCAGCCTCAGCCTCAGCAGCGTCTTCAAAGCTGGGTGACACCCCCACTGACAACAGCATTAGCGGAGCTGAGAAGCCTGCAGGTTCTGGCTCAGGCCAGGTGGAAGCGGCCTCGTCAGACACTCAGGCAGACGGCAGCTCTGACCAACAGCCTACAGAGACGTCTGAGAGGAAGACGGTCCTCATCAGGTAGAGGTCAAACATCTGTGATAGTTGATCTTCTTAGTGGCCAAAAAATAAAGTGATCTTTCTTAATCTTCTTCTTCTTCTACCTGTTGCCCCCTTCTTCCCAGAACAGTTAAGACAGATGAGGAGACTTACGAGAGCAACACACAGGAGTGCACCATCATCATTTCTGGAGCAGCTGATGACACAGATGAAGAGTAACCCCCACCTCCCAGAATCTTCTCCAGCTGACTGTATGCTGTACACCGCCTCATGTCAAATTAGTCAGATTTTCTTTTTTAATACAAGAGACAACACAACGGTAGTGCTGCTAGAGGAGGAATCCCAACTGTAAGAGTTGTGTTCCACTGTGTCCCTTCACTCTGCTCTGCCTGCTTCTAACTCTTCAGCTTCTCCTGCCTCTCTGCTCATTAACCCTCCTGTGAGGCTGGGATGTGTGTTTGAAAGTAACTTAATAAAAAGCAAGAAAGCATAATTGTGGTTTTCATTTAAATCAACAGATGAGTAGAGAAGTCAGTCTGAACATGTCTGAACATGACACACAACTCTTTCTGTTCCAGTTTATTTGAACCAGAGCAGCACAGTCTTCCCATCACGTGTTACACAGGACGTACAAGTGACACAACTTTCCTCTGTGAACTTGATTTCATTAGTTAAAAAAAGTAAAGAAATCACAGTGAATGAGCAGTAAGACTCCATTGAATAGGAAGTAACATTAGAACCAAACATTAGCGGAAACCCTTTCTTAAACCCTCGTAATTTGTTTGTGCAGACAACTGATGTTTTAATTATAACGTATATACAGCTAAGCTCCGCTAATTACACAGAAATCCATGATTAGGCGCACGGCTGCCTCTTGGAGATACAACAACACGTCAAGAGGTGTTTTATGAGGTTGCATAAAATCCCTTCATTGTCTCTGCATATGTTTCATCTTCACATTAACAAATATAAAGAAATAGAAAAGTAAAGTACCCAGTGCATGTAGCAGTATAAAATCATTTGGCACCTTCCCCAAAACAGGCAATTTGATCATTTTTCCCCCCAGTTTTATAAAATGGTATCATGAACAGGGATTCCATTCAAAAAGCACCAGCTGAGATGTGGGTCAGTACCATGACAATGTGTTTCTAGTGCAGAGGTTTAGGTTCGTCTCCCACTCCGCCTGCCAGGCGATAAACTGCCAGGCTGACTTCATGTGCCAGGGCATCGGCACTCTCCTAAAACACAAATACAACGCACATCAAAGGAATTATCCACAGCA
The DNA here is from genome assembly GCF_905171665.1 of Trachurus trachurus. Classification (NCBI taxonomy): domain Eukaryota; kingdom Metazoa; phylum Chordata; class Actinopteri; order Carangiformes; family Carangidae; genus Trachurus; species Trachurus trachurus. The sequence continues at coordinate 20,901,475 of NC_139910.1, forward strand.
CAATCACATCATTTTGCACAGTGAGACCGGTCTGAAAGTCAAAGTCAGAAATAAAGAGCCTGATTCTCACCTGTGTTTCTGCCTCGGAGTAAACTCTCACCACGTCCTCGGTGCCGGAGGGTCTCACAAAGGAGCGCGCCAGTTTGTGCTTCTTCACTAAGCTGTCGATGGCCTCCTGCAGCCCTGCTGGGCTGACCGCCCGCCTCTCTGCATCTGTCGTGTCTATCACCCTGCGGTCTGACACCTATAGGACATAAATCATACACCACCACAGTCATGTACAACTGGTACTGATGGGTGCTGCTCAAATGACTCACAATGACGGTGGTAGTATGGTTAGGACACGCTATTTAAATCAAACAATCATGAATAAAACATGATAAACAATCATCTTCTTTTATTTTAATATTTCATTGCATTATAATCTTCTAATCTGGAGAAAACTACGACCTTCCCATAAAATCTTGCTAGAACATTTTTAAAACAGCAAAAACATATTAAATTCAAACAAGCACAGTATATCCACTCATTTCTAACATTTTCTATAAGATACAATGACTTTTAAGCCCTCAACACTGACACTTTGAGGGGGGCAAAGACAAACTATTTCCCTTTCTCTTTGCTGCAGGGTGGAGAGATACAGAAGATCCTTTGTACCCACTGCCATCAGGCTTTTTAATTATTCTGCAAATGAGCAGATGAGCTGCCAGACAAATGAATTTCCCTTTGGGGGTTAATAAAGTGATTCATATCGTTTGGTAACATTACAAGAGATAAATATGTGAGTACCTTGACTTTAAGCTGCCTGTTAGGCAGGTCACTGTAGATGGCATCCCACTGCTGGACAGTCATCCCCTTGATGGCCAATATAGCTTCAATCAGCAGCATGTCAGAAATGGCGTCACCTACAGTCTTTAGAGGATGGAAACACAAATATCATGAATCTTACATATGAACTAAATTGTTTTTCTACTGTTAAAAATGTCCCAGTGATGGAGTTATATACAGTGCATATGAAAAGTATTCAGACCCCCTTCAATATTTCACCATTTGTTATGTTGCTAAATTCAGTTTCTTCTTCATCAATCTACACCCAGCATCCCATCATGACAGCACAAACCCAGGACTATAGAACATTTAGCAAATTTATTAAAAAAGAAAAACTGAAATATCACCTGGACATAAGTATCCAAAACCTTTGCTCTAACACTCTTGCAGGTCATTCAGGTGTCATCAATTTCTTTTATTCATCTTTGAGATGGTTCTATACCTTCATTTGAGTCCAGCTGTGTTGAATAAATAGTCTGGAGTCTGGACAATGGACATGATTTGGAAGACACACACCTGTCTAAATAAGACCTTACAGCTCACAGTCCATATCAGAGCCGAATGAGATTGATGATGCGCAGGAACTGCCCCAAGAGCTCAGAGACTGAGTAAAATATTCTGCTGCACTTATTGTTTCTAAGAGCTCAGTGGCCTCCATCATTCTGACATAGAAGACATTTAGGTCAACCAGGACTCTTCCTAGAGCTGGCTGTCCAGCCAAACTGAACAGTTGGGGAGAAGAGCGTTGGTCAGAGAGGTAACCAAGGAGCCAAAGATCACTCTGGCTGAGAGTCTGAATACTTCCATAAGCACTGTACATGACACACATCCCAGTCCAGCGTGTGTGTTGGTGTGTGTCTACCTGGTTTATGACATTGACAGTGTTGTGCAGGAGGAGAGCTGCTCTCTTCCTCTCATCGTTGGTGTTGGCGTCCTCAGTCAGCTGCTGGATCTTCTCTTCAGCCGCCTTACTGAACAACACCTGCCGTGGAAACAACACAGACACACTGCGCTACAGACCCTGATCACACACACACACATGCTCTGAGAGTGTGTCTCTGTCTGACGTTGATGTACTCACAGTTCCATGGCCATTGGCCTCAAAGTACACACCGATGTCAAACTCCAGGGCTGCATGGTGAAGGTGCTTCACTCCAGTCTTAGTGCACCTCACTATCACCTAGGTAACAGCAGAATATATGATCACTAACTTCTCTTGTTAGGGTCAGTTTTTAACACATTAAAGTACCACATACATTTGTTTATTGCATCAAGGCTTTTTGACTTTGTCAGGAACCTCTATTTAAACAAAATAAAACTTTTTTTCACAAAAATCTAAAATACTCTGGTTAAAATGATGACATTTGTGTCGTTAGGGTCGGTTTCGACACAGTTATTATAACAATAAAAACAATAAGATTTAAAACTGAAATCATAAGTGCAAAACCAACCTTTTCATGGATAAGGAAGCCTAACAACGTCACCAAGAGATGATTCTTGTGGAGTTGCAGTAAAAAAGCAACTGGACTTCTTCTCTTGCTTGAAGACGTTTCACCCCTCACACCCCCGAGACTCTAGTCACTCTAGGTGTGGTCATGTGACTTTGGTTTCACCAGAGACCAAGCATAGGACCACCCACTCTGGGTTTAAATACCTGGGTTTCTGGCATAAGTCTCAGAACTGAAAAAGCCTCTTGGATGAGGGGTGAAACGTCTTCAAGCTAGAGAAGAAGTCCAGTTGCTTTTTTACTACAGCTCCACAAGAATAAGATGACCTGGATGACTGAGAACCTTCACGGACAACCAAGAGATGAGAAACAAACGGGATGAAAAACATGTTTTTAGGGTATTTTACAACTGATTTAAAGGGATAGTTCACCCAAAATTCAAATTGCACTCATTATCTACTCACTCTCATGTCGACTAAGGGCTGGGAGAAGTTTCAGAGTTATCCGTGGCTTCTCTGAGTTACAGGGGGTCTCGGCGTAGCAGTGCATTTGGACGGACCAGGGTCTGTCCTCTTCCTGGTCCGTCCAATTTGGACGAACCAGGAAGAGGAGCTTCCGCTACAAACAAGCTTGAAATATAGACTTATTTAATTTTTTTCGGAACAATTACGCATTTCGGGGCTTCAATACAAGAGGGACATTACATACGAGCAGCATGGGGGTATTTGGATGTTTTTTGGTGTGTCTTTTTGTTACGAAGAAAAGTGGTATCCATTTGCAACCGTTATATGGACATGCACTGCTACGCCGAGACCCCCTGTAACTCAGAGAAGGCACGGAGGACTCTGAAACTTCTCCCAGCCCTTAGTCGACATGAGGGTGAGTTTGAATTTGAAATTTGAATTTTGGGTGAACTATCCCTTTAAGACTCGGGTCAAAACCTACTCTAACACAAGAGATGGTAGCGGAAAGCTGATACAAGACGAAGGTTAAAGATAGAAATAATGGGAATTCAGTGTGTGTGCGTGTGTGTGTTTCCTCACCTTCATAGTGTCCTCCAGATAGTGTGTGGAGCTGCCGTTAGCGTAAGCCGTCTGCACCACGGCTATCTTCAAGTCTAACCCAGCCTGCACATCCACAGAGAAAAACTGTTTATGAAGAGACCGTGTGTGTGTTTGTGTTGTAGCGTGCTTGCTGGTGTACGAGTGTGTACCTGTGTGAGCAGCTCTTTAAGGAAAGTGCTGATGAGTGTAGCTATCTTGTCTCCATCCAGCAGGTGAAACCGTCCCTCAGAGTCAGTGTAGTAATAAACTATTCGGTCGGCGTCACCGTCAAAGGAGCAACAGCGCTCCCCTGGGTTTATCTTCACACCTGTGCAGAGAGAGGAGGTAGAAAAAGGAGAAGTGTTTAGTTCGTTTAGTTTAGTTTTTTATTTGGACATTATATAACCTGCATAAACGACGAAAATAGTAAAATTAAACATTGTACAGGAGAGGTAGAAGCCAAAAAAGGCTCCCCTTTGTAAAAAACAACAACAACAGCAGTGGTCTTCAAAGTAAGAAGATAATACAGAAATTCATAACATAAAAAATAGAAAAGAAAGAAAGACAAATTAACATAGAAAAATGAAAGATACTGAATTAATAATAATAATAAAAAAACTATTTACATAATGAAAAAAAAAATTAAATCAAAAGGTACAAATTGACAGATCCAGAAATGTTACAAATCTTAACTAAAAAATGAGTGGTCAATTGAAACAGCTTCTTTATCTTTTTGCAATGTCATTTCAACAACAAAATAGCAAGAGTTTAAGGCTAAGAGTTACAGTCATTATTGCTGTTCTGCTGTCATTCAGATACTGTGTTTGTAAAGTACAGAAATTATTTTCTGTCTATTACATACATTCGGTCACATTGAATGATACACTTAAATACTAGCCACTTTCATTGACAGCTGTGTTTACAACAATTTCAGCCGTCACTCTGCATCGGCTAAATATGTAAACTATTAGCCCGGTTCTCTTTCCCCTTCTCCTTCTGTAATCTCAAAATGAAAGTTATACATTCCATACTGTATATGTCAAATACATTGCTCATATCAAAACCTCTGAAGCTTGAAAAACCAATGTTTTACCCGTTGGAGGTTTCTGCTGCACTTTGACAAAGTCGGCTCCACACTGGTGGTTGAGTTTTCCTTTGCTGCCGTCGTTGAAGAGAGAAATCTGCAGCTCCCTCTTCAGGTGACTCTCCATCTCACGCACCTTCAGCGCCCCGATGCCGTTGGCGCCGTCCACAGACAGGTGCTTTTGGTCGTCTGTACAGTTGGACGCCTACCAGAAGATGGAGGGAAAGGTGAGTGAAAAAACACACATACACACCTTAGAGGAAACAGTAACTGCAAGTTGAAGGAGGTGCACAAGACACATCCTTTTTTCTTACATTCTTGATGAGCTGGATGAAAGCCTGGCACAGTTTGCTGTAGTATCCTTCCACTGTGGCCTCTCCGTATTTACCCTGTGTGTTCTGACAGCAAACCATGTAGTGGAGCTGTGGTGTGGTCACCAAACCATAGTCTGAGAGGGAGAGAATTAGAGGAGAGAAAAAGAGTGAAGGAAGGTGAGAGGACAATATAAAAAAAAAGTTGTGAATTAATCAAAACTGAGCAAAAAAAATCATCAATTCATGTGAGAGTATACTACTTTAATTAACCTTACCTTTGCTGTGTCCACCGAGTGCAGACACTCCATCCAGTACCGCCTGTGAGAGGCTGGCACTACTGCTCCTGTGAATGAAGGACAAATATTTAATCTGAATGATGATGAAGATTAATCAAAGCATTACGAGCAGGTTTTATCTCTAATGTGCCAACTTGAGGGAAAATTTAATTTAGTCATACTATATTAAAGTGAGGACCCAATATTTCCAGTTGATTTAAAAGTCAGGTCAAGCAGAGGGAGCTCTCAAGTGAAGCGGCACAATTTGATCTGGTATTTGTTTTAGCTTTCAGTCAAAACTTATTCTACAGTCAAAAGTATTTGCTGGCCTTGTCTCCATGTTGGCCCAGTATGGTTTATTACGTGGTTAACATCACGTACCTGGTGTCTTTGCCCACAAAAACACTGGCCTCCTGCTTCATGTCTATCGCCTCCTTTTCTATAACGTCTTTCAGAACGCTGAGTAAATCCTCCTGCTCGGCGTTGGCCAGCTGGGTGGCAAAGCCTTCCCATGCCGGTGTCACCATCTCTCCCATGGGGTCGATCAGCTTCACCCCGTTGTCTTCCTACATCAGTAAAATTACAAAGGCACAGGACAGAGTTATGATGGTGATGTGTTTATTAGATTATTTAAACTGATGTTATAACAACAAAACAGCTAAATGACAGAAAGTAGGCAGGAATGCACTGCAAATACTCAAAATCTTACCAAGAATGTTTGTCTTATTTCTAGTTAAAATGTCATTTCTAGTCAAAACAAATCTAATTATACTAAAAATAAGACTCATCACATAAAAAGTAGCTTGTTTTTTTCGACACTTTTTACTTCTTTCAAGCATATTTTCACTTGAAATAAGTAGAAAAATCTAATAATGGAGCAAGTTTTTATTTCTTATTACAAGCACAAATAACTTGCTTTCACTGGCCGATTTTTCTATTTGTTTCAATTGAAAATGTGTTTGAAACAAGTGAAAACTGTCTAAAAGCAAGTTCATTTTTAGGTGATGAGTCTTATTTGAAGTGGAAAGAGATTAGTTTTGACTAAAATTGAGACATTTTGACAAGAAATAAGACAAATATTCTTGGAAAGATTTTGAGTTTTTACAGTGTGGAAGCTGATTATTTTCTAATAGAAAGGAAACTAAACCTATTCCACCACCTCTGGGTTGTGTGATGCAGTGACCATGACTCCGATGGTGGCTTTGGTCTTTTTGGAGCGGAGTGTGGCCAGCAGTCCCATCCTGAACATGATGTGGTCCAGCTGTTTGGCGTTGGTCCTGAAGCCAGCGGTGCCATACTGCAAAACCAGTCCTGCCGGTTTCGGATGTTGACTGGACTGCTCTGATACTTCCTGGAACTGGGCCATCACTGAAACACATTATGTTTGAAGACATGAAACACAGACAAGCTGGTAGCGGAGGAGACATTCAGGTCTTTACTTGAATAAAAGTAACACCACCTTTAATCTCTGTGATGTCTGTTTTGCAGAGTAAAAATGAAGAAACACTTGAATGAAACGTCTTGAACGATAATGCCCTACTAATGTAACACTGTTCAAAGTATCTTTAATTAACAGGTGTGTGATGTCTTTGTCATTACAATGGATTAAATGGAGGAAAACAAGTGGGAACTGCATCAAACTAGAAATTAAAATGTTTCAGCTCAGAAACATATGGTAGCCTATACTCTGGAATACAATCTGGTCTCAGAGTTCATTTGTTGCTGCCAGTTTGTCTGAATGTGAAAAATATAATATAGCCTACTATAAATACATATTTTACTGGACAGTTAAACAACAGCACCACCTCTGTGCAAACACATCAATACATTCAGATAAAAGGCAGAGCAGGCCTTTACCACATTTAGCTTCATCTTTTTTATTACACATTGGATGGGGGTGTATTCTTTGAGTGTGCTCAGTGATAATTTTGTCCTCTGTTCAAAAATAAATCGATCTAACGTTGGTATTTGTTACATGTCTGGATTTGGACCATGCTTCCTTAATTCTCTCTTTCTTGATCATGTCCTGTCATTAAAGGCCAGTGTACTTTGTCCCTGCTGTGAAGAGGCAGATCACAAATCTATGCAGGAACTATACAGGAACCACTGAGAGTTCTTGGTCATTTCCTCAGAATGAATGAAGCAACCTAACCTTTAGAAACCTGCAGACAGAGCATCTTAAAATTGAGCTCTCCTTCTGGGAGAAACATTCTTGGATATTTTCTAGGAAACAAATTCATCTTTTTAAGGAAACCAAACAATTTAAGAACTAACTCAACAAAACAACACATGGACTACCTGGCCAACAATTTCTACTCCTTTGCCAAGTGAAAACCTCCTCATTAGATCGACTTTAATATCAAATCAAATCAAAGAATAAGACGAGGGGCAAAGTTTACATCAAACTGCAGCAGTAATCAGTCGCCTCCTACTAACACAGCTCAATAAAGTTAAACACATGATAAGAGACCGAGCTGACGTGGTCGAAGTCGAACTGTCTCTAACAACGTGTCCACGCGGCGCTGAGAGGAGCTGTGGAAGTTAAAGTCTGACTAGGTGGTACAATAACAATAACTTGTGGTTTTTATATGCACTTACTGTGTAACGTTTGTCCACTCAATGAAAAGCTTCCTGTTTCTCCGGTTCCGCCTCTGTCTCCCTTGACGTGGCAACAGTTCCGGTACGTCGCCACGTGACGCAATTACGCACAACGTGCCTGTCAGTTCGCTGCTCTGCTCTCTACTACACTGATGCTGGAGTAGCGGCTACACCGTGAACCACACAGCCACGAGAAATGACTGTAACATGGTCGATGGATTCACGTTATAAGTGACATGTTCTTGAATGAATCAAAGATTATATTTTGATCCTTGTCTTTCTTGAGTGCAAATTAGTAAGGACACTTTTTTTTTGTCATGGCCCAATCACAACCCACAGTTCCCCCCCTAGTGTTTTATTTCGAGCACAGAAGCATGGCAGCTACATCAAAACACTGTGGGCAAAGAAAAAGACTATGTGGCCTAAACACCTATATAAGAAGAACAACCCACATCTAATTATCCCAATGATCCTAATAAACGCAAAGCATTTGGGGTAATTAGAGTGTGTGTGTGCTTATCTAGACAATGTTTCACCTCTGTCACCTGTCATCTCCATCCCGTGCAGGCAAACTGTGATGCACAGCCCTGTATGCAGCAGCAGCAGCAGCAGCAGCAGCAGCCACAGTCACGCTCGTGTTTTAACCCTTTGGCGCATGGTGACGGGAGTTTCTGCACAGTGACCCCGCGTCGACTCCCCTTTAAGAGACGTGGGATGCGACGTGTGTCATCCAACCCTGTGCAAGCACCCGTTGTGGGGGGGAGGAGATTCTAGATGGACGTATAGATAGGCCAAATAAATAAACAAACGACAGGAGTAGGGTGGGGGTGTGAAGGAGAGAAGGAAATTCCCTGTCTGTCTTTTCCTCTTCCCGAGCATCTTGCGCTGCGCACTGTTGGCTTCACCACCGGGGAGCGGTGCGCATTTTCTCTCAGTCTGAAGAGAGGAGCAGCGCGTCTGAAGCGGCTTCTGTGAGCAGGAAGGGAGCAGATCAGTGAGAAGAGGCAGACAGAGAGGACAGCGTGTCCTGTCTTATCTGAAAGGTTTCTTTTTTTTATATGCAGGCGACTCACGAGGGAAGAAATTCAGCCAAACCTGATGCCCGCTCCGAGCAGGAGATTTGACCGGCCTATGGAGAGTTGATTTGGGCCGACATCCAGTAGGCTATAGCAATATTATAATAATATATTTTTAATGATAAGAGGAGCTTCGCTTGCGCAGCGTTTTTTCATTGGTTTATTCTCCAAATAATAACAGGGCTTTGAGAAAATAGCCTTCATTGCCAGCTGAGTGTTATATAACCCAGTGGCTTTAGCTGTCCGAGGTGCTGAACTGAACGGCCGGATCGGAGCCTATAACGGGACAAGCCGTGGGGGAATTCGCAACCTTGCGTAAGTCTACTCATGTCACCGCACATATTATCAACGTGACCTGCACGATTTGAAGCGAAAAATATCATTTATGTCCAAGTGTCGGGAGCTGATCGTGTGTGTTTTTTCTGTCCGCCCACACAGAAGGTCACAGGCCTATCAGCCGGGGAAGAGGAAAGCGAGAGGATCCGCTGTCTGAACCACTAGTTTGGGGCTTTTATTCCGTTTTTCCCCCCCTCCACACTTTCACATCGTAACGTTTTGAGGCGCATCTGCTGAGGTGGTCGATTCAGCGGAGAGAAAATGTCGGGGCAGACGCTCACGGATCGCATTGCCGCTGCGCAATACCAGCTAACGGGATCAGATATGGCCCGGGCTGTCTGCAAAGCCACCACTCATGAAGTGATGGCGCCCAAGAAAAAGCACCTGGAGTGTAAGTGTAGTCCCTCTTCTTTCCTATACTGCACAGGCTGGTTTTATTAAAGGGGAGGTTAACAGGCCTCATAGCCTACACACACACACACACACACCAGTGCAGACAGAGGCCACATGCCTTCACTTAGCTATTATGGCCAGTCACTTCATCATCACCAATTCCCTTTGCTTAAATGGGTGTGGTGCCATGATGAATTGATGTAGCCATAGTGATGACCCCTCTGGTGACCCTGTGTGTCCGCCCCCAGCAAAGATGATGGAGACAGAGACAGAGAGAAAGTGGGAGACAGAGGTAGGAAGAAAAGGTCATATATTAAGGTAGACTGGCAAGTCATCCCATTTCATTTATGTCAGTGCTCCTGCACAGTCATTTCCCTTAACTTCAAATTTTATCTTAAGTGCAACAGAACTACTGTGGCCTGAAGACACATTATAATTGAATTTAAAAAAAAACCAAGCTATGATGTCGACTAACCATCATGCAAAAAGACTCATTTGGGTTTTATGTTGCCTATAGGTCGGTATTGGACCACAGAGTCAGCTGAATAAAATTATCAAACCTCACAGCTTTATTGACACACTACAGATGACAGCAGGGGCCACCGTCTGACAAATCATGATTTATCACTATCATCTACCACAAATACTGAGTCAGACCAAAGCTGTGGCACGCCACTGAATTTAGATGGTGATGGGTAATTCGAGTTAGTACAAGTACTCTGGTTTATGCGAGTGTGTCTGCCTGTGTGTTTGTCTGTGTCTGTGTGTGTGTGTGGTCGCTGGGCAGGTCTGGTCCTGTGTCTTGGGCTGGGACCTTATATCTTGTGATCCGCTCACCTGCTGAATAATTTAATAATCAGCCAATGGCTGCTTTGCATTATTTACACAGCCAAAGGTGACAATGCTAATGCCAGAATCTGCCAGAGACCATTGGTTCCCATTTTTCTGCTGTGTCCTGTGTCTTTGTTTTCTGTGTCTTTATCTTTGAACAGCACATGGTTGGACTGGTGTAGCTGCTAAGCAAAAACTGTCATGGCTGAGGACTGACCCCTTAGGACAAATAATGCAGATACTCAAAATTATTCTTATATGCTTCATATCCATATCTATTTAATTAAGATGTGTTGCACATATATGGACATGCTATCTAAACCAACGGTTTATAGTCTTTGAGGTTATGCTGTATCCATTTCTAGGGCAATTCAACAAGCTCCCCGTATGTAGGCCACTGTGCTTCTCTTGCACGTGTATCTTGGCTGGAGGAAATTCCTACCTCCAAAAAAATGAAAAACATTTCAACTGAGATGAACTAGACTTGAATGGAAACAGTCAAAACATACTCAAAGAATAATAATATTAATACAGAATAGGAATATTTATAGGCTTTAAGCAGCTAAATGCAATGTAGTCACTAAAACCAGTGAAGGCCACCTTCACAATAATCCAGCATGTTTGATTTATTTTACACTAGATATATTAACATAACCTGTTGTACATCTTTCATCACACTGACATGGTCTATGACCCTTGGGGTGGATGGATATGGGTGTGTGATGGTGGTGGTGCACTGCAGTTGCCATGGCAACAGATTGAGAGTGCCAGGGGATGGTACTGTAATGACAGAGGGAGATTGTGAAAAGGAAGAGGGCAAATGACAGGCCTGTCAGATCTAGAGTGCAAAAGACACTCAAATGAATGTAGAGTTTGTTAAATAGCAAGAAATAGCACCAGGGTTCACTCCCAGCATGCATTGCGGACTTCATTCTACAGGAAGTCAACCCCAGGCATCAGAACCAAAGGGAAATGTGATGTTCTCCATAGAGGAAAGTCCTGCAGACAGATATATTCTTCTTTGCATTTTCAATGTAACCATGGATCAAAGAGACATCCAGGAACAAACCCTTCATTCAGTGGTTTGCTTTGCTTAATGTAAAACAATCTCCACTGAATTTGAATTTCATACTCATTTATTAAAGCAGAAGTGAGTGATCCGGTCGTTTTCGCTAATGCTGCGTTCCAGGCAGGCTTTTGAAATCGTAAATTACAGCTTCAAGTCACAACTTACGACTTTGTAGCGTTCCAGGCAACCCACTCGTGTTTCTCCGACCTGTTTTACCGGTGAAAGTCACTATAACGGCCACTCGTAACTTCCGACCGGTGAACTCGTACCAGATCGAACTGGTACCACTTCACGGTCGGAAAAATACGAGTTTCCTTGAACGCACCATAACAGTCCTCGTCGCTACGTCACCACATTCACGGCGTCCCTTGGCTGCACACACAGCCCTGCATGCCGTTCTCTCTCCTCATTGGATAAAAACTGTAGGATACGATAAATGTTTTCTCTTCGGCTCAGAGCAGAGCAGAGGGACTGAGAGACCCGTGTTTCAGTCCAAACACTCTATGTAAGTGATTGCTGTCGGAAGATATAACTATTTAAGACTTATATTAACACAAATATATCACTCACTTCTGCTTTAAGTAATGTCTTTAATGGAGAACACTGGAGGGTGTGTTACAACTATGTGCTTCACACAATCAACTGTAAGTGTACAGTTTGCAATAGGTTGAATTTCATCTGAGGTCGTGGTATAAATATACTGGGTGTGATGGGTGCAGATTATGTGTCCAATAGGCTACTACATTGTGTGTATGACTCACTGTAGCAGGGGTCTAAACAACACAGCATCTCCAGCTGACCAGTTCAAGTAAAACTACTGGCTGGGCTGTATGCTTTAACAATGTTGCTTAACATTTAGGTCAAAAAATTGATTTGTCTGTTAGTTGAGTACACTGATACCACACTCATCCCAAATTTAAAGGGATATTTCAACATTTTGGCAAATTTGCCTATTGCCATAATCCCTATAGTTTCAGGAGTTCATTTACCTTTAATTGTTGGTGCAAACTGTTTTTAGATTGGCGGGGCAGAGACGCGAACTGCACTGTATTTCCATGTTTCCCTCATCAAACTAAATATTGCGTGGTGAATGTGCAGGCCACAACTTGTCCACCAGAGTGTTTTGGAGTTGTTGGATTGTGTATTTAGTTTGATGAGGGAACGTAAAACTATAAGGATTATGGCAATAGGTGAATTTGCCAAAATGTTGAAATATCCCTTTAGGGTTATAGCCTCTGAAACACCCAATTAGCCTAGCCTAGCACAAAGAGAGACTTAGCTCTGTCTGATGGTAACAAAATCTACCTAACTGCACCCATACATCTCAGTATCCATGCTAAACCTTGTTTGCCTCATGTTTGCTATAGCTGTTTTCCTGTGTTTCTGGTCTGATCAGCTAAAGTCATATCATAGCTGTAGCCTTTTAGCCATTTAGCATTATCATTAGTGTGACATATTCTCATTGTCTTTGCCATAATTGCCATTATTCCTATATATATATATATAGTCATAGCAGTAGGTTCATTACCTTTAATTATCGGTGCATGATGTTTTGAGCTGTTCAGGCAACAAGTTGTTACCTGCACATTTGCCACGCTATGAAATAATCGGGGTCCACTCATAATTCCGACATCCCATTTTTCCAAAAATTAATCATTGTTCCAAAATCTCAATGCATCAATCTCAAAACATTGAGATTTCGGAATAACGGGTAATTTTCAGAATAATGGGATGTCTGAATTATGACATGGCACCGAAATAATCATGTATAATTGTGTAACGTTGCGCGTTCCCGTCACCGTCACCGTTTTGCGTCACCGTATGCATGCAGATTTCCCCCAAAAAATGCTTGTCTAAACGCACAATAATGTTATGTTTTCTGTTCAGATCATTTCTGTGTAAACATCGCCTTAGAGTAGTGTCAAATTGTTTTTAACATTTAAATCGTAAAGCATTGTGCTAAAAGTTCCACAGCAAAATGTGTTACACTTTATTAAAGATAATTGCATTACACTGCATTAACATTAAAAGTTAGCCTACACCATTGTACAGCTGATTGAATCTAATTTTAGTACACAGATATTTTTGTGTATCTATCTTTGGAGTAGAGGATGAGGAGTGATCTGGACACAGTGTAAATTGGTGTTAAACCACCTCAAAGACTCTGATGAGATACCACCAGTTGATAGCTGACAAGAGTTAGACCATGTAGAATATTCCGGCTATCACAAGGGTGGTTTTGTTGTGTAACTTTAAGTCAGAGTTAGTGCAGACACTAGAAAAAGACACAGTCACACACAGACATACACTCGCGCAGTATGAGGCCTCACAGTTCATTCTTAGATCTCTCCTGTGGGCTGTGGATTACCGTAAGAGTCTTTATTTAGCTCAGCCAATCCTCATTAGACACACACATACTGTACGCATTACTTGACATGAATGTGTGTATGTTTCAGGTAATGATGCCACAACTAGATTAAAGCCTATGATACGGCCCATATGGCAACACATTAAACAGCAGCAAACAGATAGGATGAAATATCTCCATACACAGCTATTAGTGTGCATTATGAGCAGAGGGAATAACGCTGTGTTCACGATGCCACTATGAATATTAACTTAGTAGCTATGCTGACATGATAATGTTATATAATCACATTTCAGCCATTGTTGACCGTGTCTGCGTGTGTGTCATTAGAAACGGGCCACGGCTGTAGGAGAGTTTAACCTTCAGCCATTTATTTCACAGGAAAATGAGGCTAAACAAGAGACAGGAAAAAGAGCCCAATCAAAGATAGATAGAGATTAGAAAATGTGCCTTTAGTACAAAAACTCAAATGTGTTGTATATGGCAGACTATTTCATATCTATAGGAGCCATAGTAGGACAACAGATGAATGTTTCTGCAGCCATCATTAAACATAAAAGCAACAGACAGGGCTGTTGCTGTGGGGCTGTTACCATCTGGTCTAACCGTACACATGGATTGCAGTGAAATTAGCTCCATAGACATCAGACAGATCAGTCTATTACTCTCTTCACTTCAAACCAGATAAAAAGAAGACATTGGCAAGATTTTAAATTCATTCGCCGCTTGTCTTGATTTTGATAATTCACACTGATAATGTGTAAATTCCCTTTCATGCGAGGGATGTACAGTATTTGTAGCATATTAACGTGACTCAGACTCAACAGCAGTGGTAAAGCAGATAATAGAGGGTGTGAAACAAGTGTTAGGAAAACAGGTGTGTGTATGTTTACTCACTGTATGGGGGATGGGCAGGGAGACAGACACCACCGAAAGACTAGAACCAGTGATTAGTAATAATCTGTTTACAAACCCCCAACCACCCTAACCTTCACAGCTTGCCACCCTTTTGTGACCTTGAACAGCCCTGACTCTCATATCTCTTCATTTCATCATAACTGACCCTCATTAGACTCCCTACTGTTCTCCTGAGTGTCTTCTCTCTCTCTCTTTCTTCCTGCCATCTCTTGTTCATCACGTAGCTGCTCTAGAGCCTACAGATTGGCATCTACCTAGACCAAGGCCTGCTCAATACGACGGCCTTCCTCTCCTCCCATTATCAGAGGTGCCTGCCAATATTTGCTGCATTACTTTCTGGCACTCTGTTCCAAACGCACTCAGTCCTGTCCTTGCTGTATTAGCCATCAATGTTAGGCTCAGATATGAATTTGTTATTTTCTTCATATTTCCCACCACAGTGCCCACATCAAATGTAATATGCCTTTGTATACATTTATATCAGCTGGGACCGAGAGTATTGTATGTGGTGTCGCTGGCAAACACCCAGCAATACTTGATTTAAAAAATGCCAGCTATCTTTTCTCAAAGCATTATTTTTCTTGGCTTGGTCAAATCCTCTTGCTCGTGCTTCACATTGGGATTTCTGTTTCTGTGGCCATCTGTCTGTCTGCCTCTTTCTCTCTCTGGGGAAATAGCACCAATAGAAACTCCAACATCACAAACAGGGACGATAAAATGTTAGATATGTTACTATTTTCATTGGAAATAAGACAAAAATCATTGTTGATATAAAGCTGCAATCGTGCATGCATGTGGTAATCAGGATTTGTTTTACTAAGCCTGTATTTTGAGCACTGTTACTTAGTGACAGTGTTACACTTCACAAATGATTTGTAAAATCTTTTGTTGCAAATTGCAGCTTGAGTGTTGCAGATTTAGTGAAATGGTGGTGAAATGCTACACATACAATTTGATAAAAGTCGGTTTTCAGTAGTTGTAAGTTAACAGGAATTTAATTTTTTCAGTTCTAATGTTATGTCAATAAATATAAAAATATGTATTTGTCTTTCATCCATCTAGAACGTATATAGCCTAATGTTCTCAACTGGTAAAATTGGGCGTTATCATTTTCCCAGAGTAGCAGCATGTTTGAAATAAATACATTTTTTAATACTTTAGCTGAGGAAATATTAAATGCATACGTGGCAAAGGAGCAAAAGAGACTGTGCCTGAAATAGACAGAGAAATGATGTGTCACACTAGTGTCACACTTAAATCTCTGGGCAATTCCTCAATACAGATGTGATCAGTGTTTGATACGAGCTCAGCCTGTTTGTAATTAATGTTGGAGCAATAAGACATAGTGGGAGTTAGCTATACATATTAACATCCCACCACAGCTGCACAGCCTGTCTTTGACTCCTTACAACCGTCTGGACACTTGTGAACTGGCAGCCAGGGGAGGGGAGATGACAAAGCATTATTCTCTCTCTCTGCATTGTCAGCGTGTGTGTGGGCTTTTGCACCAAGTTCATTTCGTATTCCTTCTTCCTGCTTTCATATTTCATGGGTGTCTTGAGCAGCTCTGAACATCCAGCTTTCTCACTTGATCCAAGTTAAATCAATGCATTTAAATGATCTATGTGTTTATCTAAAGAGCCAAACCGTGCCTTAGTTTCCTCTTACATACCAGATTTGGAGGAAATGTGCTGAATTATATCTCAAGGGACAGTTGTATCTAACAATTGTGTGACTGTGCTTTTTGCAGACCTGGTGTCAGCCACCAATACCACCAACGTGAACATCCCTCAGATGGCTGACACACTGTTTGAGCGAGCCACCAATGCCAGCTGGGTGGTCGTGTTCAAGGCCCTCGTCACCAGCCATCACATGTGTGTCCACGGCAATGAGGTGAGCCAGCATGATGCAGAGCAAATATAGTTCAAGCATGGCTCTGGTTCTCTTCTGTTCAACAATATTAGATACATGTTAAAGCTACATGGAGTGGATTTGGTAAATTGTCAAAGTGTTGGTAATTAGCACTCTGGAGAGCTGGGATTGGTCCTCTGTGAGTGGTAAAGGTTGTGAGTGGTGATAGAGAGGGTAGACAGATGAATAGATGGTGTGACCACAGTTCAAAGAAATGAGTCCTGTGGGTCCAGTGAGTGAGCAGCCATCCATGGAAGAGCTGATATATGAGGGAATGAAATGTTAAACAATTCCCAGCTACAGGTGTGTAACAACCCAAAACGTAATAATGGCCAGTAACGTAATCATTTTGGCCATTTTAAATGTTATAAAGCCAATAATGTAATAAAACATTTGAGTCAATAACGCAATAACTTTTTGCCAATAAAGTTATTACATTATTGGCTGGTTATTACGTTATTGGCCTAGTATTAAAAAACCCTTTGAAAATGTAATAATAGTGTAATAATACATATGACGGCAGTTCATTTGTAAATGAGTGAAAACTACTTTTCATTTGAGAATGAACAGTTTTAATTTTATTTTTACTGTTCATGTTCTGTGTTGTATATTGTATATTGCAGTTCAGATTTTTGTATTAGAAATAAAGCATAATCGTGCCAATCCAGTTCAATACGGTTTTAGATGACGACTGAATAGTTTTAAGAATTTTCGTAAATTAAAAATGTAAAAACGTTTTTCCAGGAAAATATATGGTGAATTAATTTGACAGCTCAGCATCCTCAAAGAGACACTGATTGTCATGGTATACAGTATACATGGTACACATGAGAAATTGTCTGTTTATACAGTATCTATTTGGCCAAAACCTAATGAAGGAGAGAGAGAGAGAGCTGCAAGATAGTACATATCTTAGATGAATAAATATGATGACGATGTCACCCACTATACCTTTTTTGATTAGCAAACTGCACAACATTGCAAAAAAGCCTATTATTTCCAAGAACTGCAGTCATATGTATGTATTATTACATTATCAGCACCAGTTATTACATTTTCAAAGGGTTTTTTAATACTAGGCCAGTAACATAATAACCAGCCAATAATGTAATAACTTATTACAATATTGACAAAAAGTTGTTACGTTTTTGTCTCAAAAGTGTTATTACATTATTGGCAAATTGCAATAATGTCTAATAATAATAATGTAGTAATTATTACATTATTGGCTTTATTACGTTTAAAATGGCCATTATATTATAAATTATTATGTGATTGGCAGCTATTACGTTTTGGGTTGCTACAAGGTGTACAAGTCTTTATTTTGCTGTTGTGCTGAGCTTGTTTCTTCGCTTCGCTGCTTTTGACAGACTATTTACTGTGTTTCCCGTCTCTTTCTCAGAGGTTCATTCAGTACTTGGCTTCCAGAACCTCGCTGTTCAACCTCAGCAACTTTATTGACAAAACCGGCTCTCATGGTAAGTCTGATCATCTGGTGTGTCATCTAATGTGTGTAATGTATGTGGATAGATCATCTGTTTCTCAGATGAAAAAAGTGGCACATTACTCAGCTTTGTCATTATATGGAAGGAAATGCAAAAAGAAACAGGAAGAGATACCTACAAAGAGAGCCATCTGGCAAATGGAGGGAATGATACAAATTACAGGAAGGACACACATGTAATTGTGCACACAGCCATGCACACACTATATGCACATTTACTGTAAACAGATGCTGGTATCTCTCTCTCTAATGTTAAATGTCATATGCTATATATAAAATATTACTATTATTAATACAGAAGTAGCAAATACAGGAAAATATATAAATGATTAAAGTTTTTCTGGGAGATTTTAAAATGTAGGATAAATGTAAATGTAAATCTCAGATTTCATATTTGGGTCCATATTGGTGATTTTCTACCTGGTTTTATGCAAATAGTTATTAATAGATTTTTCTGAAAATGAAATGCTAGTTTTTTGATCCATGAACTGAATTCAGTCCTGGTTTTCCACAAGTTGTTGTTTGTGTAAGAAGAGTCACTTCACTGCAGTTTAGACCTCAACAAGGTTCTCACTGGCAAATTAGATAGAAACCCAGTGTCTTGACTACGATATAACAATAAGTTTAGTAAATGTAATTAATAATCAGCTCAAAAACCATCGTGTTGTTGAACGTACTAATATAAATGTGTCCGTGTGTAGGCTATGACATGTCGACATTCATCAGACGGTATGGACGATACCTGAATGAGAAAGCGTTCGCCTACCGCCAGATGGCTTTTGACTTCACCAGAGTGAAGAAGGGGTACGTTAACTGTCATAGTCCATGCTGAAAGGCTTCATGGGCTTATCACTGAGCAGTCCTCATTTACTCATCCATCCTCATTGGTCAAGGGCACTTTTCCACTCATTGTCTCTTATCTTGCTACAATGTCCTATGGCTGTTCTTCTCCCTGTGAAGCATCTGATCGTCTCTCTGTTGTGTCCCTTAGTGCCGAGGGCGTGATGAGGACCATGACCACTGAGAAGCTGTTGAAAGGCATGCCCGTCCTGCAGACTCAGATCGACACACTCCTGGAGTTCGACGTGAGTCCGACTCATATTCTACTTAGTTAACTTTATTCAGTGGTTTGAAAGCTCCTCTCATCTCTGCCATGTTTTCTACCAGGTTCATCCCAAGGAGCTGAACAATGGGATCATCAACGGAGCATTCTTGCTTCTCTTCAAGGACTTGGTCAAACTCTTTGCGTCCTACAATGATGGGATTATCAACCTATTAGGTCAGTAGTCTGTGTGTACCTGCTGGTGTTGCTTTCGTCACCGAAAATTATGACTAAATATCGTCGTCAACAAACCTTTATCACATGACATGGTCACATGGTGGTCATGTGACGATAACTATAACTAAATATATAACTGGAGCGGCCCATTTATTAGACCAAATGAGCACCGCTGCATATAACCTGCATATAATCAGGACTCATGTAACCATGAGCGTCTTTTACCGGTCAGTCGTCATAGAAACATGACACTGCCAGTGGTATGGCCTTTGGAGTGAAAACAAATGTGTATGTTTGTGTAAGAGCTGAAAAATGAAACGTACAATATCACTGTATACAGTAGTATGTGAAAACACACACCCAGGCTGCACTTAGACAGTTTTCAAATCAATTATTTATTCCTAGATTTATATCTGTTATTTTTCAGTCAGTCAGACAATAAAAGAAAGTTAAATGTCTTTTCTTCTTTATTGTCTTTATATTGTCTTTATTGTCTATCTATCTATCACTTTAGCCTATTCATTCATGTTTTACAAATGGTTTAACCTGAACCAGGCCTTACAACAATAATAATCACATCACATCCATGCTATAATAATAAGATAACCATGTTTGTTGGTTTTGTCTATACTATACTAGGTAATTATACTATATTGACTGGGTTAAATATAATTACATTACTAAAAAGAGATTAAAATACAATTTCCTAAAATTAGAGGAAAATAGTCATGGGTTATTCTGACTAAAATAAGACTAAAATGCTCAGACTCTTAGTCGGCTGAAACTTGACTAGACAACAAAGAGCATGAACGTGACTGAAACTACGGTAATAAAAACTAAAATGACAGTTTGACACAACGACTAGACTAAAACTAAAATGAAACCAAACCAAACCATCTAGTACCTACTGCTTGACTCTCCAATCATCACCGTGTATCTGAACATTCAAGCCTTTGTGTTCCACACACAGAGAAGTACTTCAAGATGAAGAAGAGCGACTGTAAGGAGGCCCTGGAGATCTACAAGAGGTTCCTGACCAGGGTGACAAAGATTGGGGAATTCATGAAGCTGTCTGAGGTAGGAGAACCCTTACACAATACATTACTGTAATAATGACACAAAGCAGGCGATGTGTGACTTTTTGAACTGTTTTCCATTCAACAGACAGTTGGAGTCGACAAAAATGACATTCCTGACATCAACTATGTAAGTAAACACACCAAAATAAACACTTCTAAATACAGTAAGGCACTAGAAGGACAGGGACCAAGATTGTGATGCACATGAATACAACACATCCTCCTTCTCTTTCACACACAAACACACACATAGAAGTACCCACGTCTCACTCACCAACATCTTCCCAAACCAGTGTCTCCACCCGGGTGTGGTGGTGGATCTAGCAGACTCAGACGACGAGGATTGTCCTTTTAGACCTCGGGAGAATTCGGTAACCACAGAAACGCAGGGTGGCCTGGCTGAGTGCCTGTTTGAAGGATGGAGTGTCAGCATGCCAATCCAAATGTAGTTTGTCAAACATACTGTAGAAAACAAACGTGTGGCTGTTTTCCTTCATGCATGTGGGTATTGCAGTGAGATTTTCCAAAGCCCTTCTCACTCTCAAGACTTTTAACACTTCTGTGCAACCATGATCTGAGAGTGAGAGGGGAGGTGTGGAAAAGAGAAAGTATTGATTACTCCAGGTTTTGATTTTTGATTGATTTATTTTTTCGTTAGGCTCCCAGCAGTATCCTGGAGTCACTGGAGACACACATGAACGGTCTTGAGGACGTAAAGGGAGGAAAGAAGGGGTAAGAAAGCGTTTTGAATTTTAGTTAAAGTGTTTCTTACTTTCTGGTCGACAGAAGAATTCAGATCACATAACAGCAAAAGTAAATGAGGCTGACTCTGGGGAAATTCCAGCTTTGTTTTTTTTCAATGAGCAGTGTCGCTATAGATCCGACCTAACCAGGAGAAGTGTTGAAAACAGGCCTAATACAGCTGCTACATTTCTATCATTTCCGTTAACCCTTCCTCTCTTTTATCCCCTTTTATGTTCATTTTGGAATCACCAGTGAAGGGTGAGCATACTGTACACTCAATGTTTTGTTTGGCGCTTACTAACTTCCTCTAGAAGAGAACTGTGCAGATGTATTTACTAGCATTTCCCCTCCGAGGTGAACCTGCACATTATTCACATGTGAATCCCAGTGTGAAGGTGATTGATCTCCATGTGAATAGAGGCATTCTGCTCATTGTGCACAACAGCTACCACAGCTATAGCTTCACCTGTGGGAATGTGTGTATTGGTGTCATCACTCTGCAGGAAACACATGTGTTGACAAACGGGAAGTCACCACATGTGGATGAACAAATCCTGACATGCAATGTGAATCAGTATATGAAGGGTTTTGTTCCAAAGTTAAGATGATTAGAAGCACAAAGTGAAACTGTATGTAGTATATTTCTTTCTTTTCATACTGTGTATGCATTGGACAAACATTACTGTATATTACTTTGGAAATTAACTCTTCATATGATCACATGTGATAGAAGCTGTCTTTCATATGTTTGATTTCTTGAGTTTAGATTTTTAGACAGAAGACTAGATCCATAAAGTAGTTCTAAGTCTTTATTATACAGATTGCTCCTTTTCAAGCAAAAGCCCTTACGACTCTTTCTCCTCTTTCACCCTTTCAGGTCTCCAACAAAGGTAAGATGGACAAGAGATCTAGTTTTTATTCTTACTAAGTTGGTTCAGTTTGGCGCATGTCTTTAACAGGGCTTCCCTGTCTGTCTTCCAGGGGTCTCCAACAAACAATGTATCTCCGACATCAACTCCGGCCAAATCTTCAAACGCTGTTCCCACACTGCAGCCTCCTCCTGGGGAGGCTGCTGCTGCCGCTCCCGCTGCTCCTGAGCCAGCCGAAGAGTGAGGGACTGTTTTTTATTTCTTTCTTTCTTTCTTTCTTTCTTTCTTTCTTTCTTTCTTTCTTTCTTTCTTTCTTTCTTTCTTTCTTTCTTTCTTTGGCATTTGGGTTGGGTTGGGCCTTTTTTCATTTTGTAGCAGTCAATAATATATTGTGTTTATTTATCTGGTCAGTCCATACACTTTCATCTCAATACATCTAGTGATGGTGAAGCTGCCATGAAAATGTATACAGATATTCATGGTCCTCAGAGGACTCATTTTACAGACTTTAGTGATCCCTTGACTATCTCTAAAGTGCCATAAGGTTGAATCTTTTTGGTTTTAACTGAAAAATGTTGACATGTACTTTAATAGTTTTCCCTGAAATTTGCAACAGATCCTCCTAATGTTTTCCCTTACACCCTCATCAAGACCTAAACGGATAGATCAGACCAACAGAGTAAAAGTACTACCTGAGTATGAATTGAATGTTTTCTCTCTCTGTCCTCCAGTTCCTTGTTGGATCTGGATCCCCTGTCCTCCTCAGGTCCCTCAGCACCATCAGCTGCCCCCACATCTTGGGGAGGTAAGTCTTCCTCCTCTGTGTAAAATCAGCTGCTGCAACATACATTCATTATTTACAGTGTATTGATCCAATATTGACTCTTGGACTACAACCAATACATGGAGCTGAATAAATAATATGTATTTCCCCTGCCATCTTGTTGTCCGCTTCCTCAGACCTTCTTGGATCGGGTGAGTGTTACTCTATTCATCCCTTCAGCCCCAGCCTCTAGTCTAGACTAGTGTAGCCTTAAAACACCCTCTGGGGTCCCTCACTGTAACTGATTTCCATTTTCAACAGACTCTAACCTGTAATTGAGGTGGTCTAGAAACAAGATACATGTCTTATTCCCAACTGAGCTTAGATAGACCTTAATGTACCAGTGTCACATGGTTACCTCCCTGTTTGTCTCCTCAAGCTGTTCTCTTTAGGCTGAGTAGTCTCTTTGTTTCTCTCTACCTTCCCTCTCTTCCCTCCCTCCACACACTCCATTGTCTGTTTTTGGTTTTCAATGGGGGCTATTTTGGTTGATTGTTTTTTATTTGTGGATTATGACCGGATGGTGTTGGATAATTTCGCAACTTTGATTTGGTTAAAATTTGGATTTTGCTTTGGTTGGTCGATAAATTATTATCTTAATTGGGTTTCATTTAAATTGGACTTTTATTTTGGCTTTTGTTCACTGTTTTTTTGAACGGTGATTGAATTGGTTATTATTATTTATTGCTTTGGGGGTGGGGGTTATTTTGGTGCCTTATTTGGGGATTTCAAACGCCCCGTGGGTGCTCGCAGAAATGGGCGATTCCTTGCTTTCTGAACCCACCCTCACGGCAGAGCCCACCCCCTCCTCTGCAGCAGCAACGCCCACTCCTGCAGCGGCAGAACCCGGAGTCTCTCTAGCTCCTCCCACTAGCACAGCAGCCGCCACCTCCCCTGGCGCCGCCAATATGGATCTGTTGGGAGGTCAGTGAGCTTCCAGAAAATTCTCTACGAAAGAATCACTCTGGGAAGCTCAAGCCTAAAACCATCGCACAATACGAGACACAGACATGCATGTCCACACACCAACAGCACAAAGACAGAGCTTTGCTGGTTTATCAATGATATTGTCTTTATCCTGCAGGCAAAGTTGCACCATCAAAAACAAATCTTATCAATGCATTGGTGTGCGCACCTCCATCATTTACAGCTATCAAATTTATGGAGCTCCAAAATATTCAATATGTGAACAAATAACTCATTATGAAATGAATACATTATATAAAAGAAAGACATTAAGAAATGAAACTTAACTTCAATTAAAGCAATATAGAAAGAAAGAAAGAAAGAAAGAAAGAAAGAAAGAAAGAAAGAAAGAAAGAAAGAAAGAAAGAAAGAAAGAAAGAAAGAAAGAAAGAAAGAAAGAAATTCAATATTCAATGTTTCCAGCCAGACTATTTGCACAACTCTACTGTCTTTGCTGCCTGTCTTTACTATCCCTGTTAAACAAAGGGATAATACTTCCTGATGAATAAATAAATAAAGTAATAAGAAAAGTGTCTGTTTAAAATAATAGAAAACGTTTGACTTGATTTCACCAATTATTAGGTTACACATTTTATTTCATCATCAATTATTTATTTAATATTGACAACCTTGGGACTCCATACAAAATGCTTTAGCTACTGCAGGATGATGATACACTGAAACACAAATTTTCTCTCCTTATAGGCCTACACACAGACACACACACACACACAAAAACAGCATTACTCTACAAATACTCTACATAATCACAGGCATTTCTACAATGTGTAATTCTGCACAGCCTTGCACCATGTCCAGCCTGCACCTAAACATACTGCTGCACTCATTCTCCACATGCGACTTGTTTGATAGGCAAACATGCTTTTCTTTGACCTCAGTGAAAAGCAATTCTATCAAACCCTGTCACATGGCTACAGCTGCAGATGGCAGCTGTAACACCTGTAGATTTCAGGCTTATTCTCTGTGCAGTAGATTAATCCTTGCTGTAGTGCCTCCTGTCTGCATTCCCATTTGTCTGCTCACCTGTCAGTCATTAATGTCACATATGAATGCTGAATGCTACAGTTTTCAATGATGATTACTTGCTGCTGTCTGCTGTCTAACTGCTTCTTTTTCCGATGCACTCTTTTCCTCCTCCTGTTTTTGACTCCTTATTCTCTGGTCTCATCTCTGTTTCTTTTATCTGCCTCTGTCTCTCTGGGTGTTTCTGTCCTCCACTGGGGTTTGTGTGTGAACCTCAGATGCCTTTGCAACACCTGCTCCTGCCACTGAGGCCTCTGCAGCAGCAGCTGAAGGTGGAGCTGCCGCTACGCCTGCCCCAGCCGCCTCTGCTGGAGCCGGTGGGTGACTGAGAGCCTGTGTGTGTACTGTATGTGTGTGTGTGTCTGTCTGTGCTGGTATATTAACAAAGTACGTGTGAAACTGCATGTATTTACACTGCAATACCCGTGAACCTATGAGGATCCACATTCACACACAGCTCCACATTCTATCAGCATGAAGCTATCCAATACATATTTAATACTCTTCTTTAATTCTCCACTTTTAAAGCCACTCAGTCTTAAACAATAAAAACACAACTGGAGATGAAGATTTCATCTCACTGAATGTTAGTTCAACTGTCTAGCTAGCAACAGCAGTTACTCTAACTCACAAAACTAATGATTTTTGGCTAGAAATGAGAAACCTGAAGCATTTCTAAACTAGATTAAATGTATATCATCATATTTTGCTTCTCCAGCAGAGTACATCACTCTACTTTTGTCATCTGCCAACTTGTTTCTATACATTAAACATTTTGCCATGAAAAATAACATTAATGATGGATGAATTCTATTACACTCCGGTGTTAACGCTGATTCAGTGTCACACTGTCATCACTCACCAGGACACTTGAATATAAGTGAGGGGTATTCTGCTTACACAGTGGTGCAGGTTTAAGTCTGACCTGTCACCTTTTGTTCCACAACATCTTCACTCTCTCCTTCACTCTCCTCTCTCTCTCAGTGAGTGGACCTATGAGAATTAAGGCAAAAAAATAACATCCAAATAATGAATGAGCACTTGTTATACAATAACTATAACTTCAAACATCAGGCAACATTAGGCAACAGGTCCAAGGCAGCTGCAGCGTGTTGAGCTTACAGGGTCACTGTAGACTCTGGAGCCACAGTGTGCTACTAACTACACACCACTACCTTCTCCTTACTGTTCAGATATCAGAACTTCAGCTCATCTAACTATAAATAAGTGTATTTTCCAAAATGCAGAGTATTGTTTTTTTTTAGTAAAAATGCAGAACGTCTTTGGGCAAAGGATCTTTGTGCTCTTTTTCCATCACTGTATGTCTGTAATGAGTCATGACGATGGACAAAAAGATCTTTGATAACATACAGAGGTGTGTGTGTGGTGTTTATAGAGATGTTTGTGTTTTTATTGTTGATCTCAAGCTTTAATCAGGTTTTCATCTTGAGGCTTTGTGTGGGAGACAGTGGGCGGACAGACTCACTATTCCTTACTGCTGGTGTCTGGACAGTGTGATTGTTGTTACCATGGTAACCGAAGACAATGCTCTGGCTTGTCTATCTTTTGGCTTTAGAGGATTTGTGTTTTGTTTGTTCCTGTCATGGAGGAGGTTGTCTGTAGACGTTGTTGGTTTTAATTGTGGTTAAGCGGTGGATTGGACTGGCCTCAGGTGTTTGTCACTTTTTCCCTCATCACTGCTATTTTTAGCCCCCCCCCCCCATTACCCCTCTCATCTGCTTTTTCCATTTCTGTCCCCTCATTTTTCAACATTGTAGTTGTGTTTTTATCATCACCTCATGGAACCCACTGTACGTTTGTCCTGTTTTGTATTAAACTAATTGCCTAATGTTCCATCTTCCTCTCCCGTTTGTGTCACATCTCCACCCTCCGCCTCCTCCCCAAAGACCCCTTCGCTCCCTCAGAGGGTAACATCAACGCAGCTTCGGCGGGCGTAGACCTTTTCGGCCTGATGACAGTGGAGAATAACACCCAGGCTAGCTCGCTGGAGGCCTGTTTTAGCTCCGTGGCCCCCCTGCCCTCCCCCTCCCCTTCCCCTTCACCGCTCTTCACCTCCACATCCAGCACCATCACCACCATTGCAACCATTTCAGCTCCCATAGCCCCCAGCGCCGCCAACCCGACGACTGACCTTTTCAGCGGTAAATGTTAGATATGTGTGTTTCAATACTAATGTGTCCTGTCCTGTTGACTGGCATCTTCCTGGCTCTCTGCTCTGCTCGTCATCCTCTCCTCCCTCCCTCCCTCACCCCTCTTTTGTTCTTATTTATTGATTCCATCAGGTTAATGTGCACATATTGAAGGCTCTCTTTTCACTTCATCTTGGCTGCTGTCTGTGAGCACCACCACCTTTTTTTTTTTTTTAAAGTGTTTGCAAATTTTTAATATTCTTGTCTCTGGGTGCGCATGTGTTTGTAGATCTCTTTGATTCCATGCCAGACACAAGCTTCACCAAAGCAGACCCCGCTCCCAGTGTTGACTTGTTTACAGCAGGTACACCCTATTGCAGCCGGTCTGCCGTCTCTCGTGTGCTCCCACTCTCATATCCTGTCTTGCCGTGTCCGTTATTTTCCCAGCTTTGTCCTTGGCTTTGATCAAGGGAAAGAAAAAAAAAAAGGAAATGAGATTGCTCTCTCATGGGTCAGCTAAAAGCTATTGAGCCGTCTGAAGCGTTTACTAAATCACTCTTCCCCCCCTCTGCCGTTCCAGCATGCGCTGTGTGCGGTGCATTTGCAGTTGATAAATGTGCATTATAATGAATCTCAGTCAATAGTTTGTGTGTGTGTTTGTGTGAGTGTGCTCGGGCTCTAAACACCATCTCCACCTTGCCCTCCCCAGCGGATTTGTTCATCTCCCCTGCCCCCATTCTCTCTTGTGCCACCCCATCCAAAACTGACACGGGAGCCTTCATGAACCTGTTTGGTGGTGGGTGACTCACATGACTGTCTCCTCTGTTCATGAACGCATCATCAAAGAAGAGGACATAAAACGAAACAATATCAGTATTGTTATGATATTGTCAGGTTTTTCCTTTGTGCTCATAACTACAGTCTGTTGTACTTTTCCTATTCATTAGATTCATACCAATTTAAAGTCTGAGGTTGCCCTCTTTGCGGGTAGATCATAGACATAGAACCAGCAGATGACGCTTTGGTTTATGACTTTGGTTCAGGACTTCAGTCTTTGCTTCGTTTTTAGTTCTTTGAATCTTGCCTTAAAGTGTTTTTCAACAGTAGTGGTGTGTGTCCACTGGAAACAAACTGATGTGTATTTGAAATGCATGTGGATGCTTTTCATACTGTTGAAAGAAAGAGTAGTGCATCATGATAAGTGTGTGTGTGTGTGTGCGTGCGTGCGTGCGTGCGCGCAATGTTTACTAGTTTTTCTTAAAAATGAATGAAATTCTGTATCTATCCTTCAGCCCTCCTCTCTAATTCTACACTTTGTTTGATATTACCAGTGTGACGCTGAAGGCTGATTATTACCCCTTCTTTGCCCCTATGCTGCGATGGAAACGGCTCAACCTGCTTTGACCTGGCACGGTGCGGTTTGGTATATGTTTCATTAACCTGCCAGAGTCCACAGGAGGAGACGCCCCCGCGGCTGCAGCTGCTGCTCCTGCTGCCCCTGGTGCTGAGCTCATGTCAGGTAAAAACCCTTCAATATAAAGTGGATGCATGTACAGTATGCATATGTCTACAGCCAAAGCCATGTTGCATATTTCCATTTCACTGAAACACCCGACTGCATATAATATTGCCTCATTAGTAACTGCATGCTACCATATTGTCCCTCTGTCATTCTATTCTAATGGGGATTATTGTTAATTAAAACCAATTAATGTAAACAAAAAGTTTACAGTCACTGTTTCTATTAACTTTGGTAATAGTTAATGAAATAGTTTACCGTTTTACATTTTATTTAACTTATATGTTCATTATCACAAATAAAATTATCAAATAGATTTAATATGTTAATGTAATAAACCTGAGTTTAATTTTTTCTTCAGCTACAGTACTTCATGCTGTTGGCCCAAAGTCAAAGTAAAGTCATTTTTGAGTCATATGCCCATATATGGCCATTTTAGCATCATAATTGCATCACCTGTTTTGCATAGTGCCATTTTTGGTTTCAGTCTTTGGGGAATTCCTTCAATCTTCCCCCACATTTCATGACTGTGCAACTGGTAACTGTGGTAACTGTAACCATAGCAACATGGCCCCTGCTCACCTGGTTCCTGGCCATCTCCTGTCCTGTGCCATTGGTCTCTACGTTATGTAACTGATGGTCTGCAATACTACTGCTTTATGGCTTAACTCTTTCTTTCCTCCCCCTCTCTATCATTTGTGCAATAACCTCATGGTTTCACTGTCACTCCCTCCTTTAAACCTCATTGCATTTTTCCCTCTCTCTCTGGCATCTCTGCTTTTTATTTTCCTTTCTCTACCTCTCTCTCTTCCTTGCTCTCTCTCACTCTCTCTGCATCTGGCTCTTGGGCTGGCTCATTGCTTGCTTCCTGCCATTTGATTGGGTGAGTTCCCTTGCTCTTTAACACACTAATTTCCCACAGTGCACTGCTGCATTGCAGTGGTGAAAGGCAAGCTCAGCTGCACTGTCCCTTCCACCACCAGATGTGTGATGGTTACAAAGTGTGTGTGAAGTAGCAGTTTTATTTAGTGCTTCTGGAGCATTTAAATCCAGCTTCATTGTAGCCACAGTGCTTTTTTCCTCATTATAATTCCTGCTGCATTCAAATAGCTACATACAGAAAAAAAACTCCAAATATATACAACAAAATGTTTTGACACTGTAAGATGTAGTACTGTTTGTCATATAGCCTACATGGCAGCAAATTCAATTACCCTACACTTACATTAATTCATATTTTCAGGCTGCAAATTGCAATAGTAGTACGCAGCTGACCTGACAGATGTCTCCTGCAGCAGATATGACTATATACAGATTCTGTACTAAAACAACAAACCATTTAATAAAATATACTAAAATTGGCTCTTTACTATTTTCTTAGATACTTCTCCTTTAAAAAAAAAATCATATTAACTTACTCACATTCCACTGATCCTTTCTTCTCTCTGTTGTCATGGAGACACCTATTGGTTGTCATGGTAATCCCCAGTACTGACTGTGAGGATAGCTCACATTGAAGAATGCTAATATCTCCCTCTGTCTCCCCTCATCTCCTTCCTCCTTTCTCCCCTCCCACCATCCAACCCCTTCCTCCTGTAGTATTTGATGGACTAGGGGATGTAATGAAGCCCACTCTCACCCCTCAGGCGGGTGATGTTGACACCTCTATGGCTAACATGGCAAGTAGTAAGTAGTCATTTAGATCATAGAAACTGGTTGAAACTGATGGTTCAGCATTTTGGGACATTAGCTTTCTTGGAAAGAGTAAGATGACATCAATACCGCTCTGTGTGCGGATGAAAGATTTAAAGGAGACAAATTCTGCCCCGTTTCAACAAATTAAAATAGCTTCCAGCTGTCTTAAAGACATGTCTGTGACATCCTTTGTTCAAAATACCCCACGGATCAAACATCACAGCGCTTTTCATCCTCTCAGAACAGCCCTGTTCAGAACGACTGGTTTCAGTGCCTGTCCCTTTAAATGCAAATGAGCCACTGTTTGCCCCGCCCCTTCTACTGGTACCAGGTAGGGGTGGGATTATGCAAATTCAAAAACTAGTTACATCATTGCCAGACAATCAAGGGAACAGCTTGTAAAACCACGTGGATTTCAACCTAGGAAGCCTGAAAACTACAGATTATTTTGTCAGTTCTCACATTTTGGGGGTTGAAAGGCAAGACAAACATTAAAGAGCCTTCAAAAAGTGATATTTCCATAATCTATCCCCTTTAAAGTAGGGTGATTATTAGCATAGCATACAATAAGTGGCCTGGCTTTCTCCAAAGGTCTAAAATGCACCTGCATTCATTATTGATTGACCAAATTAGCATTTGTTTGTTGCTCATATTTTAGCCAAGCAACTCACAACAGGTCACTGCACCACGCTGGTCGGGTCTGAAATGTGTGAGCAGCTATTTCCTGTAAAGCACGTTCTGAGAATCAATTAAACAAAGATACAATGTGTTTATCAGTGAGGTTTGTAGGTGTTGCTAGGCAACTTATTTGGAGACTGCCAGGCTACTGCTTCTAGTCTTTCTGTTAAACTAAAGTAAAAGTAAACCACTGGTAGCCTATGAATCATCTGAGAACCATTCTCCCAAAATGCTGAACTATTGTTGTATTTGGACTTGTGTTGTCATGTGCATATCAATGTCAGTATTTGAATACAGTGATTTTGCAGCACCTCTCTCTTTCTTTGTCTCAGATCTCACAATGGGAACCGCAGCGGCCCCTCAGGTAGCTCCCCCCAGTTGGGGTGCTCCCATGGTAAATGTTGTCTGTGTCTTATAGCATGGAGTGGAGCTGCATGGCAGCGACAGACAGGGCATACCTGTAGCAGCAATCACAAGCATTGCCTTCATCTGGCTCTCCAGGTCCCAGGTCCAAACACGAGCTAGAAACCGAGACAAGAGGCAGTGACGTGAGGAAACAAGACTAATAACAAACCTCAATCCAACAATAATTTACTACTCTTATGACACATCTCATAGGGCCTTTAAACATACACTGTAAGTACATGTGATGGAAGACAATTGTCAAAAGCACATGAAGTCTCAACATGAAGTCTGATTCAAAAGATTCCTTATATTTATGAAATATCTACTGGAGAGTGATGAAGTGGTAAATGACCAAGTGCCAAATTCAGAAGCTGTTGCTTGGAAACAGCTTCTTCTTCTTCTTCTCCTAAGTTTATATTCTTTGAAACCTGTTAACGTCCAGGCAAGGCACCTGGTTTTTCCCGCTCGTAGGTGAACTCACGACTCCATCAACTCATTTGCTTTTTATATATATTTCAGTTATCTTTTTGGCAACTATAAATCTGACACCGATCCAAAGACTAGCTGCAGCAAGCTTCCCCTCTGCTCTCCAACTCCTTGTGCATGTGTAAATGAAGGATAGCTTATTTTAGGGTTTTTGTTGTGCCGTGTCTGTCTTCGTTTGGTGTGCCACTCTGTTTGTTTACACCATTCCTTTTGTGTGTTTTAGCAACCGGTTCTTTTCTATGTGTGTACATTGTCTTGCAGTGTGTGTCATGTCTGTCTCATGTGTTGTGTAGTGTAGTAATGTCCCAACTCCTCCTCTCCCTCCCCTCCACACCTTTAGACCGTACCCATGGGTGTCCCTCCTTTTATGGGGACTCACCCCAGCTTCGGCATGGTAAGACCACCAGTCCAGTCGAGTAATGTCCCTAAACCAGCCCGGACATTACTGGACATTGATGGACACTGACTCCCTTTAGGTGGCCCTCACACCCTTCAGGAAGCAGACACCGTGTCTTATTGTCTCTTTTTCTCTCTCGTGTGTCTCTGTGTAAGCCCGGGGCACCAGGTGTTGGAGCCCCCATGATGCCCATGGTGAGGCCAGGGTTCCCAGCGGCCGGGGCGACCCCCGGAGCACCGGTAACGTACTCATTCTTAAATCATATCTGAATCACAGCTGCTCTCACTAAAGTGCTAAAAGCAGATGTGTCTGCAGATGTCTCCTGGTATGGCCCAGAGCCCCAGAAAGCCCCCACCACCCAGGAACGCTCTGGATGACCTCAATATTAAGGACTTCATGTAGACTGAGCGACCCATAAACCCCCAAGGTACGTGTGCTGTAAGTAAGGGGTATTGAGGTCTGTTGATCTGCAGGGGCTTCGTCATCTGATGATGTCATAGCGATGCTATCAGGGATATCTCAGCCTCAAATTATTAACAGGAAGTTCATGTTACAAATAGTGTTGAATTCGAAAGATGGGGAGATTTGCTGTACTGCTTTAGGCTTGACTGTGCCCTGGGAACTATTTGTTACTTACAGTGCCTTGCAAATGTATTCATACGCCTTGAACTTTTCCACATTTTGTCATGTTACAACCACAAACTTAAATGTATTTTATTGGGATTTTGACGACACGAACTAGCGCATAATTGTGAAGTGGAAGGAAAATGATACATGCTGCTGTTCACAGACGCCTCCATCCAATCTGACTGAACTGGAGCTATTTTGCAAAGAAGAATGGGCAAAACTGCAGTGTGAAGATGTGCAAAGCTGGTAGAGACTTGCAGCTGTTACTGCAGCGAAAGATTCAACAAAGTATTGACCGAATACACATGCACGCCACATTTTTCCAATTTTTATTTGTAAAAAGTCTTGAACACCATGTATCGTTTTCCTCCCATCACAATTATGTGCTACTTTGTGTTGGTCTATTACATGAAATCCCAATAAAATTTAGATTATTTGCTGGATGGAGAGTGGAGACAATCCCAGAAGTGTAATTTCAAGGAGCCTCACTATTTTTGAATATAGCTTTTTGTAGATTTTTGACTACAATTTGAGTATAAGCTAAATATCAGACATGAACTGTCTGGCTGAGCAAAAGTTTTGTTTCAGTGCTACTGAATTTGGATGTCTGTCTGTACAGTAACAGCCCAAGCAGTGTCGGGCGGCTTTTGAGGTGGCGGTGGCCCATGTGCCAGTGTTCCCGCTGGGACCCCAACTTTATTGGCTGTGACCTGTTTCTGTCGGGAGCACTTGTTTTAATCAAGTCTCCGTCCCTTATCTCTCTGCTTCCCTCTCTGTAGGTTTGTCATTGTGTCTGGAGCTCCGTGGATGTGGATGTCTGCACTTTCCCACTGCCTCTCCTCAGTCACGCCCCAGCCAACCAGCCATCACATCTATGATCTTTGCCCTCCTACCAGCCATTACCCCTAAAAAAAACCAAACAAAAACCAAACAAAAAAAACCCTTCCCCTCTTATCTAATGTTGTAGCACAACTGTGAATGTGAACCCTAGATACAGAAAACAAAATTCTGTTTATGTGTGTGTGGGTGTGCGTGTACTTCAGTGTTAACCTTTAAATAATATACTTCTGAAAAATGAACAAAAAAATGATGTGTATTTAGATTCATTCTGGATTTCTGCGTATCAGCTGACTTGGAATGGTGGATATACGTATGTTGGTTTCTTTGCGCATCTCCCCGACGAGGACTGTGTTGTTAAATGTGGACTGTGTTCAGTGTGTGTAACTTCACTGGCCAACCCCCACTCCCACTCCTTTACCCTTGTCGTCCCAACTAATACTGAGCTACGTTTATGTCATTAAAGACTTGGTTGTTCCTATATCTGCTTGGCCATCCATCCTCCCACCTGTCTACTTCAAGTTTTTGGAGATTGATTCTTAATCCAAATGTACCTGAAAACAACTTGCTGCACTGGAAATCGGAACTTATCATTGAACACATCACGTAGTGTTCAGTTTCATTTTTACTTTACCTTTTTGTAGGGATTGTATGAACATGCAAAAAATTGTGAAATGTGTTCAAATTGACATATGCATTTTAGACTATTATATAGATTATACATATTTTCTTTAATCTTTATTTTGAGAGAATAAAAATGTATCATATATTTTTAGTTAAATCAAATTTTATCGTTGGAGAAAAAAAAGCAAGTAGACTCAAAAACTTCCCTCCCTCTTTGTACATACCTCTCAATCTGTAATCAGAGGCAGTATTGAATGGAATCTTTGCCCTGGGTGTTTACTGTTACACCCTCTGCTGGTGTGGAGTGATACTGCATTGTAGCATGCAACACAGGTCAATCTGATATGCATTCTGCATAATACTCTGTAAGAACTTCTTCCCTTGTCTCAGCCTCCACACAAAATGACTTCATGTTACAGTGGAAATCGAGAGACTAAGGAAGGCATCTGTGTATGTGATTGGAGTGTGGCCTCAGTCCTCCTTGGGTCATTCGTGACGCAGCAGCGGTCAGTACATTTGCTCGTGTGCTGTCACTGGAAGTCTTGGGGACTCTCACCGTAAAGTACTCAAGTATACGCTGGATGTTCTGTGTGTTGTTTATTTCCAAAAGTGACTGTATCTTAATCCATTGTGGCATTAACAAAGTGTTGAAAGAAAAATAAAGATGACTATGACACATAAAAACAAAAAGAATGTGGATAAATAACATTTGCTAAGTATTCATATGAAGGCTGTGATGTTTTTTTCTTTTTTTTTCTTTTTTTCTTTTTGGGTTATTATCGATGGCATCGTCCCCCCCTTCCCTCCCTCACCCCCACCTGCATGTGAGTCCAAATGAGATGCAATAAAAGACAAATACACTGATCCAAACAACCCTCACGGCTCATCACTGATCTCTGGTCTGCTTTTTTCAGCTTGATGCATCAACATAAACCACTTGTGTTAAAGAAAACATGCTTTCAGCCAAGTCAATAACAGCTGAAGTGGCAGAAAAAAAACAAACATGTAACACACACACACAGACACAAAGTGAAGGAGGATCAACAGGGTATCGCCAGCATTGCAAAACAAACAAAGCAGGAACTTTACACTGTGTAACATGTGACAACATTATAATATTGTGTCTTTCCCTTTACAGTAAAGTTTCAGTTTCAGTTCATTATAGTTATATAAATTATAAATTAGGTATTAAAGAGGCAGACAAACAGCTGGTTGCAATGAAAATCTGACAAAAAAACAAACAAATTTAAGACTTGTACTAATGTCAAGTTTAGACACTGTCATGACATGTTTGTATTATCTGTTAGGGCACTGTTGTCTTTTAAGGAAATCTTCTATTTCTAGGTCGAGGTCTATGACTACTACTGTTTTCTTTTGGGGCTCACTAATCCCATATAATGCATATTGATGTTGTTATTCTAACTGTATAACATACTGTATTTTATTAGGTTGTTTTTGTATCTACTGAAACATGATGCAGCCATGACACATATGAAATCCTCTGTGGTGGCTGTTTCAGTGTATTTTGGGATGGAGGGCAGGATTTAGGACCTTGTTTTTTTTTTTTTTTTTTTTTTT
The DNA here is from genome assembly GCF_905171665.1 of Trachurus trachurus. NCBI lineage: Eukaryota > Metazoa > Chordata > Actinopteri > Carangiformes > Carangidae > Trachurus > Trachurus trachurus. The sequence continues at coordinate 20,937,270 of NC_139910.1, forward strand.
TTACATCAATTAGGAATCACTGCAGTCAGCACTTACTGTAAGCAAAGCATCTAAAGTCCTAGTTTTAACAAAAAAGTTTCTTACTCATAAGTCAGAGTTTTGACAATTCTAAAGACCAGTTCCTTGATCTGATCTTTGAGTCTCGTAGAAATCGACAACAGATCTTTCTCTCTTGCAGATCCATTGGTCCATGAGTTCAGGTTTCTTTGCAAAGACTTGGATCTCCATGGATCCAGTGACAGATCTGGGCATACTTGAGAGGAGTGATCCTCACAGCAACGTTATAGTCCCTCAGTTCACCTCCGTCCACCTCGATCCACTGATGGCCTGAGAAAACCCCAATCACCCTCCTCTGCCACTTCCCCTCTCCATCTTCTGCTCCCTCTCTCAGACGAATGTACACGCCAGCACCTGTGGCACCAGACTGTGCGTCGCAGTGCTGGTACAACAAATCGCCGGACTCCTTTGCCACAGAGCAAAAGCGATACACCACCTTCTCATCTCCACGCCCATCCAGCAGGCTTTTATCGGCATCATAGCCTGAGAAGTGGATCCGTGCCAGGGGAGCATCAGAGGGAGCCACTCCGAGCTTCATGTGCTTCTGTTTGATCTGTCGTTTCAGCTCCAGGAGGGCGTAATCGTAGTCAGAGGAAACAGAGTTGTTGGAATCGTGGATCCATCCTTGAGGGATTTGGGTTCGTTTAACGCGTGTCCAGCGGAAGACAGGCTGCTTTCTGGGTTCAACACTGCGTGCAACACGGCTGAGGCGCTTTCCTTTCCTTCCTCCACTTTTAGCCTCATCTATATTTCCACCATCAGCTACCACATGACTTTTCTCTCTTCTTCCTCTGGATCTCCTTCCTTTTCGTCCACTTCTTCCTCTCACAACATCTCCGTCGATACTATTCTCCTCCTCACCTTCCTCCATTATCTGCTCCTCTCCTTTCTCCTCACCTGTCTCCACCTCGCCTCTTCTCCCACCCCTTCGTCGTCCTCCTCTCCTCCTCCCCCCTCTTCTCTTTTTGGCTTTGAGCTGCAGCACTCCTACTTTAAGCCTCCTGGTGCTCTCCAGGTAGTTGCTCCCATCATGGATGCAGTGTGCTGCCGTCAACACGTGTTTCGGGGAAACCAGGACTCCAGAGCAGCCTGTGGAGAGGCGAACTGCAGCAGAGAAGGGGTAGTTGGTGATATAATGTGAATCAGAGATCACAAAGCGCCCATCTGCTCCATAAACCTGTCGTTTCCTTCGGGTAGAGGTTTGTGGGTGGGGTTGTAATCTTGCAGGCGTCTTATTAAAACCTTGCAATCTGACATCTGTATGTGTGCGAGTGCCATTCTCATACACTGTCTCATATCCCAGAAACCTCTCTTGCTCAGTCTGGTCCACAGGTGGAAGGCTGCCTTGACACTCTATCCCACAGATTGTATGTTCCCTTCCCTTCTCCTCATCCTCCTCCTGCCCTCTGAACAAAGGCGTGTGTAAAAGCTGTGTATTTGTGTCCAGCAGCACCGGGAGGCTCTGCCTGCTCCACCTGGACACCTCGTTGCTTCCATCTTCAACAGAACCTCCAGAAACTGTCAGGGAAGCCGCACAGAGCAGCAGACACAGGAAGTGTTGGAGTCCCATTCCACTGAAGACAAAGACAGAAATACTTGTTAGAGACAATTAACCGCCTTATTTTCAGAGACTAAAACACTACAGAGAATATGAAATAATGAGTCTATCAATCAGACTTGAAAGGAAACCCCTATTCTCTTTTTCACATTACGTTTACATATCATTTCGCCAGTAGAGGGCGCACAAGCTCAATTTCTAAATAATAATGTGTCCAGATAGAAACATCAAATGTGAATATGTCGGTGACATTTTGTTTTAAATTGATATGAAACGTCTGCAAATGAATGGCTTGGATCAAAACAGAGATCACAATATCCAGATTAGATTAAACACTAAACTGCCATTTAAGTTTAGGACAGTTGACGTTTATGAAATATAGCCTACAGGTTTTATTATTCTATTGCATTAGCTTATGTTAACATCTTAGAAAAGAATTGAGACTGAACACATCACAAGTCAAACAGCGATATAGAAAAAACATAGCTGTTGCATGCATTAAGAGGAAAGTTATGTGAGATTTTATTTTGAAAATGCTGTAATTTGATAAATGATAACCTACAAAAACGCTGCTTGAAAAAAAAAATCAGAAAGAGTACAAACTCCAAAACTGTCCTACCTGCAAATAAAAAAACACCCCCAGACAACTTCCCGTCAGTGTCCTCCTGCTCATTAATAAAAAATCGTCAAACGGCTTCCAGCAGACTGGGATCCATCATTTCCTGCGCTCCAAAAAAAGTGCGACGCAAATAGAAGCTGCGCACGAGATCCTATTGGAAACCTCCATCCCTCTGATGCAGAGAAAAGTGTCGGTCAGAGGTGGGAGGCGTGGGGGGGAGTCATAAGCATGAATGAGGTTTTTTGATCATGTGACAATGAAATCAAAAGTCAAACGCGGAGCTGAACTCTGGGATGTTTTTCTCCGGATTCCGCAAATATTTTTATATTAGGCAGGGAACACGCGGGGAACAGTGATGCCTTCAAGTGTAACGAAATGCAGACAAAATGTTGCTTTTCAGTCCCTGTTTATCCGCTGCTTTTGCGGTTATAAGTGTAAGTTTAGATTTATGTCAGGTGGTCGTTTGAAGTTTGTCCAGACACACAAACTCGCACAGGCACACAACTCTACACTTCTCAGGTCTGAAGAACCTGCGCATTAACCCATGTTGGTTTATTTGGATAAGAGTGTCTCTGCTCAGTGCAACAGGAGTTCATTGAGTGCAGGACGCCGCCTTTCCCCTTGATTATCAGTGCTAACACACACACACACACACACACACACACACACACACACACACACACACACACACACACACACACACACACACACAGCCTAATAAATCAAAGGCCCACTCAACTACTGTTATTATCATACACACAGGAGATGTTTGCACATGGTCAAGAATATTGCAGGACACTATCTGCTGTAGCCTATCAGTGCAGCAGCTGCTACTTTTAAGTCCGGAAGAAACTCTGTGAGTTCAGCATCAAAGGTCATCTTTACTGGCTTAGAGCTGTCTGCACCGATGCCATAGCTACTACACTTCTATGGAGTCTAGTTTAGTTTCTTTTAGCTGGTTAGCATGCTAACCAGTTAGCCCTAGTCTCACTTTCCTGACTCATAGTAGCCTCGCAGTCTGCCCTGTTTAAAGGATGTTTTATATTGTGAACACAATAATGGCCAAAACTCTTCTCAAGTGCCACATTTGGCAACAGACAAAAAAATTGTCTCTATGTGAAATCTACTTCAAATCTTATACGCCGCTGGTCCATCTGTGTGTTCACTTCAGAACAGGGTCATTCCTATGTTCCCACCACATTTCTAACATTTCTTTTCTCTGAAAATTAGGCCCTGTGTTCCCACAGCCCTACTGTATGTTCTCACATTTTTAACATTTTTTTTTCACTGAAAATTAGGCCCTATGTTCCCACAGAGGGGCAACCGCCATTCCGACATCCCACCAGTCCGACATAGGCCTCTAATTGTCTAAATGACAACACTTAATTTTCTATCAAACGTCCCATCATTCCGACAATTCCTGCCTCCTATGGTTGGAATGACAGTACAAATCCTTTAATGGTGTATTTTTTCCCCCAAAAAATGTTGCACTGGTTGGGCTTAGGCAATGAAGAAAGGAGTTGGTTAAGTTTAGTAAAGAGACAAAGTAGAGGATAGACAGAAGAGAGTCCAGAAGTAGAGAGACCAGGGAGTCACCTGTTGAGTAACGCACATTTCCTTATATACAGTAAAGCCTTGTCAGAATGGTGGGACGTATATGTATGTATTGTTATGTTACAGGACTACAGATGGAAATTAGCGGCTCCGCTAAATCTGGTGCAGCCATCTTTTTATTGTTTTCAATAACTAATGCAACTGCACACTGTCCTTTTTAAATAAATAAATGAAATGAAAAAAAAAATGAAATGACGATGGCATGTCGGAATAGCGGTATGTCGGAATGGTGGGATGTCTAAATGGTGGGATGTCGGAATGACGGGATGTTGGTTTTTTCCACTGAAAATTAGGCCCTATGTTCCCATAACATCACACCCATAGACATCTTTCCACACGTAGCAGAGCATGCGGCGTGTGATAAATCTCAAATGTGGGAACATAATTCTGTGGGAACATGGGCATGGACCCTTCAGAACAATGGTCCAGTGAAAGTTTTGGGCTACAGTTAGTCATTCTCCCTGGACCAACATCACAGCTCAAAAGGTGCAAAAATGACTTCACTTTGTTCCTGTGTAACGGATGTGCACTCACTCCACCCATAAAAGACGTGCTAACCAACCCGCCAAGAGGTTGTCAACCTCTTGGCGAAGAGGTTAGCATCGTCGCCTCCGGTGCGGGAGGTCGTGGGATCGAACCCCACCTAGGGCAGGCCGTGAGAAACACAACGCAGAGGGCCAGATCGACATCGGCTACAGTGGTGCCGTGACCCGGATGCCCTGGGTGGAGTGAGTTCAGCGGGGGTGAGTGTAACGGATGTGCACTCACTCCACCCATAAAAGACGTGCTAACCAACCCGCCAAGAGGAAGAGGTTAGCATCGTCGCCTCCGGTGCGGGAGGTCGTGGGATCGAACCCCACCTAGGGCAGGCCGTGAGAAACACAACGCAGAGGGCCAGATCGACATCGGCTACACCTGCATGTTCTGAGGCAAGAACAATCCATCAAGTTATGTGATTGTTAGTCACAAGTTATGTAAAGGATATGGAGGTGGTAATTTGAAGCATCAATCAATCAATCAATTTGTTTATTTCGGGCATGTCAATTTAAATAATCATCATCACACTTCATCTTAGTTCAAATAATACAATACACATGGCCGAAAGGGAAAGCGGGAGAAGCAAAAGCTTATCTAGTCCCGCCCCCATTACCCACAGAATAAAATCTTTTTCATAATCAGATCATATCATAATCTTTTTCTTTTGTTTTTTGCTTTTTTACATTTTGATATAACATTCTTTTACTTATGACGTTTGACATAACATGTTACAGCAGTAGGTAGTATGCAGATCATATCATAATATTTTCGTTTGTTTTTTCTTTTTTTACATTTTGGTATAACATTCTTTTACTTATGACATTTTGCATCACTAGTTGTTACATTCTCAAAAGTAGCTATGTCAATTTTTTCTAATGTTTAAATACAAATGCCTTCGTTACAATTGATCACTGAATATTCTTTTTTTAATCCAAACTGAAACAAGAGAACAGTAACTAGCCTACAGTATATCTGAACTTATTTTTAACTGGCAACAGGCTGTTTGACCTCTTCAGTTCTCCTGCTCAGGTTGAGTGGAAAGAAATGGCTCACTTCGCAGAATTTCTCTGAAAAATTTCTCTGGCAACCCATAGAGACAGAAACTGTGACGAAAGATGACATAAATGGATTTCATCACAGTTTGGCTACAACTAAACAATAACAGAAAACACAGTGACCAAGGAAAGGCCCCAGACAAAGAGGAAGTAAAGGCACTGGAAATTAAGCAAGAGCTGATTGGAAAATAAAAAATTTTAAGTAGCTATCTAACCCAGTTTTGCTTTCAGTCTTGTCTAAAGGAAAATATAAAACTCCATCTTTTTAAAAAAAAATCAAAAACAAAATATGTACCACTAACAAAAGAGAGCAATAGCTCACAGGTTGATTTTAATGAATTGGAAATCATCACATTACTATATTTAGCTACATTGTCCTACAGGTTCCCACTAGTTAAATAACAGTAGAAATTCTCTCAGTTCCTCCCAGACGACCACATTATTGCTCAGAAGGTCATGACACCCAGTGATTATCAAACAGTCACCCAGACCCAGTTATTCTTTGTATTTTGTGGGAACCATAATGGTTACTCAGTTTTTCCATTATTTCATATCTAATTCCCTGGTACAGGACCTAAGTATAGTACTTGTATAACAAGGAGGAGTGGTAAGATGAAAGATAACATCATAGCTCACACTTTATGTTAGGACAACATCATGTCACACTCCAAGTAAACAAAACTGCTATGGCCTTTCTCACCTTTAAGGAGAAATATAGGAATAGGAATAGGAATAGGAATAGGAACAGGAATAGGAATAGGAATAGGAATAGGTACTTTATTGTCATTCAAATACATAGTGTGCATAGAACAAAATTTTGTTTCACTGATTATATTAGGTAGAGGTAACTTCTGTGACCAAACCACAGGTTATATGACGGGAAAAAAACAACGCAAGAAAAACACCATTTGATATTCAGGGAAATGAGTTTCCAAACGTTAACTTCTGAGTTAGCTAACATTACATTACTGTTGTAGCATTAATTACATCCCTAGTAGGACTCAATAACCCGGTCTCTCTTCACAGGCCACATGCTCTGTGGCACTGACATTAACATTTTTGAAGATAACATATATGTAAAAGAAAAAAAAAGAACTCTCTCATACATACATAGTTGGTCACTTCTGTTATCTCTTTAGGAATATCTCTCTAACACAAATAGTAACTTGGTATGTAAAACAGGGACTGCCACTCCTGATGAAACCCAACTGAACCACTGGTTACAAAAAATGCTCTTATTCCTTCCTCTTTGACACCGTTAAAAGGGAACATCTTGTTCCTCTGAGTGACTTCACATTCACTAGCATCACCTGCTCCGTGCAAAACGTTTTTCTGCCAACGGTATGGAACAACTCAACTCCAGTGTGGCCGCTTCTAACATCTCTTCATCTCCTGGACTTCCACCTCCCTTCTCCTGGGACACCAGTCTGGTTCCTGCTATGGTGCTGTCTCTCTGCTTCCTGCTGGGAGTTCCTGGAAACATCGCCGTAATTGTCCTGAAACCAAACTGGCAACACTTGTCAGGTGTAAGCCAAAATTTGATGCTGAATCTGGCTATATCAGACATGATCTGCCTGCTGACGCTGCCCCTGTGGATCTATTCTCTCCTCTCCAACTGGATCTTCGGACTGGTGGCCTGTAAGCTTCTGACGTATCTCATGTACTGCTGCCTGTACGGCAGCCTGCTGACTGTGACCATGCTGAGTGTCCAGCGGTACCTGCAGGTGGTGTACCTACAGAAGTGTTTGCAGCGTGTCGGAGAGAAGAGGCTGCTGGTTCTGCTGTGGCTGGTCGCGATGATCCTCTCCATCCCTGCGTTAGTGGTTCGACAGCTAACCACCACTAAGGACCATATGACACTCTGCCAAGCTGAATTCTCTTCAGACACCCAGTGGATGGCTGTGCTGCTGTCAGAGTCCCTGGTGGGATTCCTGTCATTTTCTGTCCTGGCGTTTGCATACATCTGCCTCCATAGAAAGGTGAATCAGGCAGCTTTTTTCAACCACCCCAGGACGACCAAACTGGTCACCAGTATCATTGTGACCTTCTTTGTCCTATGGATGCCACATCTTATTATAAATGTGGTGGGGGTAGCAGCTATTTCTCTCAAAAACGAAGGTTTGCTGAACTTTTGTTTGGACAGCTGGTCCATCGCTGGAGCACTCGCGTTTTTGAATAGTTGCATAAATCCACTTCTGTACGCATTTGCATCTCGCAACATGTGCACCGTATGCTGCAAACCTGAACATAAATACTGTTGTTGAGACAGAAGTGTACATGATGTCCAAGAAGGCTTTCCAATCAGCCGGTAATTATCATCAAAAGCCACCCCGATCTGTACAGATACAAAACCATGCTGAATGTTTAGATACGCTATATTTGCTTACAGAACCAAACAAAGCTGTTTTCTGTCAGAAGAGCTGACCCACAGCTTGGTGGTGAGATACTCTCTATGTCTCTAGAACTGCAGACGATTAGTGGATTGCTTATAAATGTTGAGTTTAAGGTTTAAGGTTAATCTTCCCTCAAATCAACTCTGTGCTGATTACACCTGGTCCTTAGCCAGAACTGCAAAAACAGAGGTTCATTATAAATGAATCAGGCAGAGTCATAAGATCAATGTGAAAATGACTGATGTGATTCTACCGAGTTTACAGTACAAAGCTGATTTGCCATAAATTTAGCATTAGGGTTTTGCAATATAAGATATATAAGCTGTCATTTGCCTGTATTGGCTAATGGCCTGGATGTGTGTGGTTAATACTGGAGCATTGTGAAATAATGCTAATGTTTTTTTGTTTTGTTTTTCTTTACTGAAAATGACACTGACTATGGAAACATCTAGGCTTTTATGAGAGAGATCTGCTCAGAGGAAACAACGATGATAAGAATGAATAAATGTTTGTGTTGGAGTTTATCCAATGAGAAGAATGACCATTTATCTCCATCGTTTAGGGAACAGGCACAGAGACAGACGAGGAAAGATAAAGAGAGAGGGAATGTATGATATGTAAGCAGATGTATCTCACTCTTCTGTTGCAGACCATTAGGGCCTCCATTGTATGATGAATATTCTTTAAATTTTTGACTATACTGTACTTATACACTGTACTATGTTGTTTTAAACATGCGATAGTCAACTGTTTAATAAAATACAAACCTCATTAAACAATGACCATATTTGTGTCTGAATGTTCAATATAACCTGCAACAACCCTGCTCATCTTAGATTAGTTTAGCTCAATTTAGCATATTTTAAAGGGACTATGAGGACGGTGAAATTCTTCAGGGACAAAAACAAAAGCATTTGCCAAGAATGTTTTCATTAATCAAGAACGAAAGTCGGAGGTTTGAAGACGATCAGATAGGTCTGTCGTAGTTCCGACCATAAGCAATGCCAACTAAGGATCCGGCGGAGTTATTCCCATGACCCACTGGGCATTGTCTGGGAGTCGACCACTAAATAATAATATCAAAATAACTAAAAACGATATATTTATCAAAAATGGACACATTAACAAGTGTGGGTAATGTAGATTCATCCACATTAATATGAGACTCTTTTATAACCAAAATCAAACTTCTCAGGGTATCTTTAAATTTTAGCAAAAGGACTGGGAACAAATGAAAACAACCTGGCCCTGTGGGAAAAAAGATGAATACTTCCTCTAATAATATTTAATTTGTCAATACAAAACAGATAAATGAAATAAAATGCTCATGAAAAGTCAAGCTCAAGCCAAACAACTAACAATTGTACTTGAGTGAATGTACTTACACTCTCATACTCCACTTATCCACTTTGTACTCTCTTAGTTCACATCATTATCTCTTCCTAGTGGTGTATGTACTGTACAATGGTCCAACACAGTAGCAGCATAATATTAATCTCAAGAGAACCTCTGTTATCATTAAACGTTTCACTTAGTTTTCTACACAACCTCTGACTAAGCTTGTCAGTGTATAAATAATTCTTAATAAAGCTCTGTGGTGCTGGTCTGCTGATGTGTCTCATGGAACTCAACAGCCCTGTTTAATTTTTCCCCTGCTCCATCCAGCCTTCACCTTTTGAGCTTTGTTTCTGTTCATTTCCGATGGGACTGGAACTGACACCAGCTTAAAGATGTTTGGCAAACCGAGACGTCCAGGGGGTCTTCCTCTGTGTGTGGGTTTTTCTTTGTGTACCTTTGCTGCTCTCACCATCATCTACAGTATGTTCTCTTCAGGCTGTATGGACACTAGTCTGGTTTGACTTGTGCCCCTTTCGGTCTAGACAATACTTTATAAAAAAAAGAAAGAACGAAAGAAAGACAAAAGAAATCCAGACAAAAGGTCAGAACTGCTGCTGGAGAGAGTGCACGTCTCTGTGTGTGTGCTCACTGTGCTGTTTATGACTCAGTATTTCCTCCAGCTGCTCCTTTGGGCCCAGGCAGGGTTTTCTCTGGCCGGTTCTCAACAAAGAAAGCATCCCTTTCTCATGCGAGGATGACTTCTCCTCTAAATTCAGAGTATGAAGGGCTGCCAAGATGCTTGCTTACAGCTCACTTTTTGCAACAACACACACTTGTGGTCCTCTAAAGTTGGTTATCTTGACCATTGGCTGACAAAGGCAGAAACCATCTGAAGCTGAATCACTTTTACATCCACGTGTGAGAAAAGGCTTGTGTTAGAAGGACCTTTAAATGAATTATTGTCATGATTATAATTTCATAATTTCTACCAGATGGAGCTCGTTGAAAAGATGCAGGGTTAAGTTATACAAAGTGTAAATTCTAGTGTAATGTTTATAAATCACATCCAGTGTGCAGATTGCAACATGCCAAACTGCCAAATCAGGGAGTAGCTATAATGCATAGCTCATGCTCAACATGGATTGTTTTGACAGATATGATTATTTGTGCTCCTGATGAGGATTTAATTAGACTGATTCAATCCTCATAGCTGCACGCTATAGCAACAACTGCAAGGTCGAAGACAAAACCGCTTGGCCAAGTCTTAAAAGTAAAAGGACCCTGTCTAGCTAAAACTAGCTTACCAAAGCACCCATAGCTACAACTAACTAGAAGTGTTAAGACAGCTGAAGGAAGTTACTGCCCACAGCTCAGGAACAATTCAGCAAGGTGACATTTTAAAACTTCACTTTTTGTATAGATTAGATACAGTAAACTGTTATCATACTGTAATGCTAGAGCTAGCTGTTAGTTGGCTGGAAATAAGAGGAAGCAGCTTTAAATATCAACCAGCATGTTTAAATATCACTTGTAGCTGTTCATAAAAAAAACGTGATAAGATGTTAATTCAAGGAGTTTAAACTAAACAAATGTATTTAACAGTATGGTGACCAAGTCTTTTCCGTGAAGATTCCAATTCAGTCAATTAACAAATTTACAAAAAAAAAGGTTATTTTAATCAATTATAAATTAAAAAAAAATATGAACAGGTTATAGACAAGCTATGGGAAAGAAGCTGATACATATGACATGATGAGGATTTTTATAATTAGGGTCAAGTCCATGGAGAACTAAAGCTAACAGTAACATTGCTACCCAGAGATGGGCGATGACTCATTTTTGCCGGTTCATTCTTCTTTTCTCATGCATCTAGGATTTACTGTCCTTTCCCCCTCCCCTCAACCTTCAATTACTAATCTGCCTTGTCCCATCCTGCCCTTCCTTTCACTCCATCTCATCTACTTTCTTTCTATTAACGTTTTCTTTTTTTAATTCTTTCTGGCAGCTCACACACGGAGTCCAGGTGCAGACACATCAGCGAAGACATAGAGAGCATAAGAGCAGCAAGTTTATATTGGCTCTTTACACCTCCTCATGTCTTGTAAAAGAACTCTATGGTTCCTGTCCAACCATAATATTGAATTTAATTTAAATTCTGCACCATGGGGAGAAGAGTTCAGCCCAACCACTGAACTAATTAGAATATCCAGATCCACTGAGTCAGGGTTGTGACATTTTTGATAACGTGGTCTTGAGCAAGTACACGACATCGTCTAAATTTGTGTTATAGAGAGATTTGCTAAGAATAACTGGTGTTCAGATCATAGCTGAAATACCTCTTTGTTTCAAAGGATTGTCTGTGTGGCTCCGTATGAGTGTTTGGTTAATTATTTCCTCATGTGTGCATGTTTTTGGGTGAGGTGTTTGTAGACAAAGCCAGAGTCAGAGCCAGCAGAGTCAGAGTCAGTGAAGTAGCCTATTAAAGGGCAAGCACCGAAAACCATAATTACACCATAACACCATGTGCCTATACCAGAAAGCATCATTACAGTTTGGTTGAGATGCAGTTACAACAACACCACAGTGATGGTGGCCTCCCTGGCTCCGTCCAGGATGTAAACTACTGTGACCAGTGAAGCTCACTGACATGCAAACACAGACACTTAATGATGGTGGATGTAACAAACTGGTGTTGATGGACTCGCCAGTGCAGCAGGTGGTGGATATAAGCAGGTGGCAATGCAAGTGACTGAAGTATGCACATCCCATACAGGCAGATCCATCTGTTCTCTTTCAGATGATTTAGTTTAAAGGCATCTCTGTGCATACACTGGGAAAATGTATGTAATGCACAACATGCACACGGGCATGCATTACAGTCATATTAACATAAAGTCATACTTGTGTAATTTCAGTGTGAAACAAAAGCCCATAGAGCTTACATTACTATTTAAATACTAAATAATATACATTTAATTGGGCATTTTATGACTTCATGTTTAGCACCTAAGCTTTAATTAGTTGGTTGACCCTTTATATTCATGCTATAGTGTAAAAAGGCCTGGGTTATGTGCACTGGCTTGAAACAGTTCAGATAAGAGAAACTTGCCATGGTTGCTTGATTTCATTTGAGCTGAAATTCCTGAAATGTCAGTTCAGTGACATTCAGATGAGTTTCTGATACAAAACAGGGAAGTTCCCTTCACTAATTTCAGAGAGTGATAAACAAATCAACCAAAGCTCTGAAGTGAACAAAAACATTGGTGTCTGCACTCTCAGTGGAGGATTTAGTCAGCCAACCATGGGAAGGGCTGTTCACAAGAAATCGATTCATCTATTTTTTTTTATTTTTTTTAATATATTTCTCAAATTTTTATAGTTTCCGAATGTAGTTATGCGGCTGAATACACTGGAGAGGAACAACTTTTTGATGGAGACTGAAAACCCTTCACAAACAAAGATTTAAAGATGTTACAGATCAATATAATCCAATCATTCTATCATTAAGAACCCTGATTATTGTAAATGAGGGTTGGCACATGGATTCCAAACACGTTGTTGACCACTACAATAGATACCAAATATCCCATGACTAGATATTTCAGGCATTTAACTGGCATTTATGTGTTAGGGTTAGGCTCTGTACTTGAAGTGCCACTATTGAAGACTCATTTTCAGAAAAAAAAAATGTAATAATCCATTTTAAAAATTACATTTTACAGTTGTTCAAATATTTTTTTGTGAGGATGTATACGAATTGTATATAAAATGGACAACCTGCAACTAACTGAGCTGCAGAGCATGTTTATCTAATTATTTTGTCAACTTTAATTCTCTACTTCTTTGTCCTTTTACAAACCAAAAGTTGTAGAAACTTCTTTTGTAGCATTTAGTAACATACTGGTCACATTTGAGGATGACCTCAAAGTCAACACACAGACAGTGATAATATGTGATAAAGTGTCTTCTGCTATAATCAGCATAGTTGTGATAAACACACTGGTGTGTGCTGACTGTCATCATGCATCACTCAGGAGCAGGAGGTGTTGTTGTGCTGTTTTTCCAAATCAAAACAGATGCTGTGTGTGTGTGTGTGTGTGTGTGTGTGTGTGTGTGTGTGTGTGTGTGTGTGTGTGTGTGTGTGTGTGTGTGTGTGTGTGTGTGTGTGTGTGTGTGTGTGTGTGTGTGTGTGTGTGTGTGTGCAGGCGGGTCTTGGTGGGACCCGGATGTCTGTCCTGCTAATGGTATGTTTGTTAGTGTGTGACCCTTCGTTATACTGTGTGTGTGTGTGGTCCATACTTTATGTTTACAGACTCTCGGCCATGATAAGGGTCAGTTGTTTGTGCTGTTGTTGTATTTACTCATCTGTCACTCAGCACTACGCATCACGAGTCTGACCGTGTGTTTACCGGTTGTAATCCTTGGATGAACCTGGACATACAGTGGATACATGGCATCTCCCTCAGAGGAGCCTGGTTTAAGGCTGTGAGTGAGTGTCTACTATGATGAAACGTTCATATGATGATGCACTGGTGCATTAAGTGAGATTCTTAAAGAAAAACCTTTCCCAAGTTGGTGTGGAATAACTTTACCAGCCTGTTTCCATGCAAACAGATTTGGGATGAAGTGGAATGTAGACTATGAGCCAGGAGTCACTATCACCCACCATCAGTGTTGGACCTCACTGAATGGGTTCATATCTTTGATGAAGGGTTACAAAATCATTAATCATCAGATCGATGGAGGCTGTTTTACCATTATTCTAATACAATACAATACAATAAATCTGTATTGTCCACCAGGTGGAAAATTGCCTTTGACTCAGTTAAAAACATTGTTAAGGACACAGTTAGAAACACAAGAAACAAACATAAAAACAGTTGAGAGCAGTTCATCTATTCCATTCATTGTGAAAGATTAGCACACAGGTGTAATATTCTGCTGGCCATTTACTGTATGACCCTCCGCCTCCCCGTTCTTGTGGAGTTACGGCTCTGTGAGCGTTTGCTAAAAGGCGGAGAAGTTGATTAGGCCTGCATCGCTATGAGACCTGGAGTCACGGGCAATTTACTTACTCCTGCACTGAAAGTCAAAGTTAATTAAATCCACATTTGTCTGCAGCTAAAATTCATCAGCTGAGCAGTTGTATAATTGCAACATCTGACATCTTGGAAAATGAATCAGTGCATTATATTAATACCATGTGCGGTAAATGTGTTCAATAAGTTGAATTTCGGGTAAAAAGGCAGAGTCTGTCAGGAGCTTTCCTTAGAACTAATGTGGGCTGAAAACTTGCTCACTGCTTTTTTTCTTTTTCCCCTCGGACATAAGAGAACAATATTTTTCTTGGACTTTGTGGAAAACAGACTTTTGCTCAACTTCATTTTGCCTTCTGGGTGGGGTGCGAAATAATGTGTATAAACCTGAGGATTATGAGGATTTAGTTTGTTTGAAAGCGACACTACCTTATATCATGTACGCTGAGCCAACATCACCATGAATTAAGGGCAATTTAGCAGCACAGTCATCTCAGCTCAGACACAACGCCCCTGGAGCCAGTCCGCTCTCAGGTGAGGAGGTGATCTGGCAGAGGTTCCACACGTGCGATTCACGTTCCCACTGAGCGCTGCATTTCAGTTTGAACTCCAGAGAAAGACAGATGACAACCATGAAGTTAACAATAAGAAATATGAACAACCGTGAAGAATGTCTGGCTCCTTGCAGGGGTTAACGTGAATTGCTTTTACCAAAAGGGTGCACTCACTCACCCATAAAGGACGTGCAAACCCAACTGCTAAGCAGTCATTGGCCTCTTGGCACAATGGTTTGCATCGTCGCCCGCCGTGTGGGATACCAGGGTTCAAACCCCACCTGGAGCAGTCCAACACAATGCACAGGCCAGATTAACATCGGCTACACATGCAAGGAGCTTGAGCTCTGCACTGACATATTTAGTTGCAAAGAATAGTGATCAACAAAACAACAAGTAGGCTACATCGCTTGTAATATGAAATATGATTATTTCCTCTTCTTAACTAGTGTGTGTTGTGTAGTTTTGCCAGATCATGGCACACAGTTAGACTCGGCAGCCTGTTTCAATAGGGAATAGTCTCAGTTTTGGGAGTGCAGTAAAAAACTGCAGTCACTGCAGTCTTGAACTTGAACTGAATACTTAATGACACATGGATAAATCATATGCCTCCACTCCACTGTATGTTTTTCTTCTCTTTCTTTATCATCTCTGGCTGCATCTGCATCCAAGTGTGAGGAAAAGATAGCGCAGGATGCCAGCTTTCACAACACACAAACAGCTAGCCAGTAATGATGTCACTTGATCAGCTCTAGCTTTGTTATATCTCTGTCCTCACTTGTGAGTCCGGCTCTTCCATCAAACACTCCAGTTTATAATCCTCCTATTAATTTTCCTATTGCCAAAAACATACAGATAGCAAAATGATACTTTTAAAGATATTCAAGTTGAATCCCTCAATGTTACAGCCAAAGTAACAGATATAAAAAACTCACCACTAAACATAATTCTACAACCAAGACTTAATTTGCATTTTTTTTTATATATTTGCTTTGCTTGGTTTTATTGTCCCATGTTTTTTTGTGTGTCACTGTTGCAGGGAGCCTACATAAATCTTTACTGGACAAAAGGAGAAAGCATGAAAGGAGGAATGACAGAGACAGAGAGGACAAAACACTGTGTCCTTTCTACTTCTGTGATCTATGAACTGTTGTTGGCCCATGCTTTTTAGGAAGAATAATAATAATAAATAGAAATAACATGCAGCTGTTGATCTAAATCTAATCTTTTCACAGACAAGCCTTTTGAACATTCCCATGGCTGGGTTTCACAAAATCACAAAAAGAAAAAAAGGCCTCATTAGCCAGCTGGCAGGAATTTTCAAAATGCTGATACATTACACGTGAGGTTAGTGTTCTGTCCTTCGACTTAATATTCTGGGGCTTGACAAAGATAAGATGGCCTAATTGTTTACCGAGCGATGACTGAGCTTCGGCTTTGAAATAACAGGGAGGATCACTGAGCTGCATTCGAATCAGCTGTGGGAACAGAAAGTGAAGGTATTGGTCCAACTCTGCATGTAGAGGCTACATGCCGAAGTCATCTACTAATTATTTTTGATGAAAGATATTCCATCTGCTCTAATTCTTCTCATTTTTTCCCACCACACACATGTAAAAACACCAATACACACATACACTCTTTTCTCTGACCCGATCAGCCTTTAAGTGTCTCCGCTCCAAACAGGAAAAGCTGTGATTATAAACACACAACAGTCAGTTATGAGGCAACAGCAAAGTTGTTGCACATTGGAAACCAGCCCAGTAATTACGTCTGATAAAACACAGCCCAGGAATGAATGTGATTAGATGGAGACAGAAACAGTTGAAGAGAAACCAGTGACCATTGGAAGCTGGTGATGGTCCCTTGGCTCTGTCACATTTAACTAATGTTAATCATACAGTCAGTCACACAAAAAGGAACACACACACACACAGTTTTAGATGAAAAACAACACAAACCACAGCAGGACAAACAGCAAAGCCGATCCAACACGTGTCATACGTGTTTCATAGAAGTCACGGAGCTGAGCATCCAACTATATCAAAAACAAACACCCCAAAAACTGGGTCAGTGTCGAACCACACATTACATTTTCATGGTTTCTAGCAAGTTGTTGTGAAAACACTGTCAGTAGGTCACAGAAGCAACCAGCTGTTGAGTTCAGAACAAAGACGAGTGAAAAATGCCGACAGCCATTTGAAGCTCAGGTCAGAAGGTTTCTTCACAACAGCAATGAGAGGGGATAACACAGAGGCTGCTGCTGTTAGGTGGCAGGAGCAGGAGATCAGCAGGTCGGGGGAGAGGTCGGGGCAACCAGGAGAAATCCAGGACTTAGATTTAGCCGAGGACAAAGCACACAGCGAAGGTGGTGGAGGCTGGACTGAGGCAGATGGAGGGGAAAGCAGGCGAGGCAGGTCAGCAGCAGCTGAAAAGGAGACAGTCAACTAGTGGACACAGAGGAGTTCTAGAGTGTGTCATGTTAGCGACTAGTCAGTATTTAACCTCAGTGTTTTCCCATGGTCCTTTGTCAGATTGTCTCCATTTATCTCCTCTGTTGCTCCTCTGTATTCCTCTGTATTCATGCTGTTTCCTCGTTCCTAGTCTAAATAAACTGTTTTGTTGTTTCACAATACCAGTTTCTGTGTCTTCATTTAGATCCAGCTCCCTTGTAAAACATGACAAGTATACTGTGTTTCACATGAGGACAGTATTCTGAAAATATTGATATAATAATGTACTCACTACTTAGTATGTTTCACAGCCCAGTCACCATTTCCCCATAAGCCCAAGACGGTCATGGACTACATATTGCAGCTCAACATAAGAGGTGAGTGTCTGAGTGAGTCAAGGTGCCAGGGTCAGTTCAGACATGTTGGTGATGATCAGAATAGATCGAACTGTGACTCAAGTGGAATGAGAGGGACAAGCTGTAGTTGAATATGAATCTAATATTCAGCCTCATATACCTGCACTAGACATCTCAGGTGTTTGGGATGCTCCTTTAAGGGATATTTCAATATTTTTCACCCATTGCCATATCCCCTATCAAAGTAGGTTTGTTACCTTTAATTGTTGGTGCAAGCTATTTTTAGATTGGCGGTGCAGAGTCGTGAGCTGCTCAGTTAACGCTACGGAGGCTCTTGGGATTTCCAGGTTTCCCTCATCAAACTCATCAAATACACAATCCAGCAACTCCAAAATGCTCTGGTGGACAAGTTGTGACCTGCACATTCACCACGCTATGAAAAAATAATGTTTAATTGTGTAACATTACAACATACAAAGCAAATACTTGGAACTACTTGCGCTTTTGAAGTCACTCTGCTGAGCAGTCGTGTCTGGGATGTAGTTCCGGCTACGCATTTGGCTCAAAAACAACTCTGTCTCCTAATGTTATTATCTCATAGCGTGGTGAATGTGCAGGTCCCCATTTGTCCTCAAGAGTGTTTTGGAGTTATTGGATTGTGTATTTGATGAGTTTGATGGAGGAAACCTGGAAATACCATGAGCCTCTGTAGCGTTAGCTGAGCAGCTTGTTTCTCTGCCCCGCCGATCTAAAAATAACTTGCACCGACAATTAAAGGTAACAAACCTACTGCTATTACTATAGGGATTATGGCAATGGGCCAATTTGCCAAAATGTTGAAATATCCCTTTAAATAAAAATTATTTACTGATTCAATAAATAAACACGATTAACATCAGACATGACTAAGTTTAGCTGAGAGATAGTAGAGGTAGAGAAAGCTCGACATGGGCCGTGGAAGGAACGCACTTTGAGGAGAAGTAAATAGAGAAAGCTGTGGTATGTGACATCAGGCTTGGATTGGTCCAGCTGGCTGGATGCTTCATACGAGACGCTGACGTGGTCCCAGGGGACTTGAGTTAGCAATTTTATTTCAGGCTCTCCATCATCTAACCTCCTCTGCTCCTAATGCTTTGTTTATGCCTTCCAGCCCCCGTCCTTCCCCACACTCCCCTGATGTCCAACTCATCACCGCTCCACAGAGTCTTCACGCTCCTCACCCAGAACCTCAATTATATACCAGAGAGTGTTTGTCTCTTTTCATGTCTCCTTCACTTTCCTCTTCCCTCCCATCAGCCGCCACTGTTCTGCTCGGTGGGGGCGAGAGAAGAACACCTCACCCTAAATCATCGCTCGCTGAGGTCGTATACTCTGACAGACGTCGAGACGGACGAGCAGGGGAGTGGAGCTCCACCCTGAAACCTTTCATGACAGTGCAAAGCGCCAAACGGCTGACCGAGACGCAAAACGACTGCCACATCACCTGCAGCTGCACGGCTGCACCACAACACGAATCTTTTACAAAACCAAACCCCAACCTGATCTGAGCTGTTAGCCATCACATGTTGATCCTATAAGAGCCGATCAATTTCTGTTAGGGTGTGACTGCATGTGTGTGTTTGTTGTCCTGTGCCATTTTAACATACCGTGTGACTGAGGCAACAGAAAGTGTTCTCACTTGTTATGGTAGCTGACAGGGCACAGATGCTTTTAAAGGAAGCACAGTGGAAATGTCATCCTTCATTCTGTTTACACGAAAGAAGATATCAAAAACCTCACAGTGGTCTCAGAGATGTGCACATACACAAACACACACACACCGACATAAATAAACACAACTTTGGCAGTTGCCTAGTTTCTACTTTTGCATAATCTGTGGCCATAAATCATTCTGCGGCATCAAAACAAAGCCGAGCCTGCATTCGCCTCTGCAGTGCACATGAAACTAGCCGTGCGAGTCATCTGTCTCACAGACAAGGAACTGATGAAGTCCGTTGCTAGGGAAATATAATATTGCTGACATAGATCTCAACAATAACAACAAAAGAAAGTACGAAATTAATAACAATTTCTAATCATCAGCATCCATGCCATCTGAGCTGACTCTCACACATAACAAGTAACTACCAGCAACATTATCTTTAACACTGTAAATCACTACAGGTGCTGGTGTATGACTGCTAACTGAGTCTGTCACAGGTGCCTTTATCTGATTAGTGCATATTAACATTCAGCTTTTAATTTTAAGAATCATAATGCACGGCATTAAAGGATAAAATGACCTAACTTGGCTTTTGGATGACACTGTTTACCAAACACAGCTGTACAAATACATGGGTTAGCATTTCAGTGCAGTCTAAAGTGTGGGAAGCTGAGAATAGCAGGTCGGAGAAATGCAAAGCCTGAGTAACAGAGTGCTGTATAAGCAGTATGAAAAGAGCACCATCTAGTGCTGTCTGGACTGAGTCGGTGAGTCTCTGGTGAGTCCAGTGCAATGCAGGCTGGTTGCAGCGATGCAGCAGATGGCACTGTAGTACCTTCACGCTCTGTCAGTGTGACCTTTGGTGAAACTATTCAGGGGTTTTCCAGTTTCTCCCTGAAAGTGGAAGAATGGTGTAAAGGAACATGAAAGTAAATCTACCAAGATGAAGTTTACTGAGCCATTTAAAGAAGAGGCAGAAAGCTGATGTCAGTGGCACGAATGGAGGATGTAGACTTACAGGAAATAAAGTATGTTTCTCTAATTTAATGAAGTGGATTTAAACAGTTTTGGCTTGAGATGCTTTACAATAAGTCCGACAGACAGATATTACGTTACTGTTATAGGGATTATAGATGTGTAGTGAGTTAATTAAGTACATTAACCAGCAACATAAAACTGAAGCAATGAATATACACACTGTTAGCCATGTATAGAAACCTGTTATATTCTAGGATTCTAAAACTATGCATCGCTATAATGGCATTAAAGCTATTAACAACAGTTAAAAAGTGAAGTGGAAGAAGTTTTAAACACTAGATCATAACAGTGCATAGCATTATCATATTTTACTTGAGGCAAATAACTGGACCCCCTGGTGCAGGGTGAAGTTAACACAATAACAACACTCTGCTGTTGTTACTGTGACTCAGACTAAATCAACTCTGAACCAGTGGTTTTTTTTGTGTGTATTAGAAATAGATTCTGACACAGGAAACAGTTGCAATAAAACAGGACCCACCTTACAACTCTTATCCTGCCACTTTATATTGAGCTTACAGACACAAATTTCCCGACATTTTTTAATTAAAGTGGAACAAACCGAGAACACAGACCAGCTGGCGATATGTGGGGCCTTGCTGTTGTAACCAGTTCCACCACTGACTGATGTTCTTCCACCTCTGTTGTTTGAACAGGAGTTTAATTGTAAAGTAATGAGAGGAAAATGCATTTTTTTTTTAAAGTTATGTAATTCTGTGTTGCAGAGTTGGTGTTGCTGTTCACCTAAGATCAGTTCAGATTTATCAGAGTAAATCTCAACCTATAAACCCCCTTTTTAATCATATTTGAGAATAAGGAATGAATTTTCAGTGCAGCAAATTCTTGACTTCAGTTTCAGTTCGATTATATTAACTGTGTGCATCTGCATGTGTCTGTTCAAATAGACCTCTTATCATCACAGAATATCAATGCGGTGTTGACATCTCTGACCACAGCATTAAAGAGGAAGCTGAGTCACAGATAGAGAAATTCACTTCCTGTTTAATCTGTCACAGAAGTTTGCTTCTTCAGTCAGGACTCGTCTATAGTCTGTTATAGTCTGTTCTAATGTGGAAAACACTGACTGACAGATCAGCGGGGGGGCTGTATGATTCTCTAGGGCTGCATTAAAAAGTTTTGAGTTTGAGTGAGTTCTGTTCCCACGCTGTTCTGTCTGTGTGTATGTCTGTGGCTGTGTCTGTTTTTGCTTCAGCAACACACTGTCTGTGGACCCGTGGGAATAGTCAAGTGGTTAAACCATCCTGAGCGTTCATTAGGCATAAACCCACATGCAACATCTTGCACAAGTTAAGAGACTGACACTTATTCAATAACTTCTGCTTCAAATTCCAAAGAAGCCTATGGTGTGATAAAGGACTGTTACATTATAATCTCTGTTCTTTCTTCATTTTCCCACAATATTCTTACAGGTTATACAGCACTGTCCATTAACATGCTCTGAGCACCTTCTAGGAGCGCTGCAGCTTGGCTTACAGTGCAGGGCACGTCAGAGAATCTCATTAGAGGCTGTGGAAGAGTTTAGTGGGGGCTTACGCTACTGAGCGCACTCTTCAAGGTTGACTCGGGTCAACAAAGGTCCCGTACTGAGGTCAGGGTTAAAACTGATTGGAGATACTGTTGAGGTTAGTCTTTGCCTGGATGCCGGGAGCTTCATTGGCTGTTACGCACTTTACATTTATTGTACCATGTGTGAAAGGAGCTGTGGGCTGGAGTGTGAATTTCATGCACACTAGCAGCAACAGGAAGGTTGATAATTGCTTGCAGCTGATTCATTACTTTTACTAAGATCACAATTTCAACACTTATTATGGGACAGCCAGTATGAAGCAGCTTAATTATAATTTTCTATGCAACCCCAAAGAACCATTTCTACAGACTGTGACTGAAACACTCTTTCACAAGAAAGATTAAATACAGGTTTGATGAATTTCTGAGGTGCTAAGGAAGCTAAATGTTGACCAACAGCGTCTTCTGGCATAATGGCGTTATAACAGCAAAAAAACTGATCTTACTTACAACCAATGCTTGCGGGTTGATTAGATTTACTCTGAAAGACAAATTGAAGGACTTTGATAAAATCTGGCAACCTTTGGTTTCTCATCTTGAAAGAGAATCCGATTGGTTGGATGCACTCCTGTTGGGGGTGGGAGTAAGGTGGAGTGGGGGGGGGGAAGTAGGATGGGAATGTATGCACTGTTCCTGTGTTTTTCCTTTGTTTTTGTCTTTTTTTGTCCTTTTTGTTCCATTTTCTATATTGTTGCTGGTTTCTGTTTGTTTATTTGCTATCCATTTTTGTCATTTGTCATTGTTGTAAGGATGGTGTTAGTGGATGGAATTGTTATTATTTTTCTTACTTTCTATAAAAAAACAAACATAACTGTCAATTGTTAATTTCTCTGTTACTTAATTGGTTTCCCAATAAACACATTTGAAAGAAATACAGGTTTGACTTAAAACTCAGAAACAACATTCCCTGATAATAAAACACACAAGAATATTTTAGGAATGAGTCATGCAACGAAAATGATACTTAAGTAGTCAGCTTCATGTTTTATCTGAGTTCATTAAAGCAGACATGGGAATATGGTTGAGAGAGGGAAAGGGAGGCTTATCTAGTTCAGGATGGAGGGAGGAGGAGGAGGAGGAGGAGGACAGCTGTTTTAGTTGTGGTCCTATCATGAATCTTCACATCATTCAGCTTTCAGCCTTTTCTGCAGGTTCATGGTGAGAGGAGAGAAGATACAGATATGCAGTTGTGCTAATGATAAAACTCTGTGTGCCAACGCCGGGTTAAACCACACACAGTGAACTGGGCCAAGTCTTCCATCCAACCAGCCAAACAGTTGATGCTAATGGTGCTATCTGGCTACTTATGGAGATTTTTGTTTAACTTGTAAATTTAACAATAACAACAAATTGTGCATCATTAGGGGACGTTGGTGGTATAAAAATAAAAGATAAGTCCTCAGTAAAAATAATAATGATAATTAAAAAAAAAAAAACAGACACTCTGATGTTTTTTCAAAGAAGTCAACTTTTGGCTGCTACCAACACAAACACAGATTATACTACCATTTATCAATTAAAAAAGACTTCTTTTACTCGGCAGTTTACAGCAGTACAAAGTAGTAGTAGTAAAGGAGAGCATGTTGGAACAACACGGTGTCAAAGACAGATTTTTTCCCTTGTGAAAATCCAAAGAATAAAAATAGTAGAGGGTGTTAAGAGTAGTGAGGTGGGAAAAGGAAGGGAGAAGAGCGTGGAGGCACGTTCAGCTAACGGGCTCACTCTAATCTCTTAACGAACTTCCACGTGTAGGAATGGTGGAAAAAGGGAACATAAAATAGGATAAGGGAGGGAAAGGGGGAAGAGTAGCATAGGATGGATGAAGGGAATAAATGATTACTAGAGAGGGGTGCAGAGTGAAGATGGGAAAAATATGTTAGATGTGGTCAGAAGCAGCGGGCCCTAAAGGACGCTGTTCTGTGTCTGTGTCTGATTTTTTGAATGAAGCTCTTGCCGTCATTAACTGTTTCTGAGCTGCGCACACATTACAGTAATGCTCACAAACACATACTGTATAACACATGCAGGACACATATAGACACACACAAATTTGTTTCCATATGTGGCGTTCGGTTTGGCAGCCTGGCAAAGGGGTCTGTCGGAAATCCCCTCGCCAATCCCCTGATGTCGTCAGACACTAGAAACCAAGCCGGTGTCATCCACTTGACGAGTCAGAGGTCAGGTAAGTACCTGCTTCATGGTAAGTATCCAGGGCTGTAAGCCTGACATTGAGCCAGTTGGTGAATGGGGAAAGTGACGAGTGAGACTGACCCGCTGTCTTTGAGTGAACCTGTACAGCTGCTCCGTCTGCTATCAGGAAATGCTGATACACTATCTGTAACTCTTTACACTCTAATAATGTTGTCAGTCTGCATTGCTCTGAGATTAAAATGTTCCCATAATGTCTTGTGTTTATTTTTGTGCTTTGTGGCCACTGTTTACCAAAATGCAGACAGATAAGAAGCAAAACCAAGAAGTGAAAAATGCTCCCACACACTTCAAATGAATCCCTTATTTGCTACCGAAATTAGTTACAGTAAACATGAACTGCATGCTTCATGCCACCATGTGAAATGACGCAGTACATTTATAGGAATGCATGTGATATCTGATTATTTAGATTGGCAGATAAAGTGCTATCAGACAAAATGCAAACATGTAGATATCTCAAAACTACATGAGGTTTTTTCTTCTTCTTTTCTCATTGCAAAAATGGCCCTTCAGTTTGGTTTTTCTGCAACTCAGCTATCCCACCATATTTATGACACATTTGTTTGACTCTTCTGGTTTTGTGTTACATTGCTTAAAAAAAAAACTTTGCTTGTCACACACATTACTTTTTACATCTGTGTCCAATGTACTGTGATGTGAGCATGCACCAAGCACACACTTACTGAAACCTCAAAATGGTAAAAGCTATGCATCTTCTACAGAGGTGTGAGTGTGCATGCACAGATCTCATTGCACATTCCTTTGTGTGTGTGTGTGTGTCTATGTGTGTGCACGCGTGTGCTCGTGTGTGTGTGTGTGTGTCACTGCACATACAGGGTAATCTGTGGTAAGCTGGTTTATGGGCTCGTCTGCAGTGACGCAGATATACGCGCCAAGCTCTGCTCTTATAGATTCGCCATGACAACTTGCCTGCAGAGACTCTACGGCCTCTACCCTACTTACCTCTACTAGACTGACAGCTTACTGAGCATCTTACATATCAGGATGGATATCTTTTTAAACTGACGATGAGATATTCTATGCAGGTTATCTTATCTGCTTGTACAAAGGTTCATAAATTGCGCTGCAAGTTTGCAAACTAACCCACATTTAAAGGCCAAATGATGAATGGGAGAAGAAGCTCCTCTAGAGGGCGTTCAGGATGTGTGCTATCCCAAGTCTCACCCGTGAATGATGAGACTGCTGAGAAATTGCAAAATAGGACTGAAATGAGTTTCATTGGTAATATTTGTGATGCTGTTATTAAAAGTGAACTGACATAGATTTACAATGTGATTGTTTCACCTGCTTTCTTCCTCTTTTAGATGTTAGGAAACACTGGGCACCTTCTGTATTGTTAACTAAGTTGACTGAGTATATATTCACTGCAGTGGATAAGATACAGTGCAGGAAGAATGGGCAGTGGCTGCATTTCTGGACTAAATGGAGGGTTGACTCAAGAGGACATTTGGGGAAAAGTTGAGCAAAAGAAGTCGATTTTGAGCAAGAGAGGGTTTGGGTTGAGGGTCAGCGTCCAACCTGACTCTCTTTTCTTGTTGTAACGCCCACTCTCCAGACCCGCCTCACTGTCCAGGATTGCAGCCACTCAAAGTAGCTTATGCATAGGAAGTGGCAGCATCTATTAGTAAGTGGGGATTGTCAATCAAACCGGCCCGCCCCAACGCCTGTCAGACTGGAAGCGCACAGTGCACAACTTCTCTCGCAGCTGTGGAGTGGGACCTATTTGTGGCATCACGCAGTATCAACGAGCGACAAACGGCCAAAATGTAAAGGATAAGCAGACGTACACCACTTTCTGTAAGTAGGTGTGGAGTTGAGAGGCGCGACAGTTTTAAAACAATCCGTGAAGTCGTTGTTGCGCAGCAAGGACGCGTCAAAATCTGTGCGTAAAAGTGAACCAAGGAGGACGGAAGTGAGAAACAAAAAAAACCTGCGGTGGATCAAACATTTTTTTTTCTCGGATGCAATGGATGCGTCAGTGAACATTTGGGTCGGAGTGAGAAGCTGACGCGGTGAGGAACAATCACTTCAACATTCGGTATCTTCCTCCCAGAGTTTGGCGACAGAGACGGAGCGCAGCGCGCAGCAGGGCAGCAGATGCCGGACAGTGACTAAGCCTCAACGGCTGGAAAGCTCGTGAATTGAATTTGTCTGGAGTACAGACTTTATGTAAGAAGTAGGACAAGCATTAGGCTACACCGCCCAACTAGTTCTTCCTGCCATGCGTACAGATACGTCGTCCAGCATATTGATGTTATGATAGAGTTTAGGTCCAGCGGGTCAGTTCTACACAGAGTTGCAGCTAGCCGATGCCACTGCTCCGAAAGGAGTTAGTGGAAAGTTTAGTCGTTTACTACCTCTGATCACCATGGACGAGAGTGTCGAGTGCGCTGCGAGCGACAGCAGCTGCTCGGACGGGGAGAGCATCAACCTCAGCGTGCTCAACTGGGAGCAAGTGCAGCGGCTGGACAACATCCTCACCGGCTCAATCCCCATCCACGGCCGATGGAGCTTCCCAACTCTGGAGATGAAGCCTCGAGACATCGTCAAGGTGGTCCGGAGCCGCATGGAGGAGAAGCGGATCCACGTCCGGGAGGTGCGCCTGAACGGCTCCGCGGCCAGCTACGTCCTGCACGAGGACAGCGGTCTGGGCTGGAAAGATCTGGACTTGATATTCTGCGCAGAGCTGAAGGGAGAGATGGAGTTCCAGATAGTGAAAGATATAGTTCTGGACTCTCTGCTAGACTTCCTGCCAGAGGGCGTGAATAAAGACAAGATCACACCAGTGACCTTAAAGGTAGTGTATGAAATTATAACTTATGTACAGAATATTGATCATGTGATTTGGACATGTTGTCTCTAACTTTTCAGCCTTCCAAAGCTGCCAGGAAATACTGTTCATGGTGTAAAGACTTCTTTCCCCCCTCTGTCTCAGTCCAGTCTGCACTGGATTTCAAATCTCACACTGCTGTAATCATGGCTCATGCTCCTAAATAGAATTCAACAAAAATATTACAAAACCTAGACTAGAGCTGCAACAATTTATTGATTACTCGACCAATCGTCAACTATTTTGATAATGGAATAATCGGTGTGAGTACAAATTCTCTGATTTCAGCTTCTTCAATGTGAATATTTCTGGTTTCTTTGGTCCTTTATGACAATGAACTGAGTCTCTCCTCAGTTTGTGGACAAAACAAGACATCTGAGGATGTCATCTTGTGGTTTGGGAAACACTGATTGACATTTTTCAACATTTTCTTACATTTTGTTGACCAAGAACTAATCCATTAATCGTTTAAATAATTGACAGATTAATCGATAAGGAAAATAATGGTTAGTTGCAGCCCTAACCTAGACCAACATCTACTGACCAGCACAGAGATCTGAGCCTTCAAATAGTAAAAAGGTTGGTTTCCAATTCAGTCTAGGATTCAGTCTAATCCAATTGGAGTCAGATCCACATTAATCAGTCGGCTCTCAGTTACCTGGATACCAAGGACTAGCCAGGCTACTAATGGCCCACCAACAGATGTGATCAGCAAAACATCATAACTAACAGACCAAATCCAGATTTTTATCTACTGCAAATAGGATTAATGTCCGGTCATTGGAGCCTGTTCAAACAAAGACTGTTTTTTAATTTTTTTTTATCCAGACGATCTCTATGCAAGACTCACAGAGCAATCTTTAGTAAACCTAATAATGAAACCAAACAGCTGCCTGATGACAGGTCTACTAAGACTACCACTGCCTTACTTATGTGAGAGGAAGGAGAAAGAAGGAGGACTGAGTGACTTAGAACAAGTTATACAGATATGTTAAATACTACTTGAATTGAAATATTTCTTGTTCAGTTTAGACCTATTATTTGCAGGGCCGTTGCTAAGAATTCTGGGCCCCCTGAAAGAATACCAAAGTGGGCCCCTGACTTTTCCACTTTTTTTCTTAGACTATGTATGTATTATTTTTATTTAGCCTACTTTGTTTTGATGCTAATGCAGCATTACTATGAGTAGCAGGGTCTTATGCAGAATAATTCAGTCATACAAAGATTAGACTACTGGGGTTTTTTGTGGGCCCTACTGGGCACTGGGCCCCTAGAATTATCATCACCTTTCTCCCCTACACAACAGCCCTGATTATTTGCTCATATTCTGCTGCTGTGTCTACTGAGTGTTCTGCAAGTGGGATAAGAATTTATTTTCTGGATGTATAATGGATAAAATGCAGTTTACATCTCGTGGTTTGAGGTGTTCTTGTGTGTTATGTGTTTAAGTATGAATATAAAGGGGGGGTTAATGTATCTAGCTGTTAACCCCCTTTGTTCCAGCAGTGTCATTACTTTGTTGACTCATTGATTCATTGACACAAACCCTACAAAAACATGACGTGTGCTCATTGATCACACCCAACTCTCCTCTGATCTGTTTTCCAGGAGGCCTACGTGCAAAAGATGGTGAAGGTGTGCAACGACTCGGACCGCTGGAGCCTCATCTCGCTCTCCAACAATCGCGGTAAAAATGTGGAGCTTAAGTTCGTGGACTCTCTTCGACGGCAGTTTGAGTTCAGCGTTGACTCCTTCCAGATCCGGTTGGACTCGCTCCTCCTCTTCTACGAGTGCTCCGAGCACCCGATGGCCGCCACTTTCCACCCAACCATCCTGGGGGAGAGCGTCTACGGCGACTTCCCCACGGCTCTCGATCACCTTCGCAAGCGTCTCATCTGCACGCGGAGTCCCGAGGAGATCCGCGGCGGGGGTTTGCTGAAGTACTGCCACCTACTGGTGCGGGGTTTCCGTGCAGCTTCCGAGGTGGAGATGAAACTACTGCAGCGCTACATGTGCTCGCGCTTCTTTATAGACTTCCCCGACGTGAGCGAGCAGAGGAGGAAGCTGGAGTCCTACCTGCAGAACCACTTTGTAGACCTAGAGGACAGGAAGTACGACTATCTGGCCACGCTGTACGACGTGGTGCAGGAGAGCACGGTGTGCCTGATGGGCCACGAGAGGCGCCAGACGCTCAGCCTCATCTCGTCGCTGGCGCTGCGGGTCCTGGCCGAGCAGAACGCCATTCCCAACGCTGCCAACGTCACCTGCTTCTACCAGCCGGCTCCTTACGTCTCGGACGGCAACTTCAGCAACTATTACATAGCGCAGGTCCAGCCCCTCTACCCGTGTCCCCCGTCACCTCCTCAGCAGTACCTTACTCCTGTCCAACATCCCATGTATGCCACCTGGTTGCCCTGTAACTAAAACCTGGTACTGCCATGCACTTTTGTGTAACTGGTGGAACACATGCCCACTTGTAAGGGATGAATGGTGATCTTTTTTATCTCTTCTGTCTGGTGGAAACGAGGAGATCCAGGAGACAAAATCAGACAAAGAGCGAAGAGAAAAGAAGAGAATGAAGGAAGGAAGGGAACCGAGGACAAAGAACTCGGATCAAGGCAGTGGGCCAGAGAAAGGCTTTTCCCCAGTGTAGGGTGCCACAGCACGGACGAGCTGAGCACACAGGGAGAGATGCCAATGAAAGAAGCTGACCCATCAGTTTCAGGCTTCTTTCATCGGGGCTAAGATCAATTCTGTGGAGCAAAACCACAAGTTGAGCTCAGCCTCAGAGTCATCAACCTCCTGGATATGATGAGATTTTCCTCCTGTGTTGAGAGTCACGGCTCACAGGAACTCAAGTTTCAGACGGTGAACATGTACGCTATAACATCCACATCCGCTTCACATTACAAACCAGAAGAGACACTCGCATGCAGCACAGCCACGGAGAGGACCGGACTCATGATGCAGAGAGGATATTGATTCATGGTCAATCAACAGCAACCCTCCAACCCTTTACATGTGCTCTGTTTGTGTGTGTGAGAGTGTGCGTGTCTATGTGTGTATGTGTGTGTGTGTCACAGACAATGCAAAAAGAGGAACTGGATACTGTTTACAAATCCAAAGATCTACTTTGATACTCAAATTTATCCGAACTCTAAAAAAAAAAATCCAAAAAAACAAAACAAAACAATGCATGCTTTATTTCTGTACAGGAATAATTGTTCTTTAAGTGCCTAGATAAAGCCTAAAGGGAAGAGATATTTTTGTGATTCTTTATCATAGAGAACTGTTGAGTCGTCTCATTGACATTTTCAAAGTGATAATGAATGTACTGAGGATCAGAGAGTTCACCAAAGCTGAGTAAGGTCTCTTACACTGAGGGAGCTGGGGGACCAATATTTGACAATGTTTAGTCGAGGAATCTGCTCTTATCTGCAGTCCTGCTGGACGAATGCACATCCTGATTACCAAAGAGGAAGTCACAACGTAATCTCATAATCTGTAGAAAAAAACTCAACAAGCGCATTCCCAGAGCACATCTCAATTTTTTAAAAGTATTTCAAAAATACATACATGCTGGTCTTTGGTACACGCAAGCTAAATGTACATTAATAAACCCATCTGAAATACACAACTGCAGCTTACTAAAAGGTCTCCTGTGGGGTTTAGTTTAAGTTATGTTTATATTCAGGTTTGAACATTTTAAACTCTTAAACGCTCTTCTTCTTAACTGCCAGCATGTGTGCATGCATCCATGTACACATGACAGAAACAAAACATATTTCCACCAATAAAAATTTTGCTTTATAACACTACTGTAGATCAGAAACTCTACGGGGAACCTTCAAGCTTCAAATACATACTAAACAGAGTAAATCACATATGCATTGTGTTCAGAAATCATTATTAAACAGTGATAACCAGTTTCAAAAATTACACTGGAATTTTTTTTTATTCACTCATAATATTTATATCATCCTTTTTTCAAATATATAAAATTTGTTGGGTTTGTCTTAGGTCTTCTGTGTACAAAGGCATTTTGACATTGTGTATGGAAAATGTTTGCTCTCCATGTGTAAAAACAAAACAAACGGTTCAGGATATGCATCCCTTCTATTGGTGTCTGCAAATATCTGCAGACCTCACAGTGATACAACAGGCTGTGTGTTTGTCAGAGGTGTGGAGGCTGGGTTGTGTATGCAGGGACGGTTCAGCAATGTACAAGCACAAGCCTGAATCCAGGACAGCCTCAGAGATGACTTAAGCTTAGTGAAGACTGTTCCCAAAATGTTATCTCTTAATGCAGAATGTGTCCAATACAATGAGGAAGTCATAACAAAAAAACAAAAATGTAGAATACTTGATAAAGACAATCACATGGATATTTGAACGGCAACAAGGCAAATTGGCTCAGAGATTTTTGTAATGATCATCAAACTAAAAGGTGAAAATTTTCAGCCTAAGTGCAAGAGACTCAGTATATTCTCTCAAACATGTCAGAGCTCCTATTTTTCTATCAATCTCTATTTTTGTACAGTCTGTGTTTGGCTGGTGTAGCAGGATGATTCGAAGCTGTGTCTTTGAGTCCAAGAGTTTTTTTTTCTGTTGTTGTTGTTGTTGTTGTTTTGTTCTGGCTGTTGTTTTTTGTGGTGTATGCAAATTTGCGTTTCATTTTGGCCGATGTGCAGCAGTGCAGGTGGACACGGTGGCTACAGTGATTGAGCTTGTGTTCACTGGGTGTCTGCTCCGAGCTGTATCATATTGATTTCTGTTGCTCCAAAGAGATTGTTTCACTGTTCCATGTGTTTTTAACTGTCGTCCTGATTGGACATGAAAGTCATGATCTGATAATTGTGTTCAAGTTTTATCAACTTGATAATTAAAAACAAAAGGACCATCTGATCAGAGTTTTTCTCTTCAGTTCTTCTTGTCATCACTCTTGCCGCGCTCACTACCAGCCACAACTACAACCTCCATGATTCTCAGGCGCTTATCCTCACTGAGTTACTACAGTTTAGCTGAGGTAAGCAGCTCCAGCATTTAGGACCGATGCCCGGGCTCTGACACAAAAAGGAAATGTCCCCATCAGGTCAACGTCCTGAGGTGCCTACATGATCCCAGCGGGCACGACTGTTGCTGCCAGCAAGTGACAGCTGAACGTGACGTGATTTCCCTTCCAGAGACGTCACCGACGAGCGTCAGCAACCGTCACTGACCGTCATCGCACTGTTTGCCAGACCTCATTTAATTAGCCATGAATATGCACAGAATATGCACAGACCTTACTACCAGCAGAGCCTTGGTCTCCAGGGACACATGGTAACCGACTGAGTACGCTGGCTCCAGGTCTGCATCACTCTAATGCCCGTAGGCCTCAGCCTCCAGATGTCACTTTCCCCACTGACACTGAGAATAAATATTTCACTTAGTCTCTCTGTCTCTCTCTCATGATCTCTTTCATCTTTGTCTCTTTCTTCTGTCTCTCTGTCACCCCCCTTATTTCTCTCTTTCTCTTTGCTCTCAGCCTTATTTCTCTGACCAAAACAATGCTTTTAATAGGCTTTTGATGTGGGCAGCTCAATTGTTGGTCTGTTTACTAGCTGTATCATCATCGATTACACAGTTTTACACAGTCTTCTGCCTTTTTGGCCTTTATTCATTTCCCTTCATCTCTGCCTAGTTCCTTGATGAATTTAAGCAGAGAGAGAGAGATGAGCTATGGAGACGAGAACAGGGCCAATGTTATCCCTTGTTAAGAGGGAGAGTGGACACTAAATATAGCCCCCCCTCTCAGCCACTGTAAGGACATTAACCCATCTGCAGAAAGCTGATTAGCCTTCCTCCATAAGTATGTGCTCAGTGCTCTGGTGTGGTTACTGTGGAGAGATTTACCAGCCATTGTACTGTAACGTATACCCCAGCCCGATCTCCCTTTTTAGGCCGCTCTCGCTGGAAAGGACAAAAAAAAAATCAGTTCACTTCCTTATCAGAGACTAAAGGGGAACTGAGAACAGAGGATTGAGGCATTTAGTGTGTTGCACAACAAGGAAAAGAGCTAACCCAATAACACAAGCCATTTAGGTAGAGAGTTATGGTGGTAGTCGAGCAACAGGTGGACTGAGCCAAGGTGTGTCACTGTCTTTCAGAAGAGAAAACTATTTATCTGGGTTCCAATGACATTTCAGTAAAGCTGTGCTCAATAGGACTGAAACACAAACTTATTTAGGCCTATTTTTATTTTTATTATTTTTTCCTACCGTGAAACTGTAGAAATTCAAATAAATTGTTCAGCATATAATTGTTGAGAATTAGACGAGATGATTGATAACACATTCATTGTTGCTAGTGTGCCAAACATGAAGTTGCAGCCAGAAGCCTGTTAGCTTAGCTCAGCTTAGCTTAGCACAAAGACTGGAAACAGAAAGAAGCAGCTTGGCTGCCTGCTGTCTGTGAGAGTATTTTAATAGCATGTTAAACTTAGGTTTTATGTGTCACTGTAAGCTTAAGAAGTGCAAGTTGGCAGACTTCATGGCCTTTGGATACAGCCAGGCTAGCTGTTTCTTATGCTAAGCTAACTGCTGGCTGAATTTCCCATAATTTATTTGAGTGCTTTAAGAAGTTGATACACAACTGTGTATCTTTATCAATCCAATATTTGGAGAGGGGAGGCTACATGTGAAGCATGGCTAAAACATGGTGAAGCCAACATGTTTAAAAAGTTATTCTGCCTTGAAAGATGAGGCTTTAGCAAAAAACCACAGTTCTGATTTTAAGAATATCAAAGATATATGAAGAAAAAAATATTCATTTCTCATTTACTGTATCTGTTCAAAGAAGTGGTGACAGATTTATTTACTACAGATTTGGTTATTTCTTATGGTCCAGAAGAACAGAGCATCTACAGCCAAATTGTTTTGGTTTAGCTTTCCACGCACTGGTCCAGGTTGGAGACACAGATAGGTACAATAATATTGTATAGCCTAATATTGTGCACAACATTCTGCTCACACACCAGTTTTGTGTTTATGATGAAAATGTAAGTATGTGACTATAACCCCAAGGATATGATTCCCTACATGACAATGATAAATTTGAAAGTGGGACTATCAAGGAGCCCATCCATAATCAAACTAATTGAATAAATGGTGTCTGAGTAGGCTACTTGAGTAAATATTGGCCATAAAGAAGCACATTTGATTGAAACCTGAAAAAACTTTTTCATTAAGAGTTTTTAGTTTTTAAAAAACCATACACGTTCATCATGTGTTGAAATGAATTAGCCAGTTCATCCAATATTCCTTCTGTGTTAGTATAGCCTATTCATGTTTTAATGAACAAAAGCCTTGCACCGTCTCAGGCACACGTGTGTGTATTTTCACAGGGCAAGGTCGGATGGAGTCACATCACCGTTGCCATCTTTAATTGATTTGGGCTTCACTTCAACAGGAAATGAATTACACCAAAAGGTCATTTAGCAGCTTGTAAAACACTGGAATTATGGGCGTGGTGCTGACAAGAGGTTTTCATTTGTGTTCACAAAGACTTAATTTAGTTCAGCTCTTATTTAGAAGCAGCAGGGATCTCAGGCCTGAACAGACACAAGCAGAGACCGTAATACAAAAAATATGTAAAAATAAAAGCATGTTTGTTATGATCATACAAAATCAAAACAGCAGAAAGGTATTGCAAATAAAAATGTGTTGTTTGGAACACAGAGTGACATGTAACATGTTTTATGTCTCTCAAATTATCAGTTAGAATTAATTCAATGTTGTTATAATACATGCCAGATTCAGTTTACACCCCGCCACCATCAGGGGAAATTTGAGATTTAGTATCTTGTTCAATGACACTTTGATGGACACACACATGCGTGCGCACACATACACTGAGGTCCAGTGGGGTTATGTTGGAGATGAACCAGTTGGCGCAGCGGCAGGGCCAAGAGTCCAGCCAGGGTCAGAGGTCACAGAGTAAATCAAACAACAGCAAGACGAGACTGTGAGAAACAGCAAAGTGTCTGTGTGCCTCTCTGTGTGAAAGAGAGCAAAAGAGATAAAGTGAGATGAAGAAAAAAAAAAGTGTGTGTGTGGGCATGCTTGTCCACATTTGTGTATTTGTGCTGTCTGTGTATTTGTGTTACAGGAAAACTTGAGTGTGTGTCTAGTTTTCTGTGTGAGACATCTGCAGACCGTGTTGCTCTTAGAGATTATGAATAGCAGCCATAAGCAAAACTCAATCCTCTTGATTATTAGGCAACACAATAATAATAATTCATACTTTTGGAACAAACCAATCACATAGAGAGCTGTGTGTGACATCACATACCAAACAACTGGCTGGCTGGGGCAATAAATCAGAATCATCCCTAATCTTAAGTGTTTATGCCCGGCAGAGTAAATAGTTTGGCCAGCTGGACCCCGACCAGCGCTGGAATACACCCTGGCTAGAAACCGGCAGCTACTAACAGAGAGAGTTAGGGAGAGACTGAATGGTACTTTGACACATAGTTGTGGAAATGATTGGCTTGTTCTCAATAGAAACAGGAGTCTGCAGAGTCTCTCACATATCTGCATGCATGGAGCTTGAAAAAAAAAATTACAAATTAATTTAGTGGGTAAGGCTCGTTTCTCAGTTTTGGGGCTGTTTTAGCCACTGCGTGGGAGAAAGTCCTGAAAGTTCCCATAAAAAAGGCTCTGGGAAGTGGCTGCGTTCTTCTCTTTAACTAAGGTGGGGCCGCTAACCAGACATGCATTTGCCAAAACAACCAGTTGTTCCGAACATAAATCTCACCTTTGTATCATGCGTCAAATCTTGTTTTTTGTGCAGATGAGGGCACATATTTCTCTGGAGGTCTCTAGGGGGCTCTTCAAGTGGCTAATGCATCCAGCAATAAAGATACAGCCTGGTTCAAAAAAATGGCTTCAGTCTCAAGATAATATTCCCCTTCATGACAACTGCACAGGCGAATGTTCAGACAACTCACCTGTTTAAATATTATAAAGGCTTAAAGGTCAGCAGAAGTGAGGGCGTGCCACTTTAAGTGACAGGTGGGTGAGCGTATGCCTGGCACAAACTGGTATTCACCCAGGGCTCGGCTCTGCACACGCGCCCCACCTCTTTATCCATTTTTGGATTAGCCAGGAGTTTGGCAGTGAGGCACTGCCGAGGCTGAGCTGACGGCGGCTCAGCAACCGCCTCAGAGGCTACTTCCATCTTTATTTTCATTTTTTGATCTGTGACTCTGGAGGGCAGGACTCCCTCTGACTAATCCTTATGCCACCCAGGGCCATTGTATAGGGGAGAAAGGTGATGATAATTCTAGGGGCCCAGTGCCGAGTGGGGCCCACAAAAAACCCCAGTAGTCTAATCTTTGAATGACTGAATTATTCTGCATAAGACCCTGACTAATACTCATAATAATGCTGCATTAGCATCAAAACAAAGTAGGCTAAATAAAAAATGATAATACATATGTAGTCTAAGAAAAAAAACTGGAAAGGTTAGGGGGGATAGAGGACCACTTTAGTATTCTTTAAGGGGGCCCAGAATTCCTAGCAACGGCCCTGATGCCACCACAATAAGGTGGTCATTGCATCCATAGCAGATTTGGTCGTAATGCGGTGATAAATGTCACTCACTTAGCCATTAATTGAGTTATTTCTTACAGTTACTCTTCATGAAGAGCACCTTCCAAGAAGTTTTACAATCAGACGATCCCTGTCCTCCCAGAGATAGCTCCATTTTACCACATCTATGTTGTTACAGTTCTCTTTTTT
Source organism: Trachurus trachurus (assembly GCF_905171665.1). Taxonomy (NCBI): domain Eukaryota; kingdom Metazoa; phylum Chordata; class Actinopteri; order Carangiformes; family Carangidae; genus Trachurus; species Trachurus trachurus. Next base: position 20,974,011 of record NC_139910.1, read on the forward strand.
ACAACAAGCCATGAGAGACTCATCTGCTGTCTCCTGCAAAATAACATCTGGTGCATTGCTCTCTAACACACACGCACACACACCAGCCCACATAATCCCACTAAATTAGCACTTAGCTAGCACAAAGAGCGAGAAGGGAGGGAAAAGACAGAGCATAATGGAAATAGACGGGACAAGCTCTCAAATTGTCACATTGTGTGTTGAAGCATTCGATGTATTACCATTTAAGTGCATGATGACTTTGAAAACATTACGGCTACAAAGTACACAAAACAAGCTGCTTAAAGTGCAAAAAGTCAGCAATAATACTCGCTTAAAACATGCCCGCCAAGCCAATCGGGATTCAAATCGTCACAATTATCATCATCATTACCACGAATGAGATAAAAACAAACATTTTTGGCGTTATCTCCAGTGCAGTCGGTGCTTATCATGCCATATCATTTGTCTTGGCACCAGGGTCTAGTCATTAAAACATCACTTTAGGACAAATGCTTTCTTTGGAGCTGTTCACTGACTGCAATACACCCAGGTCTTTGAGTGCGTGTGTGCGAACACCCTTAAATTTCAAAAGTTATGAAAAATAAATGTGTTAGCAATCATAGAAAACCAAGGAAAATTACATTTTGTAGATCCTTATTTTACAAAAAAACAGCAAAACCTGGATTTACATGTGAATATGATTAGAATTAGTTTAAAGGGTTAAAGGTGGTGCTGAGTAAGGATGTTAGCATAGCATATCATAATGATTCAAAGATGTGTGAACACATCTGCCAGTTTCTGTTGACAGCACCCAAGAAGGTACTGAAAAGCCTTGATGGATTTGCCCCAGATGGTCAGGCATGAAAAACAAAGAGCAGGCTGGGAAAATATCTGTTTGTTTTCTATAGTTACCTGGATCTGTGTCGGTTTGTGTGGGGATAAGCTGTAACTCAGTTTGATTTACAAAGACATGTTGATCCATGTCATGTAAACATATATAAAAAGAATCCTCCTTCTTTCACACAGATTGCTGATTTTAAATGTCAAATTGTGTTCTGTACTAAAGGTCAGCAAATAAAAAGTGAAATGTTGTTTAGATTATGATGATTTAGGTTATTTATGAGTTCTAAAGCGGCATTTTAATAAACTTTACAAGGTTTTGAAATGTCAGATGAATAGGTTCAGCATTTTATCACAGATGCACATCATTATATAAGTAATTATAGTGTAAAAACACTAACTTGCACTTTTCTGCTTCAATGAAATGATGGTAATCTGTAATTGGCATTTATTTCCAGCACTGATACCCACTGAGGGGTTCATTTGGAGCTAAATTTAAAACACCAAGGTGCTAATTTGTGTGATTTTCTGTTTGTGTATCCCTCTCTCCCTGTTGTGTATGTGTAACTCTGTAAATGTGTGTTTATGGCTGTGCATATATAGGGTGTAGAAATGCCAGTTGCGCACTCACATCCTGGTAAAAGCATTATTGCTTCCCTCTCGTCTCTGTCCCGGCCTCCTGCTAACATGCCTGTTCTTACCTGGGCTGTAATGATAGTCATTATCACATTGTAATAGCAAACACACCTGCCAGCTTGCTGCTCGTACACCTGTATGTGGTTAAGTATAGCTCTGCCATAGGGAAACAGAAAGTTATAACCGGCCTCAAGAAATGACTGTGTATTCCATATGTGGGCATGTTTATTATTCCACAGCATCGTATATCATCAGATCTATCACTGTCTATGGCATTGGTGATTTATGTGTTAGCTCTTCCTGAAGGATCTGTGATATTGGCAATGTTTGCCCTTTTTTATAGAGAAAAAAAACATGTTACAGGGGGCAAAATGTTTTTGAGGCTGTATTCTGGGCTTTTGTGTAATTAATCACAGTCTGTCTTAGTCAAAACAGCTTGTCTCCAAACAGCAACTGGGGCAAATGTTTAGAGGAGTTATGCATTATTAGTGCTGCTGGTCAGAAAAACATGAGCAGACTGTGCTAGGTCTGCAGACTCTGAGTTTGTTGGTTCCAGCTTCACAGCAATGTTCCCAGCTCGTCAAAGGCAAAACAAACTGATCCACAGCTTCACACAGCTGCTCATTTCTCAAGACATTCAGCTGCTGCAGTAACATGGCGTATTAATGATAAACAGAAGCCAGATACATATAATGGTATAATTCACACTCAACCAATGAACCATTTTAAATCTGTTCAACTTGTGTAGCAAAGACCCATACCACTGATCCTAATGTTCTATTCTCTTGCGCAAAAAAACATAAAAACAATGTCAAATGTGCTAAAAACCAAGAAAAAATACATATACAGTAGATGACATTTGTCAGGGTCTTACAATACACACACTGTTGACCATCAATACTGATTCATGTTATAATCTTGAGATCTACCACCCCTATGGTTTTGGCATTTGGTTTGGTAAAACTATAATAGTTAAGGAAAGATCATGGTCATGGTTTAAAGAAACCAGTGATGTGGGATAGAGATGGAAACTATCTGTGGTCTCTGGCATCAAAGACAACACTTCACTGCTATCAACCATCTACACAAACCTGAGAGGTTTAGCAGCTTAGTCTGTCTGTCTGGTGGGTGGGAAGTCGATCACATTGTTGCAGGCTGAAGTGTCTCAATAAACACTGGTGGATTTGTATGAGAAAAAAAATGATGAAGACATTCATTGAGTATGAAACCTTCCTTGATCCAGTGGCACCACAAGGCCGACATTTCTGGTTTTAAGTGAAACATCTTGACAGATATCAGATGGCTTTCAATGAGGAGGATCAATAATACAGGTGATTCCTTGATTTTTCTCACATCATCATCTTTATCAGGACAAATTTTAATTTTAATTGTGTTGCATGCTGGCATGCCACAGTAAGATTTTAACAAGCTAAAACAAACAAACAAAACGCTTTAACCAGTGGATTCCTTGATATTTCTTTTTATAATAAAACATGACCCTTGTGTATAACACACTGGTAGATATTGATTGATCATTTTATGGTTGTTCTGATATACTGTACCTACAGCAATATAACTCTGTGTCTCTTTTGTAGTCAACAGGTCTTTGGATGTATATGGAGGTGTTTGAGGGGTTATGTCTCCCACCAATGAGCCAATAGCAGGATGATGATTCACTCTCTGGACACAAAATGTTAATCGTTTCATGAGCTCATGAAATCAACCAAAAGCTCAGTTGTTAATCAAACTCTTGCTAGTCTACCATTAGTCAAAAGTGCTGGCTAATCTCATCAATAAGAAAGTCAAACAACAAGCCACAAAAAGAGAAGAGAAGAGGTTGCATTTTTCCTCCAGAGAACAGACGTAGAAGTACCTCCCACTTCCTGTTCTTCAGCAAGCACCAGCAGCATACATGGAAAGTGTGCAGCGTGCATGACCATGTCTGTGCATGATTGTGAACTATGTGCTCGTGTTGCTGCTGCCGCATGTTTGGGCAGAAAATAAAGTTATTAGCTAAAGTTGGGGATGTTGTTCCTATTCATGAATCAAAAGCGACTGCTTGACTTGACATGCATGCTGCTGATAGGTGAATCTCATGCACATACAGCAGCATCACACATGTTGTGTCTATTCCTGATTCACTCGTAGACTCAGTTTATTAAAGCCGTTTCTTTCTGTTGCCCTTCACTCTCTGGCTGATATCATTCCAACACAATTACTGACTGATTCACTCAGTCTCTCTCTCAGACCATTCATTTGTTACAGAGGCCTCAAGTGCCAATATCAACATGGCCATTCTGAAGTGTCAGACAAGCCAGTGATTCCAATCCAAGCATTGCTGTACCAATCTGCACAAAACTCGCTTCCTTTTCTGACTGTTTAGTCAGACGTTTGCAGTGTTCAGTGCCGATCCTTTGAAAAATATTTCTTTGTGCTTGTTTGCAGAGCATTTGCAGGAGGAACATCTTTACAAAGAGACAGCTAATTGCAGAGTAATGTGGATTTTAATTGCAGTCAAGTAACCCATACCCATGGTATGACCGCAATGGTCAGATGATATCCTGTCCGCCATGGCCTGCTCACCAAGTTCACCAACATGTTTGTATTTCTACAAGAAAATAGGAAAATTTACCGAAACTGCAAAGTTTCAAGGCCAGACTTTTCCTCTCTCTCCAACTCTTTGCCTCCTTTTTCCACTTTCTGCATTATATTTCACTCTTTTGGTGTTCCTCTTTCTCTCTCGCTCCCTCCTGCCTTCCCGCCGTCATTTAATAGGTGGTAATGGCTAATCATGGGTAGTTTTGGGATCTACCAAGAAGTTATTTTTTTAATGCTTGGATTTGTTTTGGTTCGTATATTTTCTAAAACACATATGGCAACAATGCCTCAGGGAGAGACGTGTGCGTGTTTGTTGTGCTCATCAAGTGTTCCCTTCTTGAAATTGGCTTGTTAGATGCGCAGACAGGAAAGTATGTTTCGTGGTTCATACTTGTTAGAAGGTAAATGTCAAGAACAATTGGCCTGATGCTGAAATTGCTGCACAGATTTAAGAGGAATTGTTTGTGGGGTTTTTACTGAGAGTCTGTGCCCAAACACAAAGGATATGAAAATTCTCTGTTCAAAATAACACACTGCCGACTCTAACAAGGACTCGTAACTTTTCATTAAATCACTGCAGTGTCTGTCTCTCTGCACTGGCGTCCTAATGTACTGCTCTGAATAAATGAAACTGTAAATTTTACATGTCTTCAATCGTATGTCATCATGGGATAAATGAACCGACTTGACTTTACCTCCAGCTGTATACTGTATGTGTGAGTGAATACCAAGTTCATAGAAAATGGGAATATCAGTTTTTATGAAATCCCACTGAGGGGAGTTTTGGCAACGTTGAAGGAAAGTTTTGTTGAGAAAATTAAGTGCACATTGTCTAACTCATCTTTCATAATTATGCTTTTCATAACAGAAGCTGTCATTTATTTATTCTCTCCTGGAGGACAAGTTCTGGTTCCCACCAACTGATGGATGCTCCCCTTCAAAAACCAAAGAGTCGGATGTCAGTGAAGGTGAAGTAAACCCACTGATCTACTTGTCTTCCTTACGGCAGATTTATGTCCTTCCACCGTGGGCTCTGAAATGACCCCACCAACTGCTCCGAGGTCAAAGGTCAGAGGTGAGGGTAGAACAAAGGGAGACAGACTGCTGAGAGGAGAGCGTGAAGGTAAAAAGCACCGTGTCAGCAAAAAGCTGCGGATCTAACCACCAAACGCTTTATTCTCTCATGTCTGGATCCGTTCTCTCCGGTCCTGATTGATGAAGTGACCAGTTTTTTTATTGTCTCAAAGTTAGGTAATCCATGGTGATTGTCAAGATGAGCTGGACTGGATGCTATGGGAAAGTAATCTAGTGCACACACACACACATCCACACATCGAAGGATTCTCTCATCTCACACTATAGCTATGTTGACTCAAGAGGCCCAGTATCTTTCACATCCTCTGAAACCTGTTCGGCCCATCCGCTCAGTGACCCCTCTTTCACCTTTTTTTCCCCTCCCTTTCAACCTCTCGTTTCTCCTTATGTGCAACCCAACGCTCACACACACACACACACACGCACACACACCACCGACCCCTGTGGTTATGTCACCTTTGAGCCAATCAGAGGGAGACCCCTGCTGAAGGTCCGGTCACAGTTTACTCAAGGTCAGAGGGGGGCTGCCAACACACTGGCCTTCCTGTCACCATGGCAACAACACAGTCTGGATACACACCAATTGCAATTTTAGCAGTAAAATGTGACAACTAAAGTCAACTGACGATCTGCTAAACTCCTCCCATAAACAGTCACAGCCTGGCAACCGTAACTACGCAATCCAGACCTAAATAGAGTTCCACTTTAAATCTCTCCACATGTTGCAGTGGTGTCCGAGTGATACAGCATTTAAAACTGCACACATTAGCATGTCTGACCAACTATAGATCCAGTAGAAAACCTGCTTCACTTCCAAGGTCCAGAAGCGTTTCGTCACATTTCAAAAGCTCTGACCACAACAGTGTGTTGGAGCCTGTTCTGGATGCTACTGCCTCAGCCTAGTGTGTCTGTCCATGAACAGCAGCACCTCTGCCTGCAAGCCTCCTGCTGTGTCATCAAAAGGTTACATCTGAAACAGCTTTTGAATGGTCGAAGATTTAATGAAAATACAATCATACAATAGTCACCCACACGTTTCCCGTCCAGAAACAGTTACTAATAATATCTAATAGAAAGAAAACACTGATTGAACTCTGTGAAAGTGCATCTGGACAGGTTTTCACCACAAACTTTCCTCGTTCTCTGGGCCAAAAGCTGCAGTTTAATCACTTTCACATTAGTCACAAAAAAGAGAAAGAAACGCTAATCCGATTAGAGCAGAGAAACAGCCAAATTCCTGACCTTCTCTGACCATAACCCATGTTTGTCTGCAGTCACTCGTGAGTTAGGGGCATCTGTTTCATATTGATGTGGTCATAGACAGCGAAAAGATGTGGAAGAAAAAAAATGAGAACAGAGAGAAAACTTGAAACCCGGGGACAAAAGTCCCGGATCCCTGCTGTAGCAGGTCACCCTGCGACACTCTGTGCATGTATGTTTGCATGCGCATCTGTGCGGGTGTTTGCGAGTGCGCACACTCTATAAAAACCCATCCTGTCTGCTCCGCTCAGCCATCTGAGCGCAGCTGGTGAGCAGACATCTGGGAAGAGAGAGGGAGAGGAGAGAGCAGGACAAAGAGTGTTAGACTGAGGGAGAAATGGAGAGGGGGTGAGAGCCAGGACAAAGGTAATTCTGGGTGAGTCGGACTGAACTTACAGAGAGAAGCAGTATGGATGTGTAAGTCTGAGTTCAAGCATGGCCATGACATCTGGGAATGGTTACAGCTGTGTTTGGTTTTCTGTCAAGCTTCCTTGATCACATGCTTATCGCTGAAAGAATGGTATGGTTTTTGCTTATTTTCCTCAGCTCAGCTTTAGGTCTGCAGGGATTGGGAGAGAGTAGATTTTTTAGCATTCTAGCATTAGAGTTCCCTGGAAAATTGTTTCAATAATTAAAGGTCCCCTCTGTGTTATGTAGAAATGTCCTGATATATTAATATTTTGTGTAACATGGTTTTCCCACATAAAAAAAAAAAGAATTGAAAAAACAAAACAGTGAAACGGGGCTGGAAGCACATCTATGCTACTTCCTCAATGAAAATTTCTGGACCAAGTCCCTTGATCCCTGCCCACCGCTGCTGCCTGCCAAGGTTGACGGACCAAAGTCTCTTGGCCACATGTTTGAGCCTCAGTCAGACCCTGACTCAAATGAGGGGTGTGTTGTTGTGCACCATAAGTGGTGACTAGCAGATGAATCAGAGTGGTAAGACGAGTTAGCATCTTTCCTTTGTTTATGTTTGTTAGCTTGTAGCTGGAAGTGTCTGACGCTGCATTGTCAGTTGTGCCATTACAAACTCTCTCACAGGTTTCAGGTTTCTTCCTTTTACCCTCAACCTGTTGGTCTCTTCCCCTCACAGTTCTGTTTATGTTTGTTTTATTTTGACTGGAGGATAAAGTAAGAAGGACATAATGCTTTAACTCAACCCACACGCACGCACACACGCACACGCACGCACACACACACACACACCAGCCATTGAAAAGCTGCGAGCTATAGTGGGTTTGTTATGGCTTCAGTGCGCAGTCACTGCCATGGAAAACTTCAAGCTGAGATCCAATCCAAAGTCTCGAAAAAGGCAAAAACAAGAGAGAGAATTCAAAAAGATGGAAAGAGGAGGAAATGAGCTTCTGTCTGTGGAGTTAACTGATTATTGTCCTACAGCGGGAGGAAAGGAGGAAGAAATCAACCAAGGGAGATCTCAGCTTTGTTTATCAGGAAGAAAAGACAACGGTAAAAACAAACGCTACCTGAAACATGAAGGCACCAAAATCACTGTCAAATCATTTTCCTCTTGCAAAGGCAGAGCATGTTAAAACTGCATGGATTGCACACTGCACATAATAAAACTTATGAGGCATGACAAAAGCTCTTGTTTACAGTACATTCTGTAGCACAATATAGCTAGTTATGCCTTGTTTACAGTCATCGACTTTATGGGACATGACCATTGGAAATCAAATAAAATGGTCCTCAAAATAGAAAGCCCCATTAAGATGAATATAAACACTAATTTACACTGACATCTTTTACTTAAGTATCGCGGCTTATTGAAAACAGCACTACATTTTAGTATTATTATTAGTATTTAGTATTATGGAAACCAGATTTTTTTTTCTCTGCGTTACCCTGAACGGTCATGAAACTCAGCTGTCAACATGCTGCTGTTCCAGGGTTTATGTTTTACAGGTTTAATTCTTACAACATTTCAAGTCACTCAAACGAACGCCTCTGCTTTGGAAACAGAACTTCTGTTTCTTAAGTATTTTCTACAATCAAGCAGAAAACAATTCAGTGTGAATAAGAGGGAGACTTCCTTAATCGACTTTCATGTCTGTAATACCTAAAACAAAATTTCAGAGGAAGTGAGCAACCAAACTGGACCGACTCTTGACCTATAAAAGGACAGTAATTGTAGCTAATTCCACAAAGCCTGATACACAGGAGTGCACAAATAAACAATGGAAAGTTAATTAGTGTTAATGTATATAGATTATTGTTGATACAGTTGAAGAATAAGGATAAGTGATATTCCACTCTCTTCGTCAAGGTGTCCCATGGAAAGAGTAAAGTTGGCAATATTTTGTGAACAGATCCAATTGACTGGGGTCCTTCAATCAATCGGCGACCCAATCGGCATCGGCCAATGTGCATATTACCGTATTTGATCAGAGTTGTAATTTCATTTTGTTATTAAGGGCTGAAAAAAAATCTGCCCCTCTATAATCATGTGCATCAATACCTGAACCACACACGAGAGGGAGGAGAAAGAGAGAGAGAGAGAGAAAAGTCACATGAGAACTTAATTTAAAAGTTAGTTTTTAAATTGAGACATGAATAATGAAAAACATGTGTTTTGACAAAAGATTTCTCAATTCATATTAAATGCAGCTTTGGCCAGAATTATACACTCTGCACACACAATGTTATGGGTATCGGCGATACTGATTTCAGAGATTGGAGATTGGCGATGGTCGTCCTCAAAAACTCTGATCGGAGCAGCCTCACCACCGACCAGTGCTGTCTTTATAACCAAAACCCGACTAATCCTACTCCTCTGTTCCAAAAACTATTAAAAACAAATCATCGGTTCATGCCTTTGCATCCTCCTCAGGTTCTGCTCCATTTAATCTTCAGTCAATCCCACACCGGCTGACTGCTGCCAGAAAGCAAGTCTCTTGCTTACAAAATTTGCATTCATCCGCATAGTCCCTAATTATTGCGCTGTTTACATTGACTTTGAGTAGATATTGTGCTTAAATCAGTGCTAGGCTATTTTAGAAATCGTCTGAATACTGCTATTTGTCACAGAAGATTTGTCTTTGATAGGAATGATTGGAGTTGGGGAAACGGGCCACACATACAAGGAATGTACTGGGAGATGGCCTATTAGATGTTTTTGTCTTCATCTTCTAGTCATTTCCATCGCTCTCTCTCCTATTGTCAGGCTCCTCCAGATGGTGATATACAGTGACCCATCCCATTGCTGCTGGCATGAACACCTCCAATGTTTATTTCACATCCATGACAAAAATGCCCTGACCCCTCCTACAGTATGTACCCTGCACTGACAGAGCCATAAATAATAGTGAAAGCTGGCGTGAAATGCCATAAAAATATAGCAGTAATTCCTCCCCTCACCAAAATTACAGCCTTCACCTTCCCTCAGCACATGGTCACAATCAGTGCTGTTGTCTGTCAGTGCGACGCACATAATTTATAGCCTCGGAGAAGTTTGCCTTTCTTCTTTGCTTTGATGAGGATACTGGGGAATAAGACAGGTGTCCTTCCATATGTGAGAGGATGAAAGACCAAACACACAACATTTATATTTTTGCAGCTATAGGGGCTACATTCACTTTGAGTCCTGGATTATCTCATTGGTGGAAGCCAACCTGATTGCTCCAGGTAGAGTAGCATATACACTGAGGGCCATCATAGAGCTGTGGGCAATTGCAGAGAGCAAGTTAACCACAAAACATAAGATCGACATGTAATAAAAGATTCCGTCTTTTATTCTCTCAGTCTGCTTCATCTGGTTCTCATTTAGAGATAAGTGATGTGGCTCAACATGTGACCCGATGTTACTGAAGGAGTCTGGACCTCTATTCCCATGTGTACGAGGCTTTTACATCCTGCAGAAGGTGCAAGCGTTGAATCTTCCGATGCTAAAATGATTTGGTGCAAACTCATCGAAAGTTATAAATTCAAAGTGCTTGGCAACGATATCTGTGTGGAAAGGCTGCTGATTATATTGATCTGAAGTCAATTAAATAGAACATGACTGCAAAGCATCTCTCACATTTTTGCTAAATTGTTTCAACAAGTCCAAAATTGTCATCTGCCCCCATTCTCCAGCAACTGAGCAAACAAACAGACACACATCTCTGGTTAGGATCTTTTGAAAATGCATATTTGATGATAATTCTATTCTATAATTCTTCTAATAAATTAGTTTTGGTGATGGCAGACGTCATCTTTTATTTCAGTACAGCTCTTCCTGTTAGTGTGTATTGTGCACATGTGAGTGAGAGAGATACACAAACATGCACACACAGGGAGAGTGAGGGAAAGTCTGAGGAAAAACATGTATGTCCAGAGTTATTATGAATATTGCATGGATGTAATAAAATGTCACAGATATTCTTTATGTGCATGTGCGTTTTACTACAGTTTTAAAGATAAAATGTGACAAGTTTATCTCCACAACTGGTGTTTATAATGTACATAGTAATCTGGATTTATACCTCATCTGCTCTTGTACTTTTGCTGCTCCCTGTATGAGATAAATGTCATTTATCAACCTGTCAACATTTTTGTGCTAATCTAACAGATAACTGGATGACCAAAAACATGCAACATAAAGAAAAAATAGGACAGGACTGACAGAGTACACAACAGTTCAGGACTGCCTTATTCTGTATTGTGACATACTGTGTAATAAGGAGCTGCTCACAGGTAAACCTATGTCTGGCATGGTTCGGGGAGTATGTGAAATTATTCAACTGCTGTAACTTGAATCGGGGAGGGTTGGAGCTGAAAACTACATGTTTGAAAATAGAAAAAGAGGAGGTGAGACGAGCAGCAGCCATCTGTAGCCCATCTCTGTGGAGAGGGTCATTCAGGCAAGGACAAGGCAGAATACGTGTGGTTCTGCTGTGTCAGCTTTGATAAAGTCCAATCCAACAATGTGAAGGGATAAATCACATCATCTTGTATAGATCTTTAAGTAATTGACCGATGAGTCACTTCAAATATTTTCTACTGTCGCGTTAAATTTGTGGTCACAGAAACAAAATGTGGGAATGGAGGAAACTTTTTGATGACTAAGCTAAATGCAGATCCTTAACCTATCAAGTCCCATGTGACTGTGAGAAGGGACTGAGCAAAGACAGACACACTGGTCAACATTAACCACATCAGACCCCGGCTGACTCATCTCTCAGGGGGGATGTCTGGGTGGTGTGCATGTGCATCTGCATGTGTGGGTATGTGGTTTGTGTGTCTTCCTCTGTGACAGCAATCCCTGTGTATTTGCTGTTTTGCAGCATTTTGTGTTGCTGGATGAAAATCTGAATCTGATGAAAATATTCCCAGTGTTGACAACCATCTCCGATTTAACATATAATCTCTTTTGTCTTCCTAATATGTTCCGACATTTTGCAAGATCACTTTTTTAGAAAACAACTAAATCCACCAGTTTTGCTCTTTACATTTTGTGAGAAAAACTGTTCCTCAGGATTAAAATGAGAAAATTTATTCAAAACGCGGCCAAGTCTTCAAACTGTCCATCTGTGCAAGTTTTCCTCTTTTCCTAAGTCCTCACGCAAGAGTGCTTGTTTCACAACACCAACCACTGTAATGGCCCACAGTGTCTTCCAGAGGTCTCGAACCCAATCGATAATCCATCAGGAGTGGTATTGGCTGATGTTGTGACAGACTGATTGAGTGTTTGTAACAAAAGAATGTGTTGATGACATCAATCGCAGCAAGCTTCCACTTTGGACGGACAATAGTTTGTTTATGGATTAACTTCTTAAAGACTTAAGTGTGAAGGTTTTAAGCATGACTGATACTGTTCATATCGTCTTTAACGTGAAACATATCGTACTGTGAAACCTATGAAGAAAATGAAACACTGCATACGTAACTGTTCTTACGTCATGGGAAATAACCTGTTATGTGTCATTATGAAACCATCTCAGCAGACAAATCAAAATCAGCCCTGTGCCCAAAGAAATGTACTCTGTCTTCCCAGAGATTCACCCTTTTTAAAACCTATTTATGTTTGAAAGAAAGTCAATTTAGTGTTTTAACATTTAGAGAAACATATCGTCAAGTATATTCCACTACATTTTCATCTGTTTCTCAGTGCAAAACTATTGTATAATTCTGTTTATATATGGTGTGTCTTTGTGTAATATGGAACAGCATGACAATTTGGACAGGAGAGATATGGTTGGCTGGTATACATAATGTACGTATATATATATATATATATATATATATATATATATATATATATATATATATATATATATATATATATATATATATAGAGAGAGAGAGAGAGAGAGAGAGAGAGAGAGAGAGAGCACAAATTTTGCCTAGCTTAAAGGGATAGTTCAGCTTTTTTGAAGTTTCCAGAAAAACGAACTTATTCCTGACCAGCTGATGCATTGTAAATTTTTACTTTATACCGTACTCTTGAACTGGTGTATTATTTGGAGATGGGGCTTCTCGTAGGTGGCGAAAATATTCTGATTATTTTTATTTATTTATTTATTTTATTGTGCAATACAAGTGACAAACATAAAGATATAACACAGCACAAGACAAGAAGGACCTAACACCGCACCATATAAGTTGTTACATAATGCACCAAATTATTACAAAATGCACTTTTGCACTTTTTTTACTGAAAAAATGTAATAATTCGGTGCATTATGTAACAACTTGCGGCAAGTTTATTACATATGGTGTTCAAGAATTTTATTACAAAATGCGGCGTTATTACATCATGAGGTGAAAATGTATTACATTATTACATAATGCAGCACTACAGACCTTTCTACTGCAGATATTATACTTAATGGCCATTTGTATACAACCCCACTTCAAAGAAGCTGAACTATCCCTTTAAAAGTTGAATGGGAAATACTCTACCAGCACCTGTACAAATCACATTCTTTTAACTCTGGACAGACAGAATCAGGCTAGCAGTTTTTTTTGTTTCCAGTGTTTATGCTAGGTTATGCTAAGTTGCTATTGGACGGCTGATACTCAGATGTGGACCATCTCCTTATTTTTCTACAAAATAAACCTCACCAAAAGAATGCTCATCAACGTTTTCTCCCAACCACATTCGCACAACCATAACAGAGGTTCTGGTTAAAAAGGCAGGAAAGGATCAATTAACATAAATGTATGGTTACATTTAAATGAGAAATTAATGGTACCTACTCTGTCATTAAATATTACAAGACAGATTTACTGTTAGTCAACCAGTTGGTGGCTGACGAGAAAATATGTAAAAAAAACAAAACAAAAAACAACAACAACAAAACCATTATATTATACACAACAAATATGCATGAACACGCAAACATGCACACGCTCTCTTTTTATGTCTCACTTTGCCTTTTATTTATAGCTACCATTGTTCAGTGGGATAAAAAATAAGTATTTTAAAATGTCATCATAAATAAAGATATACAGAGGAATAACACTAGAAAAAAGTATAGAACTTTATGAAATAGCAGTGCACAGAGGCACAGTACCTGCCCAAGGCAGAACCAGAAAGATTGCTGCATGTTGCTAAGTTAGAATATAAAAAAGGCTTATCCACCTCTGAATGCAATTAAAGAAATCATTTGTTACCATGCTGTCACACAAGAAACATCTCATGGAAGACCATTTCCAAGACCTTCACAATAACATTGTTATGGTGCATAACAACAGCACAACGGATTTCACAATGCCTAATTGCGCCCGCAAGCACCATTGTGGCCCATTATCTGCAAGTGGAAGAAGACATCACCTGGCCATCAACCATGCAGCAAAGCACAGAGAGTGCCTTGCAATATTTCTGACCAAAGAGTCACAGGGTTTGTCAAACTAGTGGCACAAGAGATAAGGACCAATCAGACAGCTTCAGGAGGACCCGGAAGGAGCAGGTGCAGTTGTCACAGAGAAAACAGCCAACATGCCATGTCCTCCATATGGACGCCTTAAGAACCTGTTGTTGAAGAAAAAGCGCGATGAAGCTCATTTTCAGTTTGCACAGGATTTGGAAAGGCCCTATGAATTATACTGGTAAAGTAGTTTGGTTGGAAAAGACAAAAAAATACACCAAGTTTGGAGGAGAAGCAGCTCTGGTGGCTCTGCATATGACCCTATACACCACATACCCACAGTCACGTCAGGAGGTGGGTGTATTACTGGCATGGGGCTGTTTCTCTTCTCATGGTACTGCCATGTTACATTATTGAAACAAAGATGAATGGTTCCATGCACTGGGAAATTTATGAGATGAATCTATTGACTAGGATGATGTGAATGAGATACGGGTGGGCCTCCCAGAGGGACAACAATTGAAAACATACTGCAAGGAAGACTCCCAATTGGTTCCAGAGGAAGAAAAGTTTAAATTTGAAGTTGAGGATTTAAAGTTGGTCGGTTTAGAGGAATGTGCCAAACTCCCACCTGAGAGAGCTGCACCAAGTACTGTATGATATAAACTTCAGTTATTGTGTTTAATAATTTGTGTGTGTCATTCCAGCAAATAAAACTTTATTTACTTTATTTGTGGACTGTAATATTCAGATTTCTTTATGTGTGTGCATTTCTCTTACATATTAAGTTAATACCACGTCATGTAAGTTAGAAAACAACACAACAACTCACCCTACAATGTAAATGTGTTTGGGGAACATCCAACAGCTCTGGAAATAACTACAAAAACAACATAAAGTTTGGTTAGAGAGTAAACAAATTAAACTTCTTTTTATCCATTCAAAGACAAACCCTAATGATGCCTGTTTAAATGCAAAGCATTTAAATTACATCACAGGCCACAGACTACAAAGACTTCTTTTAAGATGGTATGCTGAAGCAGCAATACAGCCAGTACTGTGCTGATCCATAACAAGTGAACACAATGGCTTTGTAACAGGCCTCTACTTTTAAAAAGGAAACCCAGTTTGAATGGCCAGAGAGCAAGCGTTGACCTTATTTCTACATCGAATGAAATTATCTATTAGTGATTCATTTTCATCATATTTTTTGGCTTTACTCATATTTATCTTTGTGATGTGCATATGGTATCTTATCATTATGAATGATATGAAAAGTTTTAAATCAGTGCAGGCTGACAGATGGTATGTAGCATTAGATTATATGTAAAGCTGTTAGATGTGATCAGATCCTACAGGGGGAAGTTTTGGCTGTTTTGTTCCACCCTTGGGAAAACAATTGGGATTCAAACATGGTTTTCTCATGTATCTTTTATTACTTGGATGTCAAAACAGCTGTGTTAGAGCCAAAGCAGTAAAAAATATACCACCTCAGATATCCTCAGCATTGTCCCTTCATCCACGAAACCCATTGGTAAATATGTCAAATGTGTAAAATATGTAGAAATGTAATGTATGCGCATTTTATTTTACCTTTTACATTAATACAACATAGGCCACCAAATGGCTCATTGAGGCACCAATGATTTGAACTAAATGCTAATGTCAGTCCAAATGACAGTGTTACCAAGTAGTACCAGTCATACCAAGTTTTATGCCAAAGATGATAAAATATTTCATAACATGGTTGTGACTTTAACTGAAAGTTAGGGGTTCACCAAATTCACTTGGCTTTTTCTTCTGGCTTTTGTGGATTTCTGCACTAAAGTTTAATGGACAAACCGACCAACACTGCTGTCCCTAAAACGCCACGGCACGAGAATGGGTGGCATTGAGATAAAAGTATTGAATTGAAAGCAGGCACAGATGGCAAGCGTGGCCTGTTTTTGAGTAATGCGAGACGCACATTTAAGACACAACAAAGTCATGGTAAGATGGTAACATTATTGGCATTGACAATATTGACTCTGTAACTTTGGGACTTTTATGTCTTAATCAATTCCGAGAACAATACTGAGGCTGTCACTCATTAAAGGAGACAAGTCTTTAAAGTGCTTCCAAATTTAGAGCCATTACTTTATCTGAGCAAACAGTGCCAGAGCTCAGTTTCACTGGTGACAAGAACATTCATAAGAAAAGCGAGGCGTAGTAGTTGCTGTAGTTGCAATGTTACTTCATGTTGTAAAGTCTCTGTATTGTTGTCATTGAAGATGCTGTTCTGGGTTCTTATGTTCTTTGTTTCCTGAGGTGAAAAGTAGCTTTAGCTATCTGCTGAGAGCTGTGTCCCTGTCAAAATAAACAAATTAATTAATTAATTAATTAATTAATTAAGATGTGTGCTCTAAAACAAACTTGTACAGATATACAAATACAAAGATACTGTACTGGTCCCTAATTTACTCTCACAATGTCAATGAAAGGATGTCAGATGTCAGATGTGCAGCAGCAGGGTCCGTGTGCGTTTCGTTAGTTTGATTTTTCCTTTAAACCGAACTGTCAGAAAACGAAAGTCAGCTGGTAATTTGGTTTTCCGTTTCAAACCAAAATCCAAAAAAACACAATTCAGGCTGGTTTTTTCGTTTTTTGGTTTTTGGTTTTAAAACGAAAAAACGAGGAAACCAAAATCAAATTACGGTAAAATTTTGATTGTCTTTTTGTTTTTGATCTTAAACAACACATTAACGCCGATGACAGACCGGAAGTGTCGGAACTTCAAAATAAAAGCCCAGTGAATTGCGTTATAGCCACAGACTGTAGATGAATGGCCTATAAAATCTTTTTTTTTCTTTATAAATGTTGTGTTTTGAGCACATGGATACATTTTCACAGCTGTGTTTATTTTTACACATAGCGAAGCTGATCGTTAACTCATCTTTCTCATGTACTGCTCTCCTCGCTGCGCTGGGTCTCTGTCTCCATTGCGCTGTAGCGCTCCGCTTCCACTCAGTCAGATCATTTTCACAGCGGACTTCTGTGACGGCTCCACCATGTCATGTGACAAACATGCAAGAAGTAGCGCAGTTTATTGTGTTTCACCGGCGAGGAGCTGTCATTACGCGCGACCATTACGCACGGCGATTCCCCTCATCTAAGCTGCCAATAGTGCCCCGTGCCGGGAAGGGAGCCTGATGAAATCCCGGACTGTAGCCGAGGTCTGGGACTGGATCTCATGTGACTGAAAAGAGTAGAAAAGAACCATAAAGGGGCCGCTGCCACCTGCCAAATATGCCCGGGGTTGGAGATCTCAGGGTCGGGTTGAGTCTCTGAGAAGAGCTGGTCTATCACCCAGCCCCATGCAGCATTATTCCATAAGGTGGCGAACGTTACTGCAGCAGATCGTAATATAGCTATTCCTCAAATAACAAAACAATCAGCCGGTATTCAATTAATAGCCGGGTCTCATATAATGGCGTTCAAGCCATAAAAAAAAAAAAAAAAAAAAAACTATCTGCCGCCGCCTGGGACAAACTGAGGGGGAAATGTTCAGAAACTCTTAGTGGACTGTCCGTGAAGACTGACTGGAGTGAAGCTGAAAATCCTCTGACTGACCTGGGAGCGAAGCGCTGCAGCGTGCGCAACGGACAGACCGAGGCACCTGAGGAAGATGAACTAATGATGAGCTTGGCCGCTAATGTGTAAAAAATAAACACAGTTGTGAAAATGTATCCATGTGCTCAAAACACAACATTTACAAAGAAAAAAAAAAGATTTCATAGGCTATTTATAGGCTACAGTACAGTCTATGGCTATAACTCAATTCACTGGGCTTTTATTTTGAAGTTCAGACACTTCCAGGCTGTCATCGGCGTTAATGCAGGAGTGAAGCTGACCTCACCCTCTCAGAGAGGGACAGCCTGTCCGGAGCCCGGTTGGGACCGGAGACGGGCCCAGAACACGTTGTGAAAATGATCTGACTGAATGGAAGCGAAGCGAAGCGCTACAGCAGCGGAGACAGAGACCCAGCGCAGCGAGGAGATGAGGAAGATGAACTATTTAACGATCAGCTTGTCGCTCATGTGTAAAAATAAACACAGCTGTGAAAATGTATCCATGTGCTCAAAACACAACATTTACAAAGAAAAAAAAAAGATTGTATAGGCCATTCATCCACAGTCTGTGGCTATAACGCAATTCACTGGGCTTTTATTTTGAAGTTCCGACACTTCCGGTCTGTCATCGGCGTTAATGTGTTGTTTAAGATCAAAAACAAAAAGACAATCAAAATTTTACCGTAATTTGATTTTGGTTTCCTCGTTTTTTCGTTTTAAAAACAAAAAAACAAAAAACAAAAAACCAGCCTGAATTTTGGTTTTTTGGTTTTTGGTTTGAAACGGAAAACCAAATTACCAGCTGACTTTCGTTTTCTGACATTTCGGCTTAAAGGAAAAATCAAACTAACGAAACGTACACGGACCGACCCAGAGCAGGTAAGATAAGTATCCCATTCTGACAGCGTGGTTTGTGATGAGTGAGCAGAGAACACAGGCTGACTGTAAGAAGAGAAGCTGCTACAGTTTTACATTTATATTTGGCAGCAGGAAAAGAAAATACTGCAGCAGCTGTGATTAAAGGCAGTAAAAAACAGCCTTGGTTATGTTGTAATGACAGTATTGCTTTAGCAAGTGGTATTTTTCTTTTAATGACATGCAAATCACAGGAGTAACAAACAGCATTAATGGTGGCTCTGTTCCATTCAGGTGAGCCAGCATACACAGGGACTGGCAAACCTAGCTGGACTAAAGCCATTTTAATGTTATTACACCTGTGTTTGTCATGTCAGATTGACAAATGTGTGTTGGCAGTAGTAGAAGCCAAGGGTGAAAAGGACATAAAGGGTCACCCCCATGGTCCTCCAAGGCCAAGCTTTGGATGGAGCACAGATCCCAAAAGTTACAGGGTTTTTTTCTTTCTTGCAAAATTAATGTGTTTCAAAGTATTTCTTCTTCTGATAAACAGAATACATACACACTTAATGCTCCCTTGGTAAAGGGTGCGGGGGCATGTGGGAGTCTGCCTTCGTGCTTTTCACTCCCGTATTTCTCTCCCGCTGAGACAAGCAGAATGTGTGTTACTATGCAGCTCTGGCATTGTCATAAACAAACCATTGGTAACCAAAGCTGACAGATTAAATATGAGTTCAATCTGTTTCTGAGTCACAATAATAACACACAGAAGGACTGTCCGTTTAACCTACGATCTCTGTCCGTGATGACTGGACCGAGACTTAAGACGGGGCTATTTGTACGTTGGCGTTACCGTGGCTTCTTGTCAGGAGCAGGTGGTGGTGATTGTAGTTTGGCAATAGCTTCAACTATCATTGTCTTGCTAATGCAACGGATATGCTTCGTCTTCAGGGAGAAGCTTCAGTAAGTCGCGGGAGGGAAAGTGACGAGATGGACTGATAGGATCCAGAGCTAGCTGGTTTACATGCTAACTTCAGTAAAAGAAAAAAAAATAGATATCAGAGTTTACATTGCCATTGCTTTTCAACCACTAGAGATAGTGAAGTCTGATGCTGAACATTTCTTCTAGACTGGTAACTTGAAGGGATATTTCAACATTTTGGCAAATTTGCCCATTGCCATAATCCCTATAGTTTTAGGAGTACCATTACCTTTAATTGTCGATGCAAGCTGTTTTGAGATCAACGGGGCAGAGATGTGAGCTCTGCACGGCACATGGTATTCCCAGGCTTTCCCTCATTGAACTCATCAAATACAACAACAACTCCAAAAACACTCACATGAACAAGTTGTGACCTGCACATTGACCATGCTATGAAATAATAATGGAACGTTACAAGACAGAGTTGTTTTAGAGGGAAATGCGTAGCCGGAACTACATCCCAGACACGGCTGCTGGGTGGAGTGACTGGGTGAAAGGAGTGTTTTCTTCATGTGTCATAATGTTACATAATTATATACGTTATTATCTCATAGCGTGGTGAATGTGCAGGTCACAACTTGTCCACGAGAGTGTTTTGGAGTTGTTGGATTGTGTATTTGTTTGACGAGGGAAACGTAGAAATACCGTGCGCCTCCGCTGCGTTAGCTGAGCAGCTCGTATCTCTGCCCCGCCGATCTCAAAACAGTTTGCACCGACAATTAAAGGTAACGAACCTACCCCTAAGACTATATGGATTATGGCAATAGGCGAATTTGCCAAAATGTTTAAATATCCTTTTATCACCTGTTTTAGGGTTTATAATGGTTATTGTTTCATTTAAGTAAAAAACGAAATATTTAATAAAAGATATGATGTACTGCATCCCCTTCTACCATGGAGGCAAATCCTGCTTTAAACTTTTACATTTTTGGCCAAGCTAAGGTTGAGGTGTAACTGCTGAGTTTTTTGGTGTAATCGTTAAAATAATTTATCGTGCTGTAAGGGATATTTCAGACACATAAAATGCACCTGGTTCGTTCATACTGTACAAGAACACACTAAAATATTATTCTGTTCTGTAAATCATGAATTGAGACTCGCAAATGGTGAGCAAAAGAGCGATGGTGAGCAAAAGAGCAATGTCTTGTCATTTACCATGCATCAGACCTGTTTTTAGTCAGATACTATGAATACATTTGTAGCTTTAATTCTGCTATACACACTCTACAATGGCCCCGTATATTATAAGTTATTCAAAAAAAGCACCATTGTCTGGACACAGATATCCAGTCAGTCTTAATGCCAGACATAACTCCCAGGTACAGGACAGTTAACCCTTACATTGAATTAAGGGCTTATACAAGATTAGCTGCTACATACATGCACAAAAAAGGTTAAGGATTGTGGATTATGATGCTCATCCTTAGTCATGACAACACAGCAGCACTGTGGTGAACTGAGGAAAGTACAGTGTGTTCACAGTGTGAACCACATCATTATTCAATGTACAGTAAAGCTAAAAAATACCAACATGCCTTGTTAATCCTGGTCATAAATGGGTTATATATTGTACACACACACATCATTCTGAATGGCTGTAATTTGTCAAATTAAAGACCCACTCAAACAACTGAATTCCTTCCTGGAGACAACAACTGTTTCAGATTTGCCCCCTCGATGCAGTCATTTAATGGACCGGCTGCTTGTTTGGTACAGAGTGGTAGTGGCTGCATATGTCCTGAATTAAAGCGCTTCCCTCTGTTCTATGTATTCTTCCTGCCAAGCTGCCCATGAGTTGGCTCATCTAGTGCAGCAGCAGCAGCACACAGAGCAGCGGATGTCTGCTTTCATTCTGAATTGAAAATTTACCTCAGTGGGTCCATTAAAGACGTGTTTTTGCAAGCCAAATTACGCTAATACCCCGTGAATACTATATCCTTTCTTCGGAGCAATGCACAAACAATTAAAACATTCACCAACTCACTCAGAAACTTGCCAGTCTGAAATGTTATCAGAGGTCATTGGCATTTTAAACCCATGGCTCCTGGAGGTAATTATCACAGGGCAGCACCCTGGCATAGGTTCTCTGAGTGACGTCGGACGCTGACCTCGGATGTGGCAGGGTCGTAGGCAGTGGGTCAGCCCCTTGGCAGTGCATCCAGTTCAGATTAACATTAACAGAACGTGACAGTGCTGAGAAGCTTTGAGCTCTCTGGGCCAAGGGATTAACTACCGACTGCTATACCTGCGCTGCCTACCTACAGTAGCCTACCGAGAGCCACTGCTGTCCCACTTCCATACTACACATTAATAAGCATGCTCAGGTATATCCGCACACACACACACACACACACACACTACTTTGGCTGCACAGAGAGCGTACTGTTGATTTACTCACAGCTGCAGAGGCCAGGTGGTTCTTGACAGCAGCGATTCAGCTCCAGAAACGACTCTGAAAGACAGAGAAAATAAATACTGAGTGTTTGGAGAGAGGATCAGTCTGTATTTGTTAAGAAAGGACATCAGTTTTATATGTTTATATGTCATGACAAATACAACTCAGTCTGGGGAAACACTTGTGTAATGTCCCCTGCATCCGCCAATAGGGATGACAACATCAGGGCGATGTTGGTACGGAGTTTGAGAGATGCAGGGAATCTTTGCAATGTTGATATAATCATTGAGTTGTATGAGGGAGAGATTAATTTAGTTTGTTTTAGTTTTACTCGTTTACATTAGCTAAGTGCTGATTAACTCAACAACAGAATTTAAATGTCATCGCTACAATCTTGAATTTCTATCTTGCATCTGATGAAGCTTTAAATTCTTATTTTACCCTGGGCATGACTGAGAGCTTTACTGGAAGGAAAAACAGGCCAGATAGGACGGCTCAAGTGTATTTAAAATGGTAGTGTAGCCTATCTGCCCATTAACTATGTCCCCATTATGGGCTTATTGGCATAGGCTGTCCTGAACCAGCTGTAAATATAATTAGTGACCACACTGAGCTGGAAGTGCCTCATGTTGACTCCTGCTTTCCAGGCCACAGTTGCAGACCCCCTCTACTGGCTACACTTCAGACTTCTTGTAACACTAAAACTGATCCAATAACTCTTGTTTTGTGTGGCCGTACTTAATTTTTTATGGATTTCCATGCACTGTGGCAAATTTACTCAGCGCTGTCAAAAATAAGTGGCTGAACTGGGTGCCAGTGAGAAAACGTCCGTATGGGAATCAGGTTTCCTGTAGTAATGCCACTTCAGGGAACAAAGAGTACCTGGTTCCAGACAGGAAGGAGGAAAATGTTTTCCTCCAAAATATTATCATGCTCTTGCAGACACAGACACATCAAGAACGCACATTCATCACATTCTACTGTACGTAAGAGCTCCTAAAGTGGTTAATGAGGATTTTAACAGTGTTTTTAATGGTATGCAAATACACTTTTTATATAATGTTTGTATGCGGCTGAATAATAGGTGGAGTTTGGTCAGAGAGGTTGCTGGAGTCCATTCACTGCTGTGTCTGTGGTGTATTTAAATGTGCTGTGAAATGTGTTGACATCATCATAGGGTTACAGAAAATATATTAGAGCTTCATAAACTAAATGGCAACAATCAAATAAACCAAACGGACATTTGAGAGCTATACAGCAGCTACTTTTACATCAGTGGCAGACGAAGCGTATTGTCTCGTCGTTGTTTTACAAGCTCCCTTTTCATTAAGTGCATGAAATGAAACAACAGTTTTTTTGAGGATCATCACATAGGTTAGAGTAAGGCTGCGGCCAGGACAAAGAATGTCATTCCTTATTAACAGAGACAGCAGCTTAGAGTTGAGACTCAGATTTCATCAGAGGAGAAGGAGTGAGTGAGTGAGCCAAGCAGCCCAGCGCAGTCCAGCCCCCGCCCCCACCCCCACCCCGACCCACAGAGCCACCACCCTGAGATCTCCTACTATATTATGTCTGTGGTTTGCACTGAGCAGTGACTGACAGGCTGCACTATAGGTAATGAAAACATTATAGCCATCTGCAGTAATAACTGTACAACCAGATGAAGTTCACTGGAACTAGAGTTCAACTTGCTGTGAGAGAGAGATATTTCTCTGATATTTCTCGCATTTCTTCTGGGTGAGGGATCCCTCCTCTGTTGCTCACCCTGAGGTTTCAACTATTTTTCCCTGTTAAAAGAGTTTCAGAGAGTTTTTTCCTCAGTGGATGTGAGGGTCTAAGGGAAGAGGATGTTGCCATGATGCCATGTAAAGCCCTTTGAAACAAACTGTTTGTAAAAATGGGCCCTACAAATAAAATTCCCTTGCCTTGCCTTCATGACAGTGCTTTCATAAAATCTGTGAACACACACATACCCGGATGAAATGTCAACATTGCAGAGCCACATGTCTCTCCCTGTTTTTAATCATGGGATGTGCCAATCTGTGTTTGTGCATGGGTTTAGCAGCCTTTTTGAAATGCATGGGCCTTAGAACACAGAGACATTAAATGAAATACACTACAAAGCGTCATGTTTATACACTGTCCTTAAGATGTGCTCATACCTAAAATGCATACCTGGACACCTGCACTAAGCAACATGACTTTGATGAAGGTGGTTGACTGGTCTGTTCAGCCATCTAGAATTCCTGTGTCATGGAGTAATTATTATATACTGCTTTTAACTTTATTTATTTTACTTTATATCAGACATCAGTGTGTGAGAACATCCAGATATGAAAACCAAAGGTGTTCCACAGGGATTCATCCTGGGTCCACCCATATCGACATGGTGATGATGATTCACCAATTTCCTGTTGGCCATTCAAAGAGTTTGAAGGTTTTAAAAAAATAATTGGACAACATATAACTGTATTGACATTAAAGTGAATATGACATTGACATGTCTATCAGAAAACCTTAACAGTCAGGTGTTCACCCTGAGGCTGAGTTCACCATTTAGCTGTAAGATTCTCAACTGGAGATCATTATGATTCTCAGTATTTTAAATGATATGGTTGGTTGACCCTCCTTGCATGTGAGATGTAATAATTACTGACATATTTTATCTTAAGAGGTCATTATGAGAAAAATCATCATCCTACAGCCCATATTTGCCTCACTGAAACTATGATTCACATTTAACTTTCTGCAATAATAAACGGATGTTTGAGGAACCAGAGATGACAAAGTGAGGATTCTGAGTGATTTCTCTGGAGTTGTTTTTGAAAGACATCCAAAAATGAAAGCATTCAATCCCCACTCATGATGTGGAATGATAACCTCACACCTCAAACTTTTTGAGTTTCCTTGTTTATTATTAGGTTTTATTGTGTGTGTTCCCTGGATCAAGTGTCATTTTTGGTACAAGTGTGAACAGGGCATTGCTGTGGTGAAAGAAAACTGGCTTACTGGCAGATATAAACTAGTTCACAAGGTAGGAAGGCAGGTAGGTGCAGGCGCAGGCGAGGTAACCAAACTCAAGTCGCAGGAAGGAACACAGTGAAACCCCGTGAGAAGAAAACTAAACGCAAGAACTAACAAAGAGCTGGTGACAATGGCTATGTTTAAATAGTGATTTGAGTGATTATGGGACTTGGAACAGGTGTGTGAGAGAACTAGGCCCAGGTGATTGTAAATGAAAAACAGGTGAGCAGATGGACATGGGGACAGGAAGGAAGTGCAGGGACATCTGGTGGGCAGATGGAAAATGGCAGCACTCAGGGAAATGAAGGGCCTGGAAGAAATGAGCAGGGCCTTTAGACAGAGTCTGAGGGTATCTAGGAAACAGACACATAGAGAGAGAAGCAGACAGCGACAGAGCCAGGCTAACCTGTATAAATAAAAGGTTACAATGTGTAATGTGAATGCGTGCAAATGTAGACTGGGAGTATGGCTGGACATGTGACATGTGGGAGCAAATGAGAGGAAAAAGAGAAGAGAAACTGTCTGAGGGGGTTTAGAGAAGGGAAGCATAACAGTGAATGAGTGAAAAGTGAAGGAGGAAGGAAATAAACAAATACGCATGAAAGAAAGAAAGAAAGAAAGAAAGAAAGAAAGAAAGAAAGAAAGAAAGAAAGAAAGAAAGAAGAGAAGTATAACAGTAACGATGTAATAGGGAAATTGTTGCTCCATCATCAGCCTTGTGTTGAGATACTTTCTGCATGTGGGCCTTGGGCACTTCTGGCCACACACTACAACAGGGGAGGGGTTCCCCTTAACGCAGAGGCCAAATGAGGACGAGAGACTGTGCGTGTGTGTGTGTGTGTGTGTGTGTGTGTGTGTGTGTGTGTGTGTGTGTGTGTGTGTGTGTGTGTGTGTGTGTGCGCATGTCGAGTACATATACTATGTGTGCAATTCAAATCCTGTTTTTATGGGAAGCAGTTAAAAAGCCCAGTTATCCTCAAAATGGCCCAAGCTGTGACCTAATGCCACATCTAGTGAGCCACGATAGACAGAGGGATCAGCTACTGAGTGAAGCCTGCAGTTAAGACAGACTGATGCCTTTCAAATGAAAACCATATGAAGACTCTAATTGTACGGACCTCATCCAGATTACACAGAAACTGTGAAAGAAAACGACTCACGGCAATTAGGTGCAGTTGGAGAAACTGTCGTTAGGCCAGTGGCACTAATTAAAGCAGCATGAATTCAGTAGTTTATGGAAAGTTGCTGTACTTTTCTGCGGATGAGAACGACACAATCCGGCGTGTTTAAGTGGAGACAATAACACTGCCGTGATTTTGACCTGCTCTGGGATTGCACATCAGTGTGCAGAGATTTGTCAGTCATCACACACCTACTGTATGAACACAGAGAAACCATTGAGAAATGTAAGCATATACACACACTCTAAGAACCAAATCTCCCTAAGCCTGTAATTTCCTGGCCGCACGTGCTGAAACACAGACTGGCCTTGAGAAATACATCTTGACTGAGTTATTCCTATCTGCGCTACTCCTCTAACACTTCATCACAAGTCTGGTCGCTGCCAGTGGTGATGACAATGATCCGCTGATGTGTCTCGCAGGGTTGTGTGACTTTTCCCTGCACATATGAATATGCAAAAATAGATACTTCACGTTTCCAAGATTCCGACCTCCCATCTATCCCAGTTACAGGAGAAGAAATTAGCCCCTTAGTACTGCAGGAGAATGTTTTGGAAAAGTGGTATTTCCCAATAGACTGTTTTAAAGCTGTGCGCTGCTCCGGAGGTATGTGGAAAATGGTTCGTCCCAGGTGGTTGGCTGTGAATGTGCCCTACAGAAGGAAATTTCCTTTACTGAGATTTTTTTGGTGGTTTGTGCACAGTGTGTTCCAGCATAAATCATAAGCTAATTTATCTCTGATGGATGCTTTGGGAGCAAGGGATGGCTACACTCTGGCATTTACTGGGTTGGAAACTGTGAAATGTTTACCCATTTGGAAATGGCAACAGCAGATGTAAAATGAAATATGAAGACCATAAAGAGTGATGAAACCATGTAAGAGCAACTTTATAAGCCGTGAAAGCGCAGTATACAGGCAGAGGGTGAATTTAAAAGGAAGGAAAGGGCAAACTTGACAGGAATGAAAAGAAGAGAAAGAAAGAGGCTTCACGAAGAAAACAGGAAGTTCACTCACTAACTCATGACACTTCAACTCTACTATAAAGCCACACACACACACACACACACACACACACACACACACACACACACACACACACACACACACACACACACACACACACACACACACACACACACACACACACACACACACACACACACACACACACACACACACACACACACACACACACACAGAAAGAAAAGTCGAACAGGCAGATGAAGAAGCAATAGATGACTTTGTTGTAACCAACATTTTATAAGGTCTGTAAATGTTGCCAGTTCTTTCCAACATGAGAATCAAAACTTTGTGGTAATACAACACACATGCTTCCCTAACAACAATATTGAGAACTGATGCTGCCCTTGTTTACCTTCACCAAATTCAAATGGAAATTTTTACAAAAAGGTAAATAAATAAATAAATAAGTATAAATCCAGTAAATAGTCTTGGCGCACTTCTCTTTAATGATGACATTTGGCTTTGTTTTGTTGGTGCTGTTCCTTTCACAGGGTGGATGTGGTACAATCTGAATGCTTTTCTTTCCACTCTGAAATCTCACACATGTACTCTATGGCGCCTGCGGCCTCTTTATTCTTTTTTTAAAATTTATTCTAAGCGTCTTTCAATTTTTTCAGCATCAACCTGAATTTCTTCAGAATTAATATTGTATCATTATTTTAATTTTCAAGACAAGGCGCTGACTGCAGATCACACATCACTACGTATAATAAGTTTCTAACCACTGTATGAACTCATGGCTCCATGTCTTTACTTTCCAATAACCAATATTCCAATAATCTGGAACCTTATTTAATGTCGCAAAGATGAACAACCACAACTAAATGGGACTCACAGATGGAGTCTCTCTGGAGCCATACCACTTCTCACAGAAAGTTCTGCCATGCTGTAATGAAGCCAAGAGTTGTTAGTGCACTATTCAGGGTTGTTCTAACATTAAGTGTATTTATTCAGCCTGCAATCTGCAGCCCTGTCCAGCCCTCCAGGTTACATTCATGTGGTCGGTAGAACTACAGACCAACAGTCATGACGTTTCTTATTATAGGACCGCCGACGTGCCTCCTTCACATTCTGCAAAAGCCACGTTCTCCTGGGCCAAACCAAACTGGTACAAGGACCACACAGATCTGAATGTGTGTGTGTAGGGGAGGTAAGATAGGTAATAGTGTCCAGTCAGGCAGGTGGATGTCACAGAACTGTCTGAAGGTTGTTAACAATTATACACATGCCGATGGTGTTCACATCTGCAGCCAAAGAGAGTGACAGCTGTTACAGTTTACTCATGTGCAACCTGCAGGTGAGAGCAGAGGCTGCAGGTGGCCTGTAGATGGCACATTGATTTCTCTACCATGAATAATATAATAATAATTGTATTTATAAAGCACCTATCAAAACAATGTTACAAAGTGCTTTACAAGGCAATAAAATAAATAACAAGGTAAGATAAGAACAATAAAGATCGTAGCAACCAGATAAAACAGAACAAAGCAAAAACAATCTAAGTACAATGTACTGTAATGATGGCAAAACGAAAAGAAAAAAGAGGATAAAATGATTACATCATAAAAGGCCATTCGATAAAAGTGCGTTTGTTGGTTTTTTTATATATATATTTTTGCCCCATAAAAGTGCATTTTTAGCAAAGTCTTAAAAGTAGACACTGATTTAGCAAGTCTGAGCTCCTCAGGTAGACTGCAGGTCTAAAAAAGAAACTCCTGACTTCAGTAGGAACATCATTCAGTGAAATCGATCCCTTTGATAGAGTAATAACACATGTTATTAAACCACAAACACTGCACCTACGAGACAAATATCCCTCCATACCGACCTGTTCCAAAATCAACGCTCTCTTGCTCATCCTCAGGCAAGGATGAGGAGGATGCTTACGAGATGGTCAATTTTAGAAATGAGAGGTTTTCTGTTGACTGAACAAATAACTACAAGGACCAAAATCACAGTGCAATTGTAGTCATGAAATGAACCATCAAGGAGAAAGTAGAATAAACTGTGCTAAAAGAAACAACATTTCTTGTGCATTTTAGTGGCGCGCAATTACCATTTAATTTATCTGTCATGATTCATGCTAAATTAAGTGGAGTGTAGCAGGTCTTTATTATTCTGTTTATATATAAACTGTAAATTCACATGGTATGCAATCTTATGTCTTCAAGATATCTAACTGTTTCACCACATTGCAGCCAAGAGGAAAGGCACAGGCAGAAAACTGTGAGAAAGCAGTGAGTTGTACACCAGCAAAAATATGTGACAGCTATTATATAGCTATTATAGTAACTGATTTAAATCTGATTCACATAAACACAGAGAGAGAGGAGGGGGGGGTGGTAGCACCGCCCAGCCGGATCTTTCACTGTAGCTCATGGAAAAAGCAAAGTACCAGAGCAAATCCATAAATGACAGCGAGGAAGGAGAGAGCAATGGAGCGTTACTGCATAACACCAGTGACTCAAAGATGGGACAGTCCTCCCTGCAGTCATGGTACCAGATTAAAAGACACTGGACAGCACATGAGCCACCATGTCCTCCTATTGTCAAGTGATTATACTTCAATCAGCGCATCAGCAGCACGTCTCAAAAAGGGACATTTACTATTTCCTTACTGTTCAGGACAAGAGACAGAGCAGGGAGCTGGAGTGAGCAGACAACAGGTGACAGAGATCCAATGGCAGCTCGACAGCGCCATCTGCAGGCACAAGATGCTAACACCAACTACCTGTAGGATATAAGTACAGTATATAAAACAACTGTTTTCTTAAAGATAGGACAAAACTATGTATCTATACTGTCAATATATTTAACCTTAAATTTATTTGGTTTGTTAATGATTTCATTAGTTCTATTCATACATACAGGCAGTGACACAGAGGATGGACACAAGACACCACAACAGCCAGCCGACCTGCCCAGGAGCGCCGCGCGCACGCACAAATTCACACGCGCGCGCGCACAAGAGAGAGAGAGAAGAGAGCTCGGTCCCGCATGCGCAGTAGCAGCTGGCTGTGTGTGTTCAGGAGGTTGGGAGAAGATGATGCGGCTGAGCATGCACGGACCGGATGCATAACTGGCCTACCTTAGTCATAGATTCCCTTTTGCCTTGTCTAATTTCTTGCCAAATTGCTGTTTAATGTCGAACTACAGCCGGAGCGACGTGGAAAGTGAATAACGGGAAAGGAAGAAGAGGAAAAGAGGGCGCAGTTGAAGAAGAAGAGGAGCGGAGCAGCAGAGAGGAGCAGGCATCAGATTGCACCGGATGTCATTACACGCGCTTAAACATCGAGGACGTGAGTAGCTGCGCCTTTTCAATACAGTTTGTATCAATAGCCTATATGTTGTATTTGTTAATGTCCCGATGGGGATGGGGGGGAGACACTTTAAACCATGTTAGTTATAGTTTGGTAGTTAATCTTATTCTGATCATCATCCGCTCCCACAGTTCAGCCTCCCACCTGTTAGGTCCCGGCATGAAGCCGTGTTTCACTTCAGTCAAACCCCGCATATAAAACTAAATGTCAATGAGTTGTGTGGCCGGTGAACAGCTGGAGCACGTTTAAAATAAACTGTGCAACATGTCAGATTTTTTTTATTGTTATTTAATAAATGCAAAAAAAAAATGCTGTTAATTTTACAATGTTATGGTTTTGCTTTGACATTTTCTTTATGAACAAGGCTTTTTGTAGCGTGCCATAGCACATGCAGGCAGATAACCATCAAACAGGCTTGTGGGTCGTTGGGCATTTGTACTTACAGGCCTACATCTAAGCTCGTTGATCAATTGAATTTAAGCCTCTTGAGCGGTCCGAGCGAAACCTGCTGACACATGCGCCCCAGTCTTTTTGTGTGCGCTCAACCCGGTTAACCCTCTCTAGCTGATCTCCCTCTGCAGCTGAACTCTGCCTCTGTTAATATATGAAGTCCTGCAAAGCAAAGAAAACATGTCCACACCCATATGCAATATTGCTCTCGGATTCTTTGCTGTCAGTGGGCAGTGGTGGACAGTATTTACTCTAGCAATTAAATATTTAAAGGGCAGCTGATCTGACGCATCGGATTAATTATAGATTAATATTGAGACACCTGCTCTCAGGTGGATAAGACATTGTAGTTATGTAATGCTGCTTAATTAGAATCAATGAGCTGCGTAATGCTCTCTCTTAATGTACTATCTCCAATTACTAATTTATAGTCACTTTGTCCATATTTGTCCTGATAATTAATAAATTAAAGGAAATTAACAAATAATAAAAAAAAGTATTATTAAATCTATGTATCTCTGTAAGAGATAGAAGAGTGTCAGGAAAAGAGGATAAGAAATTGCCCTGTGTCCTCCATCCTATTTTCTACAATTAGCTGATGTCAAACTGTTGAGACAAGGACAGCAATCATGAGAATCAATGAAAAGTGCATTATCATCTAGTGGAGGAGGTTAATGTTACCATACTGCTCCAAATGAGGCAGAGGCCTAATGTGCTCCTTTAGGACGTTTTCAGCTTGTGCTGAAAAGAACGTAATTGAAAAGCTTTGCCTGTGCATTTATTATGAGCTGAGTATGACACAGCATCATGCAAATCCCAAACCAAACGTCTCGTACTGGCTGCTCTATTCTCTGAGAGGAGGAAGTCACTAACATGGTGCTGATCGGTGTTATCATGGTGCTAAGTCCAGACAATATTAGGTTGAGAAGTACAGGCACATTTGCAAGCTTGTTGTGGTTGAGATGTTTTTCAGGAGTTTACAAGAGGTGGACAGAGTGATGCATACCGAGGACACAAAATGAGTCAAGAATGTAGCTCCTCATGCTATTTGTTACACTGATAGGATACGTATGGCATGTAATTTAATTTGGGTGGTCCTGACTGACTTTGACTCTCCTGCCTCCCTTCCTGTCTCTCTCCGTCTCCTCTCTCTGTCCCTGCTGCAGTATAATCGAGACCAAAGGCAGAGCCATGGAGGTGGTAACACATTTTGTGAATGACACTGTAGAATTTTACAAATGGAGCCTTACTATAGCAGGTAAGACCTTTATATTTACTTGTTTTTAAAACTGTGCCACTTCAGATGCATGATCGTTACAAACGTATCTATCCGTCTGCACTGTTCGAATCACGCCCATAGTTTTCATTCTTGTATATCCACATTGTGGATTCTGATAAGATTTTAGTCACCACATTATTTGTAGAGAAATTGTACATTACATTCTACATTGCAAAGTCTGACAGGTCAAGATGAACCAGGAAGCAGCCACTGGTAGTTATTATTGTCATATTAGTGTTAACTTCAATGTCTAATTTTACAATTCTGTTTCTTTTCACCTCTAAATAAAGTGTTAGTTTGTAGATAGATGGTCAAATTGGACACGGAAAACTGCAAAGTTACTGTGCACTGTGGATGTGGTAGTGCTTTTTGTACACTTACTCTATCTTTGGACCAATTCAAATAAGTAATGTGTTATTATTGCTAATATAAATAATGTCAGCAGAACAAGGGGTAAAACTTTGGATTCAAATTGTGACATTATCTGACATTATCTGGTTTACACTGATGGTGACAGTTTGTTTTCTATAGCTGTGTGTATGTCAAGTTAATTGTAGAGTAAGCTTACTGTGCGCGTCAGACGTGTCAGACGTGTCAGACACGTCAGACGTGTCAGAACTTTTACAGTTGTTGTTCTGTGGCTTCAACTCTATTTCTCCTGTTTTTTCCTTCAGACAAGAGGGTGGAGAAGTGGCCGATGATGGCATCTCCCCTCCCCACACTGGCCATCAGCTGCCTGTACCTGCTCTTCCTGTGGGCGGGGCCCAGATACATGCAGGACCGCCAGCCCTTCACAATGAGGAGGACCCTAATAGTCTATAACTTCAGCATGGTGGTCCTCAACTTCTACATCGCCAAAGAGGTCGGTGCCACAGTGGACTGAGCCTGTGGAGTTGACATGTATTAACATTTAGATAAATAGATATATGTAATGTCTTATAACCCTTATACAGAGCAGCTACTTAACAAGTGTCAGTTAGTGTCGGACCTGCAGTAATAGGCTTTAAAGTCTCCATAAAAGTAGATTTCACCTAAATAACACACACTTGCCAATATAGAGAAGCATC
The DNA here is from genome assembly GCF_905171665.1 of Trachurus trachurus. NCBI lineage: Eukaryota > Metazoa > Chordata > Actinopteri > Carangiformes > Carangidae > Trachurus > Trachurus trachurus. The sequence goes on from NC_139910.1 coordinate 21,007,418, forward strand.
TTTAACTTTAGCCTTTCTGCCACAGTGTACTGACATACCAACAAGTCATAAATCTGTTTTATGTGGCTTTCTTTTGTATCATGTCATTATTAATCATGCAGATGTGGCCTATATGTTTTATAGGCCTACATGAAATGACTCTATACAGATGATTACACTGGTGGAGGCACCACATTGCACAAACCAAACCATTCACTGTTGTGTGCCAACTGCTTAACACACAGAAAGCAACAACTTCCTCATGGTTTTGGTCATTCTGATTTAATATAGCAGTGGTTGAACCAATTGTTCCTTCACTGTGGAAGCTGTAGCAGAAGATGGAGTCTAATGATCATGTTCTGAATCTGGAGGGTTTTTTATTAAAAAATAGTTGGCAAAACTACGTATGACTTTTTTAGTCTGAGTTGTATGCATCTTTTAGTGTTTTTACCCTTCCTGTTTTAAAAAAGGACACATCAACAGGGATTTGTGTTCACTGCAGCAGTTAATAGCTTTTTCATGTACTGTAGGGGGTTAGAGAAATATCTGCTCTTTTCCTCTCAGCCTTGTTCTGACATTGTGTTTTCTCATCAGCTCCTAATAGCCACTAAATCAGCCGGGTACAGCTACCTCTGTCAGCCTGTCAGCTACTCGAATGATGTCAATGAAGTCAGGGTAAGTCGCCCACACACACACACACACACATCACCAGACAAGGCTGTGCACATGCCACTCAACTGCTCAAATGTGAATTTAAACATATAGGATTCATTTAACAAAGTGTTTTAACTTTGACTTATAACGGATCTGAAGCAACAGGGTTTCCAGGTCTGATGCTGTGATCTCACTGTGCACATTAAGAAGACGACTATTTCTGCTCCTCAGTGTATTTACATCTGTCAAGGGCTAAAAGAGGCAAGAAAGGGATGAAGGATTTAGAAGTAAAAGTTTATATCACTAGTGATTTCAGGACAAGGAGGGTGTGGCCCTGCATTCAGAGAGGCGGGAGTAATTGGTCTCGCCACCCTTAAGCTCCACCCCCATCTCAGGCCTTGCTCTTTCATGATGGCATCATTAAGCGATAACAGCTGCCACCGTGCCATGGCTTAGAGATCAAGCTTGTGTACTATGTGCATGTGTGCAGCAGTAGGGAGGAGTATAACTAAGTTAATCAGGAGAGACAGGATTCTATAAGTGGAAAGATCTACAACATGTCTGTTTTCCAGATTTCCTCACGTGTTTGAATTAAAATAAATTGCTGCCTTATCCTATTTCATATATCTTTGCCGTTAGTGTTTCTGTACAATTCAAGTATGGCAGGCAGCAGATTTGCCTCCCTGGTTGTTGCTTTACTCAACTTTCCGCCCTCCGTTCTTTCTGTTTCAGTATCATATTCTTTTCCGTCGGGCCTGGTTTACAGCTCTAAACCTTAAAATAGCTCTCTGCCATGCAGTAATTGTTAGCAGTACTTCACTTTACAGGGCCGGAGTCAGGGACTGAAGAGAGATGAATAGGACCTTTAACTGACTTAACTGCAAGAGTGTCCACAGAAATGTCTGCAAATTGCATCCAGAGACTTGAGCTGTCATCTATTTAAGATGCTATCAACAGTGGTGCTATTGTCTAAGATCCACCCTCAGTGCAGAGCAGTTCTTCATCTTGCCCTGTTTCATATCTCTAGATAGCATCTGCTCTTTGGTGGTACTACATCTCCAAAGGAGTGGAATTCTTGGATACAGTCTTTTTCATCCTGAGAAAGAAGTTCAACCAGGTCAGCTTCCTCCACGTCTACCATCACTGCACCATGTTTATCCTCTGGTGGATCGGTATCAAGTGGGTCCCTGGTGGACAAGGTGAGTTAAAAGATTGACATTTTTTGATATACAACTGATAGATTTATCAGATTTATCTCGTGTTTGTTGTAAAAATCTTCCCACTTCTGTCTTGGAAGTAGTTTTCAGTTGCATGCAAACAGTGTCTAAACAGCATGACCGCCATCACATCTGATACAAATTTCACATTTTTCCGCAGCATTTTTTGGTGCAACCATCAACTCTTCCATCCACGTCCTCATGTACGGTTACTATGGCCTGGCAGCACTGGGACCTCAGATGCAAAAGTACCTCTGGTGGAAGAAATACCTCACCATTATTCAGATGGTGCGTATTATTTTATTACTGTTTCTCTTCAATCTGTGGGTGTTGTACACTCATGCAATGTGGATTTGTTTGCAGATGTTAAAAATTTGGTGAAATATTATATTGAATTAAGCAATTAGAAGCATGCAAAGAAGACAAATGAGTCATATTGTTGTCATGGTGTTAAGTATTAAGGGCTTTTGTTTCATTTAGCAGAGAAACAGTTATGATATGTAACAGTCCTTACTTTGTCACTGATCTGTGTCTACTCAGTGGTTGTTCCAAACATTTTATGAGCAAACAAGTCTTTACAAAAACAACATGGGTGACAAATTAAATCTTAATCTTTGTAAGGTGTTGGAGCAGCACCAATGCTTCTTAAAAAGTGGTTCTTCGAGTCTCTGAACTCTACTGGAGAGATGAAGATCATTCTTCACAAAGATATTGTCTCATTTGGTGTTTTGATGGTGATGATGGTGGAGAGAACTTCCTGTTTCGTCATAGGATGAAGTTGATCTCTCAGAACAACTTTAGTTTGCAGTGACTCTCCTCTCTAAGGGAACAAGTGGATCCCAAAAGATCCCCTCACTGTAGGGTCCAACATTCAGACCTGTGTTGTCCTCTTGGTGGACGGACGCCTCACATACTTTCACCTAATGAAGGACGCCTCATTGGATCATGTGACTTTTCTCCACATCCCCGTGGAGCAGTGCGCTTGGTTTTCATACCACTGAAGTCTCTGATGTTGGTTCATGGTCCTAATGAAGAGCTTATGCTCTGCAGCCAGACTCTAACATCCCTCTCTCTCTATGTAACTGCTGACAAGCTGCTGTTGCTGACTCAGCCTGGTCACGTCCTGCATTGAGATTCTCAGCCATCTGAAGAAGAGTTGCTCTTCTGTTTTCTTTACAATAACACTAATCCCTGCTAACATCATGGGCATTGAATGAGCTGTGGACCACAATGGCCTATCCTATGTACTGGTGCCACTTTAGACTATTGAAACAAGAGCAAGTTGTGGATCTTTGTGACTGAAGCTATTTCCCTTCATCCTCCAACAATGAGGTCTTCGATCTTTTCCTGTTGCCACCTGGATGAAGAATCATTATCAACGTGGCCTGATCAGTATTTTATACCCACTACAGAGCAAGACTAAATAGGTTTATCCTTTCATTTGTCACCCATCTGTGGGAAGGAAGTTGCTGTAATTAACACATGGTCACTAATGTTTTGTTGTTGGTTTATTCTACAGGTCTACAGTGTCTCAGGCTGATGTCATTTTGCTAACTCTTCTGTGTCTACGTTTTATGTGTTCAGATCCAGTTCCACGTGACCATCGGCCACGCCGGCCACTCCCTCTACACTGGCTGTCCATTCCCCTGCTGGATGCAGTGGGCTCTGATTGGCTACGCCGTCACCTTCATCATCCTCTTCGCTAACTTCTACTACCACGCTTACCGAGGCAAACCGTCCTCCTCGCACAAAGGAGGCAAGCCCGTCGCAAACGGCACCTCCGTGGTCACTAACGGTCATAGCAAAGTGGAGGAAGTGGAGGATAACGGGAAAAGGCAAAAGAAAGGAAGAGCAAAAAGGGAGTAAAGAAGGAAGTGGGGCTTGCTTGGTGATAAACAGAACAGTTGTTTTAAGGGCCAGAGGAGGAGGGAAGGTAGGGAAGGAATAAGCAGAGAGTTCAAACCAGACGACTATGCCCTGCAAATTATGGGATGTGTGACCAACTTGAGAGGGTGAATGGGTAGCAGTGTGTATTTGTGGGTGTGTCTGTATTGAGTTCTGGTTTTTGAGAAGAAGAGGGGGTGTTGGTTTTCTCCATATCAATTTTTTTAAATCAAGAAAATGCTGACCACTATAGGCTCTGTGCTCTTCTGTCCACCTGTGTTTTGGACCATAATAGGACCAAAATATTAAAGGACCTGCTCAGCATCCACTATCTTACCAACCAAAATTCACCTCCAACTTTTGTACTCTGGATACCTGTATTGTTTTAACTGGAAGCTTAAATAGTCTTTAATATGCTGATTTATTTTCTAGCGCTCTAAAAGAGTTTTAATGGTTTTAACTATTACCAACAAAGGAACATGCAGAGGTTTATACCAAAGGTTTTTTTTTTCTTGGGTTCAGGGGAAATCTTTGTTTACGAATAGTTAGAGTTACGGGAAAAAATAGTAAATAAAAAAAAAAAATCACATTATAAATCTCTCACATCTGCCATCTGCTGGATTCAATTACTTCTACCAATCCAACACGTCACGGACTTTACATTTCATTGCTGTCTCAACTGATATAACTGTGCTGCATTTACGTAATGACATCGCTATTTTCTTTGTGTTCATTGTGAATAAAAAAAACACGGTTTAATGGGGAGGGGGTGTAGTTTCTTTTAGAATTCATGCAAATGTGTGGGTGTCTTTGTTATAATACATATTTTTTTGTGGGTCCTCATGATTAATTTCTTTTTGCTGTGTGATGTAGCGGAGGTGCAAGAATAAGAAGTTGAAGTTCAGCTCAGTATTATCTCACTGCCACGTAGGACTGAAGGGAAACTTATCCTGATCCTTTTTTTTAAAACAAAAAACAAAATGGTAATTTCATTGTCTCATTTAAATGAATGGAATCAGCTTCTGGCTGCACATAACTGAAATAAAGACCAGCACCCCATAAACTATGTTTCTGTGTCTTTGTGCTAGTTAGGTGTGAGTATGTGAGCGTAAACTACGAACTTCCAAATCACAGTAAATCAGCTACTTTACTGACAGAAACAATATATCTTAAACGATTAACCTGAACTCAAACCAAGTTATTCACATTTTCTCTTTATTCTTTCCTTCTTCCTGTTTCTTCCATGCTGGGATCCTTCAGGATGTATAGTTATTATAGGTGTATATGTGAGAGAGAGAGGAAGAGGGGTAAGGCTGCGTCTTTGCCCTGTCCAGACAGATCTGCCCTAATCTTTGGGGGTAAATTGGCTTTAGCTCCAAAAGAGCTTATTTCCACGTCACTCCATGAGTTACCCAGGAAAGCAGGTCACTGGAAGAGAAGCCTCTACTAATCTGCCGTCAGGTTGCTTCTTCTCTCAAACTGTATGCATTACTTAACATTTGGATTTTGTACAGCGTTGCTATACATTACTATACAATGTGTGCACTTACTACTTTTTAGAGTCACCCTCCCTCTTAGCCACATTTTCCACACTCTTGCTCTCTTCATCTCCAACACACGATAGCTCACTGCTCTTTGACCACATTGTGTTTTCACTAATGGTATCTGTTAAATTATTCATCCACTATCGCACTTATTCTGTGACTCTTGATTGATCTGTTTTCGGGAAATCTTTTTAAACTGCAAATTAGTATGTATTATTTATTTATTCATCTTTGTATTTTTTTTTTTTTACGTATTTCACATTTTCTCCTCACACACACTGCACATCTTCCTCACCCCATCCTACTGAAGATGTACTACTTAAGACGCCTCTGTCTTATCCTGGTGCACCACCACCTGTCTCTTTCCATCCATGGCATCACGATGAAGATGGAGGGAGGAGATGTGAATGACTGAGTAGATGAGATGAGTGAGATGAGGTGTATTCGTCCTCCTCAGGGACACAGAGGGATCTAAGCCAGGGACTAAGAGGATTGCAAAAGGCTGAGGCTTTTCTATCAAAGACGTTTGGCACAGGTCACTATAACCTGCATCCCTGCTGCTGCAGGAACAGGTGCACACAAATGTATGCACGCGCAAACTACAGTCTTTGGGTATATATTTGTGTATTTAAAGCAAGTGCACCATGATAAATAATTTTAAGTGAATATGTCCACATGCAATCTTCAGTAGTATGTTGTGCAAAACAACTGTTCTTATAGGAATCATTCTCTCCTAATCTTTGATAATGAGGAATGAACTCATTAGTATGAGGCCTGGAGTTTTATCAGCTCACTGACAGTCGACAGACCCTCCGAGTCTTCTGAGAGGACCAGCCTGTTGCAGGGTGAAAGGTCAGTTTGCAGGGGTTAAATCTTCACAAACCCGACCCGTCACTCACTCATCTCATTAGCAATTATATGACTAAGGAGCTCATTCTAGCCTAACAGAGTGGAAACAGTCAGCGTTTTACTGGCTCTCCGTCTGTGGGACAGATTGCTTTCAGGGCATGGGCTGAGGCAGGTTGGGTATGTGGAGAGCGCCCTCTGCTGCACGCCTGGATGTTGTACTGTGTATAGTTAAACCTACTCAGTGAATCTACACAGTGAATCACATACTAATAAAAAAAAAAAGGGGGTGGTGGCACATGATATTATGTCAACAGAAGCTGAGTTAGACATGCTGTATGTTCACATCTGCAGCATAAAATGTTATTGGTAATATAATTGTAAAACTTTTAATAAAATTGTAATATTATAAAATCAACTCTGCAGAAAATAAAGCAGGTCATTTATAAAGTGAATTTGTATTTTTTTTTCTGATATTTTGAATCATTGTCCTCACCTAGCACAAGAAATGAATCTTTTTATTATGTCTATTTACTTATTTGCTTGTGTATAATTTGTGCCTTGTACATGTCTGTGGTGAGAGTGAGTGTGCTGTAGTTCAGTGGGCCTGGGATGGGATGAGTTTGGGAGAATTGGATAGAACCACTGTCTATTATAAGTGCTTAGGTCTTGTTTGTTTTATGCAAAAAATCAATCAATAAAAAAAGTTTGGATTAGAAATTAATCTTCGAGTTTAATTAAACCCTAAGATTAATTTCTGACTTTAGACAGAAGTAATAGTAGGCTAATCATACTGTAGTATGTAAGTATCAGAGAATGGTTTATAAGATCTGAAAGTGCTTAGGCTATTTATTTAATTATAAGGAGAGGGAGGGTGTTGTAGGGGGGGAATCGCTTCCTGGTTTGACGTCTAACCCTACGTCATATGGCCTGTGCCCCTGCAGTGCCTGGTGGTGCCCTGTGTCAGCGGCTCTCCACAGTGATGCGGTGAGGACCCAGCCCCTCCGAGCAGCTCTGTGTCAACAGGCATTTCTTAGGACTTTGTGTAGATTTGTCCACTAGAGAGAAACAGCTCCTCCTTAAAGGCAGGGGACAGACTCTGTAAACCTGCACCTCTGTGTGAAGTGTGTGAAGTTAGGCCATGGGTCAGCACGAGCAGAGGAGACAGTGTTGGAGAAAAGCGACACCTAGTGGCTCACCTCCTGCACATTAAAGTTTTGGAGCGTCATTCAAATCAATCAAGATGCAGAAATAAGGTCGGTACCTTTTTTGCATAAATTATTTTTTATCATCATCAGCCTGTGTACTTCCAATCTCTCTCTATGTATATGTTTGGAGTTGTTCTGAATGGAGCAGAGGATGAAGCCTGCCGCCAGCGGCGCTGCAGATCCTCCATCATCGTCAACATCACCAGCATCAGACAATAACGCAGGGAGGAGGAGGAGGAGGCAGCAGCAGCGGGCTCCCTCACCGGCCAGAGCCCAGGAAGGGACCAGCAAGCAGCGAGCTCCCAGACAGCCAGCCAGGAGCAGGTCTCCGCTCGTCGCGGGAAGGAGCAGAAGCACCGGGGTGAAGGAGAGTCCGAGGCCCGCTGACGGAGGCGAGAGGGAGCCGGAGCACCGCGGCGGAGCAGCTGTTCACCCGGATGGTGCTGAAGCTGCTGGAGTCAGACCAAACAGGGCGGATGCTGTCGGGGAACATCCGACAGATTCGTCAGCAGCACCGGCCAGCCGCTCTGCTTTACGCTTACCCTGCCTCAGAGGTGACTCCGACCGGCGTCTGCTCCCCGGCACAGCCTCGTCGTCGTCGTCTGCCTCCTCGGTGAAAGCAAAACAGAAGAAAGCCGGAGGAGAGGAGGAGGAGGAGGAGGAGGAGCGCAGATACAGGGAGAGGAGCGGCGTGCCCGTGGGCTGCGGAGCGGGCCTCGGTTTGGGTCTGTGGAGAGGGGGATGCTTACAGGCTGAACTGATCCACTTCCATCTGCAGAAGCGACTCAAGAAGAGAAGCGGTGCGAAGATGCAAACCAAGGCGGCGGACAACATGGACACGGAGGAGGCCGCACTGGGGGAGCTGGAGCCGGCTGCAGAGGCGACAGAGGCGGGGTCCGTGACACAGCAGGACGAGGCCCTTCAGGACGAGATGGAGAGGCTGATGGACGAAAATGAAGATCTCAAGGTTTGATCCGAATCAGCTCTGACTCCCCGCTGGTGCCCTGTCATCAGTGTGGAGTACAGTAAATATAGAAAAACAGTATCACCTCACCAGAATTAAAGCAAAACAGCCATTAGTTGTGTGTGTCTTGTGTTTATGGAGCCATGAAAGAGACAAATACACACCAGTTGATTTGTCTGTTCATGCTCCACCAAGAATATAGAGCTAAATACTGAAAACAGCAGAGCATAGATAGTCAATTGGACTGGAATTGATCTGGTATGATCGATGATATCTAGTGACCAGAAGGGATTTGCATTGCATGGGGCATGTTGGCATTTGCAGGAATTAGGCCTAACCCACATGTGGAATACATCCAGGCAAAATAGAAACATCTGGAAAACAGTTGCAGTTCAGACGAGTGATGAATATGGGTGTAGTTAAATTAGATAGAAGTATAAAAGCAGTAGAGATTGTCCATTGCTTCCCCTTATATAAACGTTATACATCATATACTAAAGTAATCTCTGCCTGTGGTTCTGCTAGTGTGAAATTGAAGAGATGAGGACGGAGATGGATGAGATGAGAGACACGTTCTACGAAGAAGACACTTGTCAGCTGCAGGAGATGAGACGTGAGCTAGAGAGAGCCAATAAAAACTGCCGGATCCTGCAGTACCGTCTGAGGAAGGCTGAGAGGAAGAGGATGCGTTACGCCCAGACGGGAGAGATCGATGAGGAGCTGCTCAGGAGTCTGGAGCAGGACCTGAAGGTGTGGAGGGGAGGGGAGGGGAGAGGACGCTGCTTCCACCGTGTTTGTTTGTGTCCTTTTAGAAGCAGTTTACAAAACATCTGAGTTATTCTTTTGTCCCCAAGAATGTGTTACCTAAAATGCATATAGAAGAAAACCTAGAATGTGTCTATCTCAACTTTTATGCATTTTATTGTTGCATTAATTGTTTTTGAAAGGTATAAAAAGGTAAAAGCACATACAACATTTTTAAAAGCGAAAATAAAATATCAATCAAATAGGGTTTATAGCATATAAGTAAATCACACTACAATCCGTGCAGGTAGCGAAGGACGTGTCTGTGAGGCTGCACCACGAGCTGGAGAAAGTGGAGGAGAAACGCACAAAGACTGAAGATGAGAACGAAAAACTGAGACAGAAACTCATCGAGGTAGAAGTGACCAAACAGGCTCTGCAAAATGAACTGGACAAAACCAAAGAGGTAAGTAAACACCAAACCCACATCCGCCCACATCACATCCATTAATGAGAATAAGGTAATTGCATTTGTTGCACTGCATTAGCTATAACAGAGAGGGGGAATAATTGTGATATAGATGTCTGCTTAAAAATGATATCCCTGTTTTAGTCTAAAAAGCTCTCAGTCTCTCTCTCCATCTTTCCTGTGTCTTTCTGTAACCAATCACAAATCACACGGATTTAAAGAAATATCAGAAATTCAAGCTGTAATTTTTCAACTCTCTGCCTTCCAAAAGTCTCAAAAGAGAAGAGGAAGCAAGGACATCCAGAAGACAGATAAGAAAGCAGCACAGACTCCAACTGAGGTGAGAAGTCGCAACAAGTGAAGAAATCATTTTCTGTCATATTTCTTTTTCTTTCTCTCACACTGAAAAATCACATTGTCCAAAATAATAGGCAGAATAATTGTCTAATTATCTCTCAGTCGTCTTTGTGAAGTCTTGTCATGGATATGTATGAGTAAGACTTATGAAATACAAAGATCCTGCACGTTTAACTCACATCCTTATGTAATGCTCATGAGTCAGTCAGTTTTCTTTTGACCTCCAGTCACTTGAAAGAGAAATAGATGTAGATGAGAGGAGTTTGCAGAGCTCCAGCAGTTCCTTTGAAGACGTCAAATATCCTCTTGGTCCACTGATGGATAACATTTGGCTCAGAGACGCTGTGGTACAAAATCTTCTCTCTAATCTAAAATCCCTCCGTCTTTACGTCTAATTGCAAAGAGGAACTCGCTCAACTTTAGGATTAAGTTTTACCCTTTTCTACTTAAATGCACATTAGTATTTACTCTCTGTGCTCTAGGAGGACAATGAGGACCTTAAGTGCCAGCTAGCGTTCATCAAAGAGGAAGCTGTTCTTATGAGAAAGAAGACGGCCAAGATCGACAAAGAGAAGGACCGTCTAGAGCAAGAGCTCCAGAAGTACCGCTCTTTCTACGGAGAACTGGACAGCACCCATCCTAAAGGAGAGGCCGGGGGACCGCCCACCACCCGCGAGTCAGAGCTGAAGCTACGGCTCCGCCTAGTGGAAGAGGAGGCCAACATCCTGGGGAGGAAGATAGTGGAGTTGGAGGTAAGAGCAGACCCCTGCTACGTCAGCAGGTTTGGAGTAGAAGGGGTGTGGTTTTTGAGCTGGTTCAACTCTTTTTCCCCCACAGGTGGAGAACAGAGGCCTGAGGGCCGAGCTCGATGACCTCCGAGGTGAAGGAGAAGGAGCTGGAGGCTCTGGAGGCGGCGCGATGGGCGGAGCGGGCACAGGGCGAGGCCTGGGAGACGACCTGACCGAACTCCGTCAGCAGCTGCAGTTGGTGGAGGACGAGGCGGAACTTCTGAGGAGGAACCTGGCTGACGCCGAGGATCAGAACAAGAGGGTGACCACCGAGCTGAACAAATTACGGTTCAAAGCCGGGACCCACGAGGGAGGCACCAGGCATGGAGGAGGAGGTTCAGGGATTGATGCAGCAAAGGCAGAAGCACTGCAGGAGGAGCTGAAGGCAGCCAGGCTACAGATTAATGACCTAAGTGGAAAGGTATGAATGGTCAATCAATGTTGTTGATACTGATTTAATAATTTAATAAAACAAGATATTCTGCAGTATCCACAGAGTACATCTGAGGCTGATGGGAAAGTCAGTTGTCAATAAACCAAAGTATTGCACAAATTTAAAGGGGACATATTATGGAAATATCATTTGAAGTCTCTTTAACCTTTCAGCCCACAAAATGTGAGAATTGAAAAAAAAATCTGTAATTTTCAGGCTCCCTAGGTTGAAATCCACGTGGTTTTATGAGCTGTTCCCTCAGTTGTCTGGCAATGATGTAACTAGTTTTTGAATTTGCATAATGGGGTGGGGCAAGCAGTGGTCCATTTGCATTTAAAGGGACAGGCACTGGAACCAGCCATTCTGAACAGGGCTGTTTTGAGAGGATGAAAAGAGCTGTGATGTTTGATCTTTAGGGTATTTCGACTGAAGCATGTCACAGACATGTCTTTAAGACACCTGGGAACTATTTTAATTTGTGGAAATGGGGCAGAATATGTCTCCTTTAAAATTTGACCTTACGACAAGTTGTTACACTGCAGCCAATGGGAGGTGTTCATTTGTGCATCAGATTTCATGGCAATCCCTTAGATTGTTGTTGAAATGTTTCACTCAAGACAACAAATGTGGACCTCATGGTGGTGCTAGATAAAAAGTCACAGGACATGGACACATGTCACTAAAGTGGCTGAAATATTTCTTTGTTTTTATGGAAGTCAGTTTACAATGTCTTTACTGTACCTCTCTGTGTTTTCTCAGGTGATGCAGCTGCAGTACGAGAACCGCGTGCTCCTGTCTAACATGCAGCGTTATGACCTGGCCTCCCATCTGTCCCTGCGGCCCAGCCCGCGAGACAGCGATGCGGAGAGCGACGGCGGCGGCGCGACGAGTGGCCGCCGGGAGAGCGACGAAGACTCCGCCTCCTCCCGCCTCCTCCCACCTCACCGCAAACGCGAGGGCCCCGTGGGCGGTGAGAGCGACTCGGACGAGGTCAGAAACAATAACGGCAGCAGCCGTTGCCTGACGCCCACGAGGGGCCTCTACACCCCGACGGGGCCCGAGGGCGCGGCCTCCTCCGCCCTGGCCCGCTTCCTGCCTGGCGGACGCTGCAGCCTGCGCGACAGGCAACAAATGATCGACATCCGCGTGGAGGCGGAGAGGCTGGTTCGGACCATCGACCGGCTCATCGCAGACACGGCCACCATCATCTCAGAGGCCAGGGTCTACGTTTCCAATGGCGACCTGATGCTCGGCAGAGAGGATGGTGGGGAGGAGGAAGGCGGCAGGATAAGAGAACACGAGTTACTGTATCGCATCAATGCCCAGATGAAGGCTTTCAGAAAAGAGCTGCAGGCCTTTATAGACAAACTGGAAGTGCCCCGGCTGGACGACAGAGAGACAGAGGAGCCGCTGTCGGTGAGACAAAGAGCAGATACACACACGAGTTTCATGGTGGCATATGAAAAGTCTTGCTATGCTAACTCTGTTCCTTCCTTTTTCCTCACCTAATCCAACCTCTTGTTTCTCATCCATTCTCATGGTTCATAACCCAGATGTTCCAGCCTATCATTTTGCTCATCCTCATACTGGTGTTATTCTCATCCCTCTCTTACGCCACCATCTTCAAACTAGTCTTTCTGTTTACTCTTTTCTTTGTTCTGTGATGTACGCCTCCCCTAAATCACATTATCCCTCGTTTGTTTTTTTTTGTTTTTTTTGCTCTGTTGATTTTCTTTCCTCCCTACATAATTTGTTGCCAAGGTAACCCAAAGCACAGAAAAAAACTCAGCACTTGCCACGACTGCACTCGCATTCAACCAGCTGTGGCTCGATTCAACACTGGAGTCTCCAACACCCATAGCGCATCACTGTCTGCATTTATCCACTGAGAAGGTGAGAAGAAAAGCCGGTTTACTCTGGCATAGATATATCTATAGATATATATATGTTAAATCACATGTAGACATGAGATATCTGGGTGATTCCCAGGATCCAGAGTCTTGTTAACAATTGGATAAGATTGAAACACTTTTCAGATCTGTGCAGTAAATATGAAGCTAGAGCAGCGGTGTGTCCTGTAGACTCAAGTCAGGGCAAAGCTATTGGATCAACTTTACAGATTAGACTATTAACAGATTTCTATGACATAGGAAGAACTCAACCTAACTGTCATATTACACTCCACTCTCCAAACATATAATTTTGGCCGATAACTTTGTTATCTTTGCTACTTATTTGCATAAATCTTAAACAGAGGGGGGAAATAAAAACAACTAATGGGCCTAAGTCTAATGAAAACCCACCTGGACCCCGGTGACCAGTTGACAACCCATGCAAAAGCAGCATAGCAACATGGATAAAGATAGAAGAGCTGTAACTGTGGTCAATATCGACATCCAACACATTGGTGCCTTGGACAGATTCTCCACATTTCAACTGTTCAGTTCATTTTACAGTAACCATGACAACACAAGCGAAAAAGAAAACAGATTTATCACAATTAAATCAAATACCAGCAAGACGGCAACAAGGCCCAGCTCTGAAGCAGACTGTCTCTTCCTCCATGAAGTCAGTTCCTTTAGTTTGTAAGGGTCCTTAGAACTAAAGCTGCATCCAACAACAACATCTTAGACAGTATTGTTTTATGAATAGCCCTATATCTCAAAGGTGCATTTATTTTATTAAAATAAAGAATAAAATATGTAAAGTAGCCACGGGTCTACAGCCTATTAAAGCTCCTGAAAATAACTCCTGATATTGTTGATCAGTCCTCTGTCTCATTCAAGCATCAGATCAACCTCACACAAGGGCTGTTGTTGACATCTAAAGGGAATGAAAGCTTTGAGTGTATGAATATTCTCTGAAGCAAAAAGGATGAAGGCGAGGTAGAGGAAGTGAGAGGGAGAGTCACCTGCAGCAGAGTCAGTGACACTGACTCACCTACAGGCAAAGCAAATAAAAAAAAAAAAAAAAAAAGTAGTAGTAAACTGAACTCTTGAGCTTATGTGTTTACTCTGTCATAATTATATATAGTGTTTCACTGAAAACAAACACAGGGTTTGAGCTAAGGACACAAGACTGTAGGGAAGGGCACTTAAACCACCTTTCCATGATGTTTTATGTCCTGGTTTAACCTTGCTGCTAAATATATGCTCTCTTGTAACAGGTTATGACAGCAGTCTTGTCCGCTTTGTTGTTCAAAACAACACTTCCTGTGCTGCCCGGCTGTTGTTCCCTCAAGGTAAAGTAAGGATAAAGTTTGTTTATCGCTTTCCTTAAATCCTGAAGGATTTGCCACACATAAGGCAGCACAACAGGTGGAGGAATGATGCTGATGATCCAGGGGCTTCAAACTGGAGGGAATTCAGATGATCGTGTCGAGTGCCAAATGTCAAATGTTGTCTAGGGGGCCCCAGAATTCCCAGGAGGACCCCTGATTTGCAGCAGGCATTAGTAATTGATGGTGTGGCAGATGAACAGTAGCAACTGCCCTCAGACGTCACCGATGAGTCAAGAACACAGTCAGGTTCAGGTTACTGCAGGACATTGTATGAGATTTCACACATTTTGCTCTTTTGCACATGTGCAAAAACAGCATGTAAGGACTGTATTGATTGTATAACCTGAGTATCATTTTCCAACATATTATATAAGATGAGACCATATGGATTTTTACCACAAAGTTGAAAAACAATGCCAAACATGCCAGGCATGTACCTGGCAGCCTCTTTTCTTCGTGACTACCTTCAATAAAGATATTATTTTCTGTGACACATAATTACACACTGTGTCACCCACACCCATTTGGCATCCCACGGAAAAATAATTTACAGCACAGCATGGTCACAAGACAAAATCTGCCCAAGCATCCTAAAGCAGAGTAGCAACAGAGAAGCCCATTGGTCGAGAGACTGCAGCAGCTGAAATAGCTATGTAAACACTTTCCCTCTCTCCGTGAGCCCCAGTAATTATAGCCAGGATGCTGGTGACGACAGTTGTCCCATCGAGACTTCAAATGCTGGAACAAATTTGACATTATGATATTTGATCCCGGCTCCAATGGCGCGGCCACGTAAACACTAGGGAGCGGTATAAAGGCTGGGGGCCGTGGCTCGGGGCTGTTTACCCTTTAGCCCGACGGTCCGCACTTAAACGTCGACAACAGAGGCGTGACTAGAAGAAGGGGGTACCTTTAAATCCAGGCGGCGGGGTTTTACGTAACAGAGCTGAGGAAAGCGAGAGGGAAGCACCGGAGAGAGCGGACTTAACGAGCAGTGGGAGAGGAGAGGCCAGAGCGCACAGAGCCAGGGACTAGACCGGGCTAAGGATTTATACTGGACCACTGAGACAATACATAAGTGTAGAGCAAGGTAAGGAAGGACAGCTCTAATGGGAATGACACAGTCTTTGGTGCCATTATTATTAATTAATTTTAAAATATAGAAAAAATTATAAAATTATAATTATATATAATAAATAAAGAGTCATAAACTAGTCATATTAAGACAGCATGAATGGAAATCCCTTAAATTGCCTTAATCAACTGCCTTGGTTTTAATTGACTGCACTTATCTGTGTAATGTGTGTTTTCTCTGTCTCTCTGTCCTGACATACATTCACTCCCACTGCCAGTGTCACATGCAGGCAGGCAGTGCAGCCAGGTTACTATGCATAGTTACAAGATTATTAATATCTCCAGTCTTACATCACAGGTGGGAGGTGACTGGGACATTCTGGCACTTTAGAGAAGGATATTTGTCATTTAGTGATGGCAACATCAACAACAACACGCCTGGATGCCTGGTTTACTGGATAAGAGGTGCACTGATAGTCAGGGAGTGGAGGGGGCAGGTTGAGAAGACGATGGTCTGATGTTGCACCCTATGTTTAAACAGATGTTGTTAATGGGCAAATAAAGGGGAAAGAAGGTTTATTCTGAAGGCACATAATACAAGCAGGGCCGTTGCTAAGAATTCTGGGCCCCCTGAAAGAATACCAAAGTGGCCCCCTGACTTTTCCACTTTTTTTCTTAGGCTACGTATGTATTATCATTTTTCATTTAGCTTACTTTGTTTTGATGCTAATGCAGCATTACTATGAGTATTAGTCAGGGTCTTATGCAGAATAATTCAGTCATACAAAGATTAGACTACTGGGGTTTTTTGTGGGCCCTACTGGGCGCTGGGCCCCTAGAATTATCATCACCTTTCTCCCCTATACAACAGCCCTGAATACAATCCCTCAGTCATAGTCTACTTGTCTTTAAAACAAAGCTAAAACACGTGTGCTTCAAATTTTGGTGGTAAACAATGTGCAGCTCCAGAGCCATGCCAACAGCATACCTATCTGACACCTATGTCTGCACTGCTGGGTTATGTTCCAAGAAAATGGCCACCTCTGTACATGCTTGACATTTTTTTTTTTTTGCCTCCGCATGTCGCGAGGCACACAGAGGCAGGCTGGAGGTCAAAGTGACCAAGAGTCTAAACACTTGACGATGCTGTCATGCAACACTCTTGTCCACACGTGCTGCATAGGTAGGCTGACATGCCTGTGAATTTTAGACAAGAATGCGAAAGGAGAGGGCCGTAAATATCTGACCTTTGTGAGGGCAGAAAGTGTCCAACATAACAAGTCATTTAAGCAGTTGAGACGTGTGGAAATACTCAAATTCAACGGGATTGCTTCCTGCAATTCAGGTATCACTGCCAGTGGCGATGTAAGCTGTACTGCTTAGTTTGAAGAAGATTTGAGGCAGGATTTGTTTTGCACTTCAAAAAAAAAAAAAAACTCAACCATTTTTATCTCTCGTCCCTGTGTTTGTCTATATAGTGTTTCAAGGTCATCGATCCTTCCGTCCCTCACTCCTAACCCTACAGCGACCTCTGACAGGAAAGCGAAAGGGGGAAATTGCCATTTTAAAAAAAAGCCTCTGGGCATCGAGTGGCCTGCGTGATGGCAGCCATTGATCTGGAGCGTGGGCTGGAGCACAGCGGCCGGGGCTGGGGGCAAGAGAGGCCGGAGCTGATGGACAACTTTGACTCAGAGATAGAGGAGTGGGAGGATCAGCTACAGGACATCCAGAGGAAAATCGAAGAGGTAAAGATGGAAACACATTCTCAAGCTGCCATCTGCTCTAAAACCAAAACAACACGCACTATGTTGGAATGATGACACGCTAAACACAGATGCTGGAGCACTGCAGTGGAAACTTACTTTGGGTTAGGGGATGGTTTGGCACAGTGAGGAGGAGCCAGTGTTTTAAAATTGTACCTAATACACCTGCTATTGATCTCCACTTTACAATACTACACACTACAATCAGTGTAATGTGTTCAAAGTTAGTTCAGCTAACAGAGATCCTCAAATGTGACCATGTGACACTGGAGTGTCAGCATGCTAATGGTTTTGTTTCCAGGTCATAAAGTGCTTCTGCAGTGATTAGAGTGTGTGTTAATTTGTGTAATTAGCATGCATGTGTGTTGCACGTGTGTGTGTGTTTGCTCCATAATAAACAGCTGGCAGCGCATAGACTGTCTCAACCTTGTGGCCTTGTCGAAGCAATGATACAGACAAATGTTAACAAGCTAATTAAACCGTCATGTGCTGACAGACAAGCTGAACACACAAGGCTCACACAAACAGACACACACACACACACACAGAGAGTTTGAAAGTGGATACTAAAGGAAGTATTAAAGTTTGTTATTGCTAACAGATGCTTGTGCAAAGTGGAACAACATGTGCTGATCATAAATATAGGTTAGGTTGTGCAACAGTTTTGTGATAATTATAAAATGTGTTTGCTGTGTAAACATAGTTCTTGTTGAGCGCTGGTTTCTGTATAATTAGGGAGAATATGCTCATGGAGAACTTCAGCTAATTTGGTGGATGACAGGAAATCAGCAGGAAGTCGCTCATGTTTTCTTTTGTTTTTCATTTCCAGTTGTACAACGAAGTTCAGGCCCGCAGAGGAGCCAACGACATCACCAATGACAACCAGAAAAATGGCGGGGAATTGGAGTGCGGCCTGGGGCACCATGGGAATGGCCTCTTTGCGCCCAGCCATCACAGCAAGAATCACCCTGGAGCTATAACCATGCCACATCACTATAGTAACGGCTGCAACTATAACCCCAGCGGGTACAGCTACCCCGTGAGTCATCAAAATGGCTACGGCTACTGCCACACCAACGGTGTCTCGGAGATCGGAGACTTATTGCAGGATTATCTGGGACAGGGGAAGCAAATGAGCCGGAAGAACAACGGAGCTCGCCATGTGGTGAGTAGAGCTGAAGCATTTCTGACTGGTTACCCTGTTATTGCCTCATTCTGTTGGCATCTGCACATCTGAGGAAACCAGATAGGTGGACATGATATGAGTGGGAGCTGTGGTTCAGTCAGGAACATATTGATTACAGTAAGCTGGTTCCTTCAAGTCTGCTTACACAGACAGGTTACCAAATAGGAGTTCGTCTTGCATACTTTCACCCAACTCTTGCACCTTCCTAACCCCCTGACAGAGCAGTGGGAGAAGAAAGCCAAGACGTTCAGGTGTTTCCTGGTCCACATGAATCGCCACGTGTCCTGGCAACTTTAAAATACAGTAGATGAGAATAGTTTTTACGAGTTATATCTAGCAATGTTCAAGGGTCAGTTGAGGTTCAGTTTTGGTAAGGTACAGTAAAAGGAACCTCGCTAGCAATCTTGAAGATGCGCACTCGTTTAAAGCGTCCAAATATAGTGCACAGTGGTTGATGTGGACCCTTTAAATAAATATTTTTGCCCATCTCTTTTAGCACTTCAGTGACACAATCAAGGTGAGCCAGGATGTCCCTGAGGTCAGAGGCAGATCTGGAAATGACAGGTAAGAGGTTTGCTATGTGAGCCACATTCAGGGGCATTATAGAAATTGGCAGGTCAAGCTTATATATTGATGTTATGTTTATGTTTGTCTAGGCTTGGTCAAGGGCAGTTTCTGGGCAGTTTTGAGGAGACTGAGAACTGGAAGAACAGAGTATCCCACATGAAGAGCTCGCCCCGCAGAGAGAGTTCCCCCAACAAAGAAAACACAGGCACCAAGCCTCCTCTTGGACAACAAAGGGATGCTCCGGTTGTGCAGCCACGCTCCCAGCTGACGTCCGCTGAATCTCCAGCTCTGGACAGGAAGTCCTTCAGCGGGGGCGTCCTGGGAGACCGGAAGTGCAGCAGCCCCTCCGTTCTCAGGAAGTTTGGAGCCATGTTGCAGGAAAATGAGGGCAAAATGCTCACAGAATCAGGGGTGGTGACCCCTCAGGGACCGGCCCTGGAGCCAAAGTGCCCCACCCCTAGCTGTCAGCGCAGAGCTCTGGGGGCCGCGGTCTCAAGCAGGGCACCTGTGCGTGTGTCTACCCAGAAAAGCCAAGCAGATTCTGACGTGATGACAGCAGAGATGGAGTCCGGCCAAGACTGGGGGTTGGTAACAGACTCTCCTAGACAGAACCACAGGGATCACAGAGGAAGCCTCAGTGGTTCTAAAGGGTCTCACGCCAGCCCCCAGCAATCCCAGAGGAGATCACAGGTGGCGGGGAGCCCAAAGGTTAGACCCAGGACGAACAGTGGGGCGGACAGAGATGCAGGAAGGAAGCCAGCACCCCAACACGTGGAGCCCAAAATGGACTACAGGCCGTCAAACGCCTCCTCTGGAGCTCAGAGGATTCATCGGGGCGGCTTTGTTGGACAGGAGTCGGCAGGTTGTGGCCGAGTGAGGGATGAAGGACTTATTGAGCTGCTGGACATGCTGGACATACAACATGAGTACAGCTCCAGTCCCAGAACAGGACACACAGCTTACAGACAGGAGCCACAGCAGGTAGGTTCTTGTTCTGCTTGAGTCCCATATCAAGTACTGAAAACTGAAAACTGTAGAAAAGCAATAATAACACAACTTGTTTGTCTCCAGGTGAACCCTGCTGAGCTGCCACCAGTAAAACCTGAGAGGAGCTTCTCTCGTCCCGCACGGCCAGCCAACCAGCGGCCTCCGTCCAGGTGGGCCAGCCGCACCCCAACTGCCAGGATCACCGCCCCATCAGGCCCAATGTACCGACCCCCAAGCCCCCTAGCTCGCCCCCCGAGCCCAATGACCAGAACCCCGAGTCCGGCCATGAAGCACCGGCCCATCATCTCTTACTCTCTTCAGCCTGAGACTGTCATTATGTGAAACTTTCCTACTGTACTTCATTATAGCTTGATCCCTTCTTAAGGAGGCCCCTCCTGTGGTCCCCACCCAGCCCCCCACCCCCCTCTCTGTGTAAATAGTCAGGACTGATCTGGTAAAGAGAGTCGGCCTCTTAGAGAGAGTTCCTTCATTTCATGTTCAAGATAAAACGTCCACGACATTCTCCAGTGTTGCTGTGGCTTTTTTTTGCTTCTTCTGTGCCCGACATTTGCCAACTGCTTTGTTGTTGCCCCTCCCTCTTTATCACTTCCCCTCTTTTTTGTATTGAATTTCAGGTGTCTTCTGTATAAAAAGATTTAGCATGCAGCCCTAGTTTGAGGGTGCATGCTCCTGTGTTTATGCCTCGCGGCTGCCGTGTTGAATCAGATTCAACCTGGCCGCCAGTGGGAGTGGATTAAGTTGCAACTGTGCTCGCAGCAGCAACCTGCTAACCGTCAACAACAACAGTGTGTTTTACTGTATCATATTGTCAAAGTAATATATTTAAGATGTTCAAATAACAGCTGTGACAAATGACTATGATATGCCTTTAATGTATTTTTTTTCTTGTTAATAAATATGATAGTGCTTTGACATACAGACTCTGTCTTTCTCTGCGGCTGCAATGCATTGTTCTTTTCCATTAATGAAGGCTCATGTTTCCGGGTGTTGATGATTTACTGCATCTCATACCTATGGATATGTGATAGCAGCCGCCCCTGCATGCCAGTGCAATGGCAGCTTAACTGGTGTTAGTTGCAATTGCAAATGAGCTAACTGTCCACCAACTTCAACACATCCGCTGGTGCAAACATACCTGAGGACCTGCAGGATAACACATTACAACCCACAGACTGTCTTCTGAACAAAAGTGTTTTTTGTCTTGCATGTGCGATCCTACTTTAAATGTGTAAATTTTAAAAAAGCAATTGCCACGCTGGATAATGCTGTTAGGTGCATCGTGACTGCACAGTGCTGATCCAGGAGCAGCGTTGTTGTACCAGGATTTCCATTGTGCAGCACAGAGAAGCGATTGTGCACCATGAGGGATCCGTTTTCACGCTCTGTGTTTCTCGCCTCATAAGATCGCAACTGACAACCTCTGGCTTCCCTGACACCTCTTTCTCTGTGGAGGGTGAGGAAACACACTGACACTCTCAAATTCACACACATACGTACAAAACAAGAACCAAATCTCAGTTATAACAACGCACACAGTTTGCAAGTAACAATTTTCTGTACACATGTGCACGCTCTGCTACACACACATTCTATCCCTCTGTCTCTGTTGGCAGAGGTAGTTAAATTGTGAAATGTCACGTAAAGACTGGGTGGGTGTGCGGAAGTCCCTTGGCCCCATAATGCCTCAGCCCTGTCACCCAACCTCCCAGTGCTATGTTGCACCTCAGACAGAAATAGCAAGCGTGACGTATGTTTTGGTGCCAGAAATCTTAGCCCGCTGTCTTTAGGGGTATAAATAAAGAGTGGGAGAGGTGGGGCATTGGTTCTTCTCTCTGTCTCGCTAGATCTGTTTCTTTTATCTTATAGCTCATGGCTATTTCAGCCTCCCAAATCAAATATCAAATATGTTATATCAAATCAAAGGTTTGAAATTTGGAATTTAAATTATTTTTTGTTTTGTGTTTTTTTTTGTTTGCCATCCTTTCATTTCTATCTTTGAGTCAGTTTTTGCCTTAACCTTTAATTTTTGCACTCTGGCTCTCATTTGATTCCAATCCCTATTTGTCTCCCAATTTCCTATCACTTCTCACCTCCTACACTCTTTACTTTCATTGTGTGTGTGTGTGTGTGTGTGTGTAAATATGAGAGCCCATCTTACAGGTTGGCACCTCCTTGGGCTGCATGAGGGTATTTTAACAAGGCATACCGTTGGCTCTGTCCTCATCAGGCCCTCTTGTAACTCTTGGAAAGCTGCGCCCTGTATGATCTAACTGTTCCACGTGAGATCCACTCTATAAAATATAAAAAAGATACTTTCTTTGGTGTGTATGTATATGTGTCCCATGTTTCTCCCCTGCTTCCTTGCTCGATGGACGGAGAACACTCCTAGCTGACAGACACAGCATGGCAGAGCTTGGCACGGCATGTTCTCCACTGGACGGGCTATTCATGAGAGCAGAGACAGACAGATGACAGAGACAGAAAAGAAAGGGAACACACGAACAGACAGCTGAACTGTAGTCAGGGCTCCTCTGACGTCAGCAGGCCACTCCAACCCCAGAGGAGGTGACACCCATCAAAAAATAGTTTTGCATCACAGCACAAAAGCCTTCTAGGAGCATCTTGACTGAGTTACACAACGCTTATAACGTGCTTTTGTGTGCCTGGGTGCTGAAGATGTACCACCATCTATACGTACTACTGTAGCCCCATTTATCACATCTGGGTATGCACAGCATCTGTTCTAATGGCTTTGATCGTGTCAATGGTGCTGATCTGCCCTCTGGAGTGTGTTACTTTAGTGTGTGTGGCATATCATGTGCATCATCGTGTGCTGTCATCCTGAGACCCAAGACAGACCCATATTCATGTGTTTCCCATGAATTCAGCAAAGTCTTCATCCAATAAGACTGATGTGCAACATTTAAATTTAACCTCCTCATCTGCTGGGACAAAAACAACGTATTAATGTTTATTTAGCAAAAACCGAAGTGCAACTTGTACTTGAACTAAGACAACATTAGTTGAGTGCAAATATGGTGTAGCTATAGCCAGGTACAGTATACAAGTATACTAGGTCTAGGTATTTTATAACAATGCAGCAAGCACTTGTAGCATTGATACCCATCAATGCTACGATTATGCACAGCAGATTTTTTGACACATCAAAGCGGGAAAAGGACTGTGTAAGTAACTACTTATGCTAATTTCACATGGTCAGCAGAATGGGAGGAAGAAGAAAGAAATATTGAAAACTTGGACAGTTCACTTAAAGGGATAGTTCAACATTTTGGAAAATTGTCCCATTGCCATAATCCCTATAGTCTTAAGAGTAGGTCAGTTACCTTTAATTGTCGGTGCAAGCTGTTTTTAGAATGGCAGAGCAGAGCCGTGAGCTGCTCAGAGCTACGCATGGAGGCTAATTGGATTTATTGGTTTCCCTCATCAAACTCATCAAATACACAATCCAACAACTCCAAAATGCTCTCATGGACAAGCTGTGACCTGCACATTCACCATGCTATGAGATAATAACGTTATGAGACATAGTTGTTTTTCGAGGCAAATGCAGAGACTGCTTGCGGAAAAACTGGCCCGATGGGAACGCGCATCAGCGGTTTTGCATGAATTTACCTCAAAAACGTAAAAATTATCTAATGCGGTGAATGTGCAGGTCAGAACTTGTCCACAAGAGCGTTTTGGAGTTGTTGGATTGTGTATTTGATTATTTTGATGAGGGAAACCAAGAAATCCAATGAGCCTCCGTAGCGTAGCTCTCAGCAGCTCACAGCTCTGCTCCACCATTCCAAAAAGAGCCTGACAATTAAAGGTAACAGACCTACTCCTAAAACTATAGGGATTATGGCATTGGCCAATTTGCCAAAATGTTTAACTACCCCTTTAACAATGTGCAAAATTGGCTCCAACAATAAATGTAGTATATTTATTCCAACTTAAAAAAAAATAATATTACAAAGGTATTGGGGTAATTATCACTATAATGAAATAGCATGGGAGAAGAATGATGCTGTTGTGAATGATTTAAGTATGTTATGTGGTGTTTTTTGATTATTTGATTTGTATTAACGCATCAATATTAAATACACCAACGTTTTGTACAGTACTGTGCAAAGGTTTTAGGCACTTCAGATGTTTAGAATCTTTTCCATCATGCAATACCATCCAAGAGGCCTCTGATCGGTCCCAAATTTATTCTCCAGCATGACAATGACAAGCCAGTGTCAAAAATAACTATTTAAATTCACAAGAAGACTTGGTATACAAATGGTATAGCCCCCCCACAGAGTCCTCAGTCTGGGAATACATGAGACAGAAGACACTGAGACAGGCAGCCTCAATCCACACAAGAACTATGGCCAGTTCTCCAAGATGCTTCAACAACCTGCCAGTCAAGAACCTTGAAGAACTGTGAGTGTCTGGAGGACAAAAGACAAAGCCTGCAGGTCACACCAAATTATGACTTGATTTAGGTCTCTACTGTTGACTGAACTTTGTATGAAGTTAAACCATTAAAAAAGCCTGTTCATGGCATTATTTTTGAGCAATTTCACTTTACTTAAAATGCCTAAAACCTTTGCACAGTACCGTATAAAGGCTCTTTAGTTGATTTTATATAACTGACAACTGAACCCCCACTGATGGAGACAGACTGTCTGCCCTAGTTGCTAGGCAGACTTCACGCTGGATATACTGTATCTTCTATACATGCGTGATTATGAGTTTTACATGTGTCTGAATGAGCCCCTGGTGGCTGACATAATGTCTTCTTGGCTGTCTGAGGCACGTGTGAATCTCACACTCCTTCCTGCCTCCTCTCGCCCACACACCTGTCCCCTGTCCTGTGCCCTCTGCCCCCGAGCTGCCTCTCTGGCCTGACAAGTCTCTCATTCATTGGAGCTAGGCTCGGGGGTCCTCACTGAAATCCTCAGCATGTGTCAGTTGCTACTGCGACAGACTGAAAATAGATGGTTAACTGCCACTTGTACGAGTGTGTATGTGTGCGTGACTTACAAAAATGTGAATGGAAGAGTGACAGGACCACCCTGCTGAAGCGGTTAAACATAAAGAGAACCGGATGACCTGAAACTGAGCTGTTTTACAGGGTTCTCCAGAACTTCTCTTTGCATTAGATAGTATGTTTTCTCTTGTTAAAACTTAACAGACCGAAGACATTTGCATGTCTCAAACAACATGCATTTAAGTGCACTTTCAAGTTCTACAATGTTTGCATGTTTCTTATTCTTTAAAAGGATGTCTCCCTGTTGGCATCCACCTGCAGCAGACATGTGAGCGCGTGGTTTCATAAACAAGCTGAGGAGGTGGACACTTGCTGTTGAATGTTTAGGACACGACTTTGATGCTGACAAAGAACTATTTGAGGCATCTCAGAAACTACAACAATTGAGTACTGTCTTTCTGTATCTCACAGAATTAGGACATTACATAACACCTACGGAATATAAGACAAGAAGTTCCCTCTTGTAAAATTCACATAGTTGTTCAGTAGCTGCTGATCCTGCTTCTCTTAAACACCTGCATCAGTAACATGCACAACACGGATAAGTTGTTGCTCATCTCCTGGGAGCGGTGACGGCTTAAATGATGAATTCAGGGGTCAGCCCTGTTAGACTTTAGGTGTAATTTTAAATCCCACCACTCTACACGTCCATTTTTCACCCACTTTATCTACAAAGTACAAAACGTCCAATCAGCTGGATGGGAGCTAATGTCACGATCCAGCTAGCTCTGTCTTCGTCCACCTGTCCGAACTGTCAGTGTGTCTGCATCCGTCCATTGAAGCGGCCATCTCAAATGCCTGATGATGAGTGTTGCAGTACAAGACATGGGACCATCAAGGACAGTCGGGAGGACCCTAAAGCGTTCTTGAGAATTTCCGACCTCTCCATTAAAATAGAAAGGGGCCCAAATATCTCCCCTTTGAAAGACAACCCGTGAGGCTCGCCTTTCAAAACAAGAGAGGGGTGCTCTCGTGGGATTAGCTGGTGTTGCCCGGCAGAGGTGACTATAGTGGTCTATTTATCTTGTGACGAATGACCAATTTTAATTTGGATTCAGTGGAGTGGTCAGCTGGGAGCCACTATGTGGCCTACTGTTTGGCCTGGGGCCCATTCATGCAGATCAGAAGAATAAACCGCTTTCAAGACTAAGGGCGTATTCACACCAGGCTTGTTTAGTTCACTTGACACTGACTTATTCCTTGGTGCGGACCTTTTGGGTAGGTGTGAATAGAAACCACCTGACTCTGGTGCGGACCAAACAAGTGAACTGAGACCACCTCTTCAGTTGTTAACTTGTTTGGTTCGCACAAGAGTCTGAAACGAACCCTGGTACGATTTGTTTGTGGTGTGAATGCAATCTGAAACTTTTCCGAATCAAACGCAAAATCCAAGCGCCTTTCTTGGATTCAACAGACTTCCGTTGTTGTGAGAAATTGCGGATATCACTCTAGCATTGTTGGTCTGCTTGTAAAAGAATGCTTTGTGAATACAAACTGCACCAAGTTAAAAAAAAAGTGCTAACAGGTTCAAAATGACAATGCAAACGAGCTGGAGTTGAGCAGGTTATCTTAGTTTACTGTATTAGCACGCTAACACAAAGTACAGCTGAAGCCAAACAACAAACCAATTACAACTAAATATAAATTTGACCTGATGAGGAAAACGTCAAGTTATTATAATGCCAGGTTGTCACAACTCTGGCACTGCTAGTAGCTAATGTGCTGGACATTCACTTGGTACAGAGTTGCCAAGACCATACACAGCCACTTAACCAAGATTAATGTAGCCTATTGGACTTAACTTGCATCTTTTATATCTTGTCGGCTTCTTTCTTGTAAAACTGAAGCTAAATTAGTTTCTCTGTGGCAGGCTGCAGGAACAACACAGAGGGTCTTCACACTAAAGGAAGGACTGAGAGGCTGGAATAAGAAGGGTTTCACCTCTCTGATATGAGCAGGTGATTAATAACAAATGCTCTGAAACATTTTGTCAATGTAGCTGTTGGGATTACATTGACCTAAGGTGACAATAAACATGGTAGTGTGGGATACTAAAGAAGTCACATAGGCCTTCATTGAGGCTACATTGTATAAAAGATTTCATCACACTAACACTACACTTTATTGCTAGGTAGTTACACTGCAATGTAATGAAGTCTAATGTAGTCTAATACAACATCCCTACAAAGAATCAATCTTACCTGAAATAAGGATACACTTTTGCAACATTATTCTGTCCACATATTTGTTCAAATTAATATTTTTGCCTTGTGAAAGTTTGTACTTGTTTACTTTCCAGCTTTCTAATGCTGATTGATGTAGGCATAGTTACCTGCCCTTTCTGGAGAGATCCCATAAAATGAAATTTCCCTCAGTCTAATTTTGTTGTTACTTTTTTTCCTATATCCATTTTTATAGCCTCATTCTCTTCTTATCACCAAGCATAAATCCACCAATCCATGTTGCCCTCTGTTAACAGTACATGGTGACATGCATTTGGATAACTATAAATCATTGCTTAATATTGTAAATGACAAGGTAGCAACATTTATAGTCTCCCTTTCTTCAAATAGATACAGCATGATGAAATGTAACATTTCAATACTGTAATACCAAAATGACACTAACTTAAACGATGACAGATTGTTTAGTGGAAAATGACATTTGCATGTCTGAGCCACTGACAAATCTGGCACAAATAGGTCAGACAGAGCCAAGGTTCCTGCAGAACACGGTAAACGTCTTGTTGAGTAATAAAAGGCCTCTCAGTGCACTCCTCCTTGTCTACATCCTGCGTATCACAATCTTTATGAGCAGAAATGACTAAATTCAAACCAAAAACAAGACAATCGCATAGTGCTGTTTTTAGAAATGGAGAGCACCCAGAATATAAACTTTATGATTTTAGGAGTCATCATAGTAATGACGTGATGCATTGCTGTTATAAATGGCTCAGTAGCACCGTGCTCAGAGAGGTGTGTCACTTGATAGGCTCTAATGGTGTTAGGTCGATGATGGTTATAGTAGGAGTGAGGTCATTCCTGGCTCCTGTGCGAGTGAGATACCCTGTCTGTGAATCTCAGCATATAATGCTTAGAAAGACTGACGACATACTGCACATAAATGTGCAAATGCAACGTGCACAGCTGAGCAAGTGAACCCAAAAACTCTAAGGCAAGCACATTTTTTTTATTTTCTTACACAATTAACCTTTTAAGATTTCAAAATAGCATTTTTATACGATCACATATACTTGACAGACACCACCAGCCAACCTTGCTCAACAAAAACAAGGTCATAAATAATCCACACAAGAACAATGCTCTTCTGTGGGCCTCGGGGTGGCGAGAGATGTGGGTATGACGGGACTATTTGTGGAGGGATTGGAGACAGCATGTGTATTTTCTGTAGTGTGAAGAGTTAGGCTACAGAAGGCATTTGACCAGGATATGATAGCACATATGAAGGAGTCTAAGTACATACAGTATAGAAGTGTCGTCTCCTGTCTGTCTGTGCCTGCAGGGAGTCTATGTCTGACCGTATCATATAGTGGATGCTCAGACCACAAGTTGTCATCATGACCTCTTATGATGCCCACAGAAACACACACACACACACACACAGTTCTTTCCAGTTTTAACTCAGAAACAATGTCATTGTTCCTTTGTCAACATCATCTGCTCTACAGTATCTGTGCACTGTTGTTGTCCTTCACACTGGCACATGTCTCATGTCTCTGTGTGTCCCCCACCAGATGCTGACATACATGTTCAATCTAAATACAGTCTGTTTCCATGACATAGTATAAATCTGTCTCTTGGGGTCTTATAGAACGCCAGCTAAAGCCATGACCTATAGCCTACAATACAGTGCATAATATGTGTCTGTGCAAGTGCTGCTGAATTACATAGCAGAACACACATATTGTTACGTATAATGTATTCATTTGATTTTCCTTGGTTGGTAGAAAAATTATTCAGAATTAATTAATACTTTTTTACTCTAGGGACGTCCTGTCAGTCAGTCTAGACTGAAGTGTCTCAAACTACTGGATGGATACGACATTTTGTTCAAACATTAATGTCCTTTATTCAAGTACTCGGGGGCGCCTCTTATGGCTCTCCAACACTGAAAGCTGAGAAACATCTCAGCCTTATTGCCAATATGGATGTCACATATAACAGCTTAGTGATGGTCTGATACACAGTATGAGTCAATTTAGGACAACTAGGAGAACCATATAAATGCCCATCAACTCCAAAGTTTCTTTAAATATCTGCCCATGTGTCTCTTATGGTAGCAGCATGTATGCAGAATATTTATTAGTTTCCTTATGGCTTATACTTGGGTTGGGATCCCAGAAATAATTATTTATTAGACAAAATGAATTACACCTTTTATAACATCTCACCTTTGTTTACACTTTGAAATTAAAGCTAAAAAACAAGATGATTTTAGTTGCTAATTCCTTTTTAGTGCTTCTAAAAAAATACATGTCTGTAGGCTACACTGAAGTTCATTATTTCTTGAGAAATAGAAAACATTACATCATGCATAAATCAATTTGTTCTTATAACCAAGGCTTTGTTTACCAAGCCCAGCCATGATCACAAGACCTGAATTTAAATAAATAGCAGTAATGGTTGTGACATTGATGGAGGGGGTTAAGAATGTTTTATAGCTGTAAATTATGCCCAAAAGATTCAAAAGCAGTCATTGTTGCTTTCACACAGTTCTGTGGAAGCTCTGAAAAGACACCAAGGCAAATTCTTGGCTCATTAAACCTCATTTTTAATTCAAGTCACATTCGGATTGAACACAATGAACCTGTGGTTTTCTTCAACTGGCAAATGCTGCAGCTCAGCTGCATGGGTGGCAGGGGTCTGTTTCTTTTGGCAGGGTCCCACAGTCTTTTACATTGGTATGAGACAAGAGCAAAACCACACAGCAGAAAAAAATTACTAGAGGAAAAAATGCTATTTTTCACATTGTCAAAGAATAAATTAGTTTAGAGAAATGATTTCTCCGCAGGGAATTACAAAACCACTAGTTTCTTGAAACCATTTACAAGGCATTGGCCTTCAGCCTTAGTTTCTGAGGTTATATCCAGTACCTGCCCATAATAGTCAGGTGACTTCAGGTCAGAGTCATCAGCTCAACTGTGACTGTGAGGTTAACAACTTCAGCATGAGAGCTAATGTTCTTCAAATAGCCTATATATAAATTATTTTATTTTATTTTTTTAAGTATATTTTTTGGCTTTTTTTGCATTTATTTGATAGTTCAGTAGAGATAGACAGGAATGGGGGAGGCAGAGAGAGGGGGACTGACATGCAGGAAAGGTCTGTCCGATGCGGGACTCGAACCGGGGACGCCTGCGCTGAGGACTATAGCCTCTACATGGGGCGGTCGCCTTAACCACTGCGCCACGCACCGCCCCTATATATAAATTATACGTGAAATAACTGAGGAGCATCACATTGGAGAAATTATTTGACACCTCGGGATTAGGTTAATATTTAACTTTATTCTTTAACTTCAGTTATGTTGTAATGCACATGTGTACACAATGTCTAACTGTTCAACCCACAACAGCCTGTTTGTTTTGACTTGAGCTCTCAGTATCTGTTTGGGAGGTTTTCACAGCAGCCTCTCTGGAGCTTCTACAGCCCTGGACAACAGGTGGAGTAAAGGAGGATTACATTTGTGCAACAGCTCCACCCTGTGGAGTCTTCAGGTACATTGAATTTAGATTGAAGCCTGGACACACATTGCAAACAGGCTCGTGGATCTGTGCCACTTCAGTCCTCCCATAATTCAGTAACATAGCCTTCAGTGTATTGTGTGAAAATCAGGCAACATGTGATTTTAAATGATACATAAACACTTTAATAACTTGACAAAAACACCACAGGGGTTACACCACACACAGACAGTTTTCTTTAGATAATTCACACAGTAAGATACTAACCATGAAAAGTTGACAGTTAAATAGCAGCTGGAGCAAAAAGGAGAAAAAACAGCATGAGTAGAGCTTGAGCTCACCCATGTATGTCATTGCCAGTGCTTTTGATAGTAGCCCCATCCAGAGTACTATGACAAGAAATAGAAATCTAAATGTCTCCCTACATATATAGCCTCATACTTTCCAGTGGTTCTGCCAGCATCTTTTAAGCACCCAACACCACTCAACAACAAGTCAAACACACATCATTAAAACAAGACTTTCACACCAAAACAAAGAAAACACAAGGTTTTGCCCTTCGTAAACTTAAACATACAAACACACACGCACACACAACACAAACTTCAGTTTAAATACTTAATAATTAGGTCCTGATTAAAACTTCATTACTTCAAAATAAACCTAATCAGCAAAGCAGAAGCAGTTTTAACCATCTGTAACTGGTACATAAGGTGCTACATTTAAGCTTGATTTTTATATCATCACTCCAAAATAAGAAAGAAAAATTGAACCGTGAGTTGAAGAGATTAGAGAAAAGGGGACTAGTTTCATTTCAGAGACTTATGTAAAGACAGTGACAGATGGTTGTGTTTTGACAGCATTGCTCAGAAGTTGCTACAGTTTGTCACAGCAACTTTTTGCCCTGGAGTCTTCAAGAAGGTCCTTTGAAACGGCTTAAATATTGTAATATTTTTGACAGTTTCAGGCATGTCTGCATGAAAATACAGCACATTGCTGTATGACCCAAGATTATTTTGATAGGTAAATTGCATTTGAAGGATCATATGGCACACAATCGAGGGCAGGAAGGATCTTATAACAGAAATAAAATAAAATTCGTTTCAAGGGACCTTTAAAAGATGCATACTAGTTTTCACACGTTTTTGCTCAACTGATAATAGTTAAGATCTGTCATCAAGGACAGACCACTGTCCACTAGCAGTCACACTTCTGTCACAGTGCACTGTCCATCGGGACTACGTGAGCGGAGACTGAGTGCAGAGTGGGAGGGCCGGCCCCTCGGAGGCATTCTGGTTGGCTGACTCTCTCTTAGTGCTCCTGGTCCATGTCCTCTTGGTGGCACTGACTCTGCTCTCCCTCTATCACTTACATTCTCCTCCTCGCTGTCACTGTTCCCAGATGTGTACTCATATACTTGGAGCTCACTGTCTCCTTCCACCTCTTCCCCCTCTGGCTGGCTGACCAGGAGCTGGGAGAAAGATTCTTCCAGGGTTGAAGGTGAGGGGGACAAACTATTGGAAGGAAGGACATGGCGTCCCAGCAGTGTTGGGGGCCTAACAGGGGGAAGAGACAAAATCCCAAATGACGAAGACTGCGGTTGGCTTGCAGTGTCCGATCCATCTGCTGAGCTGACACGTTCTGTTGCTGCTGGGGTGGCAACTGGTAAAGCAGGGGTAGGTGCAGTTTCAGGGTCCAACCTCAGTCCCGCTACTCCCTTCTTGGGGATATCTACAGCATCCCGCTTTATCTTGCGCCTGCGGCCATGCTCATTCCGGCGATACTGCACCAAGTTCTCCAAGTCGGCCACATAAAGAAATCCTGCAATCAGCATCTCTGTGCTCTTCCTGCCCTTGGCAAAGGCCTCCTCCAGTTCACGGCTGGTTCTCTCATCATACTGCCACCAGCCGTTGCGACCCTCATAGTACCATGCATAGTCTCCGCGGGAACCGCCATCCCCTGAACCTCCGCTTCGGGTCACCCCTGCTGCTGCAGCCTTCAGTTCCTCGACTGAGAGGAGAACTGGCCGCTCAAGGAAGTCCTCCGGGACCTCTTGTCGACAAAGAGCACAACGTTTGCTGTGCCAGGAGGCGCCTTTCACGCACAGGTAACAGAAGACGTGGCAACATGGGAGGCGTACAGGATGGACACAGGTCTGCAGGCAGATAGCACACTCTGGTGTGGTGGTGGTGGTGGTGGTGGAGGAGCTGGTGGAGTCTGTGGCACAAGTATCTCCTACTTCCTCTTTGAGCTTGGAGGGAGCCAGGGCATTCACTGAGCAGTCCACTTCTCCACAGCCTGCCATGCTGCGGAGACACACAGAGCAATGTTTATCCGGCTGCAAACATGCATGTGGTGCAATAGTTGTGTACTTGTATTAATCATAGACTGTCAAAGGTATTAATGTACTGTCTGGCTGGTTGGAACATGGACATGCTGTCGGGACCGTACCCTGCTCTGTTGACAGTTTTGGGAACGCCCTCATATACACTCAGCACAAAGTTATTTTCCTGCTAACGTCGCCGAGTGCTAATGAAATAAATAAACAAACGTCTGTACTGCATGTCAGGATGGAGTATCTGAAACTAACAGATAGGAGTATACTGTAACAGACAGCTGTCAGCTGAACAAAGGCCCACCTCTGTTTGACAGTTATCGTTCCCCACGCAACTAGGTTAGGTGCTAGGCTAACGTTTGCTAACTCGCTAATTTGCTAGCTGGACTAGCTGTTATCTTAAAGTACGTACATCCCCGTCACGCTAATGTTAGCAGTCGGTCTGTAAAGTAACACTGTAGTTAACGGACTTCACACTAGGGACAAACATTCAGTTGACGTTGGTCCAACAGCTACAGTACTTTAGCATATGTAACGTTAGCTAGCCTGTTAGCCACCAGGTCGTTTCCTGTGCATTTCCCTCCCGTGTTGAAACACTCACCTGAGCGTAAGGTGCCTCTAGAAGCTTTCTTTGCAGAAGTGCAGATGAATATATTTATGTAGCCGCATTTATATTTAGTTCCAAAGTTCTTTACGCCAAATAAAGACTGCGTTGCTGGTGTAGCTCGGCTCTGGCCAAGCCCATCCGACTTGAATGCGCCTGGATCCCCCTCACGTCGTTTCCAGCGCCGCTCCACATGTTCTGTAGATCTACTGTGTTCATGTGTCATGGGAAGAGCTTCATACACCCAGTAGGTGAGACAAAGTTTATTGTGCTTTCAACAAGGACAGCCCTTTACACTGAGGCTGAGGTCTCTTTTTCCTTTTAGTAAATGGATTTGTGCTTGTTTTGTACATTTTTCATTTATTATCATTTCTCCATATGGAAATATATCTATCCATCTATCTATCCATCTATCTATCTATCTATCTATCTATCTATCTATCTATAAGAATTCGGATATCTATCTCATGTGGGGCTGATAAGAGCATAGTACACAGGTGTTACTAATAACATACCAGTGGCTCCGCTCTTCTGAAGTGTCTCAGTGAGATTTGACAGAGTGACAGTGAGTCAGTGAACACTGTGCCAGAATCCTGAAACTAAATCAGCTAAATGGAATTCAGCTATAACTAATTTTATTATTTTCACATGTGCTTTTCTTTGCCTGTGAAATTCCAAAAAAGTCTCTCACGAAAAAGACCTATTGGCCTCTATTTGTGTAATTGATGTTTAATGACTGTTCATTATGTCCAGTTTTTTTTTTTCATAAGCCACTGAGGACCACAACATCTTTCCTTGATACATTTTATTGCAAGCAAGAAAACAATGTGCAAGAGTTGTCAAAAGAACAATGAATTACACTTACACCAGTATGTTAAACAAGTTTACCAAAGGTGGATACCATCTATACCGACAGCCAAACAAGGCTACTTTATGTTGAACTGCAATTTTCACCTGCATTCTTATAATGAACAATTATCTTAACTTGTTACAGTTACTTGTTACACACCAATGTGACATGTGCAATAAAAAGGTCAATATCTGACATCTGAGATGTCAGCAAATGTGAACTCATTAAAACCTACTTGGCTTCTGTCTCATTTTCACAACACACCTCCTGAACTCTGACACGTGTGGGCAGGGGTCACCAAAGACACTGGGGGACTGCAGAACTTGTCGGATACGTGTCTCCTCTCCCCTCCTGTGGGCCTGTATTCTCCTTTTCTGAACACATGGACCCCACTCTGTCCATTCCCCAACCTCACAGTGCACTGCAGGAGGCAGCAGATGATTAATAACACTCTTACTGCTGGGAGAAGATGAAAAACTAGACAGTAGAGAAGCACGCTGGATGTTATAAAAAAACACAGTATATATCTCACCTTGGGGGAGGCACTGCATGAGCTGTACGTCAGGCTCAGAGCCACCTGGGCAGGTAGAGTGGCACTGTCCATGGAAGGAGTATAGATCTGCTCTGCACTTCACACACATGTTTCTGGTCACACACACCTCACAGCCTGCAGGACACTCTGAGACAGAAGGACACAGACATTTTACACTGTGCAGTAGCTTCCTGACGTCATGGTGAAGCGGATACATGCACGCTACAGCACTAAATTAATAACATGCAGTAGTGACAGTGTCCTAGAGCTGCAACAATGAATCAATTAATCAAACAATTATCAGTGAACTATTTTGATAATCGAATTATCGGTTTGAGTAAGTAAGTAAGTAAGTAAGTAAGTAAGTAAATTCCTTTATTGTCCCGAAACGGGCAAGTGTTTTGCAGCAACTGCTTCAACATTTAAAATACATAACAGGCAAACAAAGACATGGAGAGACAAAGGGACAAGGAACAGGGAACACAGCACTACAACAATGATGGCAGGTGAAAAGCAACAAGCCACTATAAAAATCCAGAAGAAGATAAAAACAACAATCGATCAAAATCTAAAAATACATGGACATGACCATAATAAATAAATAAATAAAAGTGCAAAAACAAAGTGACTGCGTGACTACCTCCTTTTCCCCGCATTAAGGAGGGTGATAGCTGTGGGGGTGAATGAGTGTTTGTATCTGTTGGTTCTGACTGGGGGGAAGCTAAAGCGGGTGCCAGAGGGGAGGAGCTTAAAGTGTTGATGAAGGGGGTGGGAATGATCAAACAAGATCGAATTTGCCTTCTTCACCACCTGCCTGTGTGGTTTGAGTAGTTTAAGGAAAAAAAAGTCCATATTCTCTCATTCTAGCTTCTTAAATGTGAATATTTCTGGTTCCTTTGTTACTTTACAACAATACATGAGTATCTAAGACATTTGAGGACATCACCGTGTGGTTTGGGAAACACTGATTGACATTTTTCAACATTTTTTTTAACATTTTAAAATATTGACCTAAAACTAATCGATTAATCGTTTACATAATCAATGGATTAATCGATAATGAAAATAATCGTTAGTTGCAGCCCTACAGTTACCCACCTGTGCATTCTCGCAATGCCGCATTTGCCGTCAGCCCATTTGGACAGCTTTCATCACATTTTCCTCGTAATAGAAAGTGGCCCTGACGGCAGCGAGTGCAGAAATTTTCACCAAAGCAGAAAGCGCAGTCCTCTTTGCATCCTGTGCAAAAAGAGTGAACTGTAGTCAGTGCAGAGTGACCACAGCTTCAGGACACCAAAAGATGTTGCTCTTTTATACACCCTTCTTAGCAGAGAGGGTATTTTTAAAATCTTTTAGCGTAAACTCAAAGTAGCTTCAAACATAATTCCACTGCTCTGGGGCGGTGCGTGGCGCAGTGGTTAAGGCGGCCGCCCCATGTAGAGACTACAGTCCTCAACGCAGGCGTCCCCGGTTCGAGTCCCGCGTCGGGCAGACCTTTCCTGCATGTCGTTCCCCCTCTCTCTGCCTCCCCCTTTCCTGTCTATCTCACTGTGCTATCGAATAAAGGCAAAAACGCCAAAAAAATATACTTAAAAAAAAAAAAAAAAAAACATAATTCCACTGCTCTAACATGTGTTCATTGCTACCTACTGGTACAGGTGTTGATTTGTGGCGAGCGCATGCCATAGTGACCCTGGGGACAGGAGGACAAGCAGCTGCCCCTCTGCCTCATCCCGTGCAGCTCCAGGTGGAAGAAGAGGCGAGGTTTGCAGGACAGACAGCCATTCAGGGTCGAGCACGATGCACAACCTGCTGGACAGAGTCTGCTCACTGAAGAGCTACCTGTTATGGATAAGAGGTAAGTAAAGATATAAACACAGTAGTGTGTGTGGGAGCATTACTACAGTAAGACAGAGTAGAGTTTAATCTTTCCATGTTCGTGGAAGTGAAATACTCCATTCTCTATGTAAAGAACTAAATTACACAGACAATTTAGCTCATAGACAGGCTGTGAGATTGGTAGTGTCAGTGTGCAAATGGGTAAAACTGATAGAAATCTATGACAACATTGTTCTCTGAAAGCTGAAAGAAGAGACTTATTGTCTGCACATGTTGTGTCTACTGTTTAGTATCTTCAACAAGAAAAAATAACAAAAAGTATGAAACATTTCACAACAGCAGCCATGTCAAAGCAGTACTGGAGCAGCGGAGAAGATGAGTTATGCTCAAAAACTTACGTCTGTGTCGCAGACTCTTTGTGTTGTCGAGGCCTTTTGGAAGATTCATGAAGTGCAGAATCCAAATTAATATTGGTATCGGCATTTTCCGTCAGCGTCAGCACAGCATTGGGTCAGCAAAGACACTTGGCATCACATCCCAAATCCCTTGTGGTACGTTTGTTTTAAATAAAAAATGATAAATAAACCCGTGAATTTCACCATGAAATTCATTCAGCTGGACCCATGTAGAGACTCCAGTCTGGATGAGACAGCAGTCGAGCGCAGAAATGTTTTCTTGAGGAAAAACCCCATGTGCATTCCATGAGATCACTCAAGCCGGCAGAATGCCATGAAGAATGCAAACAGAGGAGAAACCATCATATGACAGTCGAGACCCAGAGCTGATGTAAAGTTTGGGTTGAGCTGTGCTGCTGTGAACCGTCTTCCTACAAAGACACACACACTCCCACCCTCCTCTCCTGTGTTTTACTCCTCACTCGACCCTCCTCCTGATCCATTATCACATCCAGTGTCTGTTGCCCAGTACACAGACTGTGACTGATAATACTGCCTTGTCTGCATGATAATATGACTCATTTAAAACCATCTCTCTGCTAACCGATCTTCTCAAAACAGTGCTTTGCCTTTTGTTACATCACTGCATCTGGTGAAGGGGGGGGGGACATTTGTCTGCACTCCCGAAATCTGACTTTAACTTACGAGCAGGATTTAGTGGCATCACAGCTGGAAGGACAATACTGATCCAATCAACGACTTACACAAACATGATGTGGAAACCAGTGGAATTCAGTAAAATACTGAAGGAGCAGATGTCTCGTATGAAGTGAGAGATATTGTATGCAGCAGAGAAACTTTTAAAATGAAAAACATTCACATGATCAATACATTTGACATTTTGAGATGTGATTTTAAGAACTTTAATATTTAATGGAACTTCCAAAATAATATTATTTTTCAAAGAGTCAGCTCTTTTAAATGTTATAATATAGTCAGACGATAATAATATTATCTAAATTCTCAAAAAGAAATAGATGGCTATTTGACAAACATCATGATATTTTCATTATTTAAAGTTATTTAAAGCTTGGCTTTAATCTTTTTAAAGGGGAACTATGCAAGCCCGGTCGCTTTTTCACTGTTTTGCTAAACATTAGCACGCAAACCTTGAAGAACAACAACAGGTGGTTGATACATTGTGCATCTATAGATATGACTGTGGTACATTAACTGCACAAACCCCTCTAATCCTGCTATGTCACATCTTTAAATAATTGGCAGATCCAATGGTACTGTGGGGTGAGTGTGTGACTGTGAAAACAAAATTTTTCATTTGGTTCTATTTAAAATGAAAAAAGTCGTGGCTATGCTTTTGAAGCTTTCATCACAACGTCAACACCAACTTTTTCTCCCGCAGGCTGGTTGAAATGATGAAATAACTCAGAAAGAAAAATTGCAATTCCCATGTACCGAACGTTTTCATATTTAGCTCAACTTAGCTACGAATGGGTTCTTTATGTTTTCAATTAAGAAATGAGTGAACAGAGTTCAGGAAATGAATACCAAAAATATAGAGGGAGTTGACTACGTCTGAATGAGAACACAAAACTAAAGAACTGAAGGTGTCAGAAAGGATCGATGATTCCCATAAAACCACCAGGTGCTGAAAGCTTCAGTCCTCCAGAGGATTTGTTGTTTGGCATCCCCGGTGTGTATCATCGTCTGTTTTGGGAACGCTGCGATTCTTCTTCCATTTCTTCAGAACCCATTTGAACTCTCCAGTGTTTCCTCTTGTGGAGAAAGTTTTTCCTGGAATTGGTTTTCCTCCACGATCCATGAAACCTGTGGTCTCAAGATCCTGTCAGTTCTTATGGCATCAACAATTCCAAAAAAGGCTAACTTTAGCGATATTCTTCAAGATTATTTCTAAATGACATGTCATTTTGTTTTTAGGCTGATATAATCCTATTCCTGAAGAAGAAAGAAACCGTGGCACGCTCGAAACCCAGGAAACCATGTGCTCCTTATTAAGGCAGGCACAGCAAGTGATCAAAATAACATCTCTGCCAAGATGGACTGCCATGCTTTCTAACTTCTGGACTTCTCTGGAAAAATGTCAAAAAAAGGACCCAGCAGGACTTCTGCAGTGGGCTACTACAGTGGAAGTGATTTATCTGAGAAAGATGAGAGTTAAAAGACACACAGCCAGATAGAGGAGCTGGACAGGGTTATGCTGGCTGGCTTAAATTGTCAACAGGTGCTCAAACCTGTGCTCTGGACAGGCAAAGCAAGGCTGGGCTACTTCTTTATTTCTTAAATGTAAGTAAGAGGAGTATGTTTTTCAAATCGCTCAAGAAAAGAGCAAACCTACAGAAACGGACAAGAAAATACCCAAGTGGAGCTTGTGGATGTGCTGCTACAGAACAATATCATCCATCATTCTACATGCAGTAGATTTATAGATAAGGCTTTGACAGCTGAGCACATATATAACAGGAGAGTGGAAAGAGGTTTAACTCCCTCGCCACTGAAAAGGACTGATGGCCATTTGAGATTTGGGAGGAAACAGTCAAACTCTTTGGGATTGAGCGTGAATCTGTGATAACAGAAGAGCTGGACAGGGACTGGTGAAAGAGAGGTGTGTCTGGGGTCATATGTCAACAGGGAGGGGCTCTACAAACTAGTAACATCCCCTCAACCTGACTTGGAACATAAATATAACATGGCTAACCTCAGTGGGGTGCCAGATCAGATTCTTGAAGAAAATAGCCACGGTAGGCAGAGGAATGTCAGAACCACCAAAAACAGAAAGAAAACAAAAAAAAAAATCATTATAGAGGTGAACAGCAAGCAAAGAAGACATCATCCTTGGATTGATTTTCAAATTAATGATTTGCTGTTTTAATACGTGTCAAGTCTCAAAAAGGATAAATTCTGAAAGGGTTGTTCAAAATTCCACTATAATGTGAAACAGAAAGCACCCGCCGCCGAGGTTCTGGTGGAAAAGATGATTCATTGGCAGGTTCATAAAAATGTAACACATACAGTATGACCGAGCAAAAGATGAACAATCTCACTTTGACCTTTTCAATGCTCAAACACCTACAAAAGGCAGATGATAACACTGTACGACAAGACAAAAAACAACACTGAATAATAAAAATAAAAGGTTAACGCATATAGGTAAGGTGTGTGCAAGGATGACAGCCAGATTTCACAAACTGTTGTCAGTTACAGTTCACACGACTGAACTTGCAAACAGGCTCTTATCAGCGTCTTTTAACAGGTAAGCTGGATGTTCCCTGTTGAGTAAATCCAGGTCATGCCATGCATCTAGTAGCACGGGTAGCGCAACGATAAGGAATGAACAGGACAGCATCAGAGCACACAAATAAGATATATAGCGTGAAAAGATGAGGAATTTGGAAAAAGGGCTGAGCCAACATTCAGCGAAGAAGCTGTGTGGCCTGCAGCTTAAAAAAAACCAAGCATGACGGATGATAAACAGAAGTGAGGAGATCTGAAAGTACAGAATAGGCTGAAACATCCATATCTTGAAGAACTGTGTTTTTGATAAAGGTTGTTCAGTCTGATCTCAAGCACACAGGTTTTTTACATTGGCTTGCTGATGTGAAAGTCAAGATAATGGTGGCAGCAGTCAAAGGTGTTGTTTTTTAGCATTGGAGGTTGTGGGTCTGAGATAAATGAGTTAAATATTATTTGTCATAAGCCTCGTTATATGATTAAGAAGAATTTAATCAAGAATAAAAAAAAAAAAGGAATGACAGGAATTTTAGCATTTTATTGCATAATTACAAAAACATAAAGTTAAATTTCACAGCAAAGAAAAATGATATAGGCTATGTTCTAAAAAGAAAAAAAAAAAAACATTTCTCAGCTTTATTACAAAATTAAGTCCAAAAAAACAAAAATGATGGACTTCACTGTCTTCATCCTCTTGCTTTTTTCAGTATTTTCTATGAAGAAAAAAAAAATTGTAAATCTACTTCCCGTTCAAAATGTTAAAGATTAGTAAGTATATTAGTGAGCAAAAACATCAAAAAGGACTAACTAGTGATAGGAATTAGTTGTATGAAAAAGGGGGGGATGCATATTATCATTGCACGTTATTTTTATCAGATTTTTAGTGATGACGATGATGAATGTGTTTTTTGTTGGACCTGGCATGAAACGCTTCCTTTCCTTGTAGTCTGGTGCATGTCTATAACAGCACTGTGTCTATGCCTCAGCAGAACTACATGGCAGCTCCTGTGATTTCAATGTTGCATTTGGCTACAGTGCCAATTTAAATTGATCCTGCAACGCTAAAACAAGTATTTTGAACGTGTATGTTTCAGTCT
Source organism: Trachurus trachurus (assembly GCF_905171665.1). Classification (NCBI taxonomy): domain Eukaryota; kingdom Metazoa; phylum Chordata; class Actinopteri; order Carangiformes; family Carangidae; genus Trachurus; species Trachurus trachurus. The sequence goes on from NC_139910.1 coordinate 21,049,044, forward strand.
TGTAATGTTACCGTTCATAAATGATTGCGTCTGAACAAATGTACTATACCGGTATGTATAAATTTGTGTGTTTTTTACATGAATGACAAAATGTTTGAGTCTTATTTCAGTTGAAAAGTAGGAAGAGATCCTGATACTCATCAGGCACCTCTAGCAGGCAACATGCAGTTATTGATTCTACTGAGTCTTTGACTCTCCATCATTTTTTAAGAGGATTGTACAGGCTCAATTAGTTAGACTTGATCAATGACCTCAGGGTTGATCGGTGGCAGCAATTAAAAGATAATCTCCAACTATTCTAATGACTGTTAATTCCTTAGATAATTTTGAGCAGTTTCATTAGTTTTAATCTCTAATGTAAATGTGCAAATCCTCGATAGCAAACTGAATCTGAACAAACTAGGCTAATCAAGCATTTACGGGCAGCACTTAGTATCAGAAAACAGTGAAGAGCATTTTAATTATAATATGCTGACATTTTGTAGACCAACCGATTTAAATTGCTAAATATATCAGAGTAATTAATAATGATAATAATCTCGACCAGCGGTTCTCGTCGGAGATTTTTCAACGTACAACTATTTTCAAGTGGCCTCGCGTGTCAGTCATTTACGGTTCTAATCTAGTAGAATACATCCAGGCTACAGTTTAGTTGTTAGTCATTCAGCCAGCCAGTGGATAACTTACACTAACCTTGGAAACTGCTTTCACATGCTGGGCTCTGATCGTCGCCGATTTTTCTTCAAACGCCTGGGCTTTCGCCTCCTCTGCCAGGTTGTTCAGGAACAACAGCGTCAGCAGCTCAATCTGAGGAAAACAGTTTGTTACTGGTGTTATTTTAGCAACATTAGCCGTAAACAAAGCCACCCCCCGGTTTGAACTAACGTTAACACGGACGGTTTCTTACCATCGCCTCCGACGCCGAGCCCATATTTACGTCACCCTTCGCCTTCGCCTTTATGGTGCTTTTCAGTCTTGGTGCCTTGTTGAGCATTTTGACAAAATCTTCGGTGCGAAACAAATGTTCACACAAATATTCCTTCTTTTCCGAAGCAAAAGTTTGTTTACGTTTTCCTATTTCCCGCTTCTCTGACTTCCGGTGTCAGTCTTCTTCTTCTGGGCTTTTCGTGCCGCTTACGTCAACGTTTGTTGCATTTCTGCCATCTACCGCTTTTTGTCATTTCTATAATTTTAGTAGGGAAACTAAAACGTCATGTCCAGACCGAAGACAAAAAAAAACGTCAAATTATCCTTTCCGATATCTACATAAACAGAAGAAAATCTACTGTCCGGGATTTAAGTGAGTCATGTCTCTTTTCATCGACTTGTTGCTGTGATACCGCCACCCAGCGGCTGTAGACGTTGTTACATTAGCGACAAATAGTAATGGCGGCCTCCATGGAGACAGCAGCCGGCACGAGCAATATGCTGCAGTTTATGAAACTTATCGGGCAACTCAAAGTAAGATTTCTCTCCAAACTCAGGTCATCTTTATGGCGACGTTGTGCTCCTTCAAAAAATGAATATTAATAACTCTGACCGTGAGACTGGGCTCAGTTTGTCAGTTCAAAGTGTTTTACTGGTGCTGCTGTTAATAGGCTACAGTAAGAGGTTTGCCTCTGGCTTATTGAATGTGCAGCTCAGCATTCTCTCTCTGCAGCACACACACACACACACACACACACACACACACACACACACACACACACACACACACACACACACACACACACACACACACACACACACACACACACACACACTAAACTCACTAAATAAAAACATTATCGTTTAACATTTTTCCTAACAGTGGAAAGGTTCAAGACCTTTCAAATCTTTTGTTTTGTTCAGGTAACAGTGCATAACCTGAAAATACAATTTGATCAAAAACAAAGAAAAAGTAGTTGCAAATAAAAATTGCACATAAAGTGTAGACTCACTAATGGTGAAGTGAATCATGAGATATTTATTTCCATCTTCTCCCCCCTGTGTCTGTGATGACTTGTGTGTCTGGGTGATGTCACCTGTAGAGGGTCCCACGGACTGGCTGGGTGTACAGGAATGTTAAGAAACCAGAGAGTGTGTCAGACCACATGTACCGCATGGCCATGATGTCTCTGACCATCACTGACCCCACAGTGGACAAGGACAGGTGAGTCATACACACCACACTGCAAACTCTTCACTGCAAAATGAAAAGTGAGTTATTATCTACAGTCTGAGTAGAAAATCCACTGAGCAAATTATGAACATCCACAATAAACAGTGTCCACAATGAAGCTGTGACATAAAATGAGTTGTCTGATTGATTACCTGTCCGTCCTCAGGTGTATAAAGCTGGCCCTGGTTCACGACATGGCAGAATGCATTGTGGGAGATATCGCTCCGTCAGACAACATCAGTAAAGCAGAGAAACACAGGAGAGAAGAGGCAAGAGACCATCAGCACTGTCATTACACCCACACACAACAGAGGTCACTTGAAGTGTTAAATACAATACAACACTCTGTGTTGCTGACACTGTACTAGGTTGTATATTCTTTATGTGTCTTGGATTGGTCTGTAATATGAAGCCGTTGCTGTGACTGTCTTAACATCTCTCATCTCATAGGAAGCGATGAGACATCTATCAGGTCTTGTGCCAGACGAGCTCAAACAGGAGATTTACGGACTGTGGGAGGTAAGTAATGAAATTAATCTAATAGTCAGCAGAATTGAAATGAGCAGCATAACAAACACTTTGTTGTATCCACAGGAATATGAAAGTCAGAGCAGCCCGGAGGCCAGACTGGTGAAGCAGTTCGACCTCCTGGAGATGATCCTGCAGGCTCACGAGTACGAGGAGTTAGAGGGAGCGCCAGGAAGACTGCAGGAGTTCTTTGACTCCACCAATGGTGAGTCTGAAGTCTGTCGTGCTCTTCGCCTGTGTATTTCACCACCATCTGCTTCTCTGTGTTTCCCTCTTTTAGTTTTCTTATTATAAATCACATCCGTATTATATTGTTTTTTAGAATTGCAACAGTTATTTGATTGATAGACCAATCAATAACCCATAGTTGAACCTAATTCAAATGAGAAACTCTTTGTTTACCATTTCCCGTTACTAAAGTTTGATTTAATGGGTGACAGTTTTTTTCAATTGCTAACAAGCGTTAGTCAATACTGAAGCGACTTTTTAAAAACTCGTAGCTCAGTCCACATTTCCATCATGCATCTCAGCCAAACTGTTCATCTCACCTCCAAAACTCTTTCTCACCAACTAAACCCTTCATACATGTCTCAAAGTAAGCTCATTTATCCTCAATACTGGAAACAAGTCTCACTGGAAACAAACACGGTCACTCTGAGCACACTGAACTACAAAATACTAACACCAGAGAGCATTACATATAATACAGTATATTTTATCTTTGAGGTTTGAATGCTTTTGTTTATTGTAACAAGAATGAATCAGCAACACAGCATTTTGCTTCAATTACAGTATGTATTGTGATTCACAGTGTGTGTAAAATGGTAGATAAAAATGTGTGCCTGTCTTTTTTCTTTTTTTTTAACCTGTTCTCAGGTCGTTTCCACCACCCAGACGTTCTCCGCCTGCTCAGCTCCTTGAATGAAGAAAGAGGGCGCCACATGGCTAAAGCAGATGACACAAAGAATTCTGGGAACTCGCAGACCACTGGCGCAGTACCACACACGACTTGACACAAGTCCTGATTATAACACACACTTACACCTCATTAATCGGGGGGCGGGGCAGAGATACTGGACTGCAGCACACACGCCTGTGTTATATGATCACACATGAACAGATGTGAAGTTTGATCCACGCTGTCCTGTGAAGTACAGTATCACTGTCAGCATCTATAATAAATACAAGTGCTCTACCTGGTTCTATGTAAAACCTGCCAGATAATATACATATACAGTAGTTAAACATTTCTGTAAATGGATTAAAAATACAATAAAACCTATATAACTTTCACAGATGATGTGAAGAGAAATTAATACCAACATTTGGTAAACCAGAGGGATTTATTGCGCATTACAAATCCACTGGCTATGTTATTAAATGTATATTATGTGGCAGCTATTACATAAAAGGTTTATCCATAGAAAAAGACTGCACCATCACAATCTCCTGCAGCAGCATTCATTCACTTCTAATATGGTGGTAATGTGTTTTCTCACGGTACAGAGTGTAGAACATATTGAAAATCTGTATTGTTGGGAGTGATAACATGCTCAGTAACTCACAGCTTTGTTGAGAGAAAACAGTTACATTATTTTAAGTCAGTCATTTTTAAAATCTTCAATCTTAAGATGTTGCATAGACCTGGTTTGGTTTTTTTGGTCTCTGTGATCATTGTAAAACCAGTCGTCAGCCATGAGAAACAGTTATTTATAACAGTGTGTAAATAATTGTGAGAAAACAAAAGAATATGTTAAACACAGTTATTTTATTTGAATGTCATATTTTATGTCTTTAAGTGTTAGTTTTAGTAAAAGCTTTTGTAAAAAGGTTTTTCAACTTGTACAATTTTGATTTTGAGCCAAGAACAAACCTAAACTATAAACTGTAATACATTTTCCAATGACAGAACATGCATTACCTCAGTTATTTAGTAACAGGACAGAGCTGAAGAAAGAAGAAGAAAACACAATAAGATTTTTTTTTTCTATCTTTTGTGGCACCAACCTTCTGAAAGTGCAGTAACATCATGTGCTGGTTTTCAGGGTCACATTACAGCAAAGGATTGTATTACAGCATCTGTATGCAGCAGTTACAGCGTGGTGTTGTATTAATGTCACGTATTGTATATCTATCCAGTGAGTCAGCAAGTAACGGAAAAACTTTTCAGTCTTCTGGACCATTTCAAGTTGAAATCTCTTCAAATAACAGTTGTACTGTACCATTCTTTGGTTTTTCAAAATAAATGTCTGTGGTCTAGGCTGTCTTGTCAGCAGAGGATTTCTATATCCAGCATCAGATTTCATTTTATAAAGTTATAGTGGGATCATGAGAAAACCAAACCTGTCCTTCATCATCACATTTATACATGCCCTACTGCCCATACTAACCCTAACAGAATATAGTTTTGTCCATCTTTCACTGCACGTGGCACAGTGTTTCATTGCTCCCTATGGACCAGTTTGTCCTATAGTGTGAATGAACAGCCATTAGTGTGATCCAGCATTCAAACAGGCTGCAGCAGGTGTGTGATTCAGAGAGAGACTGGGTGCATTTGTGATGATGAAATATAAGTTACATCACATTACATACATGCTTCCAAGCTGTATGTTAAAATAATTCTTCATAAGATAATGAATTTAATTCATTTGACCTGAGCAAGCAATAGAAAGGACGTATTGACTAACTAATTTAAAATGATCAATACTTTCATCTCTGAGTTGCAACTATTGCATGAATTTACGGTAATCGATTAGTTCATTGAAGTATAATGAACTATGTTGATGAACAATTAGTTGTTATGTCAAACTTATTCGTTTAAGCAACAAGATGTTGAGATCTTATGGGTTTGTTTGTTTTTATTGTATACTATGGTAAACCTTTGGACTAATGGATGGATAAAACAAGAAAATAAATCATATATCTAAGACTGTTTAAAATCTTCTAAGGCCTTTCTCCTGAGGAAACTGAATTCAATGCCTTTTAAGACTTTTCAAAATATCTTCATGTAAAATCATTTATACTTCTATCATTTTTTACCCAGGATTTTTGGGTTGAATACATAAAAATACTAAAATGTAACATTAAAATGACAATTCCTCTAATATCAAACACGTATGTCCAATAATAACCTAAACATGTAATCTTATACTTTTTGGTATGAAGTTAAGAGTGGAAAATGTGTTGAACATTTATCGATGTTCCAGGTCTGAGGAGTTTACATAGCAGGAGGAGAAAGAAGGAATCAATATCCTCATGTTTTGCGTTCCAGCTGAGTTTTTTCCACTTGTGATGACAGGTTCAGCACTACATGAGCCAAACTATGCAATGTCCAACTTAAGTGACAGAGATACAAACCAGATACACTGGGGTTTGGTTTCTTTCTGCCTCCTGGAGCTGATTTTAAACCTGCTCATCTTCATATGTCATTGTTTTTCAACCAAAGGCTTTAATTTTTCTACTTGAACCTAATCTGATCAACATGTGGTTTTGGAGCTACAGGAGGGCAGGTGACATGTGACAAGAGCCCTTCAATAGATCAACCAAACCTGGGTAAAACATCACATGCTGTCAATTTTCTAGCTTTTTAGGGTTGCAGGAAATTCCCTCCGAGTGTTAGTGTTAGAGTCTATACAGGATTGTTTGTGTATTCAAACAAAAGTATTGTGTAATGTTTCAGTCAGAGCTTTGGGTAGATACGTGACAAAGTGCTGTGATAGAGCAGTGATAGAGTTCTGCTTTTTTTTTTTTTTTTCCAGTCCTGTCTCATGGTTGTGGATGCAGCTCTAACACGGCCTCTCGGGGTCGTCCGTCAAGTTGTTAGTGGGCGTGTCCTGAGAGCTGGCGTTTGCTGCAGAGGAGAGGACTTCTTCAAAGCTGCCCCCGGTCGACGGCCCTCCAACCTTTGTCTGGTATAAGAAAAACAAAAAACCTCATCAACAAATAGCTCTTCCTCTTATTCCTCCTCCTCCTCCTTGTCCTTGTTGTGCTGTGAATGGGCTCAAGGTGGCAGAGTTTTACCAGACCAACACTACAGTGTTTTTGGAGATATCTGAGCCTATATGTGAACGTTTCTGCAACAACTTTAGTTTTAAAACCATTTTTACTGTAGACAGGGTATTAAAACTGACCATTATAAAATCAGACAGAAGTAAGCAGCACAATATTGCTAAACATCAGGTCTATAAGGACTCTTTTTCTACACTGTAAGCCCATAAAGTATCACACTCACTGTGAGAATCAATAGCCAATGATTTTAAAATATCCTCAGTGTGACTTTAAAGCTTTGATTGAGTGTTCAGCAGCTAACACACTGTCTTTGAAGAGTTTTGGTTATTTAATAGGATTGAACTACTCAAAACATTATGCACACCTCCAGAGGCTGACAGGTGCGTTGGCGAGGACCAGAACGGCCAACAAACTGAAACAGAGGAAGCTACAGCACACTGTCTTGACTTGCAAGATGTTTAACGTTGTTCTTTCATTAAACATCATACTGTATGCTGGAGCTTCATCTGGTTCAGATTATTTAATAATACAAATTCCCTCTCACTCAAACACACACACACACACACTGTTTACCTTGAGAGTCGTCACTGTAGTCTCAACTTTCTCCTCAAAAGACTTGAAGCTGGGGGAGTTTCTATGACAACAAATAAAAAAAGAATAGTTTACTATAATGTACTTACATCTCAGTTACTTTCTGAAATAATAAATATAAAGCACTGACAAGAACACTACTAAGCACTGTCTGTTAGACTTAATATACTGTAATTATGACCAGATATTACTCTGTATATGTATTTTCTGTATTGACATACATGTAAAACTTGACCTTAAGGTAATGAAGGCAATTAAAAACAATACAAAGGGAGGGAAGAGGGAGGAGGTCAGATATTTTTTCTTTCAAAATTTTATCATTCAGCAGCACATTAATGTACATAAGAAATATAAGCAAATAACTCAACCTTAATTTAAATAAAAACTCAGAAATAGAAAGTGGAAATTCTGGTATAAAACGGCAAAAAAACAAAACAAAAAAACAGCAACACACACATACGGAGCAATCACAGGCTGGTTACCTCATGGTGGGCATGCTCATAGACTGTCTGAGAGAGTAGCTGTCCCCAGAGAGCATGGTGAGAGAGGAGTTAATGATTAGCACAGGCTGTAAATTCCGCCCCCCCTACGTGGGGTTAATAAAGGTCATCTTATCTTACGCACATACACACAACACACAAGCACAAAGCCAGGGTAAAGCTGGCCCACAGAGCTAGCTGGAGAAAGCATCGTGTCTACGGTATGGAGGAGATGGAGGAGGAACTAGGACGATACAGCAGCAAGGTAACAAGTGGTTCTGCAGGGAAACTTGAGCGTAGGTAATCACTCACACAGAGATAAGGATGAACAATGATTGATGTCATAACTTGTCATAATCAGTCTCAGATCAGATGGAAAAAGACAGTCAGCTGTGGTAGCTCAGCTTTAGCACTCTGCTACAACTTGTGCATGGAAGTTCATGACACTGTTTGTTCACATGATTCATTGGGACAATTCATTTGGGTTCATCAGAAACCAAACTCAATTGGATCTGGTTCCGTGCCGAGACGATCGAGCACCTGACCTGAGATCTGCCGTCCTCCATCCACTCAACAGGACTCAGCTGACTGCCTGCCTGCTCGGCTGTACAGTCCATACTGTACCAACCAGTTAGAGATCTATTGAGTTAAGTCTGCTTTGTTTGGGAACAACTAATGAGGCATAATCTGCTGTGTGACTCTTACCCTATGGAGTTGGACCTTGGGAAGCATGGAGGAAGATTGAAAACATTATAATTTCAAAAGAGCTCATTAGTATTAATGTTATTAGTACAAACTATTTCTCTATAAGAAGTAAACTGCCACTGGTATTAATGTTGTTTTGATTTCAGTCTTCACCACAGGGAAGCAGCCACATCTGTTAGTGGGAAGTAAACAACAATTCTGCGAACCTGTGGGGAACCAGATTGTATTGAACTGTACAAGTTCTGCTGAAGTTCAACACCACAAACAAACGCACAAAAACACAACCTTACACACAACCCTGAGCCACTATCTGTTCCCACACATAAACACACTGCAAACACAGGAATGAAGGGTTTAGTTGTTGCAAGAAAATCACACAGAATTTAAAAACAGTTGCACAGAAACACTATGGAAAAGACAAATATTTGATGTCTGTTGTTGTTTCTGAGAAACACAACAGCAGAAATTATTCCAGAGATGAAAAACATCCTTTCTGTCGATTTATCCAGTGGTTCATTCATTACATAGGAGGCTCACCTTCCATCCAACTGTGACTTTTAACTTTATATCAGATACGTTGCTTTTATTTGTATATTAGACATAAACAATATCGAAATCTATTAATCACACATACTATTATTATTATTGAAAGTGAATTATTCATTAATCCAAGAGGAAACCGTGTCAATGATAAAACAAAATACATGAGAGGAAATGGGATAAATTAACTTATTTCTTTAGGAATTAAACATAAGACAGAAAATGATTGATGGGACAAAATCACATGCAAGAACTCACTTCAAGCGTATCTACAGCAGGAATTTCAAACATGCTTACTGTTTACACACACACACACACACTACATACCTCCGTGGAAACAGTAACTCTAGACCAACCATGCTGGAATACACCAAAAATAACACATTGTGTTTCCCTTCTTTCCAAAATCACATGGAACAGTTTTTTTTTTTTTTTTTTTACCAGGAATGACTGAAGGCATTCTGTCTTTTAAAACACACCCTTGATCATCATCCAATCAGACGACAGGTCAGTGCTGTGAGAGGCACCGACCGTCACTACAAATGACAGCCTTGAAGTTACTTCAAAAATCACACATCATGACTAACAGAAATAAAATAAAACCTCTTTCTACTTCGATGAGCAGACGTTTGCTGTACGGTTACATGTTGCTGTTGTCCGCTGACCTTCAAAAGCTTTCCTTGACAACACTCTCACAACACAACAGGTCACACGGGCCCACTCATTGCAGCTTTCTGGTCTCGTCTCACACACACGGATGCTCTTTTTGTTTCATACAGAGCAATACAGACATATGCATACGTCTGTGTCTCAGACAGAGCAGCACAGAGCATTAGAGAGACAACAAGAGAAAGAAAGTGGCTGAGGGAGGCAGACTTTACTCTAGTCCTCCGGCTCCGACAGAAAGCAGCTTAAAGTGGTCTTACATAATTTCAGCCTCCTCTGAACTGGACAGAGCCAGAGTCAGAACTCAGAGATGGAAAGCATGAATAAAAACATGTGGAGCTAGGTAACACTGTGGACTCATTGGTGCTGGATTAAACTGGGTTGGTTTGTGCAGATGAGCTGATAATGGGACCATAAAATGCACAGCTAGGACGGCAAAAGACACTTGAGTATGAGGGTGACACATTATGTTTAAAGGGATATTTCGGCATTTTGGTATATTCGCCTATTGCCATAATCCCTATTAGTCTTAGGAGTAGTGCTGTGTTCGAAACACGTCGGAACTCGGATCTTTCCCACCCAGTTGAAAATTCTAAGCTTCAACTTCACAGCGCACCAGCTCAGAATAACCAAAAACATGGCCGACCAAGTCAACAAACTTTGCATTCAAAGTGCTTCACGGAAGGCATTTTTTTGGCATTTAAATGCATTTGATTGATGTTTTACCGTTGATGGTGTGGTTCTGCACGGGTGCAGATTGTTGTGTGACGTCAGACAACTGATTCTCGGAGAAGATGGGGTGCATTTTTTTCTCCGACTTCAGGTGGCGTGCACTTTTTCAGGTCGGAGATCGGAAAGATCCGAGTTCTGACTTGTCTTGAACGCAGCATAGGTTCATTACCTTTAATTGTCAGTGCAAGCTGTTTTTAGATCAGCGGAGCAGAGATGTGAGCTGCTCAGATACAAAACGGAGGCGCACAGTATTTCCACGTTTCCCTCATCAAACTAAATACACAATCCAACAACTCCAAAACGCTCTGGTGGACAAGTTGTGACCTGCACATTCACCACGCTATGAAATAATAATAACGTACAGCATAATTATGTAACATTACGACACATGAAGCAAATACTAGGAACTACTTGCGCTATAGGGATTATGGCAATAGGCAAATTTGCCAAAATGTTGAAATATCCCTTTAAAAGAGACCAGGACTAAAGCCACAAGAACGACGCAGAAATTTAAAAAGGCATTCATGGCATGTGTGTGTGAGAAGGAGAAAAATCCAACATCTAAATTGATTAGCGTGCCATGCCAACTGAGCTCACTTTACAGTCACCGATTTACTTTTGGTCAAAATCCAGTGTTTGTGTGAGAGACGATCAGTCACAGAGACAGACAGCTGATGCTGTTAGGAGGTCGGGGAGAGGGGAGCGGTGATGAAATGAATGGGACAGTGTGTTGTACCTCATGTCTCCAAACTTCCTGGTGAGGGCGGTGCCCAGGGTGCTGAAGGCTGCTGAAGTTTTCTGTCCGGCTGTGGACAGCGTCTCAGACGTCTTCTTGTAACTGGCACACACACACACACACACACACAACAGGTGCATTACACATACAGTACTTTGTTCCTATTTCATACATGTATGCATGTATGCAAGTTGAGCTCAAATTACTCTTTTTTGTGATCGCTATGACCCGTTTGTCAATACTTTAACGTACATCACACCTAAAACAGTTAATTTCATCCCCAAAATCACAGGGTAACTAAACACATACGCACATTTCTAAAATACAATAACGCACTAACACAACTCACAAAACAAAAACACTGACACAGGTTGTCTTCCAACAGAAACATTTAGTCAGTCACAGCACAGTGTTTTGTGTTGTAGTTTTTTTTTAACCTCTCTACATTTTGCTTTTGTTGGGTTTAGTAAATGCAGGTAGGTTGTTAGTGAACAACCTATCTCAGAGAACCTTTGCAGAATGAACACTTTACAAAAAAAGAGCTTAAAGATTTTACGTTCGGCTTTGAACATGAGGTTTTCTGTTTTGACAAACAGTGTGAAAGCAATTGAAAATGTACCAGTTAACATCTACTGTTTTTGTCTCAGTTGAGCTTGTGTGTAAAGGAAATTAAAACAAATTTTAAATGTGTTAAATGTATGTATCTTGTGTCAAAAGAACAAGAAATGTGTTAATTGTACAGCCCACACAGGCTGATGTTGTGCTAGTGTGACAAGTTTTGAAAAAGCGTTGAAAGTATGGAACAATGGGTCATAGCGATGGTAAAAAAAAAAAAAAAAAATGTACTACTGTACTCAGACACACACCGATGTGTAAACAGATCATTGTAATAAACACACATACACAAACTCACAAACTGGTCAAATCAATGTACGTTTGTTCATTAGCCTCATCAAAGGGACGTGTTTCATAACACCATCAGCTGTCATCATGATCTCACACTGTATTACATCTGACGCTCTCATTTTCAGTGTGTAACAGCCGTTTAACCTTTTACCATTTCTCTTCAGGAAATCACAACTTCTCTCTTACAGTGCTGTACAAACGTGCGCACACACCAAGCTCTTCTGTGTGGTTCCTCATCACCGCCACAGTACTGCCCCTCAGAGAGCCATAGGCTGTGAATAAAGATGAACGTAGCCTCTGTGAAATCACCCACAGGTTTCCAAAGAGCAGTTTTGAACCTCTGAGATCTCTCTACCGCTAATGGGAAAATGAGCAAAGAGGAGGGGTGTGTGTGTGTGTGTGTGGGGGGAGGCCAGACTTCACTCATCCACCTGTCACTCAAAGCACCATGCCCTCAATTATATGCAACTTTAAATCTTTAAAATACGGAAACGGGTGAGTTAAATAAAACTTCAACCCCTGTGAAGTCGTTATGAAGGAGGAAATTAGCCATGGAGACCAAAACATGTTGATTTCTGACCAGTTGATTTAACCTGAGAGTCGATGTTGGCTTAAAGCCCCTGTACAGACTTTTCATTTAGTGTTGATTCTGGCGGCCCCTGTGGACGAAAGCGCCGGAATGAAGACTGCATTTCCCACTGTCATGAAGACGTTTGTCTGGCCGGCTCATGTAGATTTGTTTTGGAAACGTCGTTTAGCAGCGTAATGTATCTATTCGTATCGTTTCGTCAGTGGTCCGACCCGACCATGCCTTCCAGAGGTATAGAATTAGACTACTTAGAATTAGCGTATCTTCACACTGATGGGCTCATTTGCTGTTGTAGGTAACAGAGACATATCAGCAGAAACCAGAGACTTTTGCGTATCCAGTTAAAAGCTCCGTACAGGGGCTTTAAAGAGCTGCAGTGTTTGGTCCTCCTGTCAGGACCGTTGTATAGGGGAGAAAGGTGATGATAATCCTAGGGGCCCAGCGCCCAGTAAAAAACCCCAGTAGTCTAATCTTTGAATGACAGAATTATTCTGCATAAGACCCTAATTAATACTCATAGCAGTGGCGGCTGGTGACTGAAAAAATTAGGGAGGACAGGAGGAACACCAGTCCACGGCCTCATTTTATTTTATAGCACTACTTCTCCCTACTTTATTATATTCAATGAAAATTAAACAGTAAAACAATGTCTTACAAGATTTCTTAAAAACAACATAATTTTATTAAATCTTACTGTTTTCAGATTAACACAGGCCTAATGAAAAAGACAGAGCCATGATCTTGGATGTGGGATGTAAAAAAAAAAAAAAAGCAGGCCAGTGTTCAACACCTGTAAATGCCACAGTGGGGATTTACACCCTCTGATTTAAAAAGGAAAAACAAAAACCATGAAAATCTGTAATTATTAATAACAAAACAAAGTGTTCCACTCAAATTACATACATATTTGGCTTTTACCTCTTAGATATAGCTATGCTTTTACCTGAGCTGATGGCGGAGAAAAAAAAAAAAAGTCCGGTCGTGTCTTTGTTTACCCTCCAGCTGCCCAGGTCACGTAACTGAAAACTATTAACAATCTCTCTGACTGCTTCTCTCTGATATCTCCTAACAGTTTATCCAGAAATCTGCTGATATTTCCTTTCAAATCGATGCCAATATCTCTGAAAACTCCGTATTTCTTGTGCTAGGAGCAGCAGCAGCACGGCTGGGAGTGAAAGTTTGGCGCACATAGCAACAGTAACCAAGGGGGGTTGGAGAACTGTCATTGGACCAACCTGCTGTCAATCTTGTGTTCTGATTGCTGATTGGTACAGAAGAGCCTCCTCCGTCATGACGTCATTTTACGTGTCTTAGCCAATCACAGGTCAGGATGAAGACATCCTAAATGCATTGAGTCAATGGAAGAAGATCCCGCCCCGAGGCCAGTTAGGGAGGTAAAAATCTTGCCACCTCCGTAGAGCCCCCACCTTCCTGCTCCCTGCTCCTCACACAGCCTGCTCTGTCTCCTGAGCCTGCTGGCGGCGCAGTTGAGCCGTTTTAAGTGGATTTTCTTCCAAAAAACAAACTTTTTTTATGATAAAATACATATATAATATTTTATAAATTATACTGAGATTTGGTAATGATTTATTTCAACCAGTTACTCTTTCTTAAATAAAAAATAAATTTTCCTTTTGCCTCTCAAAAATAGAGGAGGACCAACCTCCTCTGCCTCAATGGACCAGCCTCCTCTGACTCATAGTAATGCTGCATTAGCATCAAAACAAAGTAGGCTAAATAAAAAAAATGATAATACATACATAGTCTAAGAAAAAAAGTGGAAAAGTCAGGGGCCCACTTTAGTATTCTTTCAGGGGCCCAGAATTCTTAGCAACGGCCCTGACTCCTGTGTTTCATTTCTCAGCCACTTGCTCTTCAGTTCCCTCATCTGTCTTTTTTTTTTAATCCATAAACTCTTGTCTTTTTACTTTCGTGGCATCAAGCCTCTGTGTCTCTCCTGCTTCTTCCTCCTGCGGTCACACTGCTGCTTCATTATAGATGAGGATGGAGGCTGCGTGTGTAAAGTGATCTTCAGGCTCGAGTGTAACTGAAGAAGAAGGGAGGTGTGTAAATTCCATCCTGCTGCTCTTCTCTGGATCCACACCTCAGCACTGAGTGCCTGATCAGGAAATTAGATCATTTTTCTTCACAATAAAGTACTAAAACACGTGAACTCTTCTGAAATGAGCCTCTGTGATAAACATTTCTTTCTAATCCAACATTAAAAGGTGAAGCTGTTTACTAGATTGTGGTTCTGTTTGGTTGGGAAACGAACACGCGGAGCACAGACCGGAGAGGGCACGTGAAGCCAACTGGTGGAAGGTCAACGGTGGCCCTCGGCGCCGTTTGATGTGTTTTAAATCAGATTCATGCTGTCTGTTACGGTGAGCGCAGCTGATAACAAGTCACTCACATGCTGTGCTGCTCATGTCTTTTTAATTAGGTTTTCTGATCGCTCTGTTTCTAAATGAGCCTCAGTTAGGAGGATGTTATAGCCGGATGAATACCTGCTCTTAATGTGTCTGTTTACTCTCTTTGTGTTGGTCCTGTAAAGGCCGACAGTGTTGACAGCAAACAAAGAAGCCAGTCTGTTAGGTGTTGCTGTTTTTACCCTCGATGTGACACTCAAAGACACACTTTCTCCCTTCAATTAAACCTACAAACTCTTCATCTGTCTTGAACTTGTATCACGAGATTCACGCTTACACACACACACACACACACACATTGAACTTACGCTACGGAGCTCTGCATGTCATGCCAGCCTCTGCTGAAGTTGTTTTTAAGCTCGCTCAGAGGAGTGATGCCCAGTTTCTGTTTGAGATCTGCGTGCTGCTTCTCTTTGGACGACAGAACCTGCTTCAGTGTGTTGATCTCTTCCTCCAGCTGGACACACAAACACAAACACAAAGAGCAATCAACCAGCGCTCATTCTTTTACTGTCTCTGTACCATCAAATTGTGTGTGTGTGTGTGTGTGTGTGTGTGTGTGTGTGTGTGTGTGTGTGTGTGTGTGTGTGTGTGTGTGTGTGTGTGTGTGTGTGTGTGTGTGTGTTCATACTTTAGCCAGTTCTTGCTGGATCTCCTCTCTCTCCTCCTCTGTCATGAGGGAGTTGTTCAGGTTGACCTCTGACGCCATATCCTCATCAGCCTCTCTCAGCGGGTCTGAGTCCAGAAAACCTGCATGAATTATTCACACACATGGTGACGTGTTCATGGATGCACCTGAAGGTGACACATGTTAGGTCCATTCAAAGAAAAAGATACATTAAAACAGAAGTAAGTGATATATTTGTGTTAATATAAGTCTTAAATAGTTATATCTTCCGACAGCAATCACTTACATAGAGTGTTTGGACCGAAACACGGGTCTGTCAGTCCCTCTGCTCTGCTCTGAGCCGAAGAGAAAACATTTATCGTATCCTACAGTTTTTATCCAATGAGGAGAGAGAACGGCATGCAGGGCTGTGTGTGCAGCCAAGGAACGCCGTGAATGTGGCGACGTAGGGACGAGGACTGTTATGGTGCGTTCAAGGAAACTCGTAGACTCGTGTTTTTCCGTCCTGTGAAGTTGTATCAGTTTGATCTGGTACGAGTTCACGGGTCGGAAGTTACGAGTGGCCGTTATAGTGACTTTCACCGGTAAAACAGGTCGGAAAAACACGAGTGGGTTGCCTGGAACGCTACAAAGTCGTAAGTTGTGACTTGAAGCTGTAATTTACGATTTCAAAAGCCTGCCTGGAACGCAGCATTAGCCAAAACGACCGGATCACTCACTTCTGCTTTAAGTAAATGAAAATAACAATTTGACTTAAAAAGTGCAAAGGATTTAGGCAGGTGTGGAAAAAAAGATGAATGCTTCTTTTTTTCATCAATTAACAAAATGCAGAGAATAAAGAGACAAGAATCCTAAATCCAATCAATATGACAACCCTTTGCCTTCAAAACAACATCACTTCTTCTAGATAGGTACACCTGCACACAGTTTTTGAAGAACCTGGGCCGGTGGTTTTTTCCAAATATCTTGGAGCTCCTCAGATCCTTCTGTCTCTACATGTAATCCCAGACAGACTGGATGATGTTGAGCTCAGGGCTCCGTGGGGGGGCGGCCACACCATCACTTCCAGGACTCGTTGTTCTTATTTATGCTGATGATAATTCTAAATGACACTGGCTAAATGTTTGGGGTTGTTGTGAATAAATTTGGGTCCAATCAGATGGTATTGCATGATGGATATTAAGCATTCTGACCTACAGTAACAGCATTTTTTCACGCCTGCCTAAAACATTTGCACAGTACTGTGTGCAGTCAGTCAAGTCAAACACTTTAAACACCGGTTCATTATTCCAGTGAGGAAATTAAAACAATGTATTCTTCCTCTCTCCTGCAGCAAATCATAGAGCTGAAACAAACATCCACAGAAACACCCAAACTAACAGGATTGTTTTGCGCCAATATACTAATTTATGTGCCCATTCAATTTTTGTAACACTATCATTTGAAACAAGAAACTATTAACCCCTTCCCTTACCCACCCCAGCAAATGTCAACATCAAAGTAGTGCCATGTCGCGGCGGCATTTAGCTCACTTGGTAGAGCTTCCGCCCCATGTTGAGGCTGCGGGCGGCCCTGGTTCAAATCCCGCATTGGGCGGCCCTTTCCTGCATGTCATTCCCCCTCTCCGCCACCCCATTTCCTGACTCTCTCTCCACTGTAGTATCAATTAAAGGCAATAAAAAGCCCCCCAAATATACTAAAAAAAAAATAAAAAAAAGTACTGCCATGTATTTGTGCATTTCTGTTTTCATTCAGCTACTTTTTATTCCCTGTATTCCTGCTGTGTGTTTTTCTGTTCTTTCCTCTGGTTTTGTATTTGTGTGAATGTGTCTGTCTGTGTGTCTCTGTCTGACAGTTATGTAATCTGCGGCTGCGGCCTGCAGAGCTCTAATCTGGATTAACTGATGTGGATTATCTTGCTTTAACTCCACTGACTGACACTACAGGCCGCTGCACACATAACACACACACACATAAAATGAAAACACACACACATACACACAGATAAAGAAGTTGCTTTCAGATGTCAGGCAGCAGACTGCATTGCATTTTCACAGTAATTGATTTTAGTGGTTTACTGAGTAATGGAGAATCTGAAGTAAAATGAACTAAAATGAGAGAGATGATGATGTAAAACCAAAAGTTCCTCGGAGCCGGAGGATTTAAGAAGTCACAGTCAGAGATCAAATCTAATCTTTCCAAACAAGATAAAAACAAATAAAACAAATGTTGTGAGCGGCAGAGACTCTGCAGCAGAGTTTCATGAACAAAATGTTTTCATTCAAAGATTTAGAAAACAGTGTTTAGGGAGAAATTGCCTGTGAAACATCTAATTATACGACTCACACACTATACTTATATCTCCTGAGCGCAACTCTGTGTCTCATGCACACAATTACACCCACAAACACCAGCACGCACTTCCAGATAATGATCCTGTGCTAAAATAATTAAAAGAGAAAGAAATAACTTCAAGTGTCAGCTATCACCGACTCATGTATGATGCAGCAGAGTCACTGAAACATGGACTGACACTTTACCTTGCAGATACTGATCCTGCAACAGCCATCACAAGACAACAGGAGCTCTAGTCTACACACTCTGGCTGCATCTTCCTGATTAGCCTGGTATTGTCACAGGCCCATCCTGACCAGACAGGTACCACACACACACACATAAACACATGTAGGTCACAGTGTCACAGCATTTGGAGTTGACCTGGTTTTGCATGTAAACTAAAAAGAAAAAAAAGAAAAGAAAAGAAAAGAAAAATAAAAGCCAACACCATTTTGACAGAATGGAGATGAAGCGTTAACCGTACCTGCTGTGAGGTGTCCCCTCTCTGGATGTGGTCGCATTATAAGACAGGAGAGGACAGAGTGAGGTTAGTAGAGACAGTTCTGTTGATACCAAAACAGTCAACCGCTTTAAAGATGAGGCTCAGCAGCAGCAGCAGCAGCAGCACATGCAGCAAACACACAGTTCACACGACTGCAGCTAAACAGCACTAAACTCACATGCACCAGGACAAGTGGGACCTTTCTATATAGCAAGGCAGCTATTTCTGCCTACGTTGCACAGAAGCAGGACAATCACATTTTTTAAACCCCCGTGGCTCAGATAGAAGCTTTTCATGTCTTAAGTGCACTGAGAAATCTGATTATTTGTCCCGGCTCACACAGCCATGAGAAGAGTTCAGAGATTCCACGAAAAGCCACGATTTCAAGATTTTCTACCAGTCTTAAGTTCCAAGTTTTCACTCTTGGTTGAAATGTATGCATGTTCATGCTGCAGAGTCACATGTGTGTTCCAGTTTGTCATTCATCATGGAGACAAACGGGGCAGTGTGTGAGCGGACTTTTCGTCATGGACAATTTTAGAATAAAATTAGTGAAAAAATCTGATGATCCGTTTGAAGATAAGGTCCCTGTCATTTGCACTCGGCTGTGACAGACAAATTCACTGCTAGGAGAGGAATTAGAGGAATGCTGGCACTTGTAAGTTTATATGTTTCACTGTGCAAAAACTGGTTAGATAAACCCTCAAAGCAGGATTCAGAGTAGACTTGGGTCCTGCAAAAACTTGTTGCGACAGTGTAGCCATCTACATCAAGATACATGCAAATCTAATCATTTTTTAATGATGATTTGGCCATTTACACTTTGATTTGAGTATTTGGACATTGACATATTTTTGTTCTAATTTCCATTCAATTTGACATAGAATAATATATAATAAGGTTTTAGTTTTAATTTGAGGCAGTTTACATTAGTAAATATGAATTATATGGGACATATGGTGCTTTTAACCCATAATGCTGAAAGTTTAGTGTTCATGAGCTCCACAGTTGTGTGTTGTATGGTCTGTTGGTATGAGGAGTGAAGAGGTTGAGTTCACGCTGAAAAAAAACAGCTGCAAACTAGAAAATGGCCAAACAGCTGGTAGACTAAGAAGCACAAGTCTTGAACAGGCAGAAAATGACTTTCATGGTGGCTCTGTTAATACTTGAATGCTTGTCCATTCCATTAATACTGATGGTGTGAACTGTACATTGCTGTGAAAGTTGCTCAGGCGTGTCACCAGTGGAGACCTACAGTTGCAGCTAATCATGTCCTAAGGGACAGTGAGGGTCATAACTGTGGTTGAACATTTAACGTTGTCCATAGGGATAAATTCATGTTGTCTGACCCACAAACTGTTCCCATCACAACCTATAACATTTCAATTGGTTCCCCTCCATTAATAATTACTGGGGCATGATAGTTTCAATTTCACATCTTGAACTGGTTTCCAGTACATATGGACCACAGACTGTTTGACCTTTGCTAGAACAGATATTTGTTAGACTTTTAACATGTTGACTCATTAACATGAACAAAGTCACAATAAAATGTGTAATTTCATCCTTGTGTGACGGTTATTTACCAGAACTGTCCACTGAAACCTGATAAACCCACTTGTAATCCACACGGATTACAATTTGGATATATCTTTCGTCTGTTTAAAATTAAACTAGAAAATTTGCTCAGTAGAGTGCAGACCTCAGCCAAGGCCAGTGTGAGTGTCAAACAACATGCACCAGACTTACAGTAGGAGGAAAAATTTTAAATTCATAGTCAATTACACTGATTGGCCCCAAAATGTGATGGATCCTCCACCAGGTTTAGTGTAAATTGGTTCAGCACTTTTAGCAAATCCTGTTGACACAAGTCAATCACACAAGCCATGACCTCTGCAGCTGAGGTCACCTATAGCCCCCAAAATGAGATAATTAGATATATTAACGTTGCCCCGCCCCCAACTACACTGTCTGCATCTCAGAGCGTTTCAACTACATACCAGAAATTAAGTCTCTAAACCGTTTTCATTGTTTCCATTTGTCAACTTTTGATCATTTAGTTGACAATTTAATCGTATTATCTTGTTGTTGTTGTTTTATTTAGGCCCAATGTGATCCACCCGCCCTGCCAAGACTAAAATACTGGTGGAGAAATAGTCGCTCCTTCTACTGATTGACTATTTTAAAGCAGACCCACCAAATTAAAAACATCAAGTCAAACATTATCCCTATCTGCCTATAACATACCCACAATGTGTTTTTTGTTTCTTCCAGTGTTTGCTTCCTCTAGATTAGACTTGTCCTCAGTGACTCTAGCGTGGCGTTACGATCCCAGTCAGTCATGATGACGAGTAAATGTTCAACCACAGTGAAGGACCGTCTACTCTACGGGGTCTAATCTACGTCCCTCTTCACCTGTGCTGTCCAGTTGCATATCCCAAGTAGTGGACATGACCCAGTTGTCAGAGTGGGACATTGACGTCTGTCCCCACTGATCCTCCCCTCCTGCGGGTGAAGTTTTACCCCATTCTGTGGAGTTTTGGAGCTCAGGAGGAGTCGACTCTTCCTTGTGTGAATTCTGCTCCCCGGAGCGGAAAGACCTACCCTGACTCAAACCTGAGCAAAGTAACAGTTAAATACATTTTCAGTGTTTCACACTAAACAGAGTTCTCATGTGATAATGTTTTAGCTTAATTGACAAAAAATGCAAAGTTCTGAGTCGTGTTAAAGGGGTTTTAAGATCACATCAAACAGGAAGTTTCTGTTAAGAGGACAGAGTGAAATCTGGTTAACATGTTTAAAAAAGAGAGAGGTATCCGCCCCTGAAAAATCGGATCAATTAACACATTTTGTACAAAGAAAATCCTACAAACCTCCACTGCTGCATTCTAATGATGAATCCACATCATCATTACACAGCCTACTCTCCTTTATATCTGTTTTATATCTGATAACTGATATATTGACTTAGAACAGTGGTTCCCAACCTTTTTTGGCTCGTGACCCTATTTTGACATCACAAATTTCTGGCGACCCCGCGATCATTATGTGACTGCACGTCAATCAAGATGCGCCAGCTCAGATATTTTTATATGCTGCATTTTATCTGAACTCGATTTATATTCGATAAAGTTAAAGTATAGAATACAGTTGTTTAAGATTGTGTGTGGTGTTTTTAATTTGAATTTAATTTCAGTAAATTTGTTTTTATCAATTACCAGACATTTCAGGCGACCCCATTTGAATTCGAGGCGACCCCACGTGGGGTCCCGACCCCAAGGTTGTAAAACACTGACTTAGAAGCTGCATTAAGTGATTTCTGTGGCAGTAAACATGCAGTAAAAATGACAACAACAGACAACACTGCACTACCACTTTACAGAGCTGATGTGGTGAACATGCAGCACACACACAGACACACAGACACACACACCCTCCAACAACAGTAGATGTGATATTCACTCCTGATGGTCTCTAAATGGTTTACTATAGCTACTTTGTCTGTCCCGTGTGGTTTATCTATTGACCCAGGGGCAATAGCCACGCTGGGTGCTGGGCAGGTGGAAACTTTGACGGTCACCCAGAATAAATGTCAGTTAACATATCAAATATCATTCAGAGAAGGTCACACTGAATGAATAAATAAAGGACAGTTCCTGGTTAATTTGAAACTTGCTGTCATCAGTTTACCCACTCAGACCACACTCACTCACTCTCCACCTGACTATTAGTGCTCCAATCAACACTCACTCACATGAAACAAGAGGATGCTGCTGCTGCACTGGTTTTTCTGAATTAAAACTTCCAAACATGTTGTTGCACTTGTGTAACATAGACCTGCTAATGTTTTCAATGTGCAGCAGCACTTTTCTGCTTCATGTGATTCACTGTGGATTTGCTGTTTTCATCTGGGAGAGTCGAGTCTTACCCTGCTCTCCCTCGGTTGTGGCTGAGTTAACCCATTCCTCTCCAGGACCCATGTCCCAGTCCACCACTGCTTCACTCAAAACACTAGAGTACAGCTCTGCAGCAGAGCAAGGCAGCGGAGGCGAGAGGAGACAAGAACACTGGTTACAATAAACACAGACACAGGGATCTGGCTTGCAGGAAGCTTGTCTGAGTTTGCATTTGCACAGGAAAAGGAAATCTGATGTTTGACCATTGGTGGCACACATCTGAACTTCTCTGAGTTTAAATTCAATCGAGGAAAAAAGCATATAGTAGCAAATCTGTGTCCCGCTGAGTTAACAGTGTGATCTGTTGGACATTTAAAGCAACTAAGCAAGAATATCCAAGGTTATTGAGCAATCTACATACTTTGGAAACTGATGACACCTCATTACACCACACTGCAGCACTATAGGAGGAAGCAGACCAGCATAAGGCCAGTGTTGTTCCAATAATAGTCATTTCCCTCTAGCTCCACAGCTTAACTTGCAGGATTCAGTGTAAAACCTGACTCCATAACAGCCACACACTTTCAGGCTCATTTCAGGGAAACACACATTAGGCCATGCGTGTGTGTTTCATAAGCTGTCAGGTTTGCCTTTTAATCAATTGAATAACATTTAACAAATATTCCGTCAAGTTGTTCGAGTACATCCCATGTTGCCATGTTCAACTCCCAACTGAGACGATCTTTACTGCATGTTATTCCCCTAGTCTTCTCTTCCTAACTAATAAAAGCATGAAATGCTCCCAAAATAACTTAAAGTATATGTATATACTGTGCACTCTAACACTTTCCCCCTCTTTTTGCTCTCCTCTCTGTGTCTTCCCCCCTTCTTTTTGACCAGGGTGAAATACCTTCGGTCACAAGATTCCCATTTGGCCCAGTGGTCATGTGGCTATGCTAAATCAGAGGCCTGGGGATGGTCATATGGCTACAAAATCAATTGAAGCTAAACCAGCAGCCAAGTTGCTCGCAGCACGGCCCAACAGCAACAACATTGTAAATACTATACAGTGTAGAAATCAGTTTAGTCCAGGACTGAACTTTGGGTTACATCTAAGATGCATTTGCATGGAAGAGTTATAAAGGGGAGCTTTGATCACACCAAATAGATGAATTAAAATGTTTCCCATAATAAATGAAAACCATCCTGATGTTGCACAATAAGTGCACTTCTCCATCTGTGGCCCTAAAGCCTCCCTGCCCCCCTGGTGCTATAACAGGTACCCATTCAGACTTGGAACGCAAAGGAAAGCAATTAACTACCTGCACAAACAAACACTTATCCCACCGGCTGCAAAGCTGTAGCTATTTAAATCATTGGTAGATAATTATTCTTGGATGAACCAAACAGACGAGGTCTAAAGAAGAAAGCAGGCGTATTACTTATACTATTTACATTCAACACAAAGCATAACAAAATCTTTAGTTTCAGGTGCGTAGGTGTTAAGAGGAAATTAATACAGGGTGTTCTGGTTCAGATTAATATCATTTAAACTGTAGAATTCATACTATTGTATCTTTTTAAGCTGTTTAATTTCACGCAAACTCTCACAAACCAGTGTTTTGTTATGAAACCTAACATCTAGGAATACCACAGCAGTGAACTGGGTTTAACGGACTAACAGGCTACTTGTTAGTTAGTTTTATAATGGCTCAAGGGGAGTGGAGAAGCTGGAGATCATGTGTGGCTAACAGGGCGATATAACTGATTTCAGAGTGGTGGGAAAATGTGGGGGAAAAACTGTCCCTTTGCTGAATTTCTACAAATACCAGAAATACCAGAAAGCTCATGCATTAAACCACCAGACAGCCTCTACAGCAGGGAAACAGCTCCCAACACAGGACGCTGGTGTGGAGTTTCCTTGTTGTCTTGGATAAACAGTAACACAAGCCAACTGCACACTGGCCCCACTGTGTGTGTCTGTGTGTGTATTTTGAAGCTTTATGTGTGCTTATTTGCCTCTTTAACCAGAGCCAATGGACGAAAAATATCTTCAGCTCAATGAATGAATCATTCTTAGATTTAACAGTCGTGAAATTTGAGGGAACGTGAAGCAAAAGCAAAAAATATTATTAGAGTTATTTCTCCAAATCTGAATTTTTCAGTCACTCTAGTATTTTCGGTTTTACACCAGTTTCTCTCCACACTCCTCTAACCTCCGTACTGTGACGTGTGCAGTCCTACATTCAACTTCAGCTCATTATCAGATCAACAGCAAACAAACAGAGCGCAGCACCGACGGTCAGTAGCGTGTGTCCGCCAGGTAACACGTCGTATGTCACACACTCACACACACCCTGACAGACTCACCTTGTCTGGTCTCCATCTGCGGCGGCCAGGTGAGCTTCACTGACGGAGCTCGTGGGACGCACCGGGTGTCGGGGCTCTGTCCGGATTTACTCGGGTTTCCTCGGATGTCACGCGCCTGTTCATCTCCGAGGCGGAGCTTAGAGCGCGAGCCAATCAGCTCGAGCTATTGTAATTCACTCAATTAAGTTACCGCACTTTAATTGAACTGAATATACTTGTGTGGTTAAAACGCTGATACCGTAGGCTACTTATGTAAATACTCCAAACGCATTCAGGTATTCATGTCATGTTCTACTTGACTGCCTTAAGTAGAAGTTAATATAAAGGTTTATTAACAACAACAAAAAACTGAAAGCAGAAGCATTCATTTATAATCTAAATATATTCAAAGTATCACAAATAAGGGAAGTTTAACATGAATGTGGGGAAGGTTGCTTCAGAAATCTAGTGGAGTTTGTATTGTTGTAAAATCCTTAGGCCTTTTACTACTACCACTACTACTACTATTAATCACAATCATTACTGTTATTATGTGACATTAAGAAAATCATAATAACAATTGTCTACTTCAAAAAGTAGACAATTAGACAAGTAAAGTAAAGATTTTAAAAAAATGTCATTGCTAATTTATTTATTTTTTCTTTTCTTTTTTACATTACCTACTCCTTGATACAATTTTAAATAATGCAGTCATATAATATGTTTTACAGTGACTGTAAAATGTTATATTTGCATTATAGATGCATAAATGAAGCTTATGGCGATGGGCTCCTGTGGCCCTCTTATGACCCCTGCTGACATCAAACTGTACTCACAACTGTGGCTGCAGATGAGGACACACCAACCGGCGATGCTACAGAGTCAGTACTTCAAAAAGCTTTAGGTAAATCAGAGAGGAAAGGTGTCGACACAAATGGTCTGGTGGTGTGATGCATTAATATCAAATAATTAATAATGATACCTTGTCACAATTCATGTATTGATATTTATATTCCTGGTTTTTAATTTATTGTTGGTGTATCTTCTGTGTATGTGTAGGCGGGTATATAATACACATCTGTCAATAAAACTGTTGGAAATATTTTTGAATGAAAGTAAAAAGAAGTCAACCAATATCGTTTTGGCTTTTGACCCAGTTGAATTTATTCTCCGTCAGATCCTCAGGTGAAAACAGTGTTTGTTGCTAAGTGAGCGATGATAATATCAGCAGACATTTTGAACAGTGGCAGCAGGTGGAAGAGTGTGTTGTTGGTGCAAACAAGGAGCACTCTGATCAGGCGGAGATTTCTTTAAACAGATATACTATTGAAAACAAAGTGGTGTGTACATAGACATAATGCTGCTGTCTTTAAAGCAAGTGCATGACTAGATAAGGAAAAGCCATTCAGATGTTCCTGATAATAGTGTGTCACAGACCTCCTGAGTAGAAATGTATTACCCCTAACTATAAATTATACGTCTTTTTGGTATAGTCACTTTCCATGTAATGTTGGAAACAGGGCTCACTGTGTTACCACTTCCTCCTTTACATCTATGAGTCGAAAGAGTGGGGTTGGTATGAGCCAGAATAAATGTAGCTGACACACTGAATGTGGTCGCTGTACTTTTTAGATGTTTGGTTTAATCTTTTAATCTCCACTAAAAACAAAACACTGGACACTGCTCTATGCACTTGGGTAACAGACCCAAAGCTACATCCAGCAGTGACTCAGTATATGTTTATCTTACATTAGGACTCTGCCTTATGATATATTATGCTTTGCTTTAGCTCTTCTGAGATGCATGTTTGCCTGGCGAGGCTGTGATAGATTTTTTTTATCCCCATTTGTAATCTTTGGAGTCACACAGGGGTCTCGAACCACATGCTGGCAAACCCTGATCTATAGAGGCTGTGAAGGCACCGTTGCATATTTATGCCAGTTTCACTGGGACTGTAACACAAACTAAAAGGGCCAGGGGCATCAGCCAGCTAATACACCACAGCAAAGGAAAATCACTGTCTTAAATAACTGACTGGATTAAATAAAGAACTTTTCTTTCAAGCTTTAACAAAACAGTTGTTTGGGGTTTAGGTAAATGTCAGTGTTCATACAACGATAAAACACAGCAGTGATGACATTTTGACATGGGGACTTTACATTGCATCACATGGATAAAAGTTGAAGGAATCAGACGTGGGTGGAAAACTGTGACAAATAAAACCGTTAGAAAAGCATTCTCATTTGCATTTATCCCGTAGCTAAACAGATGGAACCAATTCATATTTGCAATAACTGTCTGACAGCCAAATAAATCTGACTATAAACTCCTGCTCCTAAGAAGCTCTTTGCCTCATCTGACCAAATATTATATTACAGTATGTTATATATATATTATATATAATGTGAATATTTAATCAGACATCAAAGATAACACGTTATCTTTTTGGCAATAATCAATAAACCAGTCATTTCAGCAGTGGTAGAGTATACACTTTTTTGGTAGTTACTGTGGAAACCTATAAATACATGTTTATCTCACGGAGAAAAACAGCCCCTCTTAAATAAACTTTGAGTTCACTCTGCTGATACGTTTCTCTGAGCTGGAGACACAAATGTCCATCACACTCTGTCAAGTCAGTCTCATGTCGATCAAACAAAACAGAAATTCAACATGTCAGTGTACAACTAGCTGAGCATTTAGATAAAACATGTAAAACATTGCAAGTCAACAATGAGTTCAGTATTTCTGTTTGGCGCAAAACTAACACATTCAGCTTCCCAGTGCTGACTCACCTTTGTTTTGTTCCCCAGCCTCCAACCCCTCATCTCCAGAGGCTTCACAATACAGCTGAGCGGGGCTGGGAAACACACACACACACACACAGTGTTCGCAACACTGGGATATTTGGATTCTCTTTTTGACACTCGAGTGTCCTTTTATTTCCTGGGATTAAATATGGTTGCTAAGCAGCTCTCTGGGCGAACGTATCAGGAAGCATTTTTGAATCTGCGGCGCTGTTCAGCGGTTTCTGTGGCACAGCTCGTGTAGGTGAAGAGCTCTGGGTACGGTGAACAGAAAACAGACTCCCTGAGAGTGCATCCACACCCAGACTCAGGAGCTCTCCTGGCTGCTGAAATCAGTGTGTTACTATATATTCTCTGTGTCCTTTAGGAACTCTGTCTGTCTGCACAGTCTGACTGCACTGGACAGCTGATTTTTTTTAATTAACTCCCAGATGTAGAAAATATTTTCAGATCCCTGGGATAAAGCCAAGTTAATGGCGTTGCTCTGTAAAACGTCCCACATGCTGCTTTTCCTTCATGCCTTCAATCCTGGATTTAGTGAAGATTCAGTGATGAAACGTGCTGTAACACTCAGGATATAGTCCACTGGTGCCCACTGTGTGTGAACTCATAAATACAAACTACAGCTTCCCCCCTTCAACCTTTCATTATTCTATCATTTCACATCTTTTCCTCCTCTCTGTGCTGTTGCGTCCCTTATGTGCAGGCGTGTTGTGCTTTTCCTCCTCGCCTCGTTTCGCCTTCACATAACACTCATGAAAGAGCAACATGACAAAAAAAAAAAAAAAAAAAAGGTAGCCTGATCCATGAAGTGGTGGGATAAAACCGCACATAAAAAAAACCTGTGACTGATGTACTTGACCGCAGCTTGCACCGCTGGTAGCTCTGAGTTATTTTCACATATCAGAGGCTCAGAACAGAAGCATCAGTTTTGTTGGCGTTTAGTGGCTGAGCAGCAGCCACAGCCCCGGTGGACGCACATCACCTATTTTCACAACTGAGCCTTTTTCTGTACTGTAACTGTGGGCCTCTCCGCCTCCACTCACGGCTGAGGTCAGAGGGATGTAAATCCACTTACACCTTTAAGAGGACAGGAGGGACACAAAGGATGTTAGCAAAGTGACAGATCACAGGGGGAAGACAAAGAGGCAGTAAAAACAGAAATTGAGGGACGACAGCGGGGAGGAGAGGACAGAGGGATAAGAGAAGGACAGCGAGCAGGCTGCTGCCAGGTGACGACCTTTAAAGCTCTTGAAAATCTCCTGTTTCCTGGCAGCACCCTGTGTGTGTGTGCTTTCGTACGAGCCAGTGTGAATGAGTCAAGAGGATATGAATGTGTGTGTGTGTGTGTGTGTGTGTGTGTGTGTGTGTAACTTCAATATCACTATACAAACCCTCAAGCAGACTGACGTCCTCCTTTCACCACAAAAACCAAACATATTCATGTTAATCCTTGTAAAGCTTGAAAACCTGATCACCTTATAATTTACATCCAAACTTAAAGGGATAGTTCAGTTTTTTTGAAGTGGGGTTGTATGAGCTACAAATGCCTATTAAGTACTACAGTAGATGCAGTAGAAAGGTCTCTGCCCCCCCCCCCCCCCCCCCCCCCTCCCCCACCCCACTGTAACCACAGGCAGTACACTGTTGTCAATGAGGAGTGATTAATCAGTGTATTTTCGCCGCCTATGAGAAGTCCTGTCTCAAAATAATACACCAGTTCAAGAGTACCATCTAAAAAATGACAATGCATCAGCTGGTATCTGGAACTAACCAACTGACTCAGTACTCCCCGGTACCCCTCCACACAGGCAGGCTCTGCGGCACGCTGTATCACTCCGCCTATCAGCTGTTTGGATGTGCGGTGTGTGGAAGAGGCGGAGAAACTGAACTGGTGTGTTATTTTGAGACGGGACTTCTCGCTGATTAATCGTCCCTCATTGACAACAGTGTACTGTTGTCTTGTGCCTGTGTCTCGTTGCAGCACGATGTGCCGGTGTTTATCATTGGGGGGAGGGGGAGGGGGGGGGGGGGGCAGAGATCTTTCTAATGCATCTTGTGTACTTAATGGACTTTTTAAGCTCATACAACCCCACTTCAAAAAAGCTAAACTATCCCTTTAATCTACCACATATTGAGTGCACAGCAATATTCTCAACCTTTAAAAATCTAGCTCTCTGTTTACCTTCATGGCAAACCACCACCCACACTACAACAACGGAAAAAGCAAAGTTAAACCTTCTGTTTATCTGCAAGTGCAACACTTTGTTCAGTCATCTAAAGTCTTTGCATTTACATAAGCGCTTCTGAATGGGTTCCAACCATTTTTATGCATAATAATGCCGACAGCCTGTGTGGCCCGGTGCAGACTCCACAACACACTGACAGCACCACCACCTGAAACTCTGCAAACGTCAAGCCCTAAAAAACAATAACTAAAAAAAAAGAAAAGAAAGACTAACAAAGGCACAGGGCCAACTGTCTGTCCTGCCACGTTCAGCGTTTTGTTTTGGCACCATTACCGTTCGTACAGCAGACTTTTTCTTTTTTGATGATGCAGATACTGGCATACAGTGTGGGCACAGCAGACAGGAGCTGCCAGGCAGGAGTGTGTGTCTGTGTGTGTGTGTGTGCAACCATCCAGCCAGGCAGTGAGGGAGGGATGGAAGGAGAGAGAGAGGACGACAGAGACGGATAGAAGAAGGGAGGCGATGATGGAAAACCATCAGTGAAATCAATGGAGGCTTACTAAAATTCTACTGGTGTCTTTCAATATTTCATTCAGAGGTCAGAGTGCTGAGTGTGCGTTTGGCGAAACCATTCCTTTAGACACACAATCCAACTTGCCTTCTAGCAAGAACTTTAGATCAGGCAGTGTCAGTATTGTTCGGGGTAGCCAAGAATAGCAGTGTCTGAGTAGCATCATCCTTCAAGTTTAGTGCTTTTATCTTCCACAGTGGGCGCTTGTCAAAGACACAAATTGCAATGGAAATGTTCAATATCCAATAAAAACGGCGTTTCCAACAGAGGAAGATGGAAGATGAACAAGGTCCGTGTCCACTCTCCATCATGGCTTGTTCCAAATACAGCTACCGTCGGACACTTTCTCCCTGCTACCTGCAGCACAAGCAACTAAGTTCCTCGCCGTTCTGTGTTGGTCACATTTGGATTCCTCCAGTGAGCGTTGTTGTAACATTTTTTCTGCTATCCAACACAGCCAAAGCCTCTCGCCTGTGAAATGCAAACATTGTAACATCTAAGCAACGGGCTCCCAGCTTCTCCTCATGAGTGTGGGTGTAAACAAAACTACCTCCGTCTGCAAAATGTGCTCCGCAGAAACTCTCTGTAATGTGTCTGGGACAAGGGTGGATCAGCAGGAGAGTCCTAACAGCCGTGAAATTTCATTGAGAGAGATTCACTCAACACTTAACTATCCAGCATGTGAGAGCAGCGCTGTGTGAAACAGCAGAATTCAACTGGGATTCTACGTCCTCTTCAGCAGCTTGAATATCCAAGTCGACATGTTCGTTTTTTTCTGATGTTCCTCTCGCGCTCCTTTTTCACGATGACTCAGGCTGGCATGTCTGTCCCTGAGGAAAATGTGGGCGTTGACGATCTAAGCTTGTGCGAGCGCGGTCTTGATGGAGAGCAGGCCAGGCGTCAGATCCACCGTCCAGAGCCCTGAGTGCGCTGCTTCTTCCTCCTCTTACACACATAGTAGACTGGGAAAACCACCAAACCTGCAGACAGGGTGGGTGTTTGTGGAGATAAAGACACAAAAAAGGAGAATGATGAATAAAAGCATAATATTTTTTTCCTGATGCAACTCATCATATTAAAGGGATAGTTCAACATTTTGGCAGATTGGTCCATTGCCATAATCGCTATAGTCATAGCAGTAGGTTCGTTACCTTTAATTGTCGGTGTAATCTATTTTTAGAACAGCAGAGTGGAGCGACAGGCTGCTCATAGCTACACTACGGAGGCTAATGGAATTTCTTGGTTTCCCTCATCAAACTCATCAAATACACAATCCAACAACTCAAAAACGCTTTTGTGGACAAGTTGTGACCTGCACATTCACCACGCTATAAGGTAATAATGGAACGTTATGAAATGGAGCCGTTCTCGAGGTAAATACAGAGTCTGCTTGCTGAAAAACTATCCCTGAAGGCAACGTGCATCAGCAGTTTTGCATGAATTTACCTCGAAAACAACTCCGTCTCGTAACGTTCTGTTATTACCTCATAGCGTGGTGAATGTGCAGGTCACAACTTGTCCACAAAAGCGTTTTGGAGTTGTTGGATTGTGTATTTGATGAGTTAGATGAGGGAAACCAAGAAATCCCATTAGCCTCCGTAGCTTAGCTCTGAGCAGGTCACCGGTCCGCTCCGCCATTCTAAAAATAGCTTGCACCGACAATTAAAGGTAACGAACCTACTGCTATGACTATAGGGATTATGGCAATGGACCAATTTGCCAAAATGTTGAACTATCCCTTTAAATCTCCACATGGATTTAATTTGATTATCCTATTTTATAGTACACTGTAAGGAGAACTGACATGTGTGAAGTTCATTGAGGTAAATAAAAGAGGGTCGGAAGCTCTGATGCTATTTATGATGAAAATAAATATGAATCTGCCATCACAGCATGTTAGCCTGCAGCGGATCATCTGTCAGACATACAGACACGGGAAAGAGATTAACTCTAATTACAGTTCAGCTGAGGCATCAATAGTTCACAATACTGTCTGACAGGCGGCTCAGAGAGTCTGCAGTCGGATGATGATACGAGGAAATGTAGTTCCAGGAAGTAAAAGTCAATGAAAATCTGCATCTACAGCTTTGCTTTTTCTTCTTGTTTTAAAAACAGGGACAGTTTGCTTCTCTTTCACATGGAAATCACAGATGCACCACTGTGTTACTGACAGTTGGGCTGTTTTGCTGTGTGGAGGGAAATATCTGTGATAGAGCCAAACCATTTAGCCGTTATCTGTTTACTGCTCTCCTCTGCAGCGTCACCCTGATTAATGCGCATGTGTGTTCATGTGTGTAATTATGTTACCTATCACCAGTGCGAGAGCTCCAAGCACCACGACCAGCAGAATGACCACAGGAGCTATCAGCACCTTAGTGGCTACACAGAGAGAGACAGAGACAGAGGAGAATCAGAATCATCCATAATGAATAACTGCTTTTTCAGCCGAGATGGAAATTACACGGTTCACATTAAATGGTTTGTTTGGTTCCAACATAAATAAAGTTTTAATAATTCATCCCTGCAGAAATTCAAAGTTGTCTGGACACAAAGTCAATGCATGTCACTTAATGCAGGACAGATTCTGGTAAAAAAAAAAAAACGATCAGCTCCGTCTACAGTTGAATGTTTCATATGAAACGCAAAATCTGCAGCGCTAACAGTCCATGGCATGAGAGCAGTGATGAGAGCTGTAATGAGTAAATGGTTCTTGTTAAGGGACAAATTAACTCCCAGTCCGACAGGCTCCCCGCTGATATAACGAGCTGTAGCTGTCATGGAGAGCAGAGTCAAACACATCTATCAGAGGGGGTTTGACTTCCTGGAGGCTTACTAGTGCACAAGTGTGAATGGATCATTTGGGCTAACATAATCTGATACGCGATGCTTTCACACTTCATTAAAGCTTCTTCTCGGTGGCATCTACAAGTTCAGTCAGATATAAACGCTGTGATAAGACACAACATGCTGCGTTCTGACGAGAGCTTTTTCCAGTCTTCCTCGAGGTGTGGCTCTCTGTCAGTCTGTTGCACCACTTCATCCTGAGGGTATCGATGACGAAATAGCTACATACCAAACCTCATTCTCTTCTTTCTTTTCCACTAATTTGCAGATGTTAGCATGCTAACCTGCTAAACTCAGATGGTAAACGTCAAGTGAGATCTACTGACACTGTCGGTGGGTGACGATAACCTTTAGCTGGAGGGGCTGCTTTAGCCTCACAGAGCTGCTGGCAGCATCTGCAGACTAACAACTAACACATGAAAAGAGAAGAAAACTACTCCATTGCATTTTATATCATTGTTACTCACTCTTGTTCTAATTCACAATTATAATCCCCGGCTGAGTGCAAAGTGGTCTCACAGGATCATTTTGAGTCAACAGAGTGCAGTATTACAGTGGCAGTTTAAGAGGAGCTGCATACGCTGGAAAGAAAACCTATTCATCACCCAAAGCAGTTTATTGCCACATCAACTACACTGAATCTGTAGCTTCATTAAAACCATAAACTTCTCCAGTAAAACAACAGAAGAAACAGAAGCTATATTAGAGTTATTCCATTTTTTCCAGATGTCATTTTGAGAAAAAAAAAGTCTCTAACAAAAGATCATCAGGTGCAGATTCAGGATCCTCTTTCCACCTGCTACAGTACATATTCACGATTCATACACATCAACATACCACAGACAGACCCTCTAATTAGCCGCCTCAGATGAGGTTTGTCAGGCAGATAGCGATACTTGCAGCCAAACACGCTGAGGTTGGATGTGTGGTCCCCAAAAAATCTGCCAAAAAACACAGTGAAAGATGAAATTAGAAATGCAGAAAGAAAAAAGAATCAAAGCTGCACAAACAAACAAAAAAGAGAGATGCTTACCTTAGGTGTCGGTAGCGCTCACCGCAGCGGTAACAGAAGTTAGTGTTACACTGTGTGCACGTCATATGGTCACATCCTTCTGTACGCTGAATGTGGATCTAAAGGGATAAAGAGGTAAAAACGTGATGAGATGAAACACAGAGATGTTAAACAGTCACTGCACCCACAAACAGTTGCGTGTGTTATTTGAAAAGTCAGTCAGCTCAATTTATTATAAGAGAAGTACAATTCCCCAATGTTACTCCCATTTAAATGCAATGCTGGCAAAGGTGTCCTATTTTCACACTAAAATCTAGAAGAATTAGGTTCAGCATCCTTCCAATAGCACAGCAATGTGCGTGCAGCAGTGCAGTTAATGGATCCTCACTACTTGGCTGCAGCGGCAGAGAGCGGTCTTCCTATAAACTAGGCGTTAAGTTCAGCTGCTCTCAGCCTCTTTTCCGGCTAAACGCAGCATGACACCAATTTGTTGGCTTCACAGTCAAATGCGATCCTCTCACCCTGCTCCCAGAGCAGAAACTCAGAGACACAAGATCTGCAGTGTGACAAACACAGATGGTAAGCATTTGCTGCTGTGAGCAAACATTTCCCATATACCGGTAATTATCTTAATTTATGTCTTCCTTTAGTCATCCTCTGACGGTCAAATTAGATCCTGCGGAGACTAACTTGGTCACAATGAGCCTGAGAGACCAGACGAGTCCAGCAGATATGATGCTGTGCAGCAGAGACATCATTATTTTTTTCCAATATGTTAACCTGTGCGTCTCTGATCTGTTGTAAGGCACTTTAAATCTGTGCGTCCATCTAGTTCTCTATAGCGGCCCATCCATCATCCGTCCCTGCTTTAATGCTTCTTTGCTTTCATTGATTTATTCATCCACATTGATCCCACGCTCCATCAGTCAACTCCCTTTCCATTTACCCACACCCGCCTCACACCGTGGCCACGGCACAACGGCATAACAACACTCCTCACGACATTCATACTCTTACCTTGCACTGTGGACATTTCTGGGCGTTTCTCTGTCCGTGTTCGATGACACTCGCCCATGTTCGTAGCAGCTTGTCTCCTCTCCTGTAGTCGCGGCATTTGAGGCCGTTGTGCCAGGGAGCATGACATTTAAAGCACCACACAAACTGGCAATTGCTACACTGGATCTACAGAAGAGACAGGAGACAGTAGACCTGTGATTTTAGTGGAAATTAATGTCACATATATTTTTATCTTTATTATATTTTTATTCTTTTTTATATAAATCCTAAATGGTACATAGTATGCATATTTTTGCACTATAATTTATTCTATTTTACTGTATTTGATTTAAATTTGTATTTGTATCCCTACCTTTAAAGGGATACGCCAAAAAAAATGTTCATGTCTTGCCTCACTCCCGAGTCCATGACAAGCAAATAGACACCATCCTTTCGACTGTGCGTGCAGTAACAAGGGAGATAGAGCCCTTATCGCCCGTAATTAGCTTAGCTCAAACGCTGGAAGTGCATAGGTAGTGTTAGCCTGCCTCCTACCCGAGCAGAAATCAGCAGTCAGAAGCTGATTTCATTTTAGCTCTAAACTCTGTAAATATATCACTTTATCAACATTTCAAACATTTTTAGGCGAGAGAGTAGCCGTTTAGATCAGCAGTGTGTCGTTAATTTGTCTAAATACCAGCTGTTTACAGTTTTGTTCGGACATATTCGGCGCTACTCAAGCTAGCCGTTATGACCAACGCACTTCCGGTTACTTTCACAAAATATAACACCCATTGCCCTTTACATACATTAAACCATGACGATAGAATTTGTGCTTTTACTTTGAAATAGGAAGCTAACCCTAACCCTCGATGTAGCTAGCTTGAACCAAAATAAACCGTCTTTGCTTGAACCCTCCGTTTTGACCGATCTCGTCCCGTTACCGGCATTTGACCGCTCAAGATGCCTTACCGGAGAGTTTTGTCAGCTCTGAGACGAAGATCGGCCCGCCGGTTTCCGTTTAGAGTTGCTGAAGAGTTTCTCTGATGACTTAAGGTGGAGGCAGGCTAACACTATCGATACACTTCCAGCGTTTGAGCTAAGCTAATTACGGGCGACACGGGCTCACCCTTGTTACTGCACGCACAGTCCAAAGTGTCTATCTGCTTGTCATGGACTCGGGAGTGAGGCAAGACAGGAAGATTTTTTTTTTTTAGGCGTATCCCTTTAACTATTTTTGGTACCTTTATGTTTGCACCTGACACCATGACAAGTTCCTTGTGCTGTAAACTGACCTTCACTGCTCTTGGCAATAAAAACATTTCTGATTCTGATGTATTTCACTGAGTATTACTGTAAAATGTTTTGTACTTGTCTGATGTTATGTGTATCTTTATTGTCATCTCACCTTGTACTTGTGCTCAGAGTGGTTGGGGTTGTGCTTCCTCAGAGAGGTGAAGTGACTGCACTGTGGGCAGGGCTTAGTGCTGGAATCCAGCTGATTCAACTCCAAAAAGTACCGATATTTTGCCACGTCTTCATTGGCCAAATGGGAAATCACCACTCCCTCCTCCAGGTTGCCACTGCACTCCGGGATCGGACAGCTGATGTAAGGTTTGGCCACTCGCACCTAGGGAAACATAACAGACAGGTGATTGATAGCATCGTGCAAGACCAGCAGGAAAAACACTTTACAGTTTGAACATGAACTATTTGTAAATGCCACATTTTTCAATCTTGGAGCTTCAAGCAGCACTGATGGTATGATCGTTTTTTGCTGTGGGTTTTTTATGATACAGAGATGGACTGCCAGTTTCCAGAATATATTTTGGAATACAGGTAAACATTAAACTATTCACAGCACTGATGGGAAATGGTTAATAATTTACTGCAGAAGTAGGAGGCTGAAGGAAGCAGTGGAGAGAGTGGAAGTGAATATGTATCACACACACTCTCTCTCTCTCTCTAATCCAACCCAAGTACCTGGCAGTCAGTTATAGCAAGTGGACCTCATCCACACATTAATTACAGTCTGGTCATTCAGTTAAACAACACTAAATTTAACATCACAGGCACTGACAGAGAAACAGGATAAAACACACTTCTTAAAGATAAAGATTACATTTTTGAAGGTTTTCACTTTGCACACTTGAATTCTGGCTTATTATGGTGTGTGAGGCCAAGGTAAACATTCCAATTACCCAGAAATAACTGTGAAAAAAATGTCCTTGTACTTATCTAAAATGTGTTGGCCATTGTAACACCGGCACACAGAGCAGACTTGATGCTCTCACTTTGGTGTGTGCACACTATTTTATAATCTATAAATAGAACATTATGATACTCAAGTGTGTGTTTAATCGAGGCACGTGAAAGAGATCACAAACCTGCTGTCCTTTAAAGGGACATTGTGTAACTTCTCCTGTTATCTATTCACAAAAATCGATTCTTTCGTTCAAAAGTATGTTTTTCATTAATCAGTAATCACCCCAATCAACAAACTGAAGTGTTCCGGTAAGCTCTGAATTTGCCGTTCATATCATTCATATCTACATGGAGCGGGTAAGCTCGATGCTGGCTGCCATGTCGTGTCGCCATGTTTTTACGTTCAAATGGCAGCGTGATGGTAGGAAACCACGGAAACTCAGCGGAGACACCAGAGCGGTCGGCTCAGGTCGAGGTGGTGTCTGTGAAAAGTCACCGCGGTAACGCAGTGAGGAGGAATGGAGCGTTACACTGATGCTGCATTCACCTGCAGTCGGGCAGACGGCTGTAAAACGTGGGTCAGGTAAACAATACCACATCGCCATGACAACATATTGTCACGTGTATTGTTTTTGCCTCGTGCTGACGGACCACTTGTTTACATAGAGGCTTGTTTATGCCGTTACGTGCAGCGGCTGTTGTCCGTCTGCCGTCTGCCCAATTTCACGTGAATGCAGCATGAAAAATACGATTGAGTTGTTTGCGATATACAACCGCAACGCTAGATGGGAGTAATTCCTACACAATGTACCTTTCAGTCATACATGGGTTCAGCTAAACACCATAAAGTGTGTGTTTAGCTCTCACCTGTTTTTACCTGTGGTCTATCAACTATCAAAGGTAAGATTAGAGAGACACTGTGAACGTCACCTCCCATTCTCTCGTTTCCTTTTCACCCTCTAGCTCTCTGATTTTGTCTCTTTTTTTCCTCCCAGGAAATGTCTTCTTCTTTTGTTCCCTCTCTTTCTCTTCCTCGTTTCACATTATCTCTCTGTCTTATCCTCTCTCCCTCCACACTTTCAGTTCATCAAAGCCCAGCGAGACCTGTTGCACATGACACATGATAAGACGTCAGTGTGTGTGAGTCTGTGAGAGTGTGTGAAATGACAGCATACAGAAGGGGAAGAACAATAGCATAGGCCTCTGACAGTGTTACACCACATGCACACACACACACACACACACACACACACACACACACACACACACACACACACACACACACACACACACACACACACACACACACACACACACACACACACACACACACACACACACACACACACACACACACACACACACACACACACACACACACACACACACACACACACACACACATCCACACACACGCACTCACAAAACCTATTAGATGATTATGAAAATGTATCCTCTGCAGGCATGAGAGCTGATGTGTTAGGATTGTTGCCACAACACCAACACTGCAATGACCCCTGCCAGACCGGTCGGGCAGGTTTGGACTGCTGCCACTTTCTGTCTCACACACACACACAAACACACACACACACACACACACACACACACACACACGTGTCAGACTGTATTTGAAATGTAGGTAACTTACTTCTGCATTTTCACTGTCGTAAAACATAATCCATCATAAATCCACACATGTTAAACAGTAACAATAAAGCTTATAGCATGCACAGGGCTGTCCAGTCACTGTAGGGTTCGGTCAAAGATAAAGCTGCTACCACTTAGCATGCAGCCACGTCCACATGTTGTGAACTTTGCAGCAGTGACACTGTGATTAGATCCAACAACATGTCTCTATGTTTGGGATAAGGTCAAAAATAGCAGCCAGGGGGCGTCAGGTGGAGCAGTGGGTTGAGCAGATGCCCCATATGCAGAGGCTAGCCCTGGTTCGAATCCCGCATCATGTCATTCCCCCTCTCTCTGCCTCCCCATTTCATGTCTCTCTGAACTATACTATCAAATAAAAGCAAAAAAATTAACTAAGAAAAAACTTGTGTGAAGCTGATGTTTATCATATAATTGGTAAGTTATATTTAAGAGTGTTTTAAAACTGGTTAAGCAGTAAGATAAAAGTCATTGATAGGGCTGCACAAAATGCAAAAAACACCATACTGTTAAAGAAAGTATAAGCATTTGCATTACAATGTGACACATTTAAAGGGACTATGAGGAGTTTTCGAAAGTGAAATGTTTTCACACTACATTTCCCATGAGCCTCCGCGCACACGGTGAAATTCTTGGACCGGCACAAGACGGAAAACATTTGCCAAGAACGTTTTCATTAATCAAGAATGAAAGTCCGGAGGTTGGAAGACAATCAGATACCGTCGTAGTTCCGACCATAAACTGTGATTCGGCGGCGTTATTCCCGGGAAACCAAAACTATGAAATGCTGGGCGAGCTGACCACTAAATAACAAAAATAACTTTAAAGACTAAACGATATATTTATCAAAAATTTACCAATTAACAAGTGTGGGTAACGTAGATTCATCCACATTAACCTGTTCATCACAAAAACCCATATAAAGAAAAGTGTCATGTTTGTTCGTTCTTCAGAATGTGTTTCAGGATGGAGGAAACCATCTATGGTTACAAAAGGGCGTGTACAGGACAGAATGTGAAGCCGATTCAGCTGCACACACTTGTAGGAACTCTGTCATGTATAAAGGCAAGGCAATTTTACCTGTATAGCCCGTTTTTAGGGGGTTAATATGAGACTCATTTATAACCAAAAGAAAACTCCTTGGGGTCTCTTTAACCTATACCAAAAAGATTGCAGCTCTTCCGATAGGCTATTAATCACCAATTTAATAAGTTGTCTATGGGTTGGATAGAAAGGTTGGAGTTGGATAAAAGTAATGCACATGCAGAACAGGCGGAATAAACACTAATGACTAAATCATATATTTAAAAAAATTATGGAGACAATATCCACTTCTACAGTGTAACCATGTTAATTAGTATTCAACTGATAACCCTAATGATAATCTTGTATGTCTGAGACAATCAAATGTAATAAAACATTACATGTAAAAAGGAGAATTACCTACATTATCACCACCTACTTCTTCTCTGTAACATTTAATAATAACTCCATCAATGTTGCCCTAATTTAAAGAGGCAAGTAAGTTCCTGGTTCCTGGTTTAATCCCGGGCACATGATTAGAACCAGACCAGTGCAAACCAGCCTCCCATTGCTACACCCAGACTGACTGCCCACATGCCATGAAGAAATGAGCTGAGTCTCCTCCAAGCTTCCTCTAAGATCACACGCTGCCATCCCAGGGACTCAGAGCTCACTATACTGTACCTACTGAGGGTTAACACTGAGCATGTGCTCTTCACTGAGAGCGCTGAGTGTTAGCAGGAAAAATTCCACCCACACAGGATAGTTTACATGACCCTTATCTTCTGCTCAGTGAGATTATCAAAGAGTCAGCTTGTGTCTGTGTTTATGGTTATTCATGCGGAGTTATCAAAGACAGATAATTACAGATACAAAGTAGTCTATATGACTGATAAAAACTGTTTTTATCAAAACAGATAAAAGCAGAGCAGTGCTCCTGTGTAACAGCTTCAAACTGTGTAACATATCCACAACTTGTGAAGTATCAGTATCAGAAGCTTACAAAGTTAATCAAAGCTGGAGTTATATTCTGAAGGTCGCTGACTGGCACCAGCTCACAAACAAAGCACTTAGAGAGACAAAAAAAGAAAAGAAATCCATCATGAGACTCTTTAGCTTTGGTAGGAGGGAGACCCAATTTGGAAGTACACATTTTATCCATCAATTATTCATTCTCTTGATGAATCAGAGTAAATCACCTTCAGGATCAATGACTAAGACTCTTTATTTTGCATCAAATTCAAAGGTCATACAAGGAGAGCTCCTTTGTACAGGAGGCTGCTAAGTGCCTCCACGAGACCTGCTGTGTCCTCATTGTGACTGACTGACCTCAACTGCTTCTTTGCTGAGGCGCTGCTCTCTCCATGCACACCTTAAATGCACCGTGCTCAGGGCTGTTTGTGAGCATCAAGAGAAGACATAGAGGGGAGCAAAGAAGACAATGCAGTAGAAGGAGAGCCATAATGATGGAACTAATGACGCACAGCAGTGAGTACAACGACTGTGTACAGTATGGAATCTGACTTTAAGAGGTAAGTGATAGAGGAGGAAGTTCTGCAGGAACAGCCCAACAACGCACAAAGTCTGCCATTGTGAAAAGCATTCCTGTGTCAGTGACCCACATTCACAGAAAAATAGTTATCACAAGATGTGGAGGAGACCTGCAGATGTTGAGCGGTGACACTTTGAGAATAATTACATAAAACTTGATCCTAATTAACAATAGCCAGAGCCCGTTTAGATCCCTAATCCATCTGAACTGTTTGAAACTTGTGGTGGGGTCAGGTCACCGAGGGGAGGGGAGGGGTGTTTATGGACTGGCAGTGGGGAAATGTGTGAGCTGCCATTACACAAGAAGTGATAAGTGGTTTGTAAGTGTGTGTGTGTATGTGTGTGTGATTGGTGCTGCAGTACACTTAATCCAGCTGCTGACTGACCCTGCATTGCCCCCCCCCCTCCTCCCACCAACCTGAGAGCTGACGTAGAGCTTCAGACACTCGTCACACACGGCCTTCCTGCAGCAGGGCAGAGGTGCGATGGTTTTGTCTTCCAGGCACACCCGGCAACTCTGCACCGCTCCCTCCGCGCCGGCGGCCTGCCCCTGCCGGTACAGCTGGTGGGAGATATCCCCGAACGGATCCACCAGGTCGTCCAGAGTGTACAGAGCCGGCGGCTCGGGACTCGAACCCACCACCGCGTCTCGCGCCGACTCCACGTCCATTTCCGATGCGTCAGCCGCCGCGAGCGCTCCATGGCCGTCTGTCCGCCGCTGGCTGTCGCTGGCTATGCAGTACACGGTGCAGTAGACGTGCTCTTTGACGCCGAAGGACTCGTCTAAACTCACCGTGTTGCTGTCACCGTCACACACATGATGATGACACTGAGCCGAGGTCGTTAACTCGCTCGAGGTTGGCTCGTTTTCCGCCTCCGCTTCGCCCGTGTGTCGCTCCGACTTGTTTCCACAGTCGCCGCTCTCGCTCCCATGACCGTTACTGACGTCGCCGTTACCGCTACCGTTACCGTCCCCCGGGTGGTGGTGGTGGTCCTCCTCCTGCTGCTCGGAGCCGCGCCGCATCCGCCCGCCGGGGTGTGAACGGAGCGACGGAGACTTGGACACCCCCAGATTCCTCCTCAGGATCTCCACAGCGCTCGCCCTCCTCCTCCTCCTCCTCTCTCCCCCGCCGTTGCAGTTGTTGTTATTGTTGCCCTCCGCATCCCTCTCCTCCCCGCCGCTCCTCTCCTCCGACTCCCCCTCTCCTCCGTCCAGCGAGAACCGGGAGTCGGATCTGGTGACACGTCCGTTTAAATCTCCGACCGACCGCTCAACTTTACCGTCCGTCAGAGAAGTTTCCGTCGGCAGGTTGCGGGACACTACTTTCACCCTCCCCTCCTCGAAACTGCTGATAAAACTGGGCATTTTACAGGCGTCAGCTATCGGTTCGTCATCTTCCATCCCCGGTTTAGCTCTCCCCATCTGGCGAGCCGCTCTCCCCGGGACGGACCTCCGCCTGTCTCTCGCTTACACAACTCGCAACTACCAAAACAAAACAATGCAGGAGGCAGCTTCAATGCTTCCGGGTCTACGTCGTCAGCATGCGGGAGAGCAACGATAGGCCGAGGGGAAGCCTAGTGGTGGCAGCCATGCCTAACCTGACAGGTCCAGTACACTGTGTAGCCCAGGCTGGAGCAGACCACCAGAACCGGGAACACTTGGTAGGCTATCAGCAGGGCCGTTGCTAGGAATTCTGGGCCCCCTTAAAGAATACTAAAGTGGGCCCCTACCCCCTGACTTTTCAGTTGTTTTTCTTAGACTACGTAGGCTATACTCTCATTTTTTATTTAGCCTAGGCTACTTTGTTTTGATGCCTATTAGTCAGGGTCATAATGCAGAATAAATCAGTCATACAAAGATTAGACTACTGGGGTTTTTTGTGGGCCCTACTGGGCGCTGGGCCCCTAGAATTATCATCACCTTTCTCCCCTATAACGGCCCTGGGTAACTGACCCGGGTCATTCGTAGCTATAGGCAAGGCCAGGCAAGGCGATTTTTGTAGGCTATGTATTTGTATAGCCAATTTTTACAAACAATTTGTCTCATGGCAACATCCTCTGCCCTTAGACCCTCACATCCACTGAGGAAAAACTCCCAAGTAAAAACAGACGAAACCTCAGGGTGAGAGAGGAGGAGGATCCCTCACCCAGGACGGGCAGACGGGACATAGATGTTGTACAGACAAGGAAACAGATTATTGAATAGTGAATCTGAAAGTGGATCCAGCATTACCCAATCTGAAGACCTAGTTTTGACTAAAGCACCATGTCTGGGACAAATGTTAAGTCAAACAGTGTCAGTTGTTGTGTCATTAAAGGGTTCGGGTTAAACTGTGACACAGTGCCTTTGGGACTAACTGAAAACCTCTTCACACTGCACCACTGCAATTAGGGACTAACAGAGGTCTGCAGCCCCGTTCAGTCCTAGA
Organism: Trachurus trachurus; assembly: GCF_905171665.1. Lineage (NCBI taxonomy): Eukaryota > Metazoa > Chordata > Actinopteri > Carangiformes > Carangidae > Trachurus > Trachurus trachurus. The sequence goes on from NC_139910.1 coordinate 21,093,118, forward strand.
GTGCCTGTGGGTCAATCCGGTGGCAAATGGATTATTGTTGGTGTCTCTGGCAGCTCTCTCACATAAAATACACAGATCTGTTATAAATAATTCAAACCATCTGTTATGATGGAGGAGATAGTGTCAAGGGAGCACAGTGCAGTAGGCACTATCTGTTCTACCACTAAACAACATATTATATTATTATTAATTACAGGCCCATGTGTATTCATGTAGAACCACAACTCTGGTTTTGTGGGCTAGAGGACACACAATGAGGGTAGTGTGATTGGCTCTGCTATAGTCCCAACATTAAACAGAAAAAATTAGCCACAACTGTTACCGTAACTTTCAAACCCATCTTCATCTGTGGACGGTATTTGCTCATTTGCTCAGATGTTGAGGTCTCATTTATCATTCCATCACCAAATATAAGCAGAGTCTAGTCATATCTATGACAGCTGGACAAAGTGTCCACTGATAAAGAGCACTTACTTGTAACTTCTAGAAAGTGCTAAGAGGACCTATAGTATCGCTTTCACTCTTTTCCCAGGTCAGCAATGAAAAGCTACAGTGCACCTCAAGATATGAAATTGGAAACTACAGTTATTATTCTTTTTTCTTTGGTGGTGCAGGTTGAACTGGAACTGCAGGTTCATAACTGAACTTCTGCATTTTTGCTGAAACTATATGCGTCTGATTATGACAGCATCACATCAGTGAAACCACACTTTTTTGTGTGCACAGACAGGACACTGTTTATGAGGGAAGGGGCAAAACCTTTCAGCCAGATGTTGCTGCTTCAAGCTCACATACGCACATCTGGCCAGCTGTTGACCTTGAGCAAGACACGGAAAGCATGTTCATCTATCATCATTACCTGTCCTGATAGTCCTGCTTAGTTCCAGGCTAATTTGAGAGGTTGGAGACTCATTACTGTTCCTTGCATCACACACACAGTTCTCATCTCCATGAAGTTCCCTACAACCAGAACTCAATTCATTCTGACACCCTGAAGAATGAGTGTAATTTGGACAGGCACCTTTTTAGTTCAGCATTCGGCACAACTTTCAAATAAAGCTAACTGGGGCGCCTGTAAAATGGGTTGTTAGCTCTGTTACAATTCCTCATTAATGTCGCAGGGTGCAAGCCACATGGTAATTAGTTTGCTTGTCCTGGCTTTGCCCAATTGGTTTTAGGGGAGGATGCCAACAACATTAAAAAAGCTTTTACAAGTGCCAGTTGTAAGTGTCTCAGTTTATTACATAACGCCAGAGAACCAATCAGAGGTTTTTCAGGGGTGTGCAGCTCCACACTATGCAGATCCTAAAGTGGGCACGGTGTGCAATCTACAAATAAGTATTTAAACTACGTCCAAGAAACTCAGCTGAATGCATCTGTGGAGAGGGGTTTTGTAACACGCTCTAGAGGTTTTCAGTCTTAATAATGGGTGTTTGTTCAATGTTTTACTTAAACACAACCATTCTCAAAGACTTCCATTTAATTTCCCTTAAAACACACTGGTATACTTCCACAACAGAAGTAGAATAGTGCTTTCTGAGGGTGTGTGTGGGTTAGTAAGGGAGACACTAATGTGCTCTGATTGATCAGGAACGTATTTGAGTGGTGAGCAGGTCTGGCTTTATTTTAGGTATTGGGCTGGACAGGAAAGACCCCTTCAACCAAAAAAATAAACACTGTCACTTGCAAGTATAATTGATCACATATAAATAAAAGGAAAAAAAAAAAACAATATCTGAAAGGCGTTATAGAGAACAGAGGACAAACTACAGACTTTCTTCACTGTCTACTTTTATTCCCAACTGTCTAGTGTATGTACAGTCAGTCTCCTGTGGGAAAACCATCAGAAAAAGAGAAGGAGTTAAACCAACATAGATGGTTCTAGTCAGTGGTGAACATTAACAAACCAACCCAGAGCCACACAGAAAGATTGGAGTTCATTTTCCACCTGGAGTTAGAGGAATATTTCTGCACTGAAGAACTGACAGTGTGGTGGTGTCTGTATATATGATTATGTATTATTGCACTGTCTGATCTCCCTTAAATTAATTTCAGATTAAAATGAAGGCAAAGGCGGTTTCAGACAGATGTGTTTTCACTGTCTACAACAAACAGTGGTCTATCACTTAAAGTAGCTAAGCTCCACTTTTTTCTTGCTTGATACTTTCACTTGAACATGCACTGGAGTTATTAACATAATACTTTAGAGCTGTGTTCCCATATTTAATTGTACAAGCACCAATGAGAATTCTGAAAGACAACAAAGCCTTTAGATTCCTCTTTTCTGGGGTCTTAAACAGAGTTCAAACAGTTGTTGTTATTTCCACTGTAGGATTTGTCCAAATATGTTTTGGTCAGTGCTGTTCTCACTAGTTTGAGGCGGACAAGACTCAGGTGGCAACAGGGGATGTCATGTATGTCTGAGCCCTAATCCCATTTATGCAATATTAGAATTAAACCACACCCACATATCATTTCAACTGAAGAGTTATTTAACTTTAATTTAGATCGTTGCTAATTTTGTCATACACATTTTAAAAAATAGAGAATTCCTTAGGACATACATTTTCCCGAGGCTTTCAACTGTAGACACTGTAACACTATTTCTATAAAGATGATATTGCTGAATTTGTCTTATCAGATGCAAATGTTCTAACCCTTACCCTCACTGGCCAAATACAGTCTTTTCTTTTCCACATTAGTTTGACATTTATTACTGTGCTGTAACCTTAAACTCTTGCCGAAATGTAAGGAATGGAGCAGTTAGATGTTAAGATAGATTATGTAATTTTACAATGGCTTAAGTAAATGTTTATTGACACCTTTCAGCTACAATAATGGCTTTGCTCCAGCTCCTTCTGCACATTTGTAATTCTCTTTGCACAGAAGTACATGATTAGGTCTGCAGAGTGCAGACAAAAGCTCTATTGACTGTTCCAAAGTCTAAATGAGATCAAGCAGCTCTGAAGATACATGGACTGTGCAGATTTGTGTCTTCATTATTATCATTATTACTTTAAAATATATTATTACTGTTGTTATTGCTGTTCATTCATCTTTAATGAGTTCTTCCTTTAGTTGGGAATTTGTGTTGAGTTCAGAGGAGTTTGTGGTTTTGCAGGTTCTGGGTTAAGAGCCGTTCAGTTCACCATGACACAGAAAACAACATACTGCAGCACAGAGTCTCCCTCTCACACACACACACAGATACACACATGCACACGCACAAACACACACACATACACACACATATTTGGGTCACATTATATATCTGGAATTTACTCTGTCTCTGTGTATATTTGCTTGAGCCTCTTAAATCTGGTGTTTTGGCAGCTAATGAACTCACTTTCATTTCAAATGGTGTCATATAATCTTAGTGACACAGCCAATTAATAACAGATATGTGACCTTTTTAATGGTTCTTCATTTGTAAATTCCAAACAGACACTTTTATTTTAAGTGCATTTACCGATCAAAAATCAATTTAATATGTACTGTTGTACTTGTTTGACAATTTAAATATAAATTAATAAGGTAAAGTTAATTATGTGCTGAAGTGAAAGTGAATTTCCAGTCTTTACATTATGTTTAATGAAAGAATTATAGACTATAGTGCAACTAATTCTCTTTCCTCCCATCCTCCTCTTATTCTCTCATTTCAAATACACTGTACAATTAGAAGAAATAAAACATAGTAGTCCCACTTGTACACAACATCATACATTAGTAGTCAACTAGAAAAAACAGTAAACACGGCCACGTGATTAAAAAACGTCTAGAAGTTCAAAGTTACATTTCATCGTTTTACATTGTAGTAGCTATTTTTCTCCTTTACTTGGCAGACATTTGAGACTGTGTTATTTATAGAAAAATCACAAAGTTCACATTTAGGACTCTTTGAAGAGAGTTGAGGAGCATTCAACAAACCAAACAGTTCCCATTTTAAGTAGCTAGTTAGTCACACGCAGCATGAGATTAAATACGCAATAGTTTGGAAACACCTCATGCAAACACACAAAATGTTGTTTCTGTCCTCCAGAGTGACGGTCAGCGGAGCCACGTGGGGCAGCGACTCAACCCAGAGTTTGGTTAGGAAAAGAAAAAAAGAAGATAACTGGCCGAGGGGCATGGGGGGAAGGGGGAGTTGAGGGGTGGACTTTGAGATCAGTTTATAGTGAAACGGTTTGTTAGTCCATCCTCGTGTCGAGAGAAGCTGCTGCACCCCCCTCCTCCTAAAAAAAAAAAAAATTCCTTGGTACTATACAGAGAAGGCCTCAAACATTTGGTCCACAGATTTGCAACACAAATGCAACAGGTTTAGTCATGTTTCCAGAGGGAATCAGCAGGTTTTCTGAGCATAAAAACAAAACGAAACCAACAAACACAAAGAAAACCTGCTGACCATCTGGAATGCCATTTTTTTTTTTTTATTTGTGATATCCTTACTATTTTTCTTACATGGGAACCAAAGAGAAGTGAACCTGAGACCCTTTACTTTTGGTCCTGGTCGATGGCGAGCAGAAACCAGGCTTTACAGATGTCCAGGTGGTGATTCAGTTGGCACTTTCAATGTTAAAATTGTAGTAGTGAGGTGAGGCGGGTAGGGGGGGGGGGGGGGCTGCTAAGTCTCTGGCATTCTGGTCAGCCTATCACTTTTCTCCACAGGGAAGATGGATGCTTACAGTGTCAGCCTCTGTCTTCTTTTTCTGCCTTTCACCGTGCTTTGCTATTCAGTAGCGGTTTGAGCTGCAGCACTTAGAAAAAAACTAATCATATAACTGTGTGACTTAGAGGCTGCTCTGCTCCCACATGAGGATGACACCGTCCCTCAGCTTTTCATCCCTTCTTTTTCCATGATACAAAAATGCCAATCCGCGACTAGATTCAGGCCACTTTGACTGTGATTGTCATTTCTGTAAAGGGTGTGTCTTTTCTTTCTCTGTAAGCATTTGCCTGTGGAAGAGTTTGACTGCTTTTGAACTATTTCTGCTATTAAAAAGAGCTGGATGCTGCAGACGATAAGGCTGATTGGGCACTTTATCTGGCTTCCAGCATTTTTTCCCCTAAATATATATATATATTAAGAAGAAAAAAAGGGTAAAGCTTGCCTGCTGAGAGAAAAGGGTGTGGATACTGTTGCCTGACCTCAATCACTCCTCTGTGGTTGTTTTCTCTGTTCTGTTCCGTCTCTATCTCTCTTCACCTGTCTGTCTTGGATGGAAGACAAAATATTCAGACAGCAAGAGACCAATGAAACACATCTGGAACAACTGTCCTGACTATGTTAATATGGAAGAAGACATCCCATGGTCTTTGGGATGCTGCAGCTATAAAGTGTCTCTCTTTGAGTCTCCTGTCTGTCTCCCAGTCTGCCCGTCTATCTCCCTGTTGCCCCTGTCAGTCAAGAGTTCAGTCTTTCTGTCTGACAGACAGAATTCCTGTTGTAAACATTGTTAAGATTCACATTAGTAGTAAAAAAGGTTAAGTGGTTCTAGGTATGTCATAAGCGTGTGTGTATGTGAGTGTGTGTGTGCAAGCATGTGTGTATTCACATATGCATTTCTTAATGCCTGTCTGTGTGTATGTGACTGTGTCTGCTTCCTGTACACATGTACATATGAGATGATGATAATATGTAAATCTACACATCACACTGTTATTCAACATTCAGAGTTTTTTTTTTTATGAAACAACAGGGTTAAATGTGTAGCATGTACTTGGGCTCCAGTCCGGTCTCTCTACCTCTATCAAGCCTCCGTCTTTGCACTCGCTCTTACCCAAATGCACCAGAAAGAAAACTTAGAAAAATTAAGTCTGACATTCCTTGATCGGTAGTCTTGTTGGGAGATGCTTGGTCAGTTTGGTTAAAGTCCGGTGTCTAATCTGTGAGGCACAATGAGCAAAGGAGTTCCAGAGACGGCTGAACAGGCTCTATTGTGTACACACTGATGTGTCTCTGGGGGTTTTTAAAACTCTTTGGTCAGGCATATCTGCACTTGAGATCTAGATACCACAACGCTTGAGAAAGCAACTGATTTCTGCAGTAGCATGAAGGAACAGGGCTCCACGTTAACAGGAATCTATGAGCTCTCCCTGGAAGAAACTAGCCTACAACACCAATGAATTGTTCCCTCTTTCCATACATTTGGTTTCCTTCACAACGTAGATGCCCAACAGCACGAGAGGAGGCGAGTCACTGGCTCCGGAGTGTGTCCCTTCAGAGTCAGACAAAAAAGCATATGTCTCTGCAGTTACCACGTTCAACCACATGAGGCCAGTGTTTCACCAGGAACACACTGAACTGCATTTAAAAACAACAGACATGCAGATCAGGGAAGCCTGGGAACCGAGTACTGGGGGCATTGGTAGCTTGAATCGCAGAAAAATTTGAGTGTCTTCTGTATCCCATCTACTTGTCTGAGTTTCCATTGTTTATAAAAAAGAGAGTTGGAGTAGTAAGAGCAGGATGTTAAGCAGTGGTGGTTGGTAAGGCAGCACTCCTGGAGTATATCCTGGGTTTACTTTGACCTGGGGAGGAGAAGAGTGGATAGGGTTATACAAAATAGTGAGAGACTCAAGTATATAAATATATTTATATTTCCGGGGCTTTTTGCATTTAATGGATAGGACAGTTGAGTGAGACATGACATTGGGAGGCAGAGAGAGGGGGAATAAGATGCAGCAAAGGCCACCGGGGGAATCAAACCGGGGCCTATATCGTGCCTCTCCTATATTTTAAGGTAGATGTCTTAATTTAAAGGCATGTTGCAGTCAGTTTATAAAACATACAGGATATGAACTCTGCCACACTGTAAGAAAACACTTTATGTAACTTCAAAGCTATTTAGAAAGTTTTAGATAGAAGGTGAAGAGGTTTATGATGAAATATGAAGTGCTGCACTCGCTCAGTATTGCCCTTGATAAAGTAATTCAGTGAAATACATAATGTTGCTTGATGAGAACATCAGAAGCACTTGTCCATTCTACTTTATGAAAGATAATAACACTCAAGAGGCAGATTAACACTCTCATGGGTATTCAGGCGCTCTGATAGGCTACACTCACCCCCAAAATATTAAACATACACCAGAAGAAAAAAAGAAACAGCTCTGTGTTTGGTTGCACAAAACAATCAAAATCACAGTGTTGGCGCAGGGTAAGAGCTTGAAAGTGAGACCAGGAAATAGTATTCTATTCTATTCTATTCGAGTAAAAGCAGTGGCTCGGTTCAAAACATTCAACATTTTTTCCATTAAAACCTCTCAAACTGGTCTGGTTTGACCTGTAGCTTTTGGTGGCTAATCTTAGCTAACATTAGCTAGCATCACAAGTAGAGTAATTCTATATGATGGGAATTTTTGGGTGAGTTTGCCAAATGTATGACTCGGCTACTGTAACAAGCAAACATTTGAGCTAAAAACGCAAGTAGCAGTAGCTGTGGTAGCGTTTAGTATTCTCCTGTTAGGTTTCTTGTATCCTCAGTAGGCTAATGGTTCTTCTGTTAGCATATGTTTTTTTGAGCTGAACTATTACCACAGTGTTAACACACCTTCATTAACTTGTCTTAGATGAAACGCCCTGCTACAGCACTCATACAAATCTGCTATGTTTCTCAGAGTCCTGTGGGTTCCTGGAAAATTTCCTGTTTACGTTATAAAGCTTTTGATTTGATGAATAAACAATGACCTGAAGGAAGCGTTTCACAATCAGTTAAAGGTTGTAACAAAGGCTTCAGAAAAAAAAAATCATCAATTACAGGAAATGTATTACAACAATATGGTGTTTCATCTCCACATCATCCATCATCACGAGAGCTTTTATTTTTAGTATTAGTCGAGTAGTAGCCTATATAGGCTATTTGTACAGGTTATGATGATTGTGAAATTAAGCTTAACTCTCATTACAATGTGCGGAATTAATTTGACTGTATATACGATATAAGTGTGTGTGTGTGTGTGTGTGGGGCCGATGGAGGTGGGGCAGGAGCGTTCCTTTGGGATGGTGCAGCTGATGCAGTTTTATTGGTCCCTCTGGCCAGAGCCAATAAACACCACCAAAGTGAAGGGACAAACAGCTGGGGAACAATGATAGCATATTGATGATGTTTGTGTTCGTGTGTGCGCACATATACATCCCTGCGTACATTAATGTGTGTGTGTGTGTGTGTGTGGGTAAGCACAAACCGCCCATCAGGACCTTCACTGCGTGTGCTTACATGTTGCACAAAGAGTTTGTGTGTTTGTGTTTGTGCTTGTGTCTGTGGGCAGATATGTGTAGTCATGGTCCAGATTGTGTGTGTGTGTGTGTGTGTGTTTGTGTTTGCAGCCATTATCTTGGGGGTTGATGATTTATGATCTGTGTTATGGCTTCCACAGGGGACATATAAAACTACAGAATGGCCCTTTATTGCCTTTCTTCTTTGTTTAGTCCTGTGTTTCATCCATCACTGTGTTTCTCATCTTCCCGTCTCTCTCTCTCTCTCTGTCTCCCCTGCTCTCTCGCCCATCTTGATCTCAGTTTCTCTTTGTCCATCTCTCCCTCCGCCCGTCTGCATCTCTCTCTAATTCGCTCCAGCTCTTCTCTCTAATAAAAACAGTTATTGATAACCTGTCGGCTGCACATCAGTGGAATCGCCATTATTCTGCCTTGTTGTTTGTTAAAGTGGTGTAGCTTTTGTTGTATTGCTTGGTGGTTTCTACAGAACAAAGTGAGAGGCCATGAGATTGATGCAGGGCTGTCTTAAGGGCTGCTCTGTTATTCTATTGGCTCTTCGGCCTAAGAATAGCTTAAGATCTTCTTGTTGGTGGAATCCACGGTCTCGGGGAAAGTAATACTCGGTCTCAGGAAATCACCATAGGGATGCGAAATAAAAGCTACAAGAATCCATTTCACAATACAACAACAATACCCCGGTGGATACCATTTTGCTACACTGTAGGTAAAATAGTTGACAGGTAATTATGAAGACTAGCTTCAGCATGAGTGACATCAAGGACACGACACCTCTCATCACATTGCACCTTTATTGGCAGCGTGTGGAGGGAGTGATAAAAGCACTACAACAGTGACAACTGATGAGGCCTTGTGCTAATAAATGATAAGATCTTATGCTGATGCAGCGAGAATGTGCTTATATCATCCCGCGCAGACCTGAAGATATCAAACACCGATGAAAATTACTCCCTAAACAGAGTTTGTTGTTGACAGTAAGGTTGGATTTATGAGGGGGAGACCTGTCAGCCTCCAACTTGCAAATCTAAAACCTATTTCCTTGATTTTAGGAAGGTTCAAGACAGCAAAGGAACACTCTGTACTTTCTGAGAACATCCAGCACAATAACTGTCATTTTATCCCCATATTTGTTATTAATGATTGTTGTATGTTCAACAAGGCTTTATAGACAGATACTATACTTACATGTACATGGGCTGTAGTTGAAGGTGGGAGGTCTTCTGAGGCCCTTGGTAACCGTACGAGTCGAAGCCTCCTATAAAATCAACTGCACACAAAAAAAACAAAAACACAAGAAACACCAATTACTTTAGTGTTCATCCAACTGGCAACTGTCCACCATAGATGATTCACTGTATTAAGCGTCCTACACCTACAGATCCCTGGACAGTATATTTTGTACAGACGCCGCTGCTCATTGCTCTTAGTGCTCATCAGAGTTGTAGCCATAAAACTGCTCTGAATGAGAATTTGGCCTGAAAATCCAGTGATGCAAATCTAAAACTATTTATGGGTAGAAGACTAAGACTTATGCAGCGATATATTTATGCTTTGAGACTACTGCTAATGCCTAAATTATCCAGGATGGCTCCTCGGTTTCCCAGGCTGAGGAGCTGCCAGCAGGTGGTTGCTTTCCTCTGACTGAGGCAGAGAGCCTGGACTTTTGAAGAGGAAGCCATGATATTTTCTTACTTTGATGTTGTAGAGCTCATAAAAGGGTCCTTCTCGCCTTGATCAGCAGCATACTTCCTTATTTATTCAGAGAGATTTCCTAACATTACGTACAATGTGGAATCTGGCTGTCACTGCAGACATGAAAGTAGCAAGAAGTTCCCCTTAAAGCTACAGTGTGTAACTTTGACACGTCTGTTAAATGTTTGTTGCACCCAAGCCATCACTGGATGAGATAACACAACACGGATTGAGCTGATCAGCTCCTTAAATCTCTCTTTTCTCTGTCTCTTTTGTGTAATGTAACGTTGAACACTGTTTGCAGCGGCTTCTCTCAGTGAAAATTCTGTGTTTTTTTTGTGTTGTTGGAACGACTGGTATGACTGAAAAGTGTGTGAACGTGCCACAACCGACACATAATGTGTTAGACATCTGGAGCAACGCTTCCTGTCATGACAAACACCTGTGAAGTGTGTTGGGTGAGCTCTGGTATCTACACTGATCCACACATGCTAACCGCCTACACTCATGGTATCAAATGTTCGCCCTCTCATCAACAACTAATAGGCCTCGAAGCTTCAAGCATCAACTTTTCCTACTCGTAATCAACATCAAAATCAGTATTTGAATGATGCTTTTTTTTCTTTTATTATTTTGCATCATCAAATGATTCATTGTACATCAATATTACTCAATATAACTGCTCCGACAAGGATTGTTTGATGTGTTACAGCTCAGCTCTCGTCTACTTTACCCATTTCCAACACTGGCACAGTGACGTGATCATGTGATAGGCTGGGACAAGCTGCAGCAAGGTTGGCATAATCAAAAAAAAAACAAAGAACAATCCAAATTTGTGAAGATGATCTCCAAAAGTTGGTTGCCAGATGTGTCAAAGGAAACAAGCATGTTTGGCAGATCACTTGTAAATGTAAGAGCTTGTCCATTTAGCTCTGTCTCTCTACATTGATTTTACAGGGTACTCCAATTTCCACTTTATTTTTGACTGAAAACATCAATCAAGTACCAGTGCAGCTGCTAAATGTTTTTGTTTTTTCATGTCAGTGTCATATTCAGATTCAGCCCACACATAGACAACTAATGGTGGACTCTATCAGTTCTCCTTTATGTTTCTAGTCTGTGTCAATAGGTCTTTTCTGAGTCTATTTCTACTGGGACATGAGTGTGGAGAGGCGAGAGACGGGTTTCTGGATCAAAGTGTGATTCACAGGTCAAATGTACATCACACTGGCAGCAGTTTGCTCCAGTCTGTTAACATGTACAACAAAATGAGACTCATCACTTCCCCCAGCCACCACTCACATCACATCCAGCCTGGCCTTGGTTTCATCAGTGAAAAAAAAAAAAAATCTAATTAACACAACTGCTTAAATACTGAACAATTCTTTTAATAAAAAACTGCAGTCATTCAGCTGAAGAGACATTTTTAAAGGTGTAAAAATTTTGATCTATCTTCTTTTTATTGTAGCATTAAGGTTTTCAAGGTGCATTTAAGTCTATCTGTAAAGCTATGTGTCCTCACATACCTTCGTCATTCTTTCAATTCTGCCGGATTTTGTAAAACAATCTTCTACAAGTCACCACATCTTTTTCTCACTTCTCCCTTAATCCCCTTAATGTATGCATGTGAAATTTTGATTATACTACGCAACGGGACAACAGATGATCTTCTTTGTCTATCAGCAGTTTTCCAGGACTGCTGCAATATGGTGATATTTTATGATCATTCAGCTCATTATTGTCGTTCAGACAGACAATGCGGAGCCATTGCCTATGCGCTTGATGCGCTCCTTCTTTGTGTTGATCCTTTTGTAGAAAGAATGGCCTGGTGTGAACGGTGAGGTTTTTCCTGCTGATTCATGCTGCAGTCAAATATTCTGAGCAGAGTTTTCGCCATGCACGACCCTTTGAACACGGGAGGAAATGGAACCCCTCACCCTGCCAGTGTGCTGCCTATCACGCTGTAGTGGCCCAATTTAAAAATTCAGATACGTTATTCAAAAGGCCCAGGGCTGACCAAAGAGCACGTAAAAACATGAACAAGCCTCTTGTGAAGCTGTTAAGGTTTCACTGGACACAAGATGCAAATCGTAAAGGTGAGATTTCCTAAACTTTTACAGTGCAATTATTTTACATTATTGGGGTCATAAGTTTGTTTTTTTTACTTAAAAATGTTTGTTATTGACGAAAGACCTAAATAACATCTTACAAAGAGACTGTTTCCGTAATCTTAAAGGGATAGTTCAACATTTTGTCAAATTGGCCCATTGCCATAATCCCTATATAGTTGTTTTAGAGGTAAATGCAGAGAATGCTTGATGAAAAACTGTCCCTTAAGGCAACGCAGGTCACAACCGTTTTGGAGTTGTTGGATTGTGTATTTGATGAGTTTGAGGAGGGAAACCAAGAAATCCCATGAGCCTCCATAGCGTAGCTCTGAGCAGCTCACGGCTCTGCTCCGCCGTTCTAAAAATAGCTTGCACCGACAATTAAAGGTAACAAACCTACTGCTATGACTATAGGGATTATGGCAATGGGCCAATTTGACATAATGTTGAACTATCCCTTTAAGGTGTGTGTGTGTGTGTGTGTGTGTGTTTGTGTGCTATTCCTATGTTTACGAGTGTGTTTGATAAGAATCTGTCTGACACATTTGAGTAGCTGCGAGACAGATAACTCGAGACACACACACACATACTCACACATGCACAGAATAATTATCAGAGTAATTAGCTTTCTCAGCAACTCAAAATCTTCATTGGTCCTCTGTGAGTATTAGCGTCTTCACCCAAGGCGCTTTTCCCTACTAAGCTCCCTGATTATAGTTTAGTCTCCCAGACTGCATTATTGCGCAGCGCTTTCCACAGTCACATCCAGGACTTAAGGCTCGGCAACATAATTATTACAATGGATCCCAGAATTATTATGGAGAAAATGATCTTTTTCCTATGTGAAAATGTAGCATGTGACACGACGGCGCCATCGTGTACATATTCATTAAGCCTTATTAGTGGCCCGAAACCTCAATCTGAGCTCTGATTCCTTCTGATAACATTTGTCCCAGGAGAAGCAGTGTGAAAATGACTCATGTAGCTTATTATCGCTCATCTGTGTGGAGTGTGGATGTCTTCCCTGTGTCTGTGTGGGTTCCCTCCGTCTGTTCTTTTTTCTCCTCCCACAGACAGCTCACAGACACGGTTTAAGTGGATGGAATCTCTGAGCTGCCTTCATCTTGATGTGAGTTCAATGTGTTGGTCAGCACGTGTGTTCGTCCCATGATGGACTGGCGAGTGGCGACCTGTCCAGGCTGAACTCTGCAGCCCAAAACACCACTTTCAATAAAAAATGGATGATCAGATGGTCAGCTGATGGTGTATGGAGCTGGAATTAGCCTGAGAACTTGGTTTCATATTGTTGGTTTTCTTAAAAATATTAAACATTCAAGAGAAAATCAAGTTCTCAGTTATTATTCATTAGCAGTTTGACAGAGTGGGCAACACAACTGCCATTAGGTTCTGGTTCAAATGCTGCTACACTGCATGGTGCATGGAAATAGGGCAAATGGTGTTATCACCTTTTTCCAAATAAACTCCATCCAAAAAAAAACACAAATAGTGAAACAACCAAAAGACAGCAGTTGAGCAGACAGCCAAATAACTGTTAGACATCAATTATTCAGACACGGAACAAGTGGCATTTTAGGTTTCCTGTCATCAAAGCTCATTAAATCGCAGTGTTAAAAATTCAAATCTCAAAATAACCCCTGAAACTTAATTATCCTCCATAAAAAATGGGACTCTGAACTGCTCTTTGATTCTAACAGTCAGATGATTCAATATTTAACTGTGACCTCGTTGAACACAGAGGTTGTTTATCACATGAAGAGTCTGTAGAAACAGTAGCAGGTCTGGCATCAAGTGTTCACCTTCAGTCTCATAACAGCTACTGTTAAAAAAAAAAGACATTACCCTGCCAATCTCAATCCCCAGTCTGCTTAATGCAGAGGGAAAGCAGGACAACTTGTCTACACTCAGCACTTCAAACCATTTCCACTGATCCAGCCTGAATTTATTACCTATCAATATTTATGTGTTAGCAAACAGCATCCTCAATCCAGTGTTGAATAAGACATGCTTAGGTATTGATCCTTGTGCGGAACAGCTGCGGCTGCTTTAATGGAATAACTAAAGCGATGGGCTCAGGTAAATGGGCTCATTCGAGTTAATGCTCACAGGGATGCGCTGCATTTAAAACACAACAATCACACAATTAACATACTGATTTGCCTCATTTTCCTCGCGCGTACTGGTATTACTCTTCAAATGCAATTCATTCACACTGTCAAAATGCTTACCCAATGATAGTTAATGTTGCCTTTTAAACTACAAATTACAAACTTCCTAATCAACATGGTTGTAGTGATGTGCTCATGTACTGATAAAGGACTGAATAAAGATAAATGATGTGTGAATGAATGGATGTGTGAGTATCTTTGCTTGCTCTTTGAGTCTCCATTCTTTGTTTTTTTTGTCATGTTGCTTAATAGTGGTTCAGTTTGTCTCTCAATAAGCCACTCTTTCATTCTCATGTCTTACTGTGAATGAGTGCAGCTGTGACTATAGAAGCTTCAAGTTTCACACTGGCTTTCTGTCCAAGCAGCAGTAAAAGCCCTCGGTTCAAAACGGCGTCATTCAAAACTGTTGTTTTATTCTGAACTCGGAAGCACCAGTCACATGAACTTAAACCTCTAAGACCTACATATAAATTCCAACTTCATTCACTAAACCTCACCAAAGAGGGATTTCCCAGTCATAGCTTAGCAGCCACAACTGAGTAAAGCAAGTTTGAGCTTTGGATTTCTCCACATGTTGAAGTGGTGTGCATGGAGCAACAATAAGAGCATCACTGGTCATTTTATGTCTCGATGGTGGTGTTTTTTTGTTCTGTTTTTTAATTTCAAAATCCACACACCAAGGACAAACGTCTACGGAATGGATTAAACAGTATATTTAGACATTATCTGCAACTTTAGCTTGCTGTTATACAGTAATAATGAAGGCCAAGGTGCAAACTATTTAATGTATTATTAATAGTACCATAGTTTGTAGTGTGACAGGTTTCGTTACTGTAAAAAAAGCAGTATGCTCAAGAATACACCATTGTTTGTTTACAAGCTGGTCCTGGATATAATCCGTGCTTGTAACGTTAGCTGTCAGCCCCGTGTTCAAACTCCAGAAAACAAAAGTTTGTTAAAATATGATTACTTTTCCCAAAGACATTTGTTGTTCCTCAGCTCTAATGCCTTTGGTCTTGTAACACTAAAAGTTAAAACATGCTGTTTGAAGATAACAAAAAGTAAAAGAGATAATCAGCCAGACAGTGTCATGCTAATATGAGATTAATATCTGTGCCTTTATACAACAAAACATGAATGTGTCTGTTCTAACACAGATGAAAGACCTTTTATGTATCTTGTTGTAAAAATAAAAACACACATAGTGCTTACATTAGCTTCATCAGCTAGCTAGCTAGAGCTAATAAAGTCTGCCAACAGCTATCCAGTGATTTGGGCTAGAAATGGGACTTTTGTCTTATTTCTACCTCAGGCTGAAATCAAGGACCCATTGTTTCAAAAAAATACTAAACGTGTCGGTGGAACAGAAAGCTTGACAGACACAGAAACGGTGGTGCAGCTTAGCAAACAGTCATTTCATGTCAGAAAGTTTTACAACAGGGTATATCATATTATTCTTAGTATAATTATCATTATAATTTGGGTGATTTGAAAAATGTGTGTATATGTTCCTGTATGTAAGTGTTTGTGTAGGACTGGGTACTTACAGCTATCCTCTTCTTCAGAAATGAGCTTGACCACGTAGCAGGCGTAGATGAACCCCATCAACTAGAGAGAGAAAAAACATAAATTTAGCATGATAGATAGATAGATAGATAGATAGATAGATAGATAGATCGATCGATCGATAGATAGATAGATAGATAGATAGATAGATAGATAGATAGATAGATAGATAGATAGATAGATAGATAGATAGATAGATAGATAGATAGATAGATAGATAGATAGATAGCACAGCAGAGAAAACAGTTTTTTGATGTAAGTGGAGCAGAGCACCATAGTGTGTTACTCCAAAATAGAGCACTTGAATCAGTGGCTTCACACACACACAAACGCAAACAAAGTTTCACTATACCCATGTGGACAGCTTATTTCCCTAGTTTCTTTCCTAACATTAACCATGACAATTAAAAACCTAGCCCACACCTAAACCCAAAGACCAAACCTTCACCCTCAAAAAGCCTCTATCTCTCCGTGAGGACCTCTATTTTTGTTTCCACAGTGACACACATCCGGGTTAGTGTGAGTCATGCAGGTTTAAATCCCCACAAGGATATCAAAACAAGCCCATGCACACTATTTTCAGTGACAGGCACATGGTTATGTTTTCAGAGCTAGATATTGTTGTAATGCACAGGATACATACATAGAAGTAGATAAGTTACATAAGTTGAGACTGTGATCACTGATTTTTTCACCTACAGCTCTTTGGTACCACGGTGACAGGACAGATCGTTCTGTATTTGTCACCATCATCAAAATGAAACCCAGTGCGACCCACGGTGACAGTGTGCTATTGTCTAAGCCTGTACGCAAATACAGATGTGTACCTCAAATTGTTCGAACCCTTCTGTTTGAGGCCATTCATAATAAACCTGAAAACAATGACAGCTGCACACTGACACACACAAAAAAACAAAACAATAAATGTGTGTGTATTTGGGCATAGTGTTTAGACAGGGGTACAGCAGACCACATTAGCAAGACACCTTTGCTCTCTGATCTCTCTCACTGGCTGACTGTTTCCAAGGCAACTGATAGGCGGTAGCTCATTGGAGCAAAGCTGCGAGAGGGTGCGGTCAACTTAGGGTCAGCATTTTAGTGACCTTATTACCGTGCAATGATAAGAGAGGAAGAGAAAGAAAAGAAATGAAGAATAAGCTACGGGCAGACGGAGGCGGAGGTACTGTAAAGCTACATGTGTTTTTTTTTCTCAACAAATAAGGCGGCATTATTGTTTAAATAAGGTTTTAAGTGAAGCAAAAATGACATTGACCTGGTTGGTATTCTATTGACTACACCGACACACTCACACAAGCACGTAAACACACAGCAAGCTGCAAATGTGAGCAGCTACATTTGAAATTCAGCGTATATCTCAAGGTCTTGACCTCATTTAGTCTAAATAATGTTCAGCTCCCAGAGCTCCTCTCTCCTTCATCCTTTTCTCATACACCCTCCCCTTACTCGCCGTTTCCTTCCAGCTTCCTGCTCTCTCTCTCCCCCCCTACACCCCCGTTTCCTTCCTCCACCTTCTCTTTATTTCTCTCCGTCTCTCTCCTCTCCTGTCTCTGACAAGTAAATGAGTCATACAAATATAGTGTTTTGCTCAGTGGGGGATGAATTTACTTTAAGCTGAGCCAACGCTGCTGGAGTAGACAATGCTGCCAGTATCAGCGTCGGGATCAACGGTGATGAGAAAATCAATTTGGATAACATAGGAGGCTTTATGTAGCAGAAATGCCTTGAAAAATTACCACAGCTCCGAGACGTAACCGGCTGCAAAGTCTCGGTTGTCACTATCACTGCCAGGAGTTAAGTAGAATACCTTTATTTTGAAAGATTAACACGACCTCGCTCGCGCCACTGACTGCCTCCCCCTGTCTGCTGCCACTCCGGCTACAATGATTTATTATTAGCGTTCATTTTAAAGGAGACTTTAGATGTCACAAAGTCAAAATGTTGTTTAAAAGACTTTCAAGAGCGGAGGACTTTTTCTGTCACACGGAGTGAAAGCTGATCCGGAGCCCGCTCTGTCGTCTCCGGGCTCATTGCCTCTGAAAATGACTTCTGGGTGCAGTTTTGTTAGCACCACTGAACAGAGTGCAGAGAGCCGTGCCCACGCTGCAATGGAGAACATTTGATCAGTTGTGACAGAGTGCGTTTCTCTGCACATCAATATCCTGTTAATATTCTGGATACTCAAGTACTCTGTTTTGGTGTTGCTGCACAAGCATAATATCCTGTTTACAATAACCCTGATTAAATCTTCTCTCGATAACCAGGGTGCACCACTATGACCTGTTTGCTCCTTTGTCATATTTATTATTGAAGTTCTGGGTTCAGGTTTGTTTGTGGAGTTATATTTGGACCATATCGTTCATGACCACTGAATTTTAATATTTGGATAAAAAACATTTTTTTTTATCTATAGTAAAAATAAAACCTCCAGGAACAGGTTATTCTAAACATCTATTCACATCTCTTGGCCCACAAAGCTGTACTCAAATGACATTCTCTTTGACGCTCGATTTTTTCTTCTCTATTCTATTTTACTAACAATGACTGAAGGTCGCAGCATTCTGATTATTACAGTACATCACTGCAAAGTGACGTGAGGAAAGAATATGCCGTTTAAGGCCGTTTAAGGCCGTTGAAACAGCTCACCTGCTTTCAACTTGACATGAATCTCAACTGACTTGAAAACAACTGTATCAGCTTTGTGTGTTCAAACACATCTTACAGTACAAACCAATGGCAATTCAAACATCTTGGCAGAATGACAATAGCCAATGCCATGTTTCCATCCAAAGTGTGTGAGAGAGAGAGAGAGACTTTATTAACGATAAACGCTGGATGCGCTGGTTGATAAGTTTCGTTTTTACTGAGGAGGAACTATGAAGAAGTGCAGTAACATCATTATGAAGGTGTGTGGGGGCTTTTATTTTGCCGTGGCGGTGCACCACAATTAATTACATGTAGTGAAACCCCGATGTTGTTGTCTTGTGAGTAAACTGCAAACACAGGAGCAGATGGGGTGAAAGTGCGCTACGTCACACTTAATTCGAATCATCAACCAAAACCCGGCCATAGCGAGCGTATTTCAGTTTGTGCGAATCAGGGGATTTTAATTCGAATCACGGCGTTTCCATCATCATTTTCCCATGCGATACATCTCGATGCGCATCTAAACAGCTGATGGAAACGCACCTTATGATTCTATCTCTTCTGAAATAGCATGTGTGTGGATAATATCACTCATGCTTCAAAAAATCATAATCACCAAACCATACATCTAAAAATTGTTCAGAGCTTATTTTACTCCTAGAATTAGCATTGAATGAAGTTGGAATCATCTCCTCTCTACCATCTGTGTACCCAATGCTGCTTAGGTACCTTTACATATATGTTTCTCTAAAATTCTTAATAAGGAGCTTCCATGTTGCCCTGTACTTTGCTGAATGATAATTCTCATACATGAAAAAATAATTTGGCTTTCTGACCTAACTGCTGCTAAGAAAATGTTGGCAGTACGGTGGAAACCACCACATACTTTATTATTACATCATTGGTGGCACCTCCTGATAGATATGTGAACCCTACAGCTGGTCTTAAAATCTTGGTCAGAGGCCATCACAGCTGTGAGGAATCTTGCCAATAAAACGGGGGGTGCAGATCACTCACCGGGAAGGGAAGGGTTCATGTGTGTGGTGAATTGCTGACAATGGGATGTGTGCGTGAGGGGGTTTGTCTGACAACTGTGTGAGTGGGGTTGGGGGTAAAATACAGACATAAATATCTGCATGTCTCTATTTTTCTAAAATGAGGATTTTTTTTGTTTCTAGGACATTATGCACCATTTGAATGTACATTGGACAGCTACTGTATGCCTAAATGTATAGAGACATGAAGGCACATGTACTGTCTGTCTGTCTTTTTTATGTTGGTACTGTATAACATTAATAAAAAATGTTCACAAAAAAAAGTAGTTAAACTTTTTTTCCCCCATTATTTTAATTATTTCAAATCATTCAACTGCAAATTTGAATTTTTGAGGAGTTAATGAGCGGTTAATAGCTACACAGTGGTAACAATAAGACTGACAGTTTGTGTGTGGAGGGATAAAATGAAAAAGCATTTGTTATACAAAATATTTCTTCCCTGGCCTCTTCTGTCTGCATCCAGATAAATGAATTCAACAGCTCTCCGGCTCTTCAGACTGACACTGGTCCCTTATTTCATTTTGTCTGTGCAAAACCTGAAGGATGTACAGTGTGATGGGTGAAAATGAAAACAAGCGCCACTTCAGCATGGACTTCCTGACCTGATCGGCCTAACAAGCAATAACTTGTACAACTTCACCACTTCACCTCGCAGAGGCTTGTGCCTCATTCAGAGCAGACACCGTTTCTATGGGCTTTAGTGTGCGCGGTGTCACACACTATTCCAGGAGGCGAGGGTTTATTCTGTTTCACACTGTTCAGCTGGGTCTTGTTGCCATGGTAAACACAGCAAATGTAGATAATTATGCAACAGCAAGTCAGCAAAACCAAGTGACATTATCTTAGAGGAAGTGGAGAGTAATGGTTTGGGTAATAAACTGTCAAATGTCCATGTTCTCTCCTCTCCTCCATTGTCGACTGTAACATCCTTCTCCTTCAGAGCTTGAACAGAATGTTCTGAATAAGTGTTGCAATGATGATAACTGAGAAGCAGCTTATTATTGCACTGCAGATACACACTCAGGTTTCCCACTTTTTTCCAATTTTATAACCCAGGGACAGTGCCTGGGTTTGAATGTTTAACTCTGAAGTTCATAGGTTCTTGGGAGGTGAGATCTTGGCTCCCATTTCTCCCTGTTATAACCTCTGATAACATGAATTAAAGGGACAACAAGGAGTTTCTCCAGCAGCAGAACGAAAAATTCCGCGACAATAAAAAAGTCTACGTTACCCACACTTGTTAATGGGCCCATTTTCGATAAATATATCGCTTTGTCTCTATCGTTATTTTGTTATTATTAGTGGTGGCGGAAATGCTGGGCGAGCCGACCAGCGTTTCCTTACTTTCGGTTTCGCAGTGAGTCATGAGAATAACGCCGCCGAATTGCCGTTTATGGTCGGGACTACGACCGTATGTGATCGTCTTTGAACCTCTGACTTTAAAGCATAAGTAAGCGATCCGGTCGTTTTGGCTAATGCTGCGTTCCAGGTAGGCTTTTGAAACCGTAAATTACAGCTTCAAGTCACAACTTACGATTTTGTAGCGTTCCAGGCAACCCACTCGTGTTTTTCCGACCTGTTTTACCTGTGAAAGTCACTATAACTGCCACTCATAACTTCCGACCCGTGAACTCGTACCAGATCGAACTGGTACGACTTCACAGGTCGGAAAAACACGAGTTACGAGTTTCCTTGAACGCACCATAACAGTCCTCGTCCCTACGTCACCACATTCACGGCGTCCCTTAAGCTGCACACACAGCCCTGCATGCCGTTCTCTCTCCTCATTGGATAAAAACTGTAGGATACGATAAATGTTTTCTCCTCGGCTCAGAGCAGAGCAGAGTGACTGACAGACCCGTGTTTCAGACCAAACACTCTATGTAAGTGATTGCTGTCGGAAGATATAACTATTTAAGACTTATATTAACACAAATATATCACTTACTTCTGCTTTAATTCTTGATGAATGAAAACATGAGTCTGTCTTGCGCCGCTTTTCCAAAACTCCTCGTTGTCCCTTTAAGCCTACTACAGTAAGAGGGTGAAATGAAAATGAAATAGAGTGTTTCACTCACCTACAGTAACTGTCATGTGCATAAGGTAGGTGTAATTGTAAGTGTTAATGATTGTGTTTTTGTCACCTATATAATAGACTGCTAGCATGGCTACAAATGAACAATTAAAAAAATAGCACTCTGACAGAGGTTACTGCAAATAAATGAGAGATAATTAAATGAAGTAAATACAGTACAATTTTTAGCCTGAAGTGTTGTGATACTTATCCATTAGCAGATTTATTAGTAGATTTTACTGTCATAATGCAGATAAAAACTCTCCTAAAAACCTTACAGATAACACTGTGCCCACAATGATCAAGAGGCCCATAAAAGCGTAGGACTATATTACCCAAGTGCAAAAGTAATGTCATTAAAGCAGAAAAAGATAACTGAATCATCATTCTCTCCTACAATAATCAAGACCTAAACGCTCCCTTAGCAGAGATTCTGAGAACACCTGGAAGTTTTGAAAGGAGCTCGGGGAGAAATTAGCTGAATGTCAAACAGCTGGTGTTCGATAAGGAAGGGAAAACCTGCGCTGTTCTGCATAGCCTCGGACCAAAAAATTCAGGAAAAGCATCATGGGAGGAGACCTTTGAAAAAGAGCAAGGACAGATGCCGGAGGAAGTCAGCTATAGGTCAGTCACCAAGTGACGCAGATCTGCCCTCCACCAAGGAGGAAGGTGAGGTTGCATTTTGCCAAAACAATCAAAGTAGAAAGTGCTGACGCCACTGAAACGTCTCCCTCAAGGTCTGTGAAACTTGTAGACCTGAATCAGCTCACACAGGTTGATACACGGCCAACATCTCAGCAGATGATGATGTTATGATGAATCCTGTCCCAATGTCTTCGTCTTGAGCCCCTCAACCGTCCTCCTCGTGACTCTGTGATGAAAACGTGTTCATCTCAGATGAAAGAATCCATTTTTTGCATCATGGTCCTCTGCAGATAAATTGTGCTGTGATGAAGGTGTCACATCCACTGGATTAAATGTGTTGTTGCTGCTTACAGTCAAATGTTTTGCACCGGTGTCTTCCCCCTGTGCTCTCCGTGAATCATTTTTGATGAGAATGTTTTGTCAGTGAAACAGAGCTGCACTGAAAAATTGCTGTTAATCATTTTCATCTAAATTTGTTTGTGCCATTTGACACTAGTATAAAACTCCATGCATATTACAGCAGCAATAAATGAATCACAAATGAGGTAAAAATGTACCAATGTATCAACCTCGCTCACCCGCTACGGATGACTTTTTTTCATCTGATGTCACAGCTCTCATGCGCAACAATTTTACATCTACTGTCGCTTGTTGCACACTTTTGTTTAATAGATTTAAGAATTTCACTGTTATTTGTCTTAATCTGAAAAAACAAAACAAAAAAGACAATCAAAAAGGAGCGGTTTTACTTATTCATCAAATATGGGATTAGCGCTGTAGAGCACAGCGGTTGCCTTGGTTGACTGACATTCAATCCTCATGCCATTGTTCTTTCTCTTTCCTTTTCCCTTCTCTGATCTTTGAATAACAACAGCTATGAAAACCTATCTGTTCCCAGCGCTGCTTCCATGAATACAATTTGACCCTGACATCACTGTCTGGTGTCAACGACAACAATGTCACATTCAATTCAGTCAATAAAAATGAAAATAAAAACAACACTTCATATGCTAATGACTCAATTTCCTGCTTTCCACACGATGAACGAGGAGGAACCCCAGAAACAGTTTCACTCACTTTTGCTAAGAATTATTTAGAAAATTACCATTATATAAACATGTATACGTGGATTTCATATGAAATCACAGACTGAGTCACACAAATCCAGAGTATGTTTCCTTTTGTTTGTGACCATCGAAAACCACTGCAATCTTTGTAATCATTGTTTTTTTTCTCTTAAAAATATTCTACATATTATTTCCTTTGCTGTATTTCTATGACAGAAAAAACAACACTAAATCAATATAATTATGTCAACATTTTAGTGACCCCAATAACTGAGACCAAATAGAATTGATACTGGCAGATGGCTACGGGTTATTTTTATAGAACCATCTCAACATTTTAGATTTTATACCAGAAATATGTCAAGGGCACGAGGCAATTAGGCACACAATATATTTGACTATGGGTGTTGGTAGTGTTGGGTATTTATTTAAAATTGGTAGCAATTAGAGCACATTGTCGCCGTCAGCTCGCTCAGTGTTGATAAAAGGTGTAGCATGAAAACAAGCAGGCATAGCTAATGATCATTTTCTTCATGTGAACCCATAACACCTCATAGTCAAGGTTATTTGACTGTGTGCATTGGAAGGCTTGGAGGAGTGTGTGCAGGTTTTCTCTCCTATCAAAGACAACAGTAGGAGATTTTGCTGATTAGTTCCTCTACTCAGGCTCAAGTTGTGTTAATCACTTAATTTACTTGCTGGCATGAACTCTAGACCACTGAGCCAGCAGGAATCCTCATCTTAGATTTTGCTTTAGTGATATGTCATTTATAATTATGGCAATCTTTGTTAATAGCAAAAAATAAAATATGATTGCTACAATAATTTTTTTCAAAAACATTGTGTAATTTGTTGTAACAGTCAGGCAGTAAAACAAATCAGTTCATCAGCGAATAAATTCAACATGTAACCATGACTGCTGCCTGAAGGAGCTGGGTGTGAAAGCTCATTTTCTTTTTACAGTACATAAATGCTCCTATGTCATTCAAGAAAAATAAAAAAAACCTACAAGAAGTTCAGATCCTATGGTGCACCACCAGATCTGAACTTGTTCAAAATATGAGTTTGCTATTCAGTGTGCTGTAAAGACAATTCAACTCACAGTCACTGAGCCAGTTGGGCCAGTCCATCACGACTGACCACCCAGCCAAACAACAACATTTTCCACAGTCCTTGACGATGTGCCTCAGTGGCCGTTTTGACTTCCATACAATACTAAAAAGTGCCTTGATTTTCTGGCCAACCAGTCACAACTCTTCCACTGCAGGACATCTGTTAACCAGCCAGACCACCCAGAAAATTATGCACACCACCACAGTCACTTTATGGCCTAACCCGACCATACCCTAACCCCTCACTTAGTTAGCCAGTCGACTGGTTGAATGTATGTTATTAAGCACCCTGACAGTGTTTCCACCAATTACAGTAAACCAGCCAGCCAGTCAGCCACTGGACCAGTTAGACTGTTGAGTGTGGGCTCATGAAGCATGACAGTTTTCCACACACCAATTACAGCGAGACAGTGGTACAGCTGTGTGGTGGCTTGGCACTCAGCCACACTATAAGTACCACTATCGATTGACAGAGAGATAGAGAGAGTGCATGTGGAGAGTGGGTGAGAGAGACAGTCATGCTAAGTGAGGGAGGAAGATGCAGAATGAAAAATAAAAGAGGAAAGGCAGACTGAAACTCCCGATCTCTGCCTCTCTGTCTGTAATGGTGTAATGATGCATGCAGCCACATTCAAGTGGTTTGTTTATTGCGTATGCGTCTATATTCATATGTATGTGTACTACACCCAGAAAAAAGCAGGGCAGCAGTACAGAGAAGTCGGATGAGAAGTGACAGGCCTCCTTCATTCCCGCTCTTTATTCCTCTCTCTGCTGTCTCTTCTGATCCTGCTAATTATCACAGTTTGACAGTGCGGTAGAGGAAGAAATACAGAGGGCGAAGGTAACAGACAAGCAGAGGAAAACACAAAGAACAAAATCGTTTTTCGCAGCAGTGAAATAGGCTAAGAGAAAAAGCAAGACGCAAAAATACTGAGATATAGAGGGAGAGTCTCTCGTGCAGCTATTCTATGTAAATGAGGGTACGACATTATCCACTTAATGGAGCCTCAATGCTTTGCTTAACTCAACAACACATGCCACAAAGTTCCCCGCCATCCACTGACCAGTTGCAACAGATTAAGAGGTTGGCATGGCTGTAATACACTTTAAAACCCATTAAACCCAATGAGTGTAACTGTATAAAATATTGATTGAATGATAAAATTCACTTCAAAGCACACAAATAACACAATTTAACTGTGTATTACTACTCTCCACACAAAAACATTCATGCTAACTTCATGGCTTTTTAGCAGACTGCTCTAGTGTTTCAACCAAGCGGCTGTTTTGGCAGTATTTAGTTGCTTGTGTGAACTTTAGAGGTTTGTTTTGTTGAAAGAGTGTTGACTCTAAATGAGCTGTATAAAAACAGTCCATGGTTTGCTAACCTACTTCTACTAAAGGACCAAAAACAGAACCAGTAGATTTTATCAGTTATATCTAGCTGGCTAAATGTTGTCCTTCGGTGGACATATAATCTGTTTCTCTCAGTAGGCTAATGCTCCTCCCCTGTGCTCACCAATTATCATTGGAAAGCTAAGCTAGCTGTTTCCACTGCCTCTTTTTTTATGCTAGCTGTGCTAGATGTGTCCTGACTAGCCTGGGTATACCCATGCTGCATTGCACGCAATTTTATTCGCTCTGCAAGTGAGCCTGGAAACCATGGACCCAATTTCAACAAGGGAGCCAATCACAGAACGGGGTAAGGGGGCAGCAAGACGATGACGACACACCGAAGCGACTTTGTTGATAGCTTGTTGATCCAACATGGCGGCAGGCGCTTTACCTTTCGATGCAGCGAAAGTAATTTAGGCCGCAGGTTTATTTTGTTTATTTTTGGGTATGACTGATAGGCTATTGTATATGTAAATGTACGCCTAAGTTTCATTTGTCATAATAACTACAGATTTAAGTCCACGAAGTACTTAAAAGGTTAATAAATAGGAATAAATAGAGTACAATAAATAAGAGACTTGAAAGGGTTTACAAATTATTTGATTGAAACATGTCGTAGTAAATGATTTCTGTTGTCACTGTTGTCAAAAAACCTTGATGTGAGGACATTTTATTTTGAAACTGTATGGTCACACTGGTTAAACTGTTTGAGGCTGAACTGTGGGTCAGAAGCTTGACCACAGAAACATAAACAGGAAGTCTTGGTGCAAGGACAGAGCTATTTACACTGTGTTCAAGAGGCACACACTCTAATTGTGCTTTTGTTTCAGATGTATTTCATTTTTTGGTTCTTTACAGTGCTATACCCTTTCATGTGTTTATTTATTTACATTGTGTTAGCATAAGCCTCAATGCACCCATATAGACTGTTATGTTTTTACCATATAGTTTTCACGGTGTCTTATGATTTTGTCACATCGTCGGTGGAGGAAATAAAACTGAAAATCTTGACATCAGTACGAATCGTGGCCTTTTTGTTGGACCAGTGTGGCTACACACAGTGCTGCAGTAGCACCCTCTCTTTTCAGCAGAAGGAGTTTGTATGTTCTCCCTGTGCCTTTGTGGGTTCTCTACAGGTTGTCCAGCTTCCTCCCACAGTCTAATAACATGCAAACTAAGCTGATTGGCAGTTGGTCGCGTGTGAATGTGAGTGTGTTGTATGTCTCTATTTGTGGCCCTGTGATAGTCAGTCTGCAGACTAGACCAGGGTGTACCTATATGTCAGCTTTGATCAGTCCACAGCGCCCGTCAACCAAGCAAAGGCAGGCAGTGTAGATGATGAATGGATGGATGGATAAAAAGCAAAAAAGTTATTTCTGTTTTTGTAATTCTTTCACAACAAATATCTGTTTAGACCTGTTTCATATCTACAATAGCAGCAACAGGTATTAATATTAGTCAGAAGGACATTTAAAGCCATAAACCCAGAGCGGCATATCTACTACACTCAGGTGCTCCAGTTTGAAATTACAGTGCATACTAGACAGTACTTATTTAGCTCAAGTACTTACAGCCAGGAGTATCTGCAGCGAGGAGTGAGCCACCTCTATGAACTGAAAATCCATCAGACAGCCAGATATAGATATATATCGGTGGTCCTCGGGTGCCCAGGAAGGGGGAGGGGTGATGGGTGTCACCCTGCACCCCGGGCCATTCTCCATCCACCAGGAGCGATGCATGGACAGGTTGAAAGTCAGCACAAGGTCAGAGTCCTGGCAAAGCAGAGAGAGAGACAGACAGACAAAAAGTGAGTTGAATTACATCCTCTGACAGAAGACAGATCAAGAACAAGGCAGTGGCAGGCTGAATGTCAGGGCAGGCTCGAACCAAGTTTTAATTAGAGCCCAACTGTTAGATAGATAGATAGATAGATAGATAGATAGATAGATAGATAGATAGATAGATAGATAGATAGATAGATAGATAGATAGATAGATAGATAGATAGATAGATAGATAGATAGATAGATAGATAGATAGATAGATAGATAGATAGATAGATAGATAGATAGATAGATAGATAGATAGATAGATAGAGGTTTGGCTAGGGCTAAAAATAAATCCCAGATGTCTCATTCTGATGATCTGGGATCTCTCAGATTAGATCAGAACCGTACACACGCAGGGTAATGATGAGGACAATAACAGAGAGGGAGAAGAACTTTGGGCGGTGGCTAGAGAGAGAAAGACAGAGTGCAACAAAAAAAATAGAAGAGAAGCTCGAGGGAGGCTTCGTTTTGACTTGGTGTTTCTTAATGCAGCAAAAACTGTGGTATGATGCCTCAAGCCTGAGAGATGGAGGGCTTTGTATTGCGGTGTCAAGGCAGGGTCAGTAAATAAAAAGTTATTGTTATTTGAGGTTGTTTAAGGCAACACAGTTATGATTTGTTCTCCTGATTTATTTCTCCTTGAACAGGGCAACCTCAAAACTGAGAGACCTTAAAACCAAGAGGCAACATTGTTAAAGGGTTCATAACCACGCTGGCGAGTCTGTTAGCATATACCTCTTTGGATATTGAGGTTGAAATATCTTGACGAATACTGAGCGGATTCCCTTTGAAATTCTGTCAAATAAGTCACCGTTCCCAGAGGACGAATCTTATTCTTTGTTAACCCACTGACTTTCTCTAATGCTGACAAATGGCTAATATGTCCAGCTCATGGTGTAACAATTCTCCACTAACTAGGCAACTGGATGGATTGATATGAAATTCAGTTTAGAAATTGATGATGGTAATAACGCTGCTTATCCGCTGATTCATACTCAGACTCCATCTCTTCTCTTCAATTGCTCTGGTTGTCCACCACAGCAAAAACCAGCCCCATTGCTCTCAGGGACAAATTAATATTACAGCTTAAGAACAGCACAACTGACAACCAGTAAATAAATAAACATGCTCTGCTCCCCACTGTTTCAGTTCTGCTTCACAGCAGCGCAGAGACCACATACAGCAGCAGTGGCCCCTGCAGTTACAATGCAGAGTGTCTGCTGTGGTTCCTCTTCGATCCCCTTCCTTCTAAGAGGCTGAAAGATGCACGATAAATCAGTTGCCATAGTCGTCTTGGTTTAAATAATGCACATATTAACGACTCCACTTAGCGGAGGAGCGACGTAGATCATTCATCAGAGGGCCACGCAAACCGCCCTGACGCACACAGACACAAATGCGAACACACACATGTTGGCACTTGCTGCTTGCGCCATTAGTCAAATGAAAAGCTCTTTAAAAGCAGGCTGAATGCAAAATAACTTTCACCTCATTTGCTAATTTTCTCAGAGGTGATATATCTTTTTCCAAAGATACCACAGCAGATGTAAAAGCCTTTGATTTTGTTGTTTTTGTTCAAATTATATTAGTTTTTTTTTCTTAGAAAGCCATATGGTAATTTCACTCAAATGGGAGTCAAACTGTAAATGTTAAAGAAAGTATATTTTCAAAGGGACTGTGGCCTTAAAGCTACAGTTTGCTGGAATAGGTACAAACCCCAATAAGATAGACAAATAACCCCAATAAGGGTAGGGAAGCTCATTTATTTCCAACAGGAAGCACATCGTCAGTATTAAAGTAACTTATTGTGGTGAAGAACCCAAATAGAGCTTTAAGCAGAGCTTTAAATAGACTCTGCTCTTCCATCAACACCTGATTCCAAATGTTTCTACACTATTCCACTTTATCTGCCCCACTTATTCTCCCCCAACATCCACACTCGACTCTGTCAACTGTCTCCAAACTGCTCATGTTCCTCTCTCTGTTCATTCATATTGAGGTCTCTCTTACCACTCTCTCTACCCCCTCCCCTTTTTCTCCCCTCTTTTTCTTCCTTGGCCCCTCTCTATTTCAGTGTAATGAGTAAATGCCTCATTAGCGCAGAGCTCTGATTAATGCCATCTCCCCTTGTTGTGCTCCTCTTTTTAATGAGTAAAATCTCTCTAAATTTCTCTCTTGCTCCCTCTCAACCATCACTCTCCCTCCGTTTGTCTCTTACTGTCACTGCCTTACTCCAAATCTTTCTCCCTCTCTTCTGCTCTCTTTCCTTTACCTCTCTTCTTGCTTTTGTTTCTCTGTCTTACACTCCCCTCACTCTTTCTTTCTCACTGTTGGGATAGTGAAAGAGAGAGAGAAATGGGGTTGGGTTGGCATGATAATTATTTCAGTACAGTCTGTATCAGTACTTTACTAATGAGCCTCTCAAGCACACACACACATAAACACAAAAGTAATTATCAGTGAAAAGCTGAATTTGGCAAAATGTCATCCAAGACCAAGCAGGATGTAATGCGACTAATTCTGCTACTAATATTCTCACGCTTTTTGAACGCCACAAAAGGGACAGAACACCAAGAGGAATGTGGCTGATCTCCGCCCAGCTACTAGTTACTGCTAGACAAAGCATTGACTACTCTTAGATTGTGGGAACAACAGAAGCTGCAACTTAACTCAACTTGAGAAAAATATCAAGCAGCACTAATGAATGTATAAAGGGCTTGGTTTGGAACAATTTAAAGCAACACTATGTAGTTTTTGGACCTTAAAATAATGTTTCTAAACTCATTTAAGTGGTAGAAAATTGGTAAATAGGATGAATCGTGCTGCCACTGCAGCCTGAGCGAAGTCGCGCCGTCTGCAACTGCACTCAGTAACACAGCGCCACAAAAGTCCTGGTACACCGCAGTTCCACTAAGCTCCAGAGACCGAGCTCAAGCCCAGTTTCCCTTCTCCTCTCACTAACACACGAGCGCCCTGTACTGGGCTGCATGGCCAGCCAGCCTCCCCTCCCCTCCCAGAGCTCACTGGAGCTTTTCTCAGCACCGGTACTGGCAACAGCGACGGCACAGGTACCGGCAACAGTACCAATGGAGACGGCATGGCAACAGCATGGCACCGACACAGTCAATGACGATGGCGACGGCATCGATGGTGATGGTACAGCCATGGCAATGGTACAGCCATGGCAATGGTACAGACCGGTAATGTCGGCGGCACTACCGGCAACAGTACTGATAATGGTGGTACCGGCAACGGCAACAAATTCACGTAGGCTGCTGTGCCTCACTGGGGACACGGTAGCAGACAGTCTCTCTTCTCAACCAGAGTACCAGTACCACAAATCCTGCATAATGAGGCTTTAAAGAGTTTTACAACAAAATATGTGCAATTTTTTCAGAGAAAAGTTCTAGAAAGTAGAAAAAGTGAGCGTCGTCTCTGCTAAAAGATGTTTAACAATTGCTAATTTTGCTAGTCAGACTCAATAAGCCTGCTTTGAAGAAATAGTTATTATTATTAGAAAGAAAGAGTAAAATGAGAGGCTGGAGCCCAATCTCGAATCTTTATGATTAATATGAAGCTAATAGCTAAGAGGCTGTTAGCATAAATGATAGCTAGGTGTTGTCCGAAGTTAACACACTCAGCACCTCCTAAACTCAGCAACACTGGTGCCTGTTTAAATTGTCCAAAGTTTAAAGGGATAGTTCACCCAAAATTCAAATTTCACTCATTATCTACTCACCCTCATGTCAACTAAGAGCTGTGAGAAATTTCAGAGTCCTCCATTCCTTCTCTGAGTTACAGGGGGGTCCGTGCAGCAGTATTTGTCCATATAATGGTTGTCAATGGATACGAACTTTCTTCGTCCAAAAAGACACACCAAAAAACATCCAAATACCTCCATACTGCTCGTGTGTAATGTCCCTCTTGTATTGAAGCCCCGACATGAGAAATTGTTCTGAAAAAAATTAAATAAGTCTATTTTTAAGCTTGTTTGTAGCGGAAGCTCCCAGTGTCTCAGTTCACTGCTCTTCCTGTGTCAGTGCAAATCTCGCGTGATTTGCACTGACCGGCGGAACAATTTCTCATGTCGGGGCTTCAATACAAGAGGGACATTACAGACAAGCAGTATGGAGGTATTTGGATGTTTTTTGGTGTGTCTTTTTGGACGAAGAAAGTTGGTATCCATTGACAACCATTATATGGACAAATACTGCTGCGCGGACCCCCCCGTAACTCAGAGAAGGCATGGAGGACTCTGAAAATTCTCACAGCTCTTAGTCAACATGAGGGTGAGTAGATAATGAGTGAAATTTGAATTTTGGGAGAACTATCCCTTTAACATTTTGTGGCATTTTGTGTATTATAATTAGTGAGCTTTCTAGTAGGCAGGGTGGGTTTAAAAAAACAACAACTTTGGACACATCTAAACTAGCTGATTTTCAGTCTGTATGCTAATCTAAGATAATTGTCTCCCCTAACTCCATTGTACCTGCACTGAAGCATCATCAATGTGAATGTCAATGTCATATTGTCTTTGTGGTTACACTTTTCAACATCAATATAAAAACCACCCAATCTAACAACAAAGGAGACTGAGAACAGCAAGGTGGACCTTTATGTTTTCCTATTCCATTACATAGTGTCTGAAGATCCTGCGCCTGCACGAGTTTATTGAGGTTACAGGGTCTGTAAAATAGACTGGTAATAAAAAAGAAAACTTTCATCTTCTTTCTATTCATCCGGCTGCAGTGAACCACCACAACAAACCTTCTCCTGCACAGATGGAGAAAATGTGATATTAAAAAAACATATTAGAAATTAAGCCCATTATTCTGAAAAAATATAGCAGAAGTGTTTGAGGGATAATGCTTTTATAATAACAAATAATCCAAAACATCCTGCATAAAGGATTTGAAAGCAAACTCAAATTACTCCATACACACCATTGGAATACAAAACAATTAAATTGCAGTCGTGTCTATTGATGTATTGATTTTTAATGATGGAATTTGTCTACAATCACAGCAACTAATCCACCAGCATGATGAATCTGTGGCTTCAAAACTATTTTGATAAATATTGATCGTCATTGAGATATTAATCTGCCTGGTGATTACTGGTCTGTTTGGCTTGAGACCTCTAATAACAACCATCTTACACTTGTTTCTCTGTGTTTCTGTGTACAAATGTGTGTTAGTTTATTACAAATCATAATTTTTGACTATTTCTCCAGTCTCAAAATTGTTCCACCCCTCTTGTTGCATCTCTAACCTCTCTTGTAATACCTCTCTGTCTCTCTCTCTCTCTATCACACACACACAGTCCACATTTCCAGAGTGCTAGTTGAGGATCATGCACTCATGCTCTCAGGTCTTTGTCTCTGACTGTGGGCTAGTGCCGCTTCAGTGAACCACATCTGTTTTTCCTCTGCCTTTCTCTATATCCCTCCCTCTCATTCTGCCTCCGCCCTCTTCTCTCTCTCTCTCTCTCTCTCTCTCTCTCTCTCGATTTCCCCTCAATTTCCCACCTCTATATTTTCCTTTGTCTTCAACTCCCATGAGATGTAGAAGGATGGAGAGGGAAAAGACCACTCAGAAACAGCCTTTCCTCTGAAGGTCTGGTCAAGAGGGGAACAATGCCACTTTACCTGGTACTAGATTCGACACTAATGTGATGGTTTAAACAATGCACAGACAGTCTGAGAAGAAAACACCTACAAAACTAAGCTCTGAAGCTTTGCAAGTTAAGAAAAACGGGCGTCTAAATCTGATTAGAGCAGATATGACATTTATAAAACTTGTTTTTTTCCAAGTCAGTTTTGACAGACTGAAATCGATGGGTGGATAGATGGATGTTGGCATAAGGAAGGGAGTGCTGGGTTTTCCCCATGACTGCTTCAGCATCTGCTCTGTGGACACACACACACGCACATACACAGAAACCAACAATCTAACACTTTTAAAGAATTGATTAAACATATAATTCAAGCTCCATCAGTCATTTAATGACACATACACACACACACACACAGACAGTGTATAAAACACTGTGAGTGACATGCTGACAGGCCCTAACCCTAACTCTACATTTAACATCAGCCAGACATTCAGCCGTCCAGTGGGCAGCCACAATTTCAGCAGATCATCAAACTAAATGGCAGAAAATCAGGGAAGAGACAATATTAGCTCTATTCTCTCTAAAGTCAATTTTTCACTCTATTTAACTAAACCTCCATCTCTATCTGTGGCTTCATCTCCTTTTCTATTATTTTACCTCTCTGTGCTCTCTCTCTCTCTCACACACTATGTCACTCTGCCTGTGTTATTTCACACCAATATCATCAGTCACGGTGCATCTCCCTACATTGTTTTGCTGTGATTTCCCATGGGTGTTAGATGAGGCCTTAACCCATAATGCCTAAAGCATTTTTAGGGAATTGTTTGTATGTATGTGTGTGTGTATGTATGTGCTATGGGATGGGTGGTGCATAGAGATGAAGTCCAGATCCTAACCCTGACCTTAACTCTATAACAAACCCATTACCAATTCTAAGCAAATGCCTCAACATAACCATTTTAACCCCTTCAATCTTTCACACTGAGGAGGGCAATTAAAGTGCCTCCTCCAGATGGGATCCACAATTGCACAAAGGAGAGGGGGGGGGGGGGTAATTCAAGCTTTCAATGGGGTTAATTGGCTTTTTGTAAACCCTGTGGCCACACCTTACCCAATAAATCAGGACTCGGAAATCTGAGCTGGTTTGCATGAACAATTAATGGAAAATAAAAGAATATCTGCACACAAATAACGCCAGTGGGAGTTTTTCCATCTCCACTGTGGCCGAGTCTTTGTTCGTTGTGAGCCCTGCTGGGTTTCTCTGAGGACGTCCTACAAGGCAAGAACCGTGTGCTGTCAGAGATCATAGAGATTTTAATAAAATCCAAAACCAGGCAAGGAAAAATAACAAAGATAGAATAAGTAAATAATACAAACAGTTAAATCATCTTTTGTAAAAAATTCACTGCATGTTCTTGTGAATCTTGCACCTGACTGGACTGAGATATAGTGAGGCCATTATCCTCTGAAAAAAAAATCAATTATTTCATTGAGTAGCCTACCACCTCATCATGACCAACACCAATGATTACAAAATGAGACCCCAGACATAATAATCCAGAATTATCCTTTCATGTTTCAATCAAAGCAGACTTCTTTAAACCCGTTTCTTCCTCAGCTCATTAGACAAAAACTTCAGTGCAAATAAAACAGGTTTTAGAAGCAGTTGTCTTGTTTCCTCTAGCATGTATAAAAACAAACATTACCGTACTGATATCACAGTCAGGCTAAATCCATTACAATCAAGGTTTCAAATGAATACCCGGCCGCCACCATCCAACCCTGGAGCAAGTTTGACTTTGACCGTCGTGTCAATCAAATCTGCTGCCGCATAAAGCCTGCCTCTGTTCAGTCAGCTCGTTCCATTTGAACGAGTCAAAACTAACTCTTGTCACCGCACCGTGAAAACTATAGAGCAACAATGAATAATCAAAACGAATCACCAGTAATAATAGCTCAGGGCTCAAATGATAAAATTGGATGGTGAGATTATCCCACTAGAGACATGCTGATGAAAAAAAAAAGCCAATTTCATGCCATGATTTCTACAAATGCATCCATTGATCAAACACAGTCAGAGTTGATGCATTAACTCAGAGAAACGGGCGTGGAGGTTTTAACTAGAATGTCTATGATTAAAAGTGAGGGATCCTCTCATTCATCACCTCAATCGGTGGTGAACGAATACTGAGGGAAGTAAAATTAAGTGACTATTAGTATTCAAACTGGCCCAGGCAATCTGTTTTTCTTACTTTCTTCAGGGATGAATTTGCTGGTTTGCAGTTTGATTTACTGTCACTTTTGTTCAACAATTTATCCTGCAGTAAAAAGCTTGCCTTGCACTGACAACAGCGTCTATTGATGTTGATTTGAAATGTAGACAAAAGGGACATGCTTTCTCTCTCTCTCTCTCTCTTACATAAGTGATGCAGGCGTCTTCTGAGCTTCTGTTCCTCTAACTTTCTCTTTTTCCACTTCTTCTTTCCCCCCGTGTCCCCTCTCTTCTGTCTTTCCTCTCTTGAAAGCCACACTGATTCACATGTGGCTTCATCTCATCGCTCGTCATCTTCTGTAGCTCCTGTCGTGCCGTCGCCTGTCGAAACCTCTCAGTCGCTCTGTCCGCCCCTGATGCCTCTCTTTTCTACATCCAATCTTTCGGTATTCTTTTTGTTTCTCCCCCCCTTTTCTCCTCTCTCTATCTTTTTCATTCCACCGCTTCCCCTGCGGTCGCTCCTTTCGCCCTCTGTCATGGCTCCGTTGTGTGTTTGCGGACAGAGAATAGATGCCCTGACAGACATGGGATTCTAAATGGCACTGTTTTGAGTGTCTGTCTGTCTGGATTCAGCATGCACATACTGTATGCAAGCGTATGTCCCCAATGTTTTCCCGTGACTGAAATAATGAATGACAGCTTCTCCAAACTACGAGCAGAGCAAACACACGCAAACTCGCACGCTGCCAGACACACACTTTCACACATACTATATGCAAAAATGCATGCGGGATATCCCTCCCACACACACCACACCGCCTCCTCCGTCGATGAGTGACAGCTGAGTGCAGCGTATGTGCGCATCCGGCGTGTCTGTATCTGTGTGTCATCCGAGGCCCAGAGGGTGGCTGCATCTTTTATATGACACAGTGGACTACTGACAGTTAGCTGTCTTCAGACCGTGTGCGAGAGAGTAGATGCAAACATGCAAGAAAGAAGTGCACGCGTGTGTATTTGCAACGTGGTGACAGTTCTCTCTCCACAGGCTCTCCTCCAAATCTGTCAGGGATGCCGCATCAGAAATCTTTTTAAAGATTAATTTTGTGGCATTGCTGCTATATTAGATAGTGCAGTAGCGAGTGACAGGAAGGATGGAAGTGTGACAGACTGATATATGGTATGAATCTTGAGCTTAAACTCAAATTACTGTCAAGACAGGCCGTACACCTTATCTTGCCTCTAGGGCTCTACAGGGGCCTCATGGGAGGCAAAGATACACATTTGATAGAAAGTTCAATCAAACACAAACGGTTGAAAAGGCATGTCACAAGAGTTGTATTTTTCAGGTGCAGTTTCAACATTTTTCACTCTTTAATTCAATCTTACATACTACGCAAGTCAGCGCTAAGTTAAAATACATAACATTTGTTAGTTTAAGACCTTTTTCTTTATATCATAATAAATTGTAAATGGCAAAATCAAATCAGCAATTCTAATGTACAGTCAGAACGTAGCTGCTTAAGGCACGGTGAAATCTTCCTCACTCAAATGAGGATTTTGCTTTTGGTCTCTTCTGAACATTCGGTTGTTCAAACAGAAAATGCCAGTAAATAAAAAGAGAGAGGCTCGAAACCTGCCTACTTTCACACCTCCATACACCTGGACCATCTCTGCCTGAGGTGGGTGTGTTTGTTTGGATTGTTAGAAAGTTTCAAAGACTTTCAGACACAGCCGGTCCAATTTAAACGCAGAGAGGGAAGGCTGGTTTCTCACATGCTGTTCGACCATCTGACGAGCATTTCTGTACAATTCATTCCCGCACTGCCACAGTGTGTACATTTAAAAGTACAGAGTATGGGATTATGGGCGACTGAAGGCATAATTCTGGTCTATTTAACATGTAATTTGTCAGCGTTTGTGGCAGATAATTTGCTGTTGTTCCCATTGGTCTGCAATTTTCTGCTAAACTTACGATGCAATAAATCTTATGAATGTGAGAATTACATTTGTGCCACTGATGAGGGAAAATCATGATGATTTTTAAACGATCGCTGTCATGGAAAAGTTTAATGTGTTTGTTTTTGTAGCCGTTCCTCTTGTAATGGAAATCATGCGTGTGCTCTCATGTAACCTCATTTAACCCCTTTAAAAACCTCATTAAAGTGGTGAGTGAGTTATCTGCCTTCCTACCCCACATATCTGCTTTTACTCCTGAACATTTACAACCCTCAGTATCTGCTTTTACTCCTGAGGCTTTACAACTACCTGCCAGTGCAGCCTGAAATCACCCATTGTCAGCTGGGGCGGGCACTACCTCTTGTTTCCTCTAGTATAAACTAAGAGACTGGATTGCTCTCATTTGGAGGCTCTGATCTCTGT
The DNA here is from genome assembly GCF_905171665.1 of Trachurus trachurus. NCBI lineage: Eukaryota > Metazoa > Chordata > Actinopteri > Carangiformes > Carangidae > Trachurus > Trachurus trachurus. The sequence continues at coordinate 21,130,949 of NC_139910.1, forward strand.
ATAATTGTGAGTGCATTTGCTGTTATATTTGAATTAAACCCACAAAGACATGCTTGATAGCCTTGATTCTTAGTTATTTTGTAGTCATTGGCTTAAAGGGATACGCCAAAAAAAAAAAAATGTGTCTTGCCTCACTCCCAAGTCCATGACAAGCAGATAGACACCATCCTTTCGACTGTGTGTGCAGTAACAAGGGAGATAGAGCCGTATTGCCCGTAATTAGCTTAGCTCAAACGCTTGAAGTGCATAGTGTTAGCCTGCCTCCTACCCGAGCCGAAATCAGCAGTCTGTTGATTTCATTTTAGCTCTAAACTCTGTAAATATATCACTTTATCAACATTTCAAACATTTTTAGGTGAGAAAGTAGCTGTTTAGATCAGCAGTGTGTCGTTAATTTGTCTAAATACCAGCTGTTTACAATTTTGTTCTGACAAATGTGGCGCTACTCAAGCTAGCCGTTGTGACCAACGCACTTCCGGTGACTTTCACAAAATAAAACACCCGTTGCCCTTTACATACAGAAAACCATGACGATATAATTTGTGCTTTTACTTTGAAATAGCAAGCTAACCTACCCTCGATGTAGCTAGCTTGAACCAAAATAAACCGTCTTTGCTTGAACCCGACCAATCTCGTCCCGTTACCGGCATTTGACCGCTCAAGATGCCTTACCGGAGAGTTTTGTCAGCTCTGAGACGAAGATCAGCCCGCCGTTTTCCGTTTAGAGTTGCTGAAGAGTTTCTCTGACTTTAGGTGGAGGCAGGCTAACACTACCGATACACTTCCAGCGTTTGAGCTAAGCTAATTACGGGCGATACGGCCTCTCCCTTGTTACTGCACGCACAGTCGAAAGGATGTTGTCTATCTGCTTGTCATGGACTCGGGAGTGAGGCAAGACACGGAAAAAAAAAATGTTGGCGTATCCCTTTAAATTTCTTTTTAGTCTACTGCTCTGACTATCAGGCGTCTATGACGAAAGGCGAAGTAAATGAGTAAGCAGACACTCATGTCTATGAGTAAATGCAATCTGTTGAGGAGAACCATGTGATGTGGTAGAAGACTGTTGCCTCTTCTCTCAAATAATACATTGTCAAGCTCAGAAAAGAGAGATTCATCCAAACTTTGAGTTACAGTCCTACTGTATGCGTAGGACAATGTCAGTGACTCACCACTGACATGCAACATGCTCCTCACAGCGTCCTGTTGAGCAGCGAGATGATGTCTCATCGAACCCACTTTATCATTACCTCTGCTGTGTGTTCCTGCAGCGTCTGTCCAATCTGCCCACCTGACTTCTGGACTTCAACCTGCGCTGACAAACGCTGATGCATTTCCCCTCCTCGCTGTCTTTCTCACCTTTCCACTCGCTGCCTCGTTGTTTGCTTTCCTTATCAAGGAGAAATGTCATATGTGTTTGGCAAACTTCAACGGCCCAAACCTCCCTTACTTTCCTCCTGCTTGCGCTCCAAGACAGCAGGGATATTTGCAGTTCTCCTGTTGTACATCTGTGAAGGATGATGTGCACCAGGGCCGTTGCTAGGAATTCTGGGCCCCCTTAAAGAATACCAAAGTGGGCCCCTGCCCCCTGACTTTTCCACTTTTTTTCTTAGACTACGTATGTATTATCATTTTTTTTATTTAGCCTACTTTGTTTTGATGCTAATGCAGCATTACTATGAGTATTAGTCAGGGTCTTATGCAGAATAAATCAGTCATACAAAGATTAGACTACTGGGTTTTTTTGTGGGCCCTACTGGGCGCTGGGCCCCTAGAATTATCATCACCTTTCTCTTCCCCTATACAATGGCCCTGTTCTGCACACTGACATAGAGCGACGCGACATAGAGCGAGCAAGGAAAAGTGATTAGAATGTGTACTTTTCAATTAGTCTGTCCTGACATGCCGCAAGCGATATCGCTCCCTCCACCCTGAAAAAATCGCTCACTCTGTCTCTATTTGGACGACATTTCACGGCAGTGTCCCGCCCCTAAACAATTCTTATTGGTTGAAAAGTACACGCTGCTTTCTGTTGACAAGCAAGTTATCAGAGAGAGGAGAATATGAGAGAAATAAAATAAAAAATTTAAAAAACACCCCAAGATGTGAAAAACGGCAACCAGGAAATGCCAGGAATCTCAAAATAGCACCAGAAGTTTGTTTACGTCCCTCGATAATTTGATTGGTTTGGATTCTGAACCAATAGAATATACTTGCGACAAAAACGTCACGCTGCATATCAGGACGCACGAGATTTCGTCGCTGTTTTGCTCGCTTGCTGTATGTCACGATGCGATGTTAAGATGATGCATTGCAACAAACCACAAACGTCTGTCAAAATGCATCCTACTGAATTTGTCGTCTCGACCTACGGTGATGTTATGACATTAATTTACAGTGTGAGGTCGGGCCTGTGTATCCATTCGCCTCCCGACAGTCTGATCATTCTTCTAATAACACTTCTGGCACTAAAGGAGGCGCCATCTGGATATTAGGTCTATTCATGGATAAAACAGGGTGTTAGCACTGTAAAATTACATCAAAGCTGCAGTACAGAGTCACTGATAACATGGCAGGAATCAAAGCCGGGGAGATTCTCTGTCGCTTTCATACACAGAAAGATGTCACATTTTCATAATGAAGAAAAATGGAGTCTGTCGCAATCACTCTTGTCCTGTGACCCCAAAGTAATGGTCTGAGTGTATCAAGTAATGTATTAAATTAGCACAGTACTGGCTGATACACAAAGGCCTGCACTATGAATTCATACTGACCATAAATAGCGGTGCCTTCTTGACATGAGCACATTTCCTCAAGTCTTGCATTGGAGGTAGACAGGAAAAGAGTGAATGAAAAGGAGGCGAGAAGGTGAAGAAGACAAGAACGGAAGAGGAGCAGGGGACAGATTCGCGTGGCACTCACGCAAAACAACATGAAAAAGACTTGATTATAGGGCGAGCAGAGGGAGAGGAGGGATGAATTACATGGAGATGAAGCAAGCGAGGCACAGGAGGGAGGGTGGGAGGGAGGAAGGGAGGGAGGGTGAGGGACCAAAGGAGGAGGGAAGCAGCCTCAGAAAGCAATAGAGGCAGATTCAGAGATTTTCCTTTCTATCGCAGCACTCCTATCTTCTTCTATCACAGAGCACCATCATTACCCTGACCAAATACCAACAAGTTATTCTGATCCAGTGTGTGGGTTACACAAAAAGAGGTGAGGCTAAGCAGGGAAACATGTCACCATGCTGTATACTCTCTGATATCTCGGCAAAACATGGATTTCTGATCCTCTGTGACCCAAATCTTAACACATAGACTCTATTGGGCTGTTATGACATTCGACTTTCAGCTTATTTGGTTCTCTGTGATGTTAGTGTAAGTACTGGTACTATTCATGTATTTTTTTTTTTTTAATATTTGTGTCTGTGTGTAAGGCTTGTCATCATCCTAGAGTTGTACAGTTACTGTAGCATCAAGATACAAGGTCTTGTCTATTGCATGGTTTCATATTGATTAAAATACTAAAGGTTTAACTTGAGACAAATAGCTTTGGACAAGATCAAACTACATTGGTAGTATTCCTTTGGCAAATGATTTAAAAAAATGTAGGCCTACCTTAATTCATTCACATAACTAAACCAGCTAGCTAGCTGACCTCCATGATCTATGTTACCTTAACTGCTTCAAAAACATATAGAAGCTTGATGTTTTTGTGATTTGTTCATGTTGTCTTTTAAGGACTGTGGATGCATTTAAGTCTGCACCATTTTTCCTTTCAAGTACCAGTTATTGGAACTCATTCTTACTCAAGAGATATTTATTGTTTGCACAAAAGGTTTTTTTAATTAACCCTGGAAATGATTATCCTACTTTCTTTGTTTCTGGACTTGAATATGTATAAAATCTACTGTTTTATATTCAGATGTTCATTTTGATTTTCTTTTCCTATGAGAAAAAAAAGTCAATTCAGACTTTACAGCAGTTTACACTGATAAAATTACTGCTGCAATAGTAAAGTGATGTCTTTGCTTGTGCTAGAGTAAATTAATTGGTATGCTAACAATGGCTTTTTTTATTTTATTTTATTTGACAGTGTAAATCTAGTTTTTATCATATTTTGGGGAGTTGTTATGTTTTGGAATTGAGTGGAAAACCATACATGTGTTACAGGTGGTCCAGTGTAATAATAGCCCTCAGGTCAGTAAACAAGCCATGGAACGGCAGGTGATGAATCCGTATCTCATACGACAGCTGGTGAATCTAGGGAAGTGGGGGGGGGGGGGGGGAGCCGGCGTCTGTGGCTCCCCACTCCCTCAGTAACTGGGTCAAGGTTGATTTGCCCTTGAGCGCGGCGCACACAAACCGGTCTGGTCATAAAAACAGGCTGTTTGGCATCTGGTTGGAGCGTGCCTCTCCCTGATTGGTCAGCAGGTAATTGATAAAGGTGTTGCTAATTAAGTGGCTGGTTCGACCTCGTTAGAAACCAGATGTGTTGATTTTGCTCAGGGAAGCTGAGGCCGTTTGAAGAAAAGACTTTCTCATAAAATGGAGAGAAATATTAGACTCATATAGTTTTATAATAAACTCTGGATGTGCTGATATAATTCATTTGATCCTATTTATAAACCTTTAACCCAATTTATAGGCTGCTTTTCCAGATGTTCCTGACTTGGTCTATCGCCCTCCGAAATGGCGGAAAGGCTTGTATTTGCAGTGTGATAACGACAAAACCCAAACAGCTCTTTCCACCTATAGCAACTGTTAAAACTGTGCCTCAGGGGAAGAGAGAAGGTGTAAATATCATTAGAATCACAGATCGATAAAGGTGCAGGTGTCTCGACAGATTGTGGAGGGATTTTATACAACTGTTGACTCACAGGAAACTTGTGGCCATAATTTGGATGGTAACAAAACTTAACAAGGATGGTGTGTGTGTGTGTGTGTGTGTGTGTGTGTGTGTGTGTGTGTGTGTGTGTGTGTGTGTGTGTGTGTGTGTGTGTGTGTGTGTGTGTGTGTGTGTGTAAAGAGCAGACAGGATGAAGATGTGCCAGTCATGCTGCTGTACAAACTAGCTCTAATTAAGGCTGAGAAAACTGGCAATGCCAATAAAATGAGAATATGTGGGGCTATAGCTGAAATTTAATGTGATTTATCAAATGCAGAGGTGTTATATAAGGGCCCAGTGGAACGAGTAATTTACAGCAAATGGTGGAAGGAAAACTACAATGTTTTTACCACCAAACCACAGAGTATAATAAGCCACAATCAGCACACCCATCAACTGATTTCTTATGTTTACGGAGGCACTGATTGGCTCTAATTAATTTTAATCTGTGTTTAAAATCAGCCAATTTTACAGCAGAGAAGCTAAACTTTTGCAGAGACTTTAACAATCTCAACTTTAATGTACCAATGGAGAGACCTGACATGCTCTCATATATCAGATATCAGATCCTGAGTGTTCACATTTTGTGTGATTTGAGTGTATTTCAAGGTTGTTGTACTGTATGCATGTTAGTGATAAGTACAGCGATCCAATTTTTCAATTAACAGAGCAATTTGTTTTCACATGTAAGCCGGATGTTATAACGTGTAAAGGAACCCATCCTTTCAAGCTGCGTGTGGAGTCTTTACTCCTCTTGAGTGTAACTACATCAGTAAGTGGTCTGTGGATGTTGCCGCTGACAGGGTCATGCCCTCGTGATTACAGGAGCTGGAGTTAGACTAAAATTACCCAGGAATAAAGTGACCCTCCCTGTCAGAAGGGACGGGGAGAAAGTCCTTCAAAAGAGTTCAGTGCTGGCAGTTGAAGTATGGACATACAGAAAGTTGTTATGGTGGCCAATGTAAACACACCTTGCTCTTACGGCCTGGTCGCACTGCACGCGGAACCGAAGCGCAGCGCCCTGGAGCGGAGGCAGTTTCAGATAGGCGCACATGTTAACCAGTCTGCCTGGTCGCACATCTCGCGCTGTGGAGCGCAGTGCGCATGCCTGCAGTGCTTCAGATCGGTTCAGTTCTATTTTTAATGCGCGCCACGAGCGCCGAGAGCGCCGTCTGTCAAGCTGGATAGACCAGATCGTACCAGACAGGAAGTCGGGCACGGAAAAGGCGAGAGAATCCGGTCAATTTTCAAAATAAAATATTGAAATGATGATTAATTAAGTTGTTGCTTGTCCGTCTATACATATTTGACCGTTGCGTGTGCATACGAGACTGAATACGAGTATGGACGACTGCAGTCGACGTCTGACGGGCGCGGGGAGAGGAGAAGAAGTACGCTCCCTGTGCGACCAGCCAAGCGCGGGCAGTGCGTCCAGGGTGTTATACTGTAGTGGTGGAGTGATGCGAAGAGTAGCAAAATTGAGATTTAGATTAAGAAGATTAAGATTTTTTTTTAAAGGTATAATACAGTATGTAGGAATTACGCCCATCTAGCGGTGTGGTTGCATATCGGAACGTATTCTTGATGTTGCATTCACATGAAATCGGGCAGACAGACGCTGCATGTAACAGGATAAACAAGCGTCTATGTAAACAAGTGGTCCGCCTGCCAGCACAAGGCAAAACAATACAGGCGTGACAATATATTGTCATGGTGATGTCGTATTGTTTACCTGACCCACGTTTTACCGTCTTTCTCTCGTCGAGTAAAATTACATCTGGTTGGTTTGCCGACGGCCGTCTGTCTGACTGCACCTGAATGCAACATCAGTGCCTCCGTCTTTCCTCACACTACACAGTGGTGACAGTTTTAACAGGCGCTACCTGGAAAACTTTCTCCCCGAGCCGACAGCTCCGGTGAGTTTCTACTGTATGGTTACCTACTACGGTCACGCTGACACTGAACGTAAAAAAAATGGCGATGCAGCATGGCAGCCAAGGTTCGGTGCGTCGCCCACTTATGTATTTGTAACGACTTGTAACAACTCATTCTAAGGTACGAGAAAGCTTTCATTTGTATGTGGGTGTGATTCGACTTCAGTGAAATACGTATTTATGAAAGCAATATTTGATTTTTGCTAATAAAAAGCCAAATAAATTACATACTGGGGCTTTAACAAACATATTTCAGCTGCAGAATGATACACTGAGGTCACACTACTCATAATTCACACATCAGAAATGTAATTCTCACATCTCTCTGCTGTTTCCACTCAGCATAACACAAAATCACTCGTGCAAAAAGAAGGAAATAATTAAAACCTTGCTGACAAGGATCAAAACCTGCAAAGTCAGTTAAATATTGCATAAAATATACAAAACAACTAGGGGTGTAATGATTCATTCACTGCATCAGTGCATTGATATGTGTAACGTGACCCTCTTGCTCGTATCCATGTAAAATCGACGTGCAATGTAAATAACCTATCATGACACGCATCGTATCACTATTAAAACGTATCGTTACACCCCAAACATACAAAACTGCACAGTTACAGTAACAACTTGGAAAAATAACTACATTCTATTTGAACACTGCAGTGGTGTTAACAGTATTATGTAACCTTTAAGCAGATCAAACTGCCACTTTTACAACAGTTTGTGGAAATGAAAGACAGGGAATTATTGCTAGATTGTGAGCATGGTTTATCCAAAAATAATACATAATTTTTTAGATGTTTTGATGATAGTTTCAGTGCAATCTGTGCAATGTGTGTGTAGTTTTGAAATAATGAGCCCTAGTTCAAGCTTTTGTAAAAAACTGTATAATCCACAGGATACAGTTGCTATAATTGACGGATTGCACGATGATAAACATGCACTATGCATTCCACATTATATACACTACTCACAAATAGTTAGGGATATTTCACTTTTGGGTGAAATTTATGGAAAATGTAAAAAGCTCATGCTCTTCTAGTCTCTGTGTCTCTGTTCAACCTGCTGACGACACTCTAAGCTCAGTGGACACAACATTCCATCGTCTGGACACTGTTGGTGGATTGGTACAGTAGGCATCGTCTTGGTCTCATGATGTCAGAATGTGAGCAGCAGGATGAAGAGGACTGTTTCAATACAAACTGTCACTGAAGCAGAACATTTAGTGGTGGATTCATGGATCATGGTGTTTTTTTGTTTTGTCTTGTTGGAGAACAGCACATTATGTTCTAAGTACTGAAATACTGAATAGTTGGACATGTGCATTCAAACGTTTAGAGGAGGTCAAATTAAGTTCAAGTGCATGTTACTGTAGGTGCTTTCTGAAATTTCATCCAAAAGCTGAATATAGCAAACTTTTTGAGTAGTGTATGTATGTATGTATGTATGTATGTATACACATACATATAAGTGAATTGATTGAAAACACTGATGCATTGCCAGACTGCATCAAAGTGAGTGATAGGTCTATCATTTCATCTGACAAACTGTTTTCATGAGTTGTGAGAGTCAGACGAGAAATGCATCAACACAATGAGAAAGCGTCTTTAGTGGTCAAGTATGTGTAGATTCAGTTGTGGCTGGCACAAACACAAGGAGAAATGCTAATGTGTGCGTGCGGGGAAATGATGAACTGTTTTGAGAAGTGCATTAGGAGTTGTGAGAACGACGTTTCTGATGTGTGAGTTGCATCAAAGTGATTGGGAAAAACTGTAATAGCTGCAGGACGGAAATGTGAGATTGACTCAAAATAGACTACAGGTCCTATATATATGGTAATGAGGGAACAAGTCACTCAGTGCAACTGTGTGGCTTATTGGAGTGCTTTTAAGAGTTTTGGGACAACAATGGTGGTCAAAGAAACAGAGGAGTAAGCTATATTAGACTTTAGCTACGCATACATTTGTCTTTTCATGGGCGTGTGGACTGTAAGGCAAATCTAGAATCTGGACTTTGAGATGTGACACTGGGATTGGATGTGGACATTCAGGGCCTTATGAATCCATGTTAACTCCAAGTATCCAGTTTCCAAATCCAGCCAGTGATTGCTACTCTGGGCATGTAACAATTGAAATTTAACAAGGATGCAGAAATAGTACAAGAAAATGTTTTCTTACTCTGGACAGATCCCCAACCTCCAGGTAAAAACAGATGATGAAAACATTCCAGGTCATCCACACCACGAGCCAGGCTGCGTACTGCAGACAGAGGGAGAGAAGGGAGAGAGGGAGGGGGGGGGGGGGCAGTGAGAGGCAGACAAGATTTGACAGGCCTATGCTGGAGAATTAAAAAAAGCATGTTCACGCCTTCCTATCAGAGTGAGCGAGATGGAGAGAAACGACAGAGGGAAACTTCACTTTTGATGTTGTTGAGATGTAGAGAAACAAAAAGGAACAACAGCACAGAGAGCAACCAATCACCTGAATCAAAGCAGGCAAGGAGAGAAAATAGAGAGCAGGAGAACAAGTGTGTGTGTGTGTGTGGGCAGGAAAGAATGAATGGAGGTAGGAGGGCAGGATTCATAAGCTCAGATCAAACTTTCATTTTCTGAATCTTCACACTAAATATTATTCACGTGTGTGTGTGCATGAAGGTCTCAGCCCTGCGGACACTATGGCAACCTCTGAAAGTTTTCTGAAATATAAATTATTTTATTGGCATCTGCTGAGAAACAGACAACTGGAACACATCATTTCACTTGGCGAGATCCTTTTCCTCCCACGCCATACCACTGTTCTAACCTTTCATTTACTATATACATAATACAGTATATTCAAATTGACGTTTTCTTCCTTCCAACTTGGATCCAGATGTAGAAAATAATTCAATAATTAAAGAAGAGCAGGTCATATTTCTTGTTATATAAGATCAGTTTGCTGTAGCTATGAATGCATTGTTTAGTATTAGTTCAGATGTTACACTATCTAACATTGTCAGCAGGATGAAATCTAAGAATGTGACTAAACGTCAGTCAGGCTGACAAGAGGCTGTTGCTGAGAGAATATATAAAAAGGTATTTGCATAGAGTGAGCGTATGTGTGTAAGTGTAAGTATGTGTTAGTGTGTTTAACTCACCCCTGTAACGTATCTCGGCCTGAACTGAATGGTGCCAAACAGGCCCAGGATGACGACGATGATGTGGAGGAAGTTGGTCAGGATGGGAGCCCACTGGTAGCCCAGGAAATCTATCACCTGACGCTCCAGCACACTGACCTGAGAGGAGGAGGAGGAGGAGGAGAAAGAGGAGGAAGAAAGTTAAAGTACATTTTCAGAAAAAAATGCCAAACATGTGTGAAGGCTTCACCAGTTAAGACTGATGATGTGCTGAACAAAAACCCATCTGTTCATTATACACACAAAAAAACAAAGAAAAATATGTCTTTTCAGATTAACCCCCTCACACACACACAAACACACGTTTTGCATCTCAAATTAATTGAATTCTTAGTTTCAAACTCTGAGCCTTTTCCTGATACTGTTGTACTATGTGATATTTATCTGAACATGTTGTATACATAAAAACAGGCACTTTGAAGACATCACCAGAAGTTAACCATTTACATGTTTTTCCATATTCTGTTTTATTAACTGTTTCCTTGTCTATACAACATCTATGTCCCGTCTGCCTGTCCTGGGTGAGGGATCCTCCTTTGTCTCTCACCCTGAGCTTTCTCCTGTTTTTTGGGAGTTTTTCATCAGTAGATGTGAGGGTCTAAGGCAGTGGTTCCCAACCTTTTTTGGCTCATGACCCCATTTTGACATCACAAATTTATGGCGACCCCCGTCAATCAAGATGCGCCACCTTAGATTTTATATGCTGCATTTTATTTGAACTCGATTTATATTCGAGAAAGTGAAAGTATAGAATACAGTTGTTTAAGGTCGTCTGTGGTGTTTTTAATCATAATTTTAAAAAATAATAATAATTAGTTAAAAAAATATATTTTTCAGTCTTTTTTTTTTTTTATCAATTACTAGACATTTCAGGCGACCCCATTTGGATTCCAGGCGACCCCACATGGGGTCACGACCCCAAGGTTGAAAAACACTGGTCTAAGGGCAGAGGATGTTATGATGCTGTGTAAAGCTCTTTGAGGAAAAACTGTTTGTAAAAATGGGCTATACAAATAAAATTGCCTCGCCTTGCCTTTAAAAAAAAAAAAGTCTGAGATGAGAACATTAGTACTAAAGAGAAATTAAATATGTATTTTTAATCCACTAATTAGTGAATGGCATGCATGAGATCGTTAGAATTTCTCTCACTGTTCACAAATTCCATCTTGCAGTGGGATCACACCGTCAACATGTTGACATGCTGACTCACGATTAATCATCAGTAAATATTACTACATTATTACATAAGTGCTCAGTGCTCCTGCTGGGGTTGGACCACAGCTACAGTATCTTAGAACCCACAACTCATTTTGATAAAACAAACTACAGACCTGTAGTTCTGTGACGTCCTGCAGGTTGTGACACTATCATATTGAAAAACCCACCCATAGGCAGACAAACATCAACACCTGCCACAGCCCTCCAAACCGCCTCTGTAGTTCCTGTGGCACTGTGTCAGATCACTTTTTGCCTGATGACACTCAAACACACACACATGCACACAGACACACAGACTTCCACAGTGAAAACAATACCGTTCACAGCGAGCCACTGTCACGACTTGCAATTATCACATATCACCTCAGATTGAAGCTATGTGACAAACTGTTAATCAGAACTGACATGACGGTCAAGTATTCTCCATAACAACAGGATGTTACAATTAGCACCTTAAGCATAATGAAGTAAACCCTCAGTTATCTGTGTGTTTGTGTTTGCTTCCCAAGGCTGAGAGAGAGGGTTTATTATCATCACTCAGCCGCTGGAGCTTCATGCTGAGAAACTGGTTAATGGAGTCAGCACAGCGTATGATATGGCTCTGCTAAATATATTAATACACACACACACACACACACACACACACACACACACACACACACACACACACACACACACACACACACACACAGAGACAGACAGAGAGACAGACAGACAGACAGATAGATAGATAGATAGATAGATAGAAAAAGACAGACAGAGGGGGAAGAAAGAAAGAAAGAAAGAAAGAAAGAAAGAAAGAAAGAAAGAAAGAAAGAAAGAAAGAAAGAAAGAAAGAAAGAAAGAAAGAAAGAAAGAAAGAAAGAAAGAAAGAAAGAAAGAAAGAGAGAAAGAAAGACAGAGAGAGGGGGATGGACAGATAGATACACACACACACGCACACACACACACACAAACAAACTTCTGGATGGCTGAGTTCAGCGTGCCCTAATGTGAGACCATATGGCAACACTACAGCCTTTCACAGCCAGATAGCAGGTACACGCATACACAGACACACACACATATACATAAATACACAAATACACACACTATACAAACACAAACTGCAACTTGTATAAACTGCATCATTCCATTGTTAGTTTTAAATAGGAAGATGTTTATTGGGTGTGAGATTCACATGAGGAGGAAGCTGTACGAAAGAGTGTGTATGTGTGCCAACATATGTGCATCCAACCATGTGTGTGTGTGTCTGTGTGTGTGTGTCCATGTCAGGGCAGGTCTGCTGTGCTTGCACTTGACAGCACCTGCTGTTATTGGACACACTGGGCTCAGCTGGCACCACAATGTGTGAGAGTGTGCGCGCGTGTGTGTGTGTGTGTGCATGTGTGTGTGTGTGAGTGAGAGAGAGAGACATTGTTTCTTTGTCTTTGACAGACACCATATCTGTATGTGTCTTTGTGCATTGGCTTTGTTTTATTATGTTAAAGTGTGTCCTCCCATTGACAATTATATAGTGCTGCAGTTGTGTCTCTCTCACAAATACACACACACACACACACACACACACACACACACACACACACACACACACACACACACACACACACACACACACACACGCAGGCTATTATAAGAAGTCAGAGGCCTCCCAGCCCATTACCGAGGCCCCTGGAGGCCCCTCTTTCATCACCAATAATATAAACAGTCTTCAGTCCAGCTGGGACACACACAGTCCCCAAAAAGACACACGATCAATCACACAAACAGAGGAGAGAGAATTTGATAGGAAGGATGAAGAATTTGTTTGTACACTATAGGTAACGACCATATTGATTTGTCCTGGTTATTACAACACGCGTCCTTTACGGTCAGTGAGCAAAACCTCATGTTTTTTTTATGGGTCTTGTTCCGACCTGAGTTAATATGGAAGCCAATGAAGAGCAATATTCAAAACCAGACCATCTGCTCCATCACACCACACCCAGCTTTTCATGTCAACTTCTCATTACATGGCTCAGCTGCTAGACAACTAACTTCTCCTGACATGCGAAAGACAAAGCACACATAACCACCCCACCCCCCCCCCCCCCCCCTGCTGCCGAAATCCCAGCATCCTTTGCATACGTGTGTCAAATGACAGAAGCTTCGGATGAGGTGTGAAATTACCAGGCCTCTATGACTCCAGGGAGATGGAGATGGAGAGATGTGCACAGAGCATAGTCAGTAGCAGCACCTATGTTAGCAGATATGGCAGTTTTGTGATATGTGCAGCTGATGAAAGCTTCAGCGTTGTACAGGTGGAGCTTCAAGCTGGCTAGCCGGGTCCTTTGGGATCTGCTGCGACAGGCTTTGATGCTGCTGACAGAGATGTTTATTTCAGTTCCTCTGCTCAAAGCACAGGGGCAGAGGAATGGTATATACTGCACCATGCATCCACCTGTGGATACAGCTTATTAGTTACATAACTTCTATTTTGCAGGATGTTTTTGTCCATACATAAAGCTGAAAATTTTAAATTTTAAATCATTTCTAGAGCTACACAAATACTTAAGTTTGCAGTGAATGCATCTATGAATGCCTGGATTGTACAAAATCTATCTATGTGTGTGTGTATGCTTCATAAAATATAGAAAACAACTTGGAATGCAGCCTTCTGTCAATCTGTGTAGTAGCAGCACTGAATCCCCCGGGGACCAAGACTGTTTATTCCTCCTACTGTTTTGTTAGCATACACTGATGCTCGTGTGCTTTTTAGCATGAGTTTCCCAAATGCAACAGTCGGCTGAACCACTGACTAAAGCTCCACAGTGGATCCATTACCGTCCGGTCCATACTGTCCTGCAGTAGTGTGGCTGAGACATTAAAGCAGCCATTAAAGAAAAGTCTGTGCTTCAGGTAAAGACAGAATAAACTGGGGTGTTCCTTGGTGGCGTAGACAGCATGTCCTATGTTGGCAGATAGGCTATGCCTGAAGCACCGATCGCTGGTTCGACTCCTGACCAGGACAATCTTTAGCGCATGTCTTTCCCCCAGCCCATCTGCCTGCTTCCCTGTCTCTCCACACTGTCCTATCACATAAACCAGCCCCCCCCCCCCCCCCCCCCCCCCAAAAAAAAGGCTATAGGCCTACATAAAGAATAAACTGCTACTCAAAGGGCAACACAGAACTAATAAACTCGTTACCGATGAGTTTTTCAATTCCAAAGTGGTTCCACTTGAGATAATTAACAGTGTCTTAACAAGCTAAACAAAGATTTTCGGCAGCAGCTGCAATAGCAGTGACATTAGCCATACCCAGCTGTTGTTAATTAACACTGATAGGCTACTATATATGACTCATTAACATGCTCTATGAATGCTGCTGCTGTACATGTTTGACAAAAAAAAAAGAAAAAGGCAGTGGACTGGTGCTTTCTGCTAGCAGAAAAAACAGCTAGCTAGCTAGCATGGAGCTCAGTCAGAATGTCTATGACAGCTTGCTCATTTTATTTATATCATATTGTTTTAAGCTCATCACCTTTAAAGTTGTACGTGCTCCAGAATGTAGGTCTAAAAAGCAGTAAGCTAATGTTAGCTTAAAGAGCTACAGTGAAAAACTTTAACTGGACAACAACAGTTGTCAAAATCATATGATCATATCAAATGATTCTGAGTAATGTAATGTAATGCCACTGCTCTGATACTACTGCAGCAGGCTATCTCAGTAAATGTAAATGGGTTTAGGTTTTTTCACAGACCTTGATCTTCCGCTGAATGGTTTCAACCTTGGAGTCCTTCCAAGGTTCAGAAACAAAACAACTGTACCATGTTAAATTATGGATGTAGAGAAATGGCTTTGACTACATGGCGTTATTCACTAGGAGGATTTAAAATATCTAAAATAAATCAATAAAATGTGTTATTTTCCCCCTGGTCATCAACTAAGTGTTTCTGTTGTTATTTCCAAATGTTGGTTGAAAGTTTCAAGGCTCTAAGCACACCCCGACTGTAAAGACTGCACCGTATCCTCACACCTCGCACTGACGTGCCCTGGAGAACATGTCTTCACTGTATCAAGGCAAGAAAGTGAAGCACAGAAACTCAACAAAATAAATAAAACTAAGTAATACCTGTGCATGTGTGTCATACGCCATAGACACCACAGGCACACAAATGAATAGACAAGGAGCTGAAGTGATAAAGAAAGACACTCACACTCACACTCAAACACTTAGGGGAATAGATTGGCAGCAGAAAGATGGGGGTGATGAAAGGGACAGTAGTGAGTAGCAGAGGAGAAAATCTTCAGTGAGTTTGGGAAAGATTTTGGTCTATTTGATAATGAAAGATAGAATGATATCAAAGAATTATTATTGCTCCAGACAGGGAGACAGCTGCACTCTGTGACCATTATGAGACACTGCAGAGCGATAAAAGTGTCTTTTATCTTAACAGAAGAAGAGGACAGAGGAGAGGAGAGAGAATAAGACGATGAGGGACAGACAGAGACAGGCCCAGAGATCTGATGAGAGAGCCTGAAGGGACGGAGAGGTGATTAATATCTGACGGCTGCTCAGGAAAGACGAGAAAATGACAGAGAGACGGTGGGTGAGAGAAGTTCAAATGTCTCATCTTCTGCCCCTGTCACTCCTTTCCTCCCTCCTTACCTTCCTCCCTCTCCCGCCCACTCTTTCCTAACTCTACTAATCTCCTCTCATTTTCTCATTTCCTCTCTACCTCTTTCTTCTTTCCTCTTCTCGTTGTCACCCACTGCTCTCAATCCTCTTCTCCCTCTCCTACATATTTAATATGCATTCATCTGTTCCCAGATCTGTTGTCATAAAACAGCAAATTACCTCATCTGCCTCCTCCCTCTTATCTTCCATGTCTTTCCTCCATTACTGAACTACCTTCCCCTTGTTGCCTCTCTCTCCCTTTGTTTCTTCAGCGCCTCCATCGCCTCCATCTCCACCTTCTGTCCACTCTCCATGTGGCGTTTCCGTCTCTAGCTCTCCTTCCCCTCCTCTCCCTCGGCTCTGCCCGGCCGGTTATCTCTCTCTCTCTCTCTCGCCTCCTCCCTCCCTCAATCTCGTCCTTCCCTCCCTCGCTCGCTCCCTCGGCGCTTTGGCTGAGAGTTTTCGCTTGGTTCCGTGACCTTTAAAAAACTGCTGATCAAATTCTGCTGCTCATCCCATTATAGACGACAGGGAGGGAGGGAAAAGGAGGGGAGAGGGACGGAGGGGAAGGAGCTGAGGTCAGACAGGCTAGGGTGAGACAGATAGCGAGGAGAAGCCGGAGAAGGAGCTGGTGGAGAGGGGGGGCACGGAAAGCTGCAGGGATGGAGAGGAGTGAGAAACAGGCAGGGGAAGCGAGAAGACATCCAACAAACACTTTATGAGTCAGACACGGAGCATCACGACTTGAGCAGCAACATCCAAGCAAATCAGACACACTGAGGTAAATATATGCCCTTGTTTCTCCCTGCTTGGCTTCCATTCCAAAACCATAACTTTTTTCTCTCTCTCTGTAATCATCATAAACTTTATTCTCCTAATAAAACTCCGAAGCAATCGTGGTTTACTGTTAACTTAATTAAGGCCGCCTGCCTGCGCAGTATCCCACTGTGTACAGCAAAAGCAATCTCCTATCGATTCAGTTCACACAACGATCAATTCATCTCCATTGGAGGCTATTAGGGACCATTTGTGGCTACTTAGGGCTCAGAGAGAGAGGAAAGACGGCAGGGAGGACCGGGGTGAGGGAGGGAGGTAAATGGGTGTAGGGAAAAGAAGGGAGGGAGAAAGAATGGAGGAGATGGGAAATGGCTGAGAGGGAAAGAGGGAGATACGAGAAGGACGGAGATGGAAAGAGACAATGATGATCAAAGGTGAAAATATCCCCATTAAATATCCAATTTCCTCCATTCAGGCCCACTCATTGTCATCACAACCATTCAGTTACATCTGTAATAGCCATAATGCCCCAGTCACTCAGCTATAGATAGACTGTACACAACACCAACTGAAATTAACAATACAGGAAGGCCATTAGGCTGGTCAAGCTTGTGTCGGTGCAGTGTTTTCACAGGAACAGCCACTGATAAATACCTGTGACACACAACTGATGTGTTGCTTCTTGCGCAAGTTGGTTGAACTTTTCCAGCGAATTGTGTTAAGATCCCTCTGTGCCCCGAACTGCACCTTTCAAATTTTCCTGATCTTAAAGGCTTTCTATGCTGGTGAAGGAGATTTTCAAGATGTGGCTTAATATTTTGTTCCGTGCTAGCGTTTCATCATATGGCTCTGCAGCTTGACATGCCGAGGTGAGTCTAGAAAAACACCCACACTAATAAAAGGTGTTTGAAACCGTACTCTGGGAAAGCGCCGGAGTCTCGTCTTGGATGGAACTAAAATGCGAGTCAGATTTCTTAGTTTGTGTCAAATGTGAGTGTTTCACAACCAACAAAGATACTGACACAAGAATTTTATTTTGCTATTCCATGAAGCCTACAGTTTATCGTTATTTAGCCCAAAGTGAGAGAGACTTTAAAGGAGACATATTCTGCCCCTTTTCCACAAATTAAAACAGTTCCCAGGTGTCTTAAAGACATGTCTGTGACATGCTTCGGTGAAAATACCCCAAGGATCAAACATCACAGCTCTTTTCATACTCTCAAAACAGCCCTGTTCAGAACGACTGGTTTCAGTGCCTGTCCCTTTAAATGCAAATAAACCACTGCTTGCCCTGCCCCTTCTACTGGTACCAGGTAGGGGTGGGATTATGCAAATTCGAATCCTAGTTCAGTACTGGAAGACAACTGAGGGAACAGCTCGTAAAACCACATGGATTACAACCTAGGGAGCCTGAAAATTACAGATTTTTGTGTCAATTCTCATATTTTGGGGGCCAGAAGGCAAGGCAAGACAAACATCCAAATATATGTTAAAGAGCCTTCAAAAAGTTTCCATAATATGTCCCCTTTAAAGACAGAGTCTTTTGGGCATGGAGTGAGGAGCAACCAGAACGAAATGATTAGTGGGATGTGGAGATCTGCTGCTATAAAGTTGAAGAAGGACGTCTCTAATAGAGGACAGACATCTACCAATGTCAAATGTAAAAAGATCAAGATGGGTGGGAGTCGTTTAAATAAAAAAATAAAAAAGTATGTTGTTACCCACCAGAAAAAGTGTTTCAGTCATTCTAAATGACCATGTTGGAAGAGGGGGTGAAACGTTCTCAATGAAAAGGTAAGCTTCCATCCACATGGAGTGGAGACAGCAAAAATGAAAAATAATAAATCTCAACATATTGTTGCAAAGACGAAGTGAATAAATAAACATGTACATGAAGCACATAAATGCTCAATGACTGACACAAACATCGGATCTGCGTGAAGTGAGACTGTAACACTGGATAAATCATAAATGAGTACATCAAACAAATATTTTATGATACGTTCGAGAAGAGATGATTGTTTTTATGTGGATAATGATTCACATTTTCAGACAGGCTTTCCCCTTCACGGTGTTGCACCAAGGTAAACACATATAAGTGACAAGTAGGGCTGACACAACATCAGATTTTCACTTCAAGATTACTGTGGGCAAAAAATGTCACAATAATGATATTATCATCAACAAAAACTTACTTAGTAATAATAATACAATCAATCAAATTCCTCTTTAACTTTATTTTTGGTGTGTTTTCTCTCTTTTTAGCAGATGTATTACACTCAAATGTGTGTGATACATGTGTAAGGACTAAGGAGGTGTAGTCAATCTGAGATAAGACCTGACTGGAGCATTCACTTTCCCTATTTGTGCAACTCCTGCAGTTCTCTGCTGTGGCAAACATCAGAGTGATGTAGGTGAAGGTGGGTGAACAGTCTGTGGTGGACACCTCCAACATGTTTGCAGTGGTAACCATGGGAGCTACTACTGTGTCCTGGTGTAAGGTCAGTGGGTCTCATTCAGAAAACATTAGTAAATCTGTGTGTAGATTTTCACATAAAAGTCCACGCTACTAAAAGCCTACTCTGGATTCATGAACGGTGCGGGAATCTCAGATTTGATCGTAAACACGACGTGTGTAAGATCATGAATGCCCACCCACTGTAAACTGTCAGCGTGCCCCCGGTGATCAGCAATTAGCATAGATCCTTACCCATGAATAACCATATAAGGAGACCATGACCACCATATAAGGAGGTAGGTGCAAACAAGGAAAGAGGGAGAGAGAGAAAAAAAAAAGAGAGAGATTGGGGATCGAATTCATTTGGGGTGAAGTGGAGTCCAGAAAAAATATGTAATTCTCTTCTGTTAGTAGTGGTGTGACTGGGACAGGTAAATCAAAGGCCTGGAGGGAGGTAGCAGAATATAATGTCTTTGGCTTAAAGAACCGTTGAAGAAGTAAAGCAAAAATAGTTTGATATGAAACATGAAAAAACGAAACAAAAAAACAAACACTCCAGCAGCCACAGGAGGAGCAGGCTCTTCACAGCCTCAGCTGCAGAGGAGCACGGCTGCATCAACACATCAAGTTGTACAGGCAGGTTATACCTATTGTTACAGATGAACCAGCCGTCTCTCACAGCTCCATCCAAACCGGTGCCAGCTGCGTTATTGCTCAGGATGAAGTGTGCATCCAGCAAGCCTGTAGCAACAAGTTTCCAGTTGATATCATATATCAGGTTATTGTCATCATTAGATGGAGCCTTGATGTGTACCTGCGTGTCCGATCCCTAAAACCTGCCCCTCTACAAAGATTTCTAAACATCTGTCATGTTTAAATTACGTGTTTCAATTGCATCAGTGTTTGTGAACATAACAGAGAGCAATACGAATTAAAATTGTAATTTCCAACAGTGACAAGCAGTATTTATGTATATTCCTACATTTAGACAAGCACTACACTCAGTCAGCAGCAGGTGTAGATTTTGTGAGTAGTTACGAAAAGATCAGCGTTAAAATATTGATGAATGCGGAAATCCACATAAATTTCCGACTGCAAAGTTAACACACAAATTTGTGCTGCTCACGTTTAATGAATGAAACCCAATGTGTTCAAGTGGCACCAGATCATTTAGACAACATTATCACGCACATTTTTTAACACAATATTAAAATGATATTTTTTAATACCAGGATTCTCGTCGATACTGGTATATTGCGACAGCCCTACTGTAGTTACAAGTTAGTTCAAAGAACCAAGAAGTTCAAAGCCTGATTCCTGTCTCTCTCTTCCACTCAGACGGTCAGTCAGTGGGGGAAGTGGGTGTGTGAACGTCATGGTTGTTGCTTTTTGGAGAGTTACAGAAATCGTTGAATGTGTTTCTAAACCTGTTTATCAAAAT
The DNA here is from genome assembly GCF_905171665.1 of Trachurus trachurus. Lineage (NCBI taxonomy): Eukaryota > Metazoa > Chordata > Actinopteri > Carangiformes > Carangidae > Trachurus > Trachurus trachurus. The sequence goes on from NC_139910.1 coordinate 21,151,493, forward strand.
ACTAATGCCATGTACCGGCCCATGGCACTTTACACACAACACTCTGTTTTCTATATCAACATACAACATTTCTTTATCACACACTGATGATACACTGTGGGCAAATTAGGGGGGTCAGTATCAGGTCTGAGGAGCCTGGAATTGACCCACAGACCCTCTGATTTCTGGATGAGCTGCTCTTCCTGAGCCGCAGCCTCTGATCGAATGCTTTGCAACAGCAGTTTTGGTTCACTAGTAAACAGACTGCCCCAGAGGTAAGAAGGGATTTACAGTTGTCTAGACATGACACAATGAGCTGAAGTATTCAATATTCCTCTGCTGGAAAAAAAGAAAAAAAGGCAGGAATGACTCAACTGGTGGTTGGTTATGGCACTAACACCCTTTGCACCTTTTCTGTTCACTGTTTACACCACCAAATGACCAAATTAATTGGTTTTAGACCAGTCTGGTCACTACATCAGAGGAAGACAACTGGAGCTGAAAGCAGAGTAAGACATGACATTAAAGGTCCAGTGTGTAAAATGGGGGAAAACTCATTTGCTTGCTCGCACTCACCCCTCCCATCGGCAAAGTGATGGTGGCCTAAGAGGACAAAAAAACTTGTTTACCACAACTGGGACGATCTATGTTTACCATTTACGATATGTCTGCTGTTTCCTTTTTCTTTCCTTCTGCCTTCTTCTTCGTTCGGCTGGCTGGATTTTCCATTCGGGCTGCCGTATACCAACATGGCGGCGCAAGATGGCGACACTCTCTAAAAGCAAGACCCTTGCTACATGTATATAAAAAGGATAATTATAAGGCTACGAAAACCAAACTAATTTTATTTCATAGCGATTATACACTTAAATATATTAATTTGCCACTAAACCTTGCCAAATATTACACATTGGACCTTTAAGCTGTGAACTACACGGTGATTGATGTAGGACATGGTAACAGTGAATCACGCTCGCTCACTAATTCTCACACAAAAAAAACAAACAATTAAACTCATGATAAGCTCAAGAGAGAAAATATTGCATGCTATGTTCACGATAACATTAAAAAAAGCACAGTTCGGTCTTGATGTGCAGAAGAAGGTTGCAGCCACAACCATCTGGGATCACTGGGAGAGATCAGCAACTCCGGGCTGCTTCTGCACCACAGTTCAAATGGCACTGATCTGGTCTGACCAAGCAAACTAATGTAGTACTGTACACGCTCCAGGGTTCAAGTAACTTGAAGCCCAGTGTTAATGCACTCAGATCACGTAGAGGAAATTTAAACTTAACGGATTATTTACACAAGGCGGCCCCTTATGGCTGCTGCATGCAGTTACCCATCCATCATCTCATTATTGCCTTATAACGACTACAATGTGCTAGCTAGAAGAGGACTGCTGCAGTGTCTATAAACTCCAAATCACTCACACCCAACACTTGTCACTTTCATAGGTCCCTGTCCAGATTCTACACGTTGGGTTCATCTGTTTTGCGCTGCCATTGGCCCAGCAGAAAGTCAGTTTTTATATATCTGGCTGCCATGACGTTTTAGCAGATGGAAAGAGAGGATGGAGGCAGTGTTAGCCAGCTAGCGACACCCTGTAAGTACCCTAATGTGTCATGTGGAACAACTGAGATGGATCAAGATGGCAGTGTGTTAATGAAAGCTGTGCTGTGGCGATGATGAGCAACCGCTGGCCCACAGGCAAAATCCAGTTTCTGGCCTCATTTGGAATAATAAGCCCCAGCACCTGGACAAGTTGTAACTACAATCCAGGTCCCAGTGACGTCTGACGTACTTAAATGTAATGTCACGGGGCAAACAGACAGACAGACAGGCCTTATTACGTAAGGCTCCTTTCTACTACCGGGAAATCCCTTCCTCAGCTCCTGCGCCTGCTTTTCTTCTCCTTGTCCCTTTGTCGTGTTTTTGTTCTCGGCTTGAAGCTGGGATGGCACTGACAAAGTGCTGCAGTGCTGGGATACGCTCAGTTCTTTTCTCACCTCAAATAAGTATGAAAGCCTGATGATGCCACATGTTGAGAAGGTTCTTTTTTTCCCTCCCCCCCGAGATGAAGATGTTTCAAGGTAGACAGCATGATTTCACCTATTAACTCAATGGACTGTGTTTGTGTTCGGACCATTGACTTAAAAGATGAAGCCGTTTCCAGAGGTTTCATTTTACACTGTACTGTACTGTACTGTATGCTGCTGAAACATTTTCATTGCCACAACTTTACGCTACTTTGGATAACACCCATTAAACAAATGGTATTTCTTTCTGTACTGCTGCTCCCATCATGGTTTTTTGAAAACCAGTGGGTTTTGCCGCTCGTCATCATACCTACATCTTTGCGTGAAGGGACTCGTAGCAGAATAATAATAACTCAGCCATGCAAACATAGTTGTAGTTCCCATTTTTGTGGCATTCTTATTAATAGCAGTAATAAAGCATATCATTCTGCCTGTGCTCCCTCTGTATTTGTCCTTCACTGCCTCATCCCTCTGTCCCTCTCTCCCTGCCAGGAGCACCATGGATCCATTTCACATCTCCTCGTGAATTAACTACAGTGATTAATATTCCTAGGAAACATTTCTTTATGTAAACGTGGCATTTAAATGTCAGAAACACCGACTAATCAGTTTGGTATTTCAACAGATCTTCCCTCTCTGCCTGTGTCTGTCCACCCCTCTGTCTCTATCTATTTCTGCCAAGGCTCTTTTGTTTTCTGTCAGCTGGATTCTGCTCCCTCCGCCTGGAAACAACATTAAAAAACAAAAGTCTGACTGGAGTGTGTTTTTGTAAATGTAAATCCTGGTACTGTCATTGAGTTTCTTTGTTTCTTTCTTTTTTTTGTCTTTTGTTTTTCCTGCTGCAATGAGTTGCTTTTGATCAACACTGGTCAAGTCAAATAAAAACAAAACGGGACTAAAATGCGATACAGAGAAAAGTGAATACCTGACTGCAAAAAACGATTTTATATGGGTTTAAAAGTGAGGTAAATAATCATAACTGAGGCAACCAATGAGATGATCTGAGGGGTCTGGATGTAGAATATAAACTGAGGAAACTGGAGGTTGTTGCTACACCACATAGAGATATACTGTATAACACAAAATCTAAAATCAATTCTCTGTTTGACTGGTGATCAGTGGAGGGAGACCAAGACAGGACAGATGCGGTTTCTCTTCTTGGAACCAAAGAGGAGTCTGAAGCACCTGCAGGTCAGACAGGGGGGGCTCAGACTCCCACAGAGGGAGTTGCAGTAATACGTGTGGTAATAAAATCATGTTAATACAAAGAAAATGTATTGATATCAACATGACAAACTGCTGGTGAAGCGATTGGTTGTCAAAGATAACTCGATTCCAGGCATGTGAAGTAGGCATGTCATGATTATAAAGATTTTCTTGGTATGATTATTGTCAGAGAAATAATCGTGGTATTACGATTCTTTTTGCTTTAATTAATTTCACAACCCTATGAATATGTAAAATCAAATATAGTCAAAATATAATTACATTACTAATTATTTACACAAAATATTTCAAGTATATGTATCTATTAATATAAGACAAATTATGAATCCGCCAGGGGAAGTGTTATTAATTGTCATCTAGTTTATTCTAATCATTTTCACCATTTTTTAATTACAAATTTAAATTCCTACTCATTCAATTTAACATTGCACTATCTGTGCATTTACCTTTATTTTGGCACACATATGGTTTCGACATTATCTTTTTTGGAAAGTGACGGTAGGAATCATGATGATTAATTAAGTGTGCCAATACCGCGATTAATTATCAAAACAAGTAATCGTGAGATCTCTGAGAAGTTAGATGTGAGGAGAATTAGTAAAGGAAATGGTCAGAATCATAATAAAAAACTTCTGCAATTCAGCTGAAGGAAACTTTTGGCCATCCAGAATTCAATATCCTCACCACTGAGTATCACTCAGTTTCAATAAGAGCTACAGCTGCATATCATCAGCATAGCAGTGGCAAGGAATATTGAATTTCCCAAAGACACAACTCAGTAGAAGACTATATGAACACACCAGTGGTAGGTGACAAAGGATGAGCATAAAGAAAAACACAGAGATATATAGGTAGATGTATATATATATATATATAGACTGTTCTGCTGGTATGGTAAAGGGAGAAAGGATCATTTATCCAATCAAATTATCTGCAGCTTGTCAAAGAAGATCTGAGCATAACCTCAAACTGCGAAGCACAATTAATGACATGTCCCCATTTCAAAACACAGACAGAGGGAGGGGGGGTTATTTATAGCAGTGGCATCTGAATGGTGCACTCACAATAGTACACCCACATGCATTCACGTCTACACAAATCCAAATACACACGGCGAAGCAGGCACACAAAACAAAGCCAGACAACATGCGTATAGAGAGAGATGTGCACAAACACACACACACACACACACACATAGAGCTGGAGGACATTCTCTCTCTGCAGACTATCAATCAGATAGTGTGTATATGGCACTGTGCGTATGTGTGTGTGTGTGCCGATACTGAGCTGAATGTGTCATTAGTAATAATTGCGTGCTGCACTAGAAGCTCTTTAGAGTTATTTAGCATGATTGACCAAACTGATTAAGATTAATATCACACACATCATCCAAAGATATGCACCTGTCTTCTTCCCACTGCCGCGTTTCCACCTCTTCCCCTCCTTTTCTTCCTCTTCTTTTGTTTCTCATGTCCGCTCCGCCTGCTCGCCCTCTTTCTGATGCTCTGTTTCTGCCTTGTTAATCAAACTATGTAGCAGCAAATTTAATGTCTTTGAGGGTAAGCTTGTCTATCTGCCTGTCTGCCTTTGAAATCTTCCTCTATCTGTCTGTTAGATTGTCTTCTTTCTTTCTTTCTTTTTTTTTTGATCCGGCCTGACCAAAGAATCGCTGACATTATCAGAGGGAAGCGGAAAAAGTGAAATGCTCAGCTTTGTCTCAATATGTTTTATTTGCTCAGCCGCTTTGATCTAAACTGGACCGACGCTGGCAGAGGCACATAAGAGATGAGAAGACAACAGAGAGCAACAAAACAGGTGGAGGCTATTGTCCGGGTGGGGGTTCTTTAGATTTCATATTTCTAGTGCATGAATCAAAAGCTCCTGATAAGATTTTTCAGCTGTTGGGGCTAAAATCCTGTTATGCCCCGTGGCCGCATTTGTAGTAAAGCCACGATGATTTCAAACAGATATTACAAGTTATGCAATTTGTGCAAACGGATTTGTTCTTTTGCTCTCCCTCTCCTGGCTCAGACTCCCTGTGCTTGTTGCCTTTTTCCCTCTTCCTTTATCTTTCAGCTCTCCCAGCGGCATTCCCCCTCTCTCTCTCTCTCCTCACTCTTTCCTTTATCACAAACCTCTCCCTTCTATCTCACCTTGCTCTTGTCATTCTTTTTCACTCCCTTCTTTCATTTTGGCCTTTTCTCCTTCCCTCCTCCACCTCCTCTTCCTCCTCTATTGCAATCAGCCTTTCTCTCTCTCTCCCTTTTGCCTCCACTTCCATTATCTTTCCTTCCTCGTCTCTCCTCCTCTCACCCCGCACCTCCGTCGTTCCCTCCCTCACTTAATCGGTTTCTGTGTTACTATGAAACACACACACACACACACACACACACACACATACACACAATCATCCCTCCTCAGTCAGTCTGTAAATGAATTATCAGCCCACCAATGGTTTTCTGTTCGTACACTCTTATATCTTAATGGCCGATCTATGCAGGCTGTGCTTTTATGTGAATGTAAAATGTGTGTGTGTGTGTGTGTGTGTGTGTGTGTGTGTGTGTGTGTGTGTGTGTGTGTGTGTGTGTGTGTGTGTGTGTGTGTGTGTGTGTGTGTGTGTGTGTGTGTGTGTGTGTGTGTGTGTGTGTGTGTGTGTTAAAGAGTGAAAGAGAGAGAGCCAGAGTGTGTGTCCTGGTTAGAAAGAGGGGGGTTCAACTGCTGCATGATAAATAGGAAGTATTAGGAGGCACCTCTATTGTACCCAGGGGCTGTTGGCTTGCGCGCTCACATCAGTGTGTGAGCGCTCGTGTTTATGGGCGGGGCGTGTGTTCATTTACGTGTGCGCAAGGTAATGGTACTGCGTGTGATGTGTGTTTAGTTTAGTTAGTTTTTTTTAAAGTCTCACTCTGTGTGTGTGTGTGTGTGTGTGTGTGTGTGTGTGAAGTAGTAGAGTGGAAATGACACCAGACAAACCCACAGATGGACGCCCAGCGGGCTAAGAAACATTAAGACAGCACAAAACACATTAACACACATTAATACACACACACGGACACACACTGAATGGTAAGTTGATATTGGCCTCTCCCTCTCTCCGAACAACCACATGGGAACCAAATGAAATCAACCACATCATTAGTGGTTGTGGTGTGTGCATCAGTGTATATAAGCTACACATGTACAAGAGCAGATGCAACACAGTGTGTGCGTTGCATTATTTGAGCTCTATGGTTAAAAAAAAGGAGGATTTTGACTCTATAAATGACATAAAACAGGGAAAGATGTGATCCTTTTTCTTGGTTCATTGTATCTGAGAACAGCAGCAGTATGAAAACAGCCAGGTAGACTTTCTTTCTGAACACAAGCTGCTTCCCAAAATGTTTCAGCTCTCTGAGTAAGTCAGGAGACAATAGCATCAGTGCGCTTTATTGTGTCTGGGTCGCGGGCCAACATTAAATTAACTTTGTGTCCTGAGCTGAATGGGAGACATGAAAAGAACCCGTGGTGTCCCAGCTGACAATGAACTGGCGGCCAACTTTGTCACCTTATTTAAATGAGCTTCATTGTGCTCGCAGCGCTCATAGCTTCAATGGATGCTGGCCACTTTATTTACCCCTGCTCACTGTTATGAAGCAGAAAATGTGGCCATATTTCCATAATATTACTCCGGGTGCTATCACTGAGGCCACATTGCCGATCGCCTATTCACTGTGAGCGCGGCGCATCCAGCCAGCACTTGCTCCCAGTGCATGTGGACATGAAGGCGCGTCTGTGTGTTTACTGTACAAAAACGCCCACAAGCAGATTGCATTTAAGCCAATTATGACGCTGTCAATTTGAAAGCCTCCGCAGCGTTTCCATCAGCATCAGCAGCTACCTGCTTCTACACACCAAACACACAGCGTTGTCCAATTATAAAGCCAAACATGTTGCAGTTTAGGGCAAAGCAGAACCAGCCTTACAGTATCTTGACCTCCCGGGTCAGCTGTAGCTCAATCCTTACGTTTTATAATCTTACTTTAATTTGTTTTAATAGATGTTTGTCATAGATTTACAGATATGGATTTATGTGTTGGACCACGTAGGGCTGCAAGCTAAAATTGGAGTGCTAAGAGATAACACTGATCATTTATATCAGTACTTCTTTCAATTATTTATATTAATGATTATTATATCTTAAATAGTTGGCTGGTTTATAAATGTAAATAGTGAAATATCACTGTTTCCAGAGCCAAAGCTGACTTCGTTCTGTTGGTGCTTCTGTGTCTTATCAACAGCCCTCAACAAACACATATTCAATTGTAATTCATTCATTCAAAGACAATTTAAAAGAGCTAATTTATGCCATTTTCACAAATAAATTAGGCTACTTAAATTGTAGATAAAAATTAATTATCAAAATTGTTGGCAACTGCTTTTCTCTCAATTGAAAATGGAGAATAAATCAATTAATGTCTTAAAGGGTATGTGCACATTGGCCAAGTTGCTACCTGGCATACTGTTTGTGTGGCCCTCCAAATGCTCTTACTGTAATGTGATTTATCTGGCGCTTCAATCCATCAAGTATGTGCATGAGTGTGTGTGCATGCGCGTAAATGTGTGTGTGTACGCCTGTGTTTGCGCGCGTGTGTGCGTACAGCTTCTGTGCCCAAAGCCAACTGGCCACTGCGACTACTTTTAAATGCTACTTTAAAATATTGCAAAAACTAAAATCCCAGCTTCAGCATACTGTAGCTTGCCAGCGTCGGAACAAAAGCTCTTATCAAGTCTCTACCGCCTTTTTTTCTCCCTCGACATGGAAAAAAAACAGCATGTGTTTGTGTTTCTTCATGTTTGCTTTTCATTAAGGTAATGGCATGAGTAGTGAGCACATCAGTTTAAATGGTGGAAATGGTGTGGTGATAAACTTTACAGGTAATATTACAATCTTTGCTTTTTGAATACGTTCAGAAAACTCTTTGTTGTTACACTTGCTGTCTTTGCTATCATCTATGCCTGCTAACTGTCCTTTATTAATGATCATAATGAAATTTAATCACTTGTATAATGTGTAATATCACTCAGTATCGTTCAATAGGGTAGAACGTTTATGAAATGAAAATGTCATTAACATTAAACAGCAACATGGAACATAGATCTGAGACTTATAATACACTCAGAGGAAATATTGTAAGTTCTCCCCATTGGTCTGTTTGTTGGGCCCATTATTTCCCTTTCTATCTAATAAAAATGTAACTATTAGGCTACAGCCAATAAACAACAGCTTGCAGCCACGGCAAATGCATTACAATGAGTGGCAATGAAAATTGAGGGGCAATCTAGCCTGATAGCCACAAGTGTCAGTAAAAGCACAATATTATAAAGAGTTTGAACTTGCTTTGTGTGAAAGGTGCAAATAAATTGTGACTTCTTGCTGTATAAATAAAACTGACTTGATTTGACAAATCACATATAAGATACACAAATCAGTTTGAGTGCACTAAGGTAGTTTTGTGCAGCTGGTTGTCAGCCACACACTGTGATGGGCAGTGCTTATAAGTGAATTGTATCTTGTTGGGCTGTAAACTGTGGATCAAATATTGTTACAGCGACAGATAAATCCAATGTGCAATGCTGAAATGGTTCCCAAATCACTAAAAGATGAAGATAACTGCACAGCTGCTACGGCAAAGTTACCTTAGTATCGATATTTAACTTTAAGATGCAGTATGGAGCTCTTCTTTTGTGCCTGGAAAGTTTCAAAGATGCAATTAATTTTCAAAAATTTGGGAGCTAAAGATTAATGCTGTTAATCCTGGAGAGCTGTTTGAGCTTTTCTCCACTGACAATATGCCAGTAAAAAGCAAAAGAAACAACACACTATAAAATCTCTGTCTTCCCAACAAGCCTTGTGTGACTATTACACGCTTTAACATGTAAGTTCCCTCTTGTTGATTACAATTACATCAAATGTGACACCATTACTACAATCACTTTGCTGCTGATGACACCCAGGTAACAGCAGCACACCTCCTTCAGACAGTCATGTAGCAGGAAGACTAAAACAATTGTTCTGGATTATTTTTGATCTGTAAATTATCCCAGCACCAAGATGTCCTCAAGGTGCCCCAGAGCTGGACTGTTCAAAATGGATTAAGCCTATTAGCTGTGTTGATCTTCATTTTACTTCCTCTAATGGAGTGTAAATAGCTGTTTGCAGAGACGAATCAATGCACAATTATACAAATAGCCTACACAAATGTACAGAATGGACTTTTTTGCTCTGTCAGTAAATGAGCTAAGCTAACAAGCTAAACATATTGCTAAATCACTGTTAGCAAAAACGTTTGAAGGCTGGCTAGCAAGCAAGTAGCTCCTACTAAAACAGAGGTGGGGAATTATTTTTCCAGGGTGCCACACCAAGATCATTGCTGACACACATTTTTGTCAGCCAACAGCAGCGTTGCAAGATTTGGGCTACTTTTTTTTTGAATGATATCTGCAGGTTGGGCTTAAAGGGGAACTACCGGTATGCAAGTCCAGTTGCTTTTCCGCTGTTTTGCTAGTACTCATCTCGTCCATGTGCATTTGTTTACAACAAAGCCGGCAAAAAATCAATACATGGAGCGGTAGATAACGATATATAACATATATGATGTTACGACGAGTGTATTTGTGTAGTCTTAACCGTCATAAACAAAATATTGCCGGTTATGGAGCGTGTTTGTGTCACGGTGTGCAGAGACAAGAACTGGGACACCGGGGCAGCGTCCGAGCTCTGCAAGGTTGGTTTTCATCCATTCTACGATATGTCTGCTGTTTCCTCCTTCTTCTTTTTCTTTAGTTTATTTATGAACGCGAAACTCACGAAACGTGCTCTCTAGCTGGCTGGATTTTCTGTTCGGGCTGCCGTACCAACATGGCAACGCAAGATGGCGACATTCTCTAAAACAAGACCCTTATAGATAAAATTATAAGATTACAAACCAAACAAATTAGATTTTATAGCGATTATACACTTTTACAAATATATTCATGGGTAGTATATTCTAGCCTGGCTCTCGCCAGACCCTTGTAGTTCCGCAAAGCTCCACCAGAGGCGCTACGCTCAGCTTCACACAAGGGTCTGGACTCGAGGCCAATGCAAACTTCTTCCCCGGAGCAAAAAATAATGAACCAATCAGGATCGCCGGGCGGGACTTTCTGAGGTGTGACGTAGCGCTGAAGCGACTGTTTGAGTCAAACAACAATGGCGGCTCGCAGTGAGTGGCTGAAGTAGCACGTCATTCAAGATAACGGACAAGTGGTTTATCCAATCACATACAAGATTTTTTTTACAAGGCCCCGCCTTCTGAAATGAATCGCCTATGGAGCAGTCCCAGACCCTTGTGTGGAGCTCAGCGTAGCTTTGCGGAACTACAAGGGTCTGGCGAGAGTCAGGCTAAGTATATTCAGAGTTTGCCCATAAACCTTGCCAGTTATTACACAATGGACCTTAAAGCAGACCTATTGCATAGCATACAGTTGATATAAATAATGCTTATGAATAAAGATTTATATTTTGAATCACAAATGTTTAGACCCAAATCCTGTAAAACTGACTCCGGGCCAGACACACTAATAATATGTCAATGCTGTGAGACATCACTGCAGCACATAACCAACCACAGCATCACACAGTAAATATATAGCCTGCATACGTATAGGCTAGTCTATGAATAAAATATTGTGAATGTCTGAGCTGAAGTAAGGTATTCCATATCATATTTTAAGTTCTGATAAAATACTGTAAATTACATAAGGCCTTTTTAGGACCTATAGGTCTAATGTAATGTGTTACTTAATGGGTTTTATGGGCATATTTTGAGTTCTGGTTTTGAGTTGCTGTTTGGCTGCTTTTGCCTCACAGATCTGGCAACCCTGGCCCACAGCTAAATTTTACAACTAAGATGAAATGAAAATATCCACTGGCACAACCTTCTCTGAACATGTATCAGATGTCTGAAGCCCAGCAGGTGACCGGTGAACATCGCGTGACAGGACGTACACTCATGCTACGTGGGCGTTTTCAAAATAAAAGATCATTTTGATCATTTAATTTGATTTAAAAAATAAGTGACATCAGTGTTTGGTTTGTCTTTGATCTCGTGGGCCTGACAGAACAATACCACGCTGGGCTGGGTCTGTACTAAAGACTAAACTTCTTCAACCAAATATTTCACAGAGACACCAGCTCTTTCTGGTTAGTTTGTCAGTATCCAGCAGGAATGAAAAACCAACACCCACAGCTCTGCACCGCCACCAACAGTTTCTTTGTTTAACTGAACTGCAGGATGAGTTTGTCCCGTGGTTTGAACGTACAGGTGGCTGCAGCCATGATGCGATGCCCACCACTAGGACCTGGGGAGCCAGTGACCTGACAGGAACACTTACTCACACACACAGATGCACATTAGTCAAGTGGCATCTCACCCATCCTGCTGTGTCCTCTTGACTGCTGAAAACCACACACAGTCACACACACACAGTCTCCATTAGCCCGCTGTTTGCCCTGTCACTGACCCTACATCTGAAACCACACTCAGGGACACAGACACACACAAAAAGTGCCCACACACACACACACACAAACACAAGATGACCACATTAATAAACACTAACTCTGCGTCCCAGTACAAAGAAACACTTGCATAAAACTTACCGAATTAGTGCACAGGCACGCACACACCTCCAGATGATTTATTATTCACAGCCACTTTGAGGGTCACCATCTGCATTTTTAATTATAATAATAATAAAAGGGTCTAAAATAACGTGTTTGTAAAAACACAAACCAGTAATTTTGCCTCTGTCATTATTCAAGGAGACAGCAGTGATGACACACAAGAACAATGCCAGTCTGACATTACAAAAAGACAATTTGAACCGTGAATTATTAAACATGCAATAGAAAAGTTTGACATAAAGTAAGTTTAGTAACTATACTGTTGTGTGAACTAACCTTCAATGAAACCGGATCAAACAGGACTCCAACTGAATAACCAGTCGGTGGATAAGCATTGTTTGGAAGTCGGCAGAGACCTGTCATGTTTCATAAGTTCTGGGCTTCTTTGGCTGAGCCATGATAACATTCCTGTCTCTGTTCTTATGGGAAACAAAGTAAGTAAGTGTGTGTCAGGCCATTGTGCTTCTGCTGCAGCATCTGTTGACACTCTGAGCCATTAGATTAAAAGCTAAAGCAGCTACACTTCTTCACAGAGGTTTCTGTGATTAGAGAGGGCTACTGCAGAGGAAGTTCAAAGGAATGGTTTGACATTTTGGAAAATATGCCTATTCACTTTCTTGTCGAGAGTTATATGAGAAGATTAAACCGACTCTTATATCTGTCTGTTCCACAGGAGGCTGCAGCCATCATCTGGGGCTGAGTGCACAACTCTTTCTTGGATTGGTAAAAAAAAATAAAACAGCAACTTGTTTTTACACTTGTCAGTGTTCCTGATGTATTAATAAGTGAGTTTTAGAGATGCTGCTGGGTGAATACTTTCATGCACATAGTGGCTTTTGTGGGCAGGTACCAAAACCTCATCTACGCTGTTTACTGTAACCATGACGACGACAAAGGACTGAAACCTAACCGCGTTGTTTTTGCGTATTAAAACCAAACCTTAAAGGGATATTTCAATATTTTGGCAAATTGGCCTAATCCCTATAAGGAGTAGGTTCATTACCTTAAATTGTAGGTGCAAGCTGTTTTTAGATCGGCGGGGCAGAGATGCGAGCTGCATGGTATTGCCACGTTTCCCTCATCAAACTAAATACACAATCCAACAACTCCAAAACACTCTGGTGGACAAGTTGTGACCTGCACATTGACCTGCACATTGGCCACACGAAATATTATGTAACAATAATGTAACATTATTTAACATTACAACACATGAACACTTGGAACTATTTGCGCTTTTGAAATCACTCCGCCCAGCAGCTGTGTCTGGGATGTAGTTCCAGCTTTGCATTTGCCTCAAAAACAACTCTGTCTCGTAACGTTCCATGATTATCTCATAGTGTGGTGAATGTGCAGGTCACAACTTGTCCACAAGAGTGTTTTGAAGTTGTTGGATTGTGTATTTGATGAGTTTGATGAGGGAAAGCCAGAAATACCATATGCCTCCGTAGCTTTAGCTGAGCAGCTCACGTCTCTGCCCCACTGATCTAAAAATAGCTTGCACCAACAATTAAAGGTAACAAACCTACTGCTATACTGTAGGGATTATGGCAACGGGGTAATTTGCCAAAATGTTGAACTATTCCTTTAACCAGTGTTGTCACATAATTGTCACTGTGACATTGACAATGCCCCCCCTGATGATGTATTTAATTGTTTGTCAAGTCAGTAAAAATAAAACCAGATTGTGATGTATCCACAGAAGCCAGACCTTGAAAACCATCAGGTTTTCACATTTCAGCAGATAATCTTCACACTTTTTGTGCGTGTCAAAACGAGTGGCTACTACACAACTTGCTCGTGACACATCTCGTGTTGTTGTCCGCCCATCAACACATCCCCCACCCCTCCCTGTCTCCCTATCACCTTCTTATTCCCCTCAGCCACACCATAATGTGTCCTTCCCTCCTTTCTCAACATCCATCCATGTGACCCACCTTTCGACAGCTCTGCTCAAACATTACTCCTGCTCTCTCCATCCCTCTCCTCCGAATCCTTCCTTCCCCTCCTAATTTCATCTTTCTGTCTTTAACCATCCCTCGCTCCCCTTCACACAACCTTGTCTTTGCTGTGCTGCTGTGGCTTTATTTCACCGTCCATCCATCCTCAAAACATTTCTTCCTTGGACTTTGTCTGGTGCACCTCTATTTGTCTTCTCCTTCCTTTGCATCCCTCTATCCCTGACTCCATAGCCATCAAGAGGGCCCTATGATTTCTGCGATTATGGAATTGCGGAATCAGCCAATTGAAACGGAACAGATTTTTAACGTGGAATATCGCGGAATTTCACATAATTTGACTGAAATGCTGTTTTCGTGTGGAAGCGGAACGTATGTCTGGGGGAAACTGCACAGAGGGAAGCAAATCTGGGTGGCACAACCTCGCGCCGCCCCCCCCAGTTTAAAGCTCATATATTTTGTTGGTACTTGAAGTACTTATAGTGCAGTGTTACGTTGCATTGTGCAGTATTAGTTCTTAAGGTATGGAGGAAAAGTGTTGTTCGTTTGGTACCTCAATTACTTTCAAGTAATTTCTATTTACAGTAATTTGTGTACATTTTAACATTAAAGACAAACTATTTTTGTTGTAAAATAAGAGTAAAAGGTAAAAAACTGAATTCCAAAAAAATTTAAACGGAATTTCCAAAAATGAAACCAGATTTTATAGTGCCCTACTGTCTATCTCTTCCCGCCTCCTCCTCACTTGTCCTTCACTGCCTGCCTCCCTCCCTGCTCCAGTCCCATATTAACACCAACAGGCACTCAGGTTTCCACAGCAACACACAGACACAATCACACGTGGACAGACTGCACCTTCACCTTAACACACACACACACACATACACTCACGTATGCACACACACAAACGCATGCAGGTAGGCATCGTAATCAACCCCACACATGCAGACTCACACACACACACACACACACACGCAAACACCCCTGGATCCGGTTCCCCTTGTTCATGTGTCTCTCATACACATCAACTCTGACACACACTCACGCATACACACCCTCTCAGATGTAATCACCGTGAGTGCTGAGAGTGCAGTGCAGAGGTGTGAGACTTCTAAATGCTACTGCCTGCCATCAATCATAAAATCCTTTCTGGGGATTGGACAGCTGACACTGTCGGTATTACGCATCGTCTCCCTTTATTTCAATCAATCATGTCCTCGGCACTGCAAAAGGCCTCCAGATTGCGATATGATATTGGCTTGCTTTCATCAGACTCTGTGAATGATTATGTGGGATCCAGAGGAGAGACTCACTTTGTGTTAATATTTGTTCAGGTTATGTGTTTCTGTGCGGTTTTATTTGCAATTTTCAAATTTGCTGCCTCAGTGAGGGCAGCTTAATAACTACTGCAAACAGGCAGACGTGTCACGCTACGATATGGATTCAACTAGTATGGCATGGGTTTTAAATGTCACACGGCAAAGAGCGGCTGCTTCTGTAGGCGATGTCACCGATGGGGCGATTATAAAACAGACAGCCACACACACACAGTGCAGGGACACGGTGTGGTTTTTAAGAATTCGGATGTGCAATTACCTGCAGACTGCACAGCAACAGTTGTTGCCAGAGGCAGGAACATAAGCAACCTCTCTTCCATCCCCTCTAAAGGAAACGTTGCCGCGAGTGTGGGGAAAGTTTAAGAAAGCTGCAACATCTAGCAAAGGTTAAAAAGAAAATCCACTATGCTGAGTCACTGACTATAGACACTGGTAAAAAAAAAAAAAATGCTGAGAGGGGAATATATCCTGTATGTATAGGGATGAATTACAATATTTAAATTTAAAGCTGTACCGGGAGCTGTTCTTGTGACTCTGACAGGTTGGAGGGCTGAAAATCAGAGCACAGCTGGTGATATGGACGACGTGAACACTGAGTCTCAGCTCAGGCAGCTTAGAGCTAAAAAGAGTGTTGTATCCTTAGGGGCGTATTGGCTTCAGTGAAGATGATACCAAAGAAAGTATCAAATACAAACACTGCAGCGACGTGTTCTGACAATTTCTAAAACACATGCTTCCCTAAAAACTGCTTAATAGTCAAACCACTGTCACCAAACCTCCCGTCTTGCAAAACCAAACACACACCTCAAAACAGTTTTAATCTGTGGTCGAAATCAAACTGTTCTCAGATCACTCCCAAGTCGGTCAAAATAAAAAACACCAAGACTGCAAAAACGCAACACACACATCGTTTCACTCAGACTTCAACCTTCAAGCAATGTTGGTTTCATCACTTCATTAGTAAATAGCGTGAACGGGTTTTCGTTGTTGTGTCTAAGCGATCACACCTGTGCTGTAATTGTGTTTATTACACGGCTCTATTGAATGCTGCTCTCTGATTTGTCCAGCGCTGCGTTCTGCGGTCCGTTATTTAAGAAATAGTATATCAGACCGTTACTAGGGACGCCGCTCTGATCAGCGCAGCACAGAAAAAAGAGACTATGCAGAATATTTAGCTTATGTTTAATGTTTACCGTCATTAAACAGCTTCGGACTATTAGTGATGTTAGATAAATGACTAGTAACTTGTTACAGGGAGAATGGAGGCTCCTTCCACATCGCTGCTGGAAACCAAACCTGCTGATCAGAGCCTCTGACCCGGTGTCACAGCTCTCCTCTCCTCTCGGTGGCACCGCGACTCCGCGACACAAACGCACCCCATAAACAGTAAAGTTAATCTCTTGTTTATGACAGATACGACTACACACAATACACACAACGTAACACGTGTATGGTAATAATCCATCGATCCACTGATTGATTACCAAAGGCTTCAAATGCACGACCGGGAGGCTCAGCAAAACAGCGGCCGTGACCTGTCTTGCAGATTCTCTAGTCTAAATGATGCAATTTTAAATCGATGAAAGTCGTATTTTGATCAACATTATGTTTCAAATTAATTATTTCACTCGTAAACCGTGTAATAAGCCGGATAATGTATAGTTGGTCGGTTGTCATGGAGAAATAAACCCCTTCATGTTGTATGAAACCCCTCCATACAACCTGCCAGGGTTTATTTCTCCATAACAACCTCCGAACTATACATTATCCCTTACTTAACTTCTACATTCTATATTTAACATTATGCATCACAGTGCACAACGTGCTTTAGCAAATGAAAGTGTGTTTAGAGTTTTACAAAAAGCTGATATGAGATCTGCAACTTGTGTCGAACTGCTGAAAACTGTGGTTTTGCCATAAGAGTGCATTGATTCAATAAATGGATTGGTATATTCAAATATATCATATAGTGGGATATATAAATCTATAGGACGCACTGACTCACACAGGTTCAATATATATACGTAGTATAGTCATATATTCAATCTGTGGTATTTTTTACCCTACAGCTGCCATCAATGTGTCCAGTTTTAGTACAGATATCATACAGGTGGCCACTGGAGCACAGTGCTGCTCTGAACACACACACACACACACACACACACACACACACACACACACACACACACACACACACACACACACACACACACACACACACACACACACACACACACACACACACACACACACACACACACACACACACGCTGCCACCACGTCTCCTACATCCAAAAACATGCTGTGCTTCTATTTTGGTGCTACGTGACCACAGTTAGGCTGATATGCTGATACGGAGCCGAGCTGAAAGCTGAGACTGCATCCATATCTCACTTTAGCTGCTGTATTCAAAAATACAAGAGATTGCCGGATCTGATTACGGTGTCTGTGTGTGTTTGTGTTGTGTATGCATGAGAATGAGAGAGGGAGAGGGGCTGGCGGTTGGTATATGTGTGTGTCTATGTGAGAGAGGGAGATAAGAATGGAGCCAAACCGGAGGGCAGGTGTGTAAGGTAATAAGACAAAATCAATTCATGAGGAGAGGAGAGGAGAGGATGAGGTGGAGGAGGAGAGGAGAGGATGGGGTGGAGGAGGAAAGAGGAGGAGAGGAGAGGAGAGGATGAGGTGGAGGAGAGGAGGAAAGAGGAGGAGAGGACAAGGTGGAGGAGGAGAGGATGAGGTGGAGGAGGAGAGGAGAGGAGAGGAGAGAAGAGGAGAGGAGAGGAGAGGAGAGGAGAGGGGAGGGGAGGAGAGGAGAGGAGAGGAGAGGAGAGGAGAGGAGAGGAGAGGAGAGGAGAGGAGAGGAGAGGAGAGGAGAGGAGAGGAGGGCATTGAAGAGGGAGGAAGTGGAGGGAAAAGGATTACAGGTGAAGATGAAAGTGTAATGTGGAGCTCTTTCTGCTCTCACATCAACCAATATTTTCACCAGCCCTTAAAGGGATTCAAAACTGAAACAAAACTCTTCTTCAGTGCTGCCTTCAGGGACCATGTAAGGAGAAGAGGATTCTCCAGATTCATTTTTGCAAGACTTCAGAGCCAAAAACAGGAAGGCTGCATCTTTATGTCAATGTGTACACGCCTGGAAGTAGTGCATGGCATTACATTCATTAGTGTGCATGTGTGTGTTTAAGAGAGAGAGGGACAAGAAAACAAATACCCAATATATTTATAGATCAAAAATAATGACAGCTTTTGGAGACACAAAAGGAGACCTTGGCAGGCAGCAGAGAAAATATGACCCATCAAGAAGAGAACTCTCCTGTCAAAACACACTTTTGTGCTGTTAGTTTTCATACTCAGAGGCTTACATAGTTTGCGGTTTTTGGGTTGTCTGTCCGTCAAGACTCAAGACTTCACGAACTGTTGATATTAAATATGATTATCCACTATATAGACTGCTTCCGTCTGTATGATGAACTAAGATAATGAACAAAACTAATCACCTGCTGCTTCTTGATTTATTCACAGCACATCTGAGAGCAGTATCCTAAAGCTCTCAGGTAAGGAGGAAAATAATAAGTGTTATCCCGGTGGTGTTGAATCGTTCCTGTTTAAGCGAGCAAATTATTTACTTGTATTGCTTGAAACGCAACCTATTACACTGAACAGAGGAAGGACGGAGCAGACAATGGAGGAGAATGGTTTAAATGGAGAGGATGATGACCAGGCTGTGGGTGAAGGGCACACGGGAGGAAATTGGATTCTTATCCTTCATAAAAGTGTGAAGGAAAAACTGTGGAGAGTAAAAGAAAATTGCTGTTTTTGCTGAAAAAAAAGCTTCTGTATGTAACAATGAAAAGCCCACATGTCTCTCTGTGGATATTCCTGTAACCACCACTATGTGTAAGCCATTCCCTGTGCCGGCAGACCAAATGTGTTGGACGCAAACTGTCTTTGCATTTATAATTTATTCTATAGTCCCACTTGAGGGTCTTTTTGGCCTCATTATGACAAGTTTGTTTGTAAAAACTTGAGCAGACTGTGAGCCAGATGTTCTGAGGTTTGAGCAGCAGTTTTTGACGTACTCTGGCCCAGAAACATGTAACATAGATATATCAAACAAGTTTGGAAGTTGGGATCACCTTTTCTGTCATTTAGGAGGGATTTTATGAAGTATATGGAAAAATCATCCAAATAAATAGGTAGTTTAAATGTACCTAGCTCTTTTTGTGCGGAATCTAACAGCTCTTTTATGAACTATAAAACTTCTTCTCACTGCAGCTTATGAAAATAGAGGGTCCATGTCCAATTCCCTGATCTGCAGATGTTTTAGATGATCTTATCCTGCAGTTTGCTGCCTCAGTATGAGGGAAACTGCAGTGTTCAGTAGATCTGTTTCTAAATTATCTTGCCAATTATTGCAGAAGTCATGATTGTAACTTTTTGAGCTAGAATAATTATTTTCAAAGGAATTGCAGTAAAAAAGAGCCAGTGAGCTGGGTATTTATTATTAGATTAGGCGTGGAGCTTCACTACCTTGTTGGCAAAACATGCTGATGCTCAAAGTTGAGCCAAAAATAACTAAGACTCATACACTTGCTTGACGTGAGAAGATAATGTAGGAGACAGATATGACTTAGTGTGTGTCAAAGGTCTCCTCTGATTTATTCGGAAATCTGGTTTCTCAGTGCGACAGTGGGCTGAAGATTTCCTCCAGTTGCCTTAAAGCAGTGTAAACTCTGCTCATCAGCACTGGATGCACTCGGTGTCAAAGATATTTTGAAAGTGTTTTGATGTTTGAAACGATGAATACTTCATTAGCAGAGGCAGAGACAGAAACTCTAGTGCCCACAATTAGACTTCAAGGAGTTAAATGGAGTCAAGGTTCAACATTAGATCTCTGATCCTTGTGTGAATCGAATCGAACCCTCTGAACCTGAGAAGGAGGCTGTATTGACCGAGTGGCGGTAAATCTTTAGTAGATAAATCAATAAAGGTCACACAACATATTGGGTCGTAACTTTTCCGTACCATATCATTTGGTCCTGGCCTGCTCTTACAGCTGTGTCTCTTTCTGACTGCAAAGGAAATGCTCAATATCAAATGAGAGACTTCTGAGATGAGCCAGATGAGAGAATCATGTGAACAAAAGAAAAAGCCGGAGGCATCAGCGGGATATTTCCAGTGGCATAGCTATCTTGTCTTGGATTATTTAAGTACTATCACTGATGAAGTGTTTAACACGAGTGTCTCTGGAAAATCACTACAACGCTCTACAACAAAAGGGGAAAATGAGGTGAAGCTTGTTAATCAATCAGCTCTGTTTCTCTCTTCTTTCCCCTCTATTCAGTTTTGATCCAGCTGTACCTCCTCTCTCCCATTCAGCCAATCGTTTTAAAGATATAACACCATGATTACAAGAGAAACAAATCCTAACTTACTCTCCAATTCATTACAGTCCTACCATTACAGAATTTCCTATCAAATTATTTATTGTACAAGTCTGTGACTCAGCGAAAGTCTTCCTCCCGTTCTATTCACAGGCTCTGTCTGGAGAGATATCAGATAATGAAGAGGACACAGCTCAATGGACGAAAAAACAGCAAATGTGATTTTCAATAACCAGTTCCTACAGAAATATACCCATTCCATTGTAATGTTTTCTAATAAAATCTCATATTGCGACAATGTCAAACCCACGGTGTGGAGCTTGTATGATGGAGATTAGGGCCAGTGGGGTCTAGAAGATAAGAATACAGTCAATGAGGAGATTTGATGAGGAGACACATAGCAATCAGCATGCATGTGTTGCCTATAGTCCCCATGGTAACAACTTTTAGGTCCACACATTGTGTTAGAGGGTGTAGCTGTGTGGAAGGACAAGGGGAGGGCGATGGCGGTCTCATGCCCGCCCTAGAGACACGGGGATCAACCAATCATAGTGAACTACTGTGGTAGTGCTGCAGATTTCTCATTCTCCACCTGTTTGAGGAGTGAGTGATCTTTTTTTTTTTTTGTCTGTGCAAGATCTACCGCTCTTCACATGAACGATGGTTGTCTTCTATCAATGGGTCAGTTAATTCACAAAAGCACAAAAGCAAACGTAATGATTAATGGTTCATTAGTTAACGGCTCTGACCTGCAGGGCTCCTGACTAATGTTTTGTACTTGGAGCACAGTGGCCCCTGACTCAATATCTCAGGAGCGCAAGCAGAAAATTTATGGGAGCACACTGTAAATTCACTTGCAAAGCAAATAGTCACATTTTATTTTCATTCATCCTCACACACGTTGGCCTGACACCTGTAATGACAGATTACAGATTCTTTGATTCACCCTTTCCATGTTTCTCCAGTGTTAAAAAAAAAGCCAATGTACTGGTTGCACATGCACAAGTAGATGGTAAATTTACTTGCACTGTCAATTTTAGAGGCAGAATGCCCCGATTTATGGGCAGTGTGGCGCCCATGCTGCTGTTGCTGGTAGCCTGCAGCTGGTCTCTCAATGAACGGGTCTGAACGTGAGCTCATTGTTTTCAATGGATAAAGTTATTTTGAATTATTAGATTATTCTTTCAGATTAAATTTTATTTGACTTGTTACTGGAATTCATTTTCATTTCATTTTTTTCTCTTCCCTTTTAAATACACTGGAAATTTTTGAGTTGAGCAAAAGTGAGTGTACTTTCATTTTCATTTTGATTTTTACCAATAATGGTTTACTTAGGCTACATACTTCACATGGTTGCACATATTTACATAATGTACACATAGTCACCATAAATGAAAAGGAGCAGGATGAAGAAAAACTTCTTTTACCTGCCCCTTTCTATTGTAATAATTGCATTGTCTTACTATCAACACCAATATTATGCACTATTTCAAAAAAAAAATTAAAGACGATGAAACATATAATTATAACATTAAAGTCTACTGCATATGTTCACGTAGGGCATTGTGCAATAATTGGGCTTTGGGGAGGTGATATGGTGGTGCCGAGCAGGTGTTGTTGTATTCCTAGATGTTGATTGGTTATGTATTTGTGACGCCTGGAGTCTCTGGTCTGTCCAAAATGAATTTCTCCCAAGGGAGACAATAAGGACTCATCTTACTTACTCTATATTAGCAGTGTTTTTGTGAAATGTCCATTGTACTTGGCACATGTTGGCAGAACCACGCAAACTGATTAAAATCCATTCAGAAAGGTTCTTTGACCTAAATGCTCCATTGTAGTTTTATTTTATTTTAAGGCTATGGGGAAACAGTTGGGTTGCACTGTTTAGTAACTTGTAATAGTCAATAACCAATAGTTACAATCAATGTAAAAAATTGTGATCAAATTGTGAAAATCATGATACAATAATTTGGCCATATTGCCCACCCCTAGGGAGGGCCTTAAAGGGACTACAAGGACTTTCGGAAAGCGAAGTGTTTTCACACTACATTTCCCATGAGCCTCCGCGCGCGCACAGTGAAATTCTTGGTCCGGCCCAAGACGGATGAAGGCGAAAACATTTGCCAAGAATGTTTTCATTAATCAAGAACCAAAGTCGTGGGTTGGAAGACGATCAGATACCGTCGTAGTTCCGACTATAAACGATGCCAACTAGCGATCCGGCAGCTTATTCCCATGACCCGTCGGGCAGCGTCTGGTAAACCAAAACTAGGAAATGCTGGACGAGTCGACCATTAAATAATAATCAAAATAACCACGTATAAAGACAAAACTATATATTTATCGAAAATTGATCCGTTAACAAGTGTGGGTAATGTAGATTCATCCACATTAATATGAGACTCTTTTAAGCAAACTTTAAGTCAATTTACATAACCTAAACCATACCCTTAACACCCTGACCCAGCCTAAATCACAGTGTCTCTGTGCTGCATAATGAGCGTTGGATTTATTTACTTATGGGCTTATACTGATCCTTAGCAGGTCAGCCAGAACTCCTGCTGTACAGCATATACACATTATTTGTTCACTGTCATAAAGTCAACACCCAACATATTTGGCCCTCTCCGCTGCCTGCCATCTACGGTCATTACTGATAACTTTGCAGTGTTAAACGAGCCGTTCCTCCATTTATCATCTGTTCATCCATACATCTTGGGTACCCATCCATCATCGATCCGTCCTCTCTTGTTATCATCTGCCCCTCCCCTGTTTCCCCAACTCATCTTCTCCAGTCCTCTCTCCATTTATTCATCCAAATCTCGATCCCCCCATCCCAGTATCGATCCGCACACAGACATTCATCTATTCTCTAAGAATATATTCATCCAACCATCCATTCCTTCCCTTCCTCCCTAGGCTCCTTATCCCAGTCGAAAAGGCTTCTACAGCAAGACTTAACACACTCCACTACTTTCCGCTGTCCCTGCACGTGCACACACACACACAAAAAGGCGCTCCCAACAGGATGCAAACGCAAAGACACACAGACATCGTTTTCACGGCTCTTCACAGCTCCCTGAGCAACTCAAATGGCCCGGGAGTGACTGTGCAGAGCAGCGAAAGAGAGAATAAAAGAGCGAGTGAGCCTTAGAGAAAGATTGAGAGACACGGAGAGAGAGAGAAAAAATTACAAGGCAACAAGGGCAACAATCATACAGACAGAGAGAAATATGGTGGAGCAGCAGCAGAAACCAAGGACAAGATAGATGATGAACAGAATAACACAAGACATGAAAGAAACGTACAAGTTTCTAACCAATCTTTGACAATACGATGAACTTTATGCACATTCTGAGATGATATTTAATCAGCAGCGTGTTTACTACTGATGGGAGGATGCTTACATTGTTAAATTAAAATTATTTCTGCACGAAAAACGACTAAATGAAATTTTAGGTCCACTCCCACCTGAGAACAATAGAATCCACTTCTCCTGCTTTATCAGCTAAATATAAAGTGTTGATAACTTCAGACTCCTTTCTAAGTCCACCCCAACCCCCCAACAAAAAAACAACTCAACCACACATCAGTGTCACTCTGGAAGTACAGTTGTTTTCTCTCCAGATAGGGAGGTGTTCATCTGACAAGAGTCATATCTCCATCTCATAATTATCTGTAATGAAGCTTGAGGCATTGCTTTGCAGTCGCTCGCCATTATAATCCAAGCGCTCCTTTGATGTTATAAGATCAAAACGACTGCGCAGGCGGAATATCAGGATTCACAGCAACAACAACAATAGCAACAACTACATCAACAGGATATGAGTTCTCACAGAACAATAGAGGAGCGTTTCACCTTGAGGGGTAAATAACAAGAAAACGGCAGCGAGCAAACGGAAAGTGAGAGCCACAACAGTCCCAAAGTGTATTGAAATAAAAACACAAAGTGTCTGTCGGCGTCCGTCTGTCCAACCTTTCATGTCAGACCGCCCCTGTCTGCTCGTCTGCAAATACCGAGGCGGCAGTATTTGGCCAAACACCAACCTGGTGCTCATCCATCAGCGGTGGTCACGCACAAGGTCAGCCTTCCAGCGCCGCCGCTAACACGTCTTAGCGGCTCAGCGGGGCCACACGGTGTGACCTTTTGCCGCGTGCCGCCGTCAACCTCGCTTTTCTCTCACGCCGCCGCCGAGTGTCGACACGAAACCGGCGCTGACTTTCAAAGATGGGGGGGTCAGGTCTGGGGAATATGATGCAGGAAGATTGAAAGCGGCCGCCAGATCGCTGCGATGAAGTCTGCTGCAGTGTGACCGGCGGCTGCATCTTATTCAGCGCCTTTTCAAAGATGCAGTTTGAGATGAAAGGTATTGGGGGAGTAGTGAAGATAACTTTAAAACTCTAGGATCAATAAAACGTTCACACAAAAACTCAAAAAGGCTCAAACATTCAAAACATTAAGTGCAATTTCTTTCATTGTCTGGTTGTTTTTCCTCAAACTCAAGAACTAGTGCTATTTATACTTGATACCCTGTCTCCTTGTGTCTCGCATCACAGATAAAATGACTGTCATTTCTGCAAAGGAGAAGCTTCATGCAACACAAATGCAGACTCATGGTTGACCGTGGGCACTAATGACTTGAGATTTCAGGCATTCATTATTTCCACACACAATAAGAGGTGACTCACATCAGGACACACAAATCTCTTCCAGTTGACTCATCGCTACAAGAGAGATACCATTACATTAGAAAGCATATGGCTGTGTGATAACAGAGGTTAAAGTGTACAAGTGTGTGTATGTAAAAACATGACGCGAGTTGTTAACTAAAACTCCCAGGGTGCATGTTCCTCCTATTCACTCAGATCTTTCCACATTTACAAAGAGCAATGAAAAACATCGAGCTTTAAATCAGCTGTAGCTAATTCACTTTTATTCTATAATGGCCAAAATGAAGACACATGACTCAGCAGCACTATTCCATGACAAATGAGTGTTGTCATATTTGTAACTAAAAACTGTTTTAGCTCCTCAGCCATCCAAAGGTAGTTAGACACTGTCATTGGCCGAGCCTTTACTGTAGTTTGCTACAAGACTCCACACAAGAATCATCAGTGTCACGATACAGGGTCAAGGGAAATCACGAGTTTCATCATGATATGATATTATATCAATTTAATGGACAATGATTTGATGTTTGCCAGTATGACAGTCTGCCATGATACGATTTCAATTTGCTTCAATTTAGGGATCAGTGATCAATATGAGACGACATCATCTGACTTAACACAATCACTTCCACTGATATCATTCAGCAACTACATATTATTTTACATTTTAATTCCTTAGCTGAAAATATGAAAAACAATAAAAACATATTTTTTTAGAATAACATTTCCTTTGTAAACAAAAAAAGCCACATTCTAGTTTATTGAGCTTTGCAATTTTTACGTTCTATAAAAGAAAACTGAACCATTAAGTTCCTTTAAAGCAGGATTTAAGTGTGAACCTTTCTCTGATTTAGGTTCTCAAACTAAATATTTTTATACGCCTTTGTGAGTGAAATATGAAACTGCAGAGTGATACTCATAGCTCAAGTGGCATTGCTCACACACAGCACACTACTTGTTGAAGCATCTTCTGGCAAATTCAAAATACTTCTACACCGCTCATTTATTCCTGAGAGGGCAGAAAATATTTGACTTTTTTCTGGCTGCTTGCTACGAGCAGACTAGGACAGCAGGGATTTCAAAATAAAAGCACGCCAAACAAATGATAATATGTATTAATGTCAATGACTGGTTGGCCATTGAATTGTTGTATGTAGATCGATGTATCGTTACACCCCTCGTCATGGGGGTGCTGGAGCCAATCCCAGCTGACATAGGGTGAGGGCAGGGTGCGACATGAACAGGTCTGGGAGATTTGGGGTGTTTTTCTGTTTATGGCCTGGGATTTGTGTGGGTATGTATATTTACATGTGCATATTTTGTTTATATTCTGTGTATTTTTGCTTAATACAGTATGGTTGATTTGTTTGTGTTGAAGTTTGATGTCTTTTGTATGATAAAAAAATGTAATAATGACAAAACATTGTCTTATAAAACTAATTAAGTATTGCATTCACATTATTCAGTGATAGCAATATTTGCTGCTAGATAACATTGTGTGCTACATTCCAGTGTTTGTTCAACACAGAATTAAAAGCGGTGGTCTCAACAGTGGATGTGATTTCACACTATGTGTGTAAGCATCACTGAGACTATAGAACAAATAATCCAACTGTGTACGGGTTCGATTTAAAGCCGCCACTAAGCTCTGGAGGAATATAGATTGAGTCAGCTTTTCCAACTCGAATAAAAAGATTTCATTTTTTACTGATTCCACTTTTCCACAGTTGCACAGACTGTTTTATGATGACAGTGTGAGTTGATACAGTATCATGGTTTTGCACCCTTTCTGAGAGCCGCTGAATGCTTTTTACAAGACTAGCAACAATCTCAACTGGGAGAAAAAAAAAAAACCATGTTGTTTTTACAATAAAAACAACTAGGGTGGAACATTGCAGTTTATGAGGAAGCCCAAAAGAAAAAAGAAAAAGTAGAGCAGTGATTTTGCAGAGAGCCTTCTAGTGGTGAAGCAGTCATGTGGGAATAGATCTAAAAAGTTCTTCAACTTTGCACCAAACAGGAACATTTATTAAGTAAATATCCTGCATCACAAGAGAATATGTGTCCTCCTTTAGGTTCTGCTTACAATTCAATCTGGCCAAGGACGTCTATAGAAAAAGTTACATGTGACAGAGAAGAACCCAATCTACGAACATCTAGTTCACAGGGCAAAAAGGAGAGACAACATTTCTTCTTTTAGATGTCATGGCTGCACAAGTTATTACGACAGAAAACCAATGAAGGCGGTATTGGGCTGGTGCCCTGCGTTGGTGTGGACTAAAATACTAAACATAACAATTTTTACAGATTGGCACTAAATTTTGACCAGACGTTTGTGATTCCAAGGCGATGAATCCTAATGACGCAGATCACCTCCTGGTTATAAACCTGTGAAATATTTGGACATTTGTGAGCAAACAGATTGTGATGAAATTTTACTGAAACTCAGATTCATTTCCCCCACATCAGAGCCGTAACATCTCTGGTGATTCACTGACTTTTAGCATCGTCGTTGTGACATTTCAGCGTGCTGTTGTTAGCTGAAAGCGACGCTGTGCCTCTCACAGCTATACCGCCACCGCTGTGGAACCTTCCCTGACTCCACAGCCTATAAGAAACAGCTAATGTAAGGAAATCTCTGAGTGACAAAACATATTGAATAACAGATGCTAATGGAGCACAGACAGGGGGAGGGTCTGTTACTTTCAGCCGCATTAATGACTAATTGACTTAAATATGATACCGGGAGCTAAGAGGAGGAGCTGACACACCTAGACAACGCCACACTTCCGTTGCTGAAGTTTCAGGGATCAATTGGTGAAGGGTCATGGGAGAGAAGCTCAGTCTCCTCCTGATGCTTTGTGATGCACGTGGTCATTGGGCAGCAACAGCTGAGCATCCTGACTGGGAGGCTCTAGCAGCCTTTTGCTCAGTCCTTCAACATAAATAACTACACATTTTATAGACATTTTTCATTTCAAATATTGGTCATGTTCCAAATCTTAATGTATTGGCTGAGTTTGAACAGTCAAGGTTGGAGACACTTTTTAATGGACTTCTTTAGCTGATGAATTCAGTTTTCTTTCAGTATACTAATGATACACCAACCTGTGACCCCACATGATGATACACTGCTAAGTTTATCATTGAGGCGAGGTCACAGGTTAAGAGTGTTCAGGAGCTTACTGCAGACAAACCTGCATTTGATACTGTTCAGTTTGTGAAACATTTATTGCTCATCTTAAAATCCTCCTCTTGTTTAAATGTAGCATAGTCATATGAATAAGAACATTAAAGACTGTGACCACTGTGAGGGTTGTTGAAGATCTACCTTGCATTGCAGGAACAATGACCAGATTTTCTCTGGCTCATCAACCAGAACTATAGATTGTGGTACAGCGCGTCGTGCAGCCTGCGAGGAGGAATACTGAGTTGGCTAGTTCCAGATAAACTACTTTTCTTTTTTTTTTCCAGCTGATGCACCGTAAAAAAAAAAAAAAAAAAAAAAAGTGTAGCGTGCACACAATTTTGAAATGAGACAGTGAAAATACACTGTTAGTGTGGGTCCATTCACAGCCGTTTATCTCCTGTATCTCTGTCCAGCACGATGTGCTGCTAACTGGAGGACAGCAGAGAGCTGTCTACTGCAGATATTATACTGAGGAGTCATTTATACCTCATACAACCCCACTTCAAAAATACTGAACTATCCCTTTAAACTAACTTGGTACAGCTGCAGATACAGTATGAAGATACAGATGTAGTCTTGATTTTAGCTGCCAAATGCAAAACCTCCTTTTGTGTGCTTTTCCATCAACATAAACTTTGAGGCATAATTTCGACAACTCTTGACAGATATCAACAGTAAGTAGAGTGTAGACCTGCCACAAGGCCAAAATCAAACACACACCAGACTTCTGAGGAAAGAATTCTACTTCAGAGTAAATGATCCAAATCTACACAACGACTTAATGGGTTCTTCTTTGGTCCCTGCTTCATTCCTCCATCAAGTGCCATGAAAATCGGTTCTGTAAAGACTTGTCTCCTTGGCAGAGGCTGCGGTTTAACAAAACGGCGGCTTCAAAAAGAAATCACAGTCAAAACTGTAAAAATGTGAACTCACAATGAAGAAGATTCATCAGGCTACTATTACAGTAACAAAGCAGGAATATACTTTTTCCCAGTTTTTAGTGCCCTGTGTCTCCTTACTACATTATCTACAAAAAACAGCATCTTTCAATTAATGACACTGAATCTTACTGACTGCTAAATTCACAACAGTACAATCCCTCTTATTCACCATGGACAACCTGGAGATAAATGCAGCTTGCACTGATCTACAAGGTCCGAGGTCTTATGTCAGACTTGCTTGGCACAATGGACCTACCTCTATAGGACCAGTAGGTGAAAAGCTTGTTTTGTGCACAGACTCTATTGAGCGCACTGAACTGCCAGTCAAGTCAGCGGCCACGGTGACGGCTGCATTCCTCCAAGCAAAGACAGACAGAGAGAGAGGAGATGGAGGCCGATAAAGAAATGAAAAAAGGCCAAAGAGACATAGAAGGAGAGAGAGAGGGCATATATAAAAAGACAGAGACCGGGGGGAGAGAGACTGACAAATTAGAGACTGCAAAAACAGAAAGAGTGACGGAAAATCTATAGACTTGCAGCTGGGATTGTGTGTGGCCCTTGTTGAAAGCAGCGCTGTACATAAAGGATAGGAAAGCCTTTTTATCTCAGAGTTGTGGCGATGAGGAAGGAGGTCTGAAGATTATGTTTGTTGCCAGAGTGCAGGGGCTACATTCGCTTTCAACTCAAAGTACTCTCACAGTGGATTTGTTTCAAAACGCTGAAAAACCCACAGTGTGAGGTGGACGCGCACTGCAACACAACTCCAGAGTGAACATTGCTAATAAAACGAAACGGGGGAGCGGAGCGAGAGAATCTGACTGAAAGCGAGGACCTTTGTGCAAAATAGCACCATCTGAATTCAGATGGACAATTTGTGCCAGTTTGTTAAGTAATTCGGCAGAAAATATTAAAACAAATGTCACCACTAAGTGTTTTCTATTTTCTTTTCAAGTTGTGGAAATTGATGTTTTGCCAATAAGACAAACACTGTTTTTGCAATCAGGCAGCGCATGCCGAGTAACTATTTCCGCATTAATGTTGCAGCTCCCACACTGTAAATTATTCATTATGTCATTCAGTGGTGGAAATGTCACAGGAATGTACTAGCACACACACACACACACACACACACACACACACACACACACACACACACTGTGTCTCAGATAGTCCATGGCACATATGCATGTCCCACCTTGTTGTACTGTATGTCTTTGTCTCGGGTACTTGTGCAACAATTTTGGTGATTCTGATTTGTTTTTGATACCACAATGATTTTTACATCTCCACCTTTCATGTCTTCTTTAAAGGGATAGTTCACTCAAAATTGAAATTTCACTCATTATCTATTCACCTTCATGTCGACTAAGGGTTGGGAGAAGTTTCAGAGTCCTCCGTGCCTTCTCTGAGTTACATCGGGGCTCCGTGCAGCACTGCATGTCCATATGACGGTTGCGAATGGGGCTCACTTTTCTTCGTCCAAAAAGACACACCAAAAAACATCCAAATACCTCCATAGTGCTCGTCTGTAATGTCCCTCTTGTATTGAAGCCCCAACATGAGAAATCGTTCCGAAAAAAATTAAATAAGTCTATGTTTTAAGCTTGTTTGTAGCAGAAGCTCCCAGTGTTGCTCTGCCGGAATCTCGCGCGATTTGCTGAGACGTGAACTGGGTATCAGTGCAAATCGCGCAAGATTTGACAAACAAGCTTAAAACATAGACTTTTTTTTTTTTTCGGAACAATTTCTTATGTTGGGGCTTCAATACAAGAGGGACATTACAGACAAGCAGTATCTGTATTTGGATGTTTTTTGGTGTGTCTTTTTGGACGAAGAAAAGTGAGCCCCATTTGCTACCGTCATATGGACATACAGTGCTGCGCCAACCCCCCTGTAAATCAGAGAAGGCACGGAGGACTCTGAAACTTCTCCCAGCCCTTAGTCGACATGAGGGTGGGTAGATAGAGTGAAATTTTAATTCTGAGTGAACTATCCCTTTAAAGGATCCATTATTCTCTCGCACCAGGAATCATCATCTCATGCTCACTGTGCACTGCAATGAATTACAAGACTATAATTCAGCGCCGTACACTTTCATTCAATTAGCTTCCACACCAACAACATAATTAACGTTTCATCAACATTAACACCCACCAACCGTCTGCACAGACTCCTCTGAACCAGCCAATGGAGCGAGGCCACCAGTTGGCGTCCCATTACCTATCACGCCATTGGATGATTTAGTCATCATCTTTGTCACAGCAGCTGGTGGGTGTGTGAACTGATATAGCAACAAGGACCACAACCATCGCTACGCTAAGTGAGTCACCAGCGGCATATGTGTGTGTGTGTGTGTGTGTGTGCGTGTGTGTACAAAGGTGTTGGTAAAAA
This sequence comes from Trachurus trachurus, assembly GCF_905171665.1. Lineage (NCBI taxonomy): Eukaryota > Metazoa > Chordata > Actinopteri > Carangiformes > Carangidae > Trachurus > Trachurus trachurus. Next base: position 21,183,323 of record NC_139910.1, read on the forward strand.
CAGCATCTGATGTGCTATGATCCGTTCGCTTTGCTCTGTTCTGTAGCATCCAACTTTATCATCTCTCTCTCACTCGCTCACTGCACTATGACACACACTCTACATGCACATGTCTCATCTTCTTCATCACTGTTAAATTGAAAACAACCGACGAATAAAGAAGATTTAGAAACTGATATTTCCAAAGGGCAAGGCCCAAAAAAAACAAAAAACAAATGTTGAAGTCTCTGAAGTTAATCAACACTAATAGCCACTGCAGGAAAGTAGAAAACAATTATTTTAAATCGACTGGTGTCCTTGAAGGAAAACTGATTCACCAACTAATACAACACATTAAAGCTACCCAGGATTACAAACTCACTGGGGTTCAGTGATAGGACTTGGCACAAGGTGACGTCAGCTGTGAAGCAGACATATCTCCAACCTGGATTATTGATCTCTACTCAGCTATGGTGACATCAACTATCTCGCCAATTAACCCAGCTAATGAACCAAGAGAAAAACAGCTGTTAAGAGTTACATAAGATATCAGTTCCACTACATAAGGCACGCTGGCCAGCATTGTTTCCCACTCTGCAAGGTCAACTATTAGGTGGAAGCTCACATATGGCAAAAAACAGTTCAGACGAGGGGGTGGGGGGCGGGGGGTAGGGCTGAACAATATATCGTTATCAAATCTATATCTAGATAAACATGCAAGATATTAATATTGCAAAGGCAACAATATTGACGATGGAGTTTCCCCCGTTCGGCCAGAACAGCGTGGAGTGAGAATGTGAAGCTGCAGGAGAGAAAACTATAAACAAAAAAGGACATGTTAGCTCATCGCTATGGTAACGGTAACACGTGACTGTTACTGTTACGCTCACCGTCACTGAAATGCTCGGTTGAATCACCAATTAAATACGCTGAGAAGCCAGCGACCCTGGGTTTGATTCCACCCGGCAGTACCTTTGCTGGGTGTTGTTCTCTCTCCAGCTGTTCTTTCAAAATAAATGCACAAACCCTTAACCTTACCCTAAACCTAACCTTAACACTGTAGAATGGGTAGTCGGGGGAAATGAGCCGTCGGACTTTTGGGCAGTCGGACTGATGTATGCTCCCCAGTTTGGCAGTTCTGATGAGCATTTGCATACATTGTTATTATGTTGCCTTTTGAGGAAGACTGTGAGACTGTAAGTCACAGCAGAGCTGCAGCAGACCAATCACTGACTGAGTGATTGGTCTGTTCTGTTCAATAAAACTGCATTTTCCACATCCTTTGGTATTATTATGTGGCTTTATTTATTTATTTATTTATTGATTGAAGAATGCTTAGTTTTCCCTGAAGCCATAGTCATGTATCGTATTGATATCGAGATATCTAGCATAAATGTTTTTCTGTCCATATGGTTCAGCCCTATGGGGGCGGGGGGCTGTCTTTTAATTTGTGGTCAAGTAGCTTTCAACAATGAGGACTGTGGGCTATGTGGTTTCCTGTGAGTAACCACAGCATCGCAGCCTCCTTAGAGAATGGAGAATTTATTCTTTGTTATGTAAAGACAAGCATTCCGCCATCAGGCGTCTTGCATCTGAATGGTCTCAACTGTAACCGAGCTAACTGTGCGTAGCCAAACAGTAAGACATACAGTGGGTTCAGACCTGCAGCTCAGCTAGTGGTGGTATCAGCCGGCTTAGCTATTACAACAGTTAGCAGAGCAAAACATGTTGTTGACTATGGCATAGCATTAGTTCCACCGCATTAGACACAATGACTATCACTGTGACAGCATCTCATTCACAAGCGCGCACGCACACACACACACAGAAACACTCCCCCTATTTCACTATGGAAACGCACATCATCCCGATTTACAGCACAATGGTGTGTTTGATGCATGTACAGCACATGTGGCAGTCTCAGTGGCATTCTACTGTAGACACGTTGACTTACACGGCCATTGTCCCTTCTCTGAAGAAAATCGCGGACAGCAACGGGCCCTCGACAACCACACACTCGCACAAAAAGGGTCATTCACATTAATATCCTACGGTAAATTAGGTCGTTCTTGCGTATCTTTTGTACTGAATACAAACACACACACACGGATGCCGACACACATAGGGCATTATGTCAGCTACAGTGCCCTGTTCAACATGACAATAGGTCTTAAGTTTGAACACGCTTACTGTACATGACTCCATGAGTTGAGAAAGCACAGCACAATCACTTCTGCTCATGTGCCTACACAAATATAGTGTCACATACGTCTTCAGGTTCAATGCACACTTTCAGAAGAACTCCACCCTAAAAAAAAATAAGAGTATAGGCTACATTTTGAAAAGACTGACACCACTTTTCCTAAACCTCTCCCCTCTGCCTCTACTTGAGGCAGTTATTTCCTTCATTTCCCAGGGCGGTCCCCAGAGAGTCCTGCCTGGACTTATTGCTGTGCTCTGGCTGTCAGTCTCACTGATACCATGTACAGTGATAATGCACCTTAAAGGAGACATATTGTGCCCCTTTCCCAAAAATTAAAATAGTTTCCAGGTGTCCTAAAGACATGTCTGTGACATGCTTTGGTCAAAATACCCCAAGGATCAAACATCACAGCTATTTTCATCCTCTCAAAACAGCCCTATTCAGAATGGCTGGTTTCAGTGCATGTCCCTTTAAATGCAAATGTTACATCACAACCGAGGGAACAGCTCGTAAAACCACATGGAATTCAACCTAGGGAGCCTGAAAATTACAGATTTTTTTTGTCAATTTTCACATTTTGGGGATGAAAGGCAAGACAGACACCCAAATAAAGAGCCTTCAAAAAGTGATATTTCCATAATATGTCCCCTTTAAGTTCTACGCATAGGCTAGCCAAGATGGAAAGCCCGGTGATGATCACACCAGTTACAGCAAGCAACCACCTTTTTACAGCTGAGGAACAGTGCAAGTCAAAATGTCTTCTGAGTCCGCTGTATTATGGTTTATCAAAGCTGCACTAATTAATACTTTTATATGAATTATTTAGTCACATTAGTGAGTTTAATGTGAAAGATGTTTCTCAAAGTCAATGGGGTGAAGCTGTGGAATAAGTTAGGCTACCTGATGAGATCAAAGAAAGTAAAAATCATTTAAAACATCATTCTGGAGAGATATAGACGTGAAGGTATGTAATCATGACTTATGGGACAAATGCTGAATTTCTAGTATTTTGTTTGGTATTTGCTGAGTATGTACATGTATGTGTATATGCATGTAAATGTGTGTAGATGGCATGTATGCATGTTTGTAAACGTAGAGGTGCTGTATTTACTATATGGTTTAAAGATTAGGACATTATAAGCTAGTTAGCGTCAGCCTTATGCACCCCTTCTTTTGGAGGGATGTTTTTTTGTTTTTTGTTGTTGTTGTTCTTTTTTTGATGTGTCAAAACAAACTCAAGTCACAACCTTGATGGTATTTATCACCCAACAATTCTACTGAGCTTAGTCTGTGATCTCTCATCAGTGTTGTTTTCACCTACCGACAGCAAAGAGGTTGGGATAAATTCACTGTGTTACCTGCACCACACACCAACAAGTCAGAGACCAGCGAGAGCATTCTGGAGCATTTAGCAGCTGAAGAGCCCAACATTTTTCAAAACAAGTTGGTGAAAATCAAAACTAAACTAAAAAGAGACTAAAATATTGGACTTACATGTGCACTATGACGGATAGCATGATTCTAAATGGATGCAAATGTTGCTGCAGGCAACTGATTGCCAGCATGTTTGGATATCAGCTATACAAGGCCATATGTCACTGTTGTGTTCGTAGCTTCTTCCACCTGCCCTCGGCAAAATGACTACAGCTGCTTCAAGTTTCTATTCGCTTTTTACTGTGATGGATTTCTTTCTATAACATTGTTGAACACTGAGGAAAAATGTTTCAGATGAAAAATTCTGCACTAATAAAATCCACTGTACTACAGCGCTCCTTGAAATTTATTGAAGCGACAGCAGATTACCTACATTGGGCCATTTTTCTGTAGGAAACAAAAAGGGAGCCACCAATGTAGCGTTGGCGCCTCACGTAATTGTTGGTGTTTTCAGGAGGATTTTTCTTTTAGTATCAAGAATTTACAAGGCTAGTGAACTAGTGAAATAACATGTCTTGCTTCTCACACAACCTCTCATACATGCACGCATGCACCCACCTACCCATCCCTCCCTCCCCGTTGTCTCGCCTGGCACCAGTTTCCATTGACACAGATGGTAATGGGAAGAAAGAGAGATACAAAGAGACAGCCACAGAGAGCGAACGGCAGCAGCTGATACCATGAGGTTTTAATCACCTCTTTTCCTCCTAGTCCCCTAATCCATACATTTTCCTCCATAAATCACACTCACCTGCTCCATATACATCTATCTATCTGCCATCCATCCATACATGCCTCCTTTTTCTCCAGCGTCCCCATTTATCACTCCCTGCCTCCGTCTATCCATCAGGACTTAGTACAGTCTTAGAGCTTCTACCAGCAGCCATTCATCCAGTCAGTCCTCCTATTCCTCAATCTGTCCCTCTACCCAGATCCAACCTTGTATCATGACCTTTTACACGCTTATTAACTTCTGAAATCTGACCTCTCAATCATCAATCCTATTCCCGCCATCTATCCATCATCACTCTTTTGTGTCTATTAAATGTGTGTCTTTGCTGGTGCCCCAATGTGTTTGTTGTTTTTGTTGAATTATTACAAGATTTTGAAGAAAGAAAAAAAAACCTGATCCTCCCATTCAGCCACTCTCTTGCAGGATCAATAACAATCTTAACACTTACCAGCTGCATGCCACAGATGAAGGCCAAGGTACATCTGCCACTACAGCACCCCATGGTGTCCTCCTCTGTCTCTCCTGTGGTCCACGTGGTGAAGAATCTCTGGGTAACTCCCAAATCTCCAGCTGGCCCTTCAAAATCCAAAAAAGCCCCCCCGAGGGCCGTCTGGCTGGCTGGCAGCCCAGGTAGAGGCGCTCGCTGCCTGGCCTCAGAGAACAGAGCACAGCCCCTGTACTCTCTGCAGCTCAGGAGGGAATGAAAGGCTACTACTTCATTCAAATGGAGGAGCTGCTGACAGGTTAAGAGCCTGAAATGTGGTCCCTTAGATTTCCAACACACAGGGGGTCAGGGATCAAAGATGGAAGGTGGGCCTTAGGGATGATTCAAGTCCACAAATAGTCCTCGGTGTGTCCGCTGAGCTCCGTCCTGGAAGCAAACCCTCTCCGAGCCTCTGCAACTGAAGGCAGTTTAACAGTTCAATACATCAGGTGGTGTAGTGCATTTGGATTAAATGGAAAACACTGATTTAAGCACAACTACCTTGTTTTAGGACTGTACTGATGTCTCAAACAAAGGTTACAGTGATGTAGTCCACATGTCCACTCCTCACCTGCTGGACTAGAAAGTCCGGTGGGCAATAGCCTTGATGAGTAGCATCTCTGACTCTGACACGGTCCTGTTCAGCAGCTACTTAGTTGGAAGGCTGGAGAAAACAGCAAAGAGGGATGGCCAGATCGGGAGATAGGAGATGTATTCTCCAGATTAGACAACCTCTCGTTTAATAATCCGATTATGCGCCGCTTGGATGTATCTGAGTGAAGCAGCCTAATTTGTTTGAGGGTGGAGAAAACAAGTGAAAGTGGTCCCTGCCTCCTCACAGAGCTGCTCCTCTCCTCTCAGGGGAAGTCACGGGCTCGTAGCGGCAGCATCCTCTGCTCTCCATCCACACCGTCACACAAACACAACCTTTCTATCCCGAAATCCAGCCTCTTAGTTTTCTTCTTTCTTTCTTTTTTAAAATGTTCCCTTGATGTTTATCCCTGTTGGAAAATGGTGAGTCCAAGGATCGTTGCTAGGATGTTGCGATATGTCAACAGCCACTGGAAGCTGATTTCTGGTGTCTGTGCTCGGGTATAAGTCCTCTTCCTCCGGCTCGTCTTCCCATCAAGCTCCACTAACACACAGCCGCCGTTTTGTCCGCCGTTACACCGCTCACTCACCGCCTCCTCCGGTGCGGTGAATAAACCTCCACAGTGTTCAGAAAAGAGGCAAAAACACAGAAAAGCATGTCCACGTTTCGAAGAGACGGGGGACGGGGTGAGACGACAGGTCGAGGTAAGTCTGTAAAATGTAACGAACAAAGGGCGGTAATGGACGGAATACGGGCTAAGTTTAGTTTGGTCGTCTCGGGCTTGTCTTCAAGGAGTGAAAAGGAGAGACAATGGGAACCGGGATGGACCAACGGACCGAGAGAGAGACAGCCGAGAGGAGCGTCTCTCGCCTGCCATCTGTCAAGTCAAATACCGGGCAACAACACAGTACTTCCGGTTTTGATTTCCAAAATTAAAGCCTCTTCCCAACCCGGGAATTCTGTAAAACCACAACAGTAGTGTCGTCTACAGTCTACTCGTAAGAACTGAAATCAAAGTGACTCGGTAAGTGCCACAAATTTTATATTTAACTTACCTGTGTACATTTAAGGCCTTTAATGCATAGGCTAATTGACGTGTGGCTGTTTGAGTGACAGGTGTCAGCAGTAGCCTCTTTTGGAAAACAATGTCAATGGCAAGCTGCTAGCTAGGTGTCTTATCTGCTAATTCAATTCAACGAACATAACTGCTAACTTTTGCCTTGTGTTGAAGGCTTTTGGAGGACTTTTCATGGGCATATATGTGTACAAAATAAAACGGAAACAGGCTGACTGAGTGGCTAAAATCACAAGACTTGGACTATATATTTATAGCTATGCACACACAAGTCCTTTAACCTTTGACTTATCTTTTTTCCCTCTAAAATATTCCCAACAAAGACAATAGGCTTACCTGAGTTTTACCTTAGAACCGTAGGCTAGCTTAGTTTAGCTCCATGGTGGGTGCATTAACTAAGTAGGCGTACTGATGTATGCTCCCCCTACTCCTACTGTAAGTAGTTAACCTCCATTTATTCGGCTATATTCTTATTCTCCTTTGAGCTTGAAAACGATAGCCTAGGCTTTTCCATTACTATTTAAGTAAAATATCATCCACTTTATGTAATCACTTGTTATCCACAAAAAATAAATCATTGGAACGGATGGATCCGTGTTTTAATGTGCATACCACCTCTGATGCTCAGTGAGCCAGCATGTTTTGCAAACATTTTCTTCAGTTTAATGAGAAGGCCCTACATACATTTGTCGGTCATTGTGTCTAATTCGTGAGTGGGTCCAAGCGGATATGAGAGAGAATGGGAATATTTTGACAGAGGAATGCTGTTTGTTAGAATTTATAGGCCTTCAGTTCCTATGTGGGGATGCAGAAAGCCTATTTTATTCATCATTCTTATGTTTTATTAATGCATATTTAGCCTATCAAAGCAAAAAATAGGCTAAATATAGGTTGTTAACACCCCCATAAAGTTATTCTTGAAAAATTGTTTGGTCGAACTCGAAATATAACAAAAGGTGGTTTGACAGAGGCATGTTGGGTGCTTTTATTTTGAAGGCGCATGTGCCTGACCCCCATCCCTGTTGTGGCTGATTGTGGCTAACTTGATAAAGCTGATGTTCCGCTCGGCAGGGGAGCGGCTGGGCTCCTTTCACTCCCAGAAACGCACAAACATAGACAGAAGGAGATGTAGCTTTGGCCGGAGTGCAGCTGCTCAAGAACATGGCCTTCAACCATCATCAAGCATTGTAATGAATTGACACTATGCTTTCCCTCCCTCTCTCTCTCTCCCCCTCTCTCCTCCACTGGGGTGTCCTGTCTGAGTTGTCAAGATAATCATTTTATCCCCATTTCTCATTCACTTAATTGAAGGCTGAAGGGTTTCCTGATAACCTGCTATTAAGGCTGAATATTTAAATAAAGCAGGGGGGAGGGTGGGAGCAGTGTATTTAAAATTTTCATTTAGCATATTAAAATTGCTCGCAACTATCCATCAATTATTGGGAAGAGCCCTGGGTTAACACTTTAGAGGGTGATTGCCTCATTTGTGAATGACACCTAATTTAGCTCAGTGGCCTCTGTGTTGTTCCCACAGTATCTGGAGTTCTGTGAATGCATCACAGCAGCAGACTACTGCCAAATTAAGCAACAAAATGCTCCCGAAAGCAGCTTCCCTCCAATTAAAGGTGGGGTAATCTGTGTGTGTATTACTGGGTCATTTGTGCCACGCCTATAAAATGGCCAGCAGTTTAAACAGACACAGAGGTGTAGAGGCTATCACTGCTTTAGCTATACAACATAATGGCCTGCTTTCCCCTCACCATCAATCTCTGTCACAGCCTACCCCTCCCACACACACACCCCGGAAAACAACACACGCATTCAGATTCACACACGCGTGCGCAAACAAATGCACGTGCACACACACACACACATTCGGAGCCACACGCAGTGCGACAGAAGTTTAATTATGCCGCTAATCTTGAGTGACAGTGGCATGTATAATGGCTGATTCCCTGAGGCCATGTGTCAAAGCACCCACCCATTCATCCATCCATCTCTTCTTCTATTTATCATCTTACCTACTGAGTCATCCATCCATCGCCCTATCCGCCCAGATTTCCACTCAACTTCTTCCTTTTTTTTATCTTGAACATCCTCCACCTTTCTTTTTATATCGCTCGCTGCTTCTCTCCTTTCTTTCAGTCCCCTTCTTTGTCATTTCTGTGCCCTTTTCTAATATTCACTCAAAGATTCAGCCTCTCTAATTTTCTCTTTGTCACATAGCATCTGCTCTTTCATGAAGGTCACAGACTGGACCAGTTGGGCCTGTGCCCAGGGGCCTTTGACCACTTGGACCTTGGCCTTTGTTCACCTGAGGTGAGCCCCTGCTGGTCAGAGGTTGGTCAGCTCAAAGGGTGAGTATCACAAATTTCATCTCTGTGTATATGTCAATCTGAGTATTAAAAGAACTGATAGAACAGTCCAAAATAGATACTGAGACGAAACACTGAAGCATTTAACATGCAAACATTTTTCCCAGCTTCCAAACAGTGAATATTTTCTACTTCTCTACTTCTATTTGTGGATATGATAACATTTGATGTTGCCTGTGCAAATTTTCAGTGAACAGTTTTATTTAATCCAGGAAATAATCAGGTGATTGATCATTCATCAGAACAACTGCTAGCTGCTGCATTAGTTTATAAGTTGAACTTAATTGCACTTGTGATATGTACATTTTTCATTTTTATCCGTTATATCCTGATTTCTAGATTTATTTATTTATTTTTTTACATTTTTTACACAGGATAAGGACTGATTGACAGCCATTTCTATTACTTGATTAGTTCGTTCTTGGCCTCAGAAACTGTTGTTGGGCACACTCAATAGGAATTTTAATTTACATTCAGTCAAAGAGTTCAAGTTAATGTAAAACTGTAATTTTCAATTCAGTTATTTAAAAAATACTTGTTTTACTGGACTGTAAAAAGAAAACAACAAACATTTAGAAAAAAACGAGGACAAAGAGACAGAAATGAAAGACACCACATTGTATTGTTGCCAGAATACATATTAGTATTTATTCGTTGTTTAGAGTCAGCGTTCAAGCTATTGAACTCATTTGAAAAACTGTGCTGCTTTGCCAACATATGCTGCTTTGCTGCCATGTCAATAAGGCACGTTTGAATTTGATTTTGACACAGAGAAAAAGTGAGAGAGCGAAAGATTGACAGATGGATAGAGTGTGTGTGTGTGTGTGTGAGAGAGAGAGAGAGAGAGAGAGAGAGAGAGAGGGCTGCACCTCTTCTTTCCAGATAGTGAGATAGTGTGTGTTTATTACTTTATCTGTCTGGACCAGATGTCACCAGATGCCTGCTGCTGCCAGCCTATCTCAGCCCACACACGTACACACACACGCGCGCGCGCGCGCACACACACACACACACACACACACACATACATACATACATACATACATACACAAAGAAAACACAAAGACCTTCTGCCACTCTGACATGCTATACCTCCTACACCTTGTATTATCTGAAAACAATCTAACTGCACGGCCATATAGTTGAAAATCGTCTCTAAATACGGAATATCAGTTACAGTGACCGTACCGTTACCCCTCGTAAAATTGAGGACAGGCAGAATCGCATAGACGCAAGCTGACATGGATAGAGAAAAAGAGAGGAAGCAAGAGACAGAATGAGATTGGAGGAGAGGTTAAGATGACAGAGAGAAGAGAACGGTGAGGAGGGAAAGTGAAGCACAAGGGGATAATGTGCTGTTGAGAAAATGGGACCTCTGTGTTAAGAGTTTTGATGTAAAAAAAAAACAAAACAAAAAAACTGAAGAAAAATACAAATCATAGCAGCATGAAAGTGCAGACTGAGTAATGTTAAAGTGACTAAGGAGTTGTGCGCAGATAACTGGAAAACAGAAAAAGATAAAACGTTGTAGAATGACGAGCTGTCACACATTTTGTATTCGGCTATTGAGGAAGAATGAAAACAGTGATTATATTGTCTAACTGTGGTGTGGAGACCATGGGCTTATGAGACTAAAATAGAGGAAGTTTTAGGACTTAAATAGGCTATTATTTTAGAATTGAGAAGCTACTTTAAAGAAGCTCTTTTATACTGTTCATCAGCTGCTCAGTCACCAGTTTGTGAAGAGCAAGAGTTATAGGCTACTACATCTTCTGAGAAAGGCTAGCCTAGCGACTTCTTGCTGGGCAAACAATGCTGCTGTATAGTGACTCAGAGCTAGCTAGTTAGCATGCTTCAGTAGATGAAGGTAACTGGACATGGAGACAAATATTAAATTATGTAAAAGCGGTTTCAATGTCCAAACCGAATTAAAATGTTAAAAAAATATTACAATTACTAGACATTTCAGGCGACCCCATTTGAATTCCAGGGGACCCCACATGGGGTCCCGACCCCAAGGTTGAAAAACACTGCTTTAAACCGAAAGGAATGAAAATTGTGTCAAAACGGTTCTTCCTGCGCATGCTCCGTGTAAATGCCTAGTGACGTTTCTTCACTTGCAAATGCTTGAATGTACTGTAAGTGCTATTGAGTGACAAAATAATCCAAAATAAAGACAATTAATAATAATAAAAAATAATAAAAACAGCTGCAACTGGTGGAAATCAGTCGAGAGTGGAAATCCTTTCTACATAGGAGAAGGATTGCCTTATGTGAGAAAACTGTAGTTCAGAGCATTTAAGTGACACATCCTGCTGAGTGGCTGATTGAGGCATAACAGCATAACTGTAGGGTACTCTGTAACTCTGACTGTTTCTAAGTGTTCTGACAATTGAGCACAAATCAACTCAGCTGAAAGTAGAATTACTGTTTTGTGGAATGTGGTCAAAAAAACCCAAACAAACACAACTAAGTTCAATGACGATTCCTTAGAGTGCAGTGGTTTGCCGGACAAAGCGGTAGTTTCACAGTATTGTAAATAAGATGACCTTGTCCTTGAAGTCACCTTTTGCAGCAGCTTCCACATTTTCCACATATTAGAACATTTTATTGAGCGTTTTAATGGTCCTTAGTTATTTATAGAGGCACTGTAAGGCCAAAAAAAAAAAAAAGTCAAGTGGAGAGCCTCATTGTGTGGTAAAAGATGAACCATTTGCAACTCTGTGTCAGCAAGATGAAGAAAAAGATTTCAGATGGAGCAGGGAGATACAGAAGCATGTACGTCACCATCCGGGATGAGGAGGTGGAAATGGCACAGATCTGAAAACATGAATACACAAAAAGACAAAATAGTAATCCTGAATTGTGGCTGGTTCACTGCTGTGCTATTGTGTAACGGAAAGGAAATGTAATGCGTAACAGTTTTGCTTTATTATAACTGAGCATGAACTATGGTTGCTTGGCCCAAACTGAGCAACATCTTGGCAACTGTCTGTCTCCTAATCTCTTGATGTGCTCATGCAGCAAGGGAGCAGCTTTTAGCTGTTGGCCCAGCACCTCCGAGGTGTTTCGTAAAGACACTTCGTTCTCTTCTGTCTGACAGAGGCACTGGCAGTGACAGCAGCAGCAGGTGCCTTAAAGTTCAGCATGCTTCCCAACAGGATGTGGTAAAGTCTTAAATGTTGTCACTCAAAATCACACTGCATTTCACACCACTGAGGCTCATTCAACACACCTTCCCATGTGTTTTCTTTCTTACTTTTTCTTTTCTTTTTTTCTTTTTTTTTTTTACTGTGTATGCCTTTGGGAATGAATACAGTTCAGAGGCGAATAAGTTCAGTCCACTCTTTATTATTATTCTCTTTTTGTTACGGGTAAATGAAAGGGCAGGTTCACTGACTTGTTAACTGAGGAACAATTTAAAATGTAGATGTCTTCATATTTTCTACAAATAGAATTTGAATTTTTTTGCATTTTTTTTATCATTTGTAACTTATACAGACCTTGCAAGCCAACACACATCTAGTTATTGAAATAAAGTAACTGGGTTTACATGGAGCCAAATATTCCAATTAGAATTGGTTTAGATGTCCAAACGAATGAAAATGTTCCATAAACAGCTCAATCAGAATAAACAAGCCCAAACCAAATTGAATTTCATTTGCTTTCAGAGAAGTGGAATAAACCTCTCTGAAACTCTCTCTTTTAAACGGGTTAACTGGAGGCTTCCCTAATATAATGACAGTAGTCATTGTGACTCCAAAATAAAAATCCTCCTTTTCCTCACAGAAAAATATAATTGGATAATAGAACTGACTGGGTTGATTGCAGAAAACACACACTCCCAGCAGATATTACACATGTAGAAACATTCAATGCATCATTGTAATTTTAATCAAATTTTTCACTCATGTTTTTCTAACTAATGCCATGACTGCATTCACAAACCAGGGAAATGTAAAACAGTGCTTTCATTTAACAATATTTTTTCTTGAACTGTTTGTAATGCAAGCAACAGATGGGGGGGATCCCATTTACACACTTGAAATGCAATCTGATTAACATCCCATTTAAAGCATCATTTTAATGACTTAAATCTACAGTCACGGTGTAGCATTGCTTCAGGTTTTGTGACATTACTGTCATTAATTTCACAACTGCAGTGATTTCATTTGTCTTCAAGCGTATTACGGATTCATCCACCAGCTGATGTATATTTACCCCTATAATTATTATAGCAAGGTGATTACAGTAAGGATCCCTTTATTTCATGTTCTCAACGATTGTGCTAGTGGAATATTGATGAAGTGACTTCATTTTTAACCTTGAAAGAATTTTGTCCACTTATGCATAGCCTTAAACATTTTATTCGGTTTACCTTGCATAGGGGCATGGAAGCACAAAAGCAGACATTCGTAACACAACCGACCCCACTAAATACCACTCAAAGTCTCCTTGAAGAATTTACTGTTACCAAACACAGTTCAAATTTGGATCCTTAGCAATTTTACAAAACACCCATGGGTCTTTAAGGCTACCACCACGGCTGTGTTTTCCTTATGCAATGAATCACACTAATTCAGGTTTATCTGTGCTCCTTGTCTGAGGAAACATTTCACCCTCTTAAGAGGCTGACCTCAAGTGTGTGCATGCATGCGTTCAGTCATGTGTGTGTACCTGGAGGCAGAACTGTAGATGCCATTAGACCTGGATATTGCAGCAGTTCTTCACAGGAGCTCACTAGAATTCAAAGCATTTGTCATAAGAGCTGAGGCTAAGTGGTTAATGTAAATCACAACAAGCTCTAAGTCCTATTAATGAATCCAGCCCTGGGTCAGTTTCTATGCAATGCATTTAGATCTACAGATTCTGCTCTCTTCTTCTTTAATAAGAGAACATATTCTCAAGGACATTTACATTTGTTACCTGCTTGCTGCAGCTCCACTTTAAAACAAAGCAGAAAACACTCCTCTATACCTCCTGTGTTTCTTTTTAAGACCTTTCCTGTAAATGTATATAGTAACAATTAAGTTATCCTCAAATGGATGTAGCTTTGAGCTCACTGAATGAAAGGGTAATTTCACTTCTCAGGAGTTTCTCCTCTGAGACACTGAGTATGTCCTTCGTGGGCTCTGTGTCCCTGCCTCATGAGGAGCCGCGCTTTTGATCTATTTCATGTGTGCACTCATTAGTATGTTTGTGCTCGCAAATACAAATGTGTACTGCACTGCAATATGTTGATTTACCCAAAATACGGAAAAGAAATACCGTACACTCACTTCTTATGGCATCAAGCCGTTTCTGTTTGATTTTGTGCTGGGCTTCATTTGACAAGGTGTTGATATTTTGATCTCAGTCATTTTTGCTGCCACCACAAAAAAAGGAGGTGAACTGAAGTTAATTAAACAGAATCTCGGAATCATGACACCCATTTCTCATATCATAATCTTCGCCCTGCCAACAACTGCTTCACAGGGACTATTTATTTGGCAGTACAAGCAGAAACTCCAGTGTTCACCCACTCATGTGATCCACAGATCACACTGTGACTTATTTGTGATATCTAAAGCTTTTAAGTCTGCACAGTTAAGTAAGTAATCAATAGATAACCGTAAAAGAAATTAGTGTTCTTTTGTTGTCATTTGGTGAACTAACCCTTTAATATTTCTTGTATTGTATGGCTGTGTGAGCCTCATATATATGCACCCAGTGCTCTAAAAGCCCATGTTCTTATTCTAATTAAGATAAAGTTAAGCGGGACGTATAATTTCCAAAGTTAGCCAAAAGGGAAGGACATTTACTGCCCCAGTCTTTAATGATATAATGAAAGAGAGCATCAAGACAGTGAGGGAGGACGGAGAGAACATAAATAGTGTTTGGAGCAAAGAAAAACAAAGAGCGAGAGAATGAAAACAGACGAAGGACAACAGACAGGGAGGAGAAAGATGGAGTGAGAGATCAGACAGAGGGAGATGAGAGAGACGAGACAAATTAATAAACTGCAGACGTTCAAGGAGAAAAGGTGAAAGAAAGAGAGAGAGAGAGGACAGAAAACAATTACAGTAACGGAAGAGCAAAAGGAAGCAAAGGACAGGGGGGAGAGAGAGGTAGAGGAAAATGAAGAGATGGATGGAGGAGGAGAAAGAGATGTAGAAACGGCGGATATTGATTGGTTAAAAATGCATGAGGTGTCTGGTGCGCAGCTCCTCATTTCTAATGCCTTCTGACCAGACAGTCTGAAACTAAAACATTGTCTCCCTGAATAACCGGGTTTAATAGCTGTTTTTATATCATTTGCTGCGCTGAGTAAGTCAGTCAGTCATTCAGATGGAAATACAGAGAGTCATTCAGTACATTTGGTTCAGCTTTCAGTCTCTAACACAATCAGACAGTAAGGACATTCATTACAGCTTGCAGCCTGTTTTCACAGTCAAATGTCAACCGCAAATCCACACAGTACTACCCACTTACTTACGTAGGACTTACAGGAAAACACCCAAAGTAGGACCGTAAGCTTTAAATGCTGAGATGGAAAATTAACTGTTGTGTCCGTGGTTGAAAATGTCCGCTTCATGTTTAACTCTGTTGTCTCTGTTATTGTAGAGAGAATCTGGAAGTAGAACAGGTAAGTGAAGAGGTAGCCTGTCTGGCTGAGAGCAGAACCAAGACTGAATGGTATTGGTCTGTCAGACTGGGTCATTGTCCTTTCAGGCACCAGTCAGTAAAATTGCTTGTTTAAACAGTTGTTAAATCAAATGCTTTATTTCATTGTCCTACGGTGGTTTTGTCCCTCAGGTCTGTTTTTATTCAGCCTTGCTCTTAACGTCACTGTCACTTAGGCTACTTTTATCAGCTTTGGCCGAAATGTATCTGTCTTTTACCTGTGGCATACCTATTACTTGCTTGTCCCTGAAAAGTACTTTGCAGTCATACCTGCAACTCTGAGGCTGTAGGCTACTTATCCTCAGCAGTAGAACTAAACTAAAGCATTATGCAGAGTTTTAACGTGGTGCTGGTACTAACTCAGAAATTAAGTGATTATTTGTCAGAAAGGCATAGTAAAGTCTTTGACCATTATAAAATGTTAATGCATAAAAATGTAAAGAAGCAAAAATTCAAACAAAGCACGAGACACATTTAGGACAAGGAAAAGCGAGGCAAAAGTGAAAAGCAATAATTCTGTCCCAGTTTACCAGAAACTGGACCCACATGAATGAACATATTTTCCTAAACTTACGGAGAAGAAGCAAAGAAAACTTTGCAGGCAACACCTGACAAGAATAACAGGAAAACACAGAGGTGAAACTTAAATGAATAAAACCATTCTTATGAACCACCATCTTTAGTGCAGTAGTTAAATCTGGTCACATACAGTAGGTCAAAACCAGCTAAAGACATCATGCTATAAGCTAGGCTAAATAGCCTAGGTTAGCAGAGTAGCAGTGGCTGCTACATCAGTTGCACTTGTGTGAATAAGCAACTAAATTCATTTAGTATTAAATTATGAATTGAATTTCATTTGCTTTCAGAGAAGTGGAATAAACCTCTCTGAAACGCTCTCTTTTAAACGGGTTAACTGGAGGCTTCCCTAATATAATGACAGTAGTCATTGTGACTCCAAAATAAAAGTCCTCACAGAAAAATATAATTGCATAATAGAACTGACTGGGTTCATTGCAGAAAACACACACTCCCAGCAGATATTACACATGTAGAAACATCCAATGCATCATTGTAATTTTAATCAAAATTTTCACTCATGTTTTTCTAACTAATGCCATGACTGCATTCACAAACCAGGGAAATGGAAAACAGTGCTTTAATTTAACAATATTTTTCTTGAACTGTTTGTAATGCAAGCAACAGATGGGGGGGGATCCCATTTACACACTTGAAATGCAATCTGATTAACATCCCATTTAAAGCATCATTTTAATGACTTAAATCTACAGTCACGGTGTAGCATTTTGTGACATTACTGTCATTAATTTCACAACTGCAGTGATTTCATTTGTCTTCATGTAGCATATTCTGCTACATCAGTTGCACTTGTGTGAATAAGCAACTAAATTCATTTAGTATTAAATTATGAATCGAAGAAAAGGTTAAAGGGATAGTTCAACATTTTTGGCAAATTGGCCCATTGCCATAATGGCTATAGTCATAACAGTAGGTTTGTTACCTTTATTTGTCGGTGCAAGCTATTTTTAGAACGGCGGAGCAGAGCTGCGAGCTGCTCAGAGCTATGCTACAGAGGCTAATGGGATTTCTTGGTTTCCCTCATCAAATTCATCAAATATGACTATGGCTATGACTATAGGGATTATGGCAATGGGCCAATTTGCCAAAAATATTGAACCATCCCTTTAATGTGTGATACATGTAGATGGGTGTTTGCTAATATCATTTTATTTTTCCTACTTTCATCAACCTATTAGGTCATAAACATCTATAGCCTATGTCAGTAAGCTTATAATAAATAGGATATCCATTCGATACGCTGTTTACCCTGTCGGTCTGAAAATTGGAAATCATATTCTCTCAACTCTTTTTCTGTTCTTCATCCTCAATGCCTGGAAACCATGAGTGTGTGTATAATATTAAGTGGCATTGGCAATCCATTGTTAACATATTTCAGTCTGGGCCAACACAGTGCACTGACCAACATGATAAACACACCAAAAGACTTTATACTGTTAAAATGATAAGTAATATTCAGTCAGGCATTCTTTGTAATATTATTCCCTGTGCTCTAATTGTTCTTCCTGACACTGTGACTTTAATTTCCACTTCCTCCCTGCTCTCTGCTGTCTTTCCATCTGTCTGGTCTTCCTCTGCCAATAATGTGTCCGACAGGGTGTGTGCGCATGTGCGTGTGCATGTGTATGTGTATACTCTCCAATACATCTCCATGTCTGTGAACTCATATCAAGACGCAGCGTGGCTTGGCAACGGTGGCCAGCGAGTGCCAGTATGATGGAAACAGGCACACAGCCGCTAGATCACAGTGACGATGTGAGGACTTTCACTTCATGGCCAACCCACAAAGCCAAAATTACACCACAAGCCATTCGAGTTCTTGTAGGTACATACACCTGGCCTGCTTTTCCATCGGTCAGTTTCCTGTGTGTAGAGCTGTTCACAGCCAAATATGCAACACCAATGTTAAACAGAATCCTTTTTTAATTTGGGGGAGCATAATTGTATGTTTGTTGGGAGGCAATATTTGAAAATGTTCCTGATTAAACTCTCTTTACCGTCAAATAAAAAAGTTGAAGATAAGAAATTAAAGGGATAGTTCACCCAAAATTCAAATTTCACTCATTATCTATTCACCCTCATGTCGACTAAGAGCTGTGAAGTACTTGTCCATATAATGGTTGTGAATGGATACCACTTTTCTTCGTCCAAAAAGACACACCAAAAACCATCCAAATACCTCCATAGTGCTCGTCTTACTGTCCCTCTTGTATTGAAGCCCCGACATGAGAAATTGTTCCGCGACACAGGAAGAGCAGTGAACTGAGAAACTGGGAGCTTCCGCTACAAACAAACTTAAAATATAGACTTATTTAATTTTTTTCAGAACAATTTCTCATGTCGGGGCTTCAATACAAGAGGGACATTACAGACGAACAGTATGGAGGTATTTGGATGTTTTTTGGTGTGTCTTTTTGGACGAAGAAAAATGGTATCCATTCACAACAAATACAAATACTGCTGCGCGGACCCCCCCCCCCCCCCCCCCCCCCCCCCGTAACTCAGAGAAGGAACGGAGGACTCTGAAAATTCTCACAGCTCTTAGTTGACATGAGGGTGAGTAGGTAATGAGTGGAATTTGAATTTTGGGTGAACTATCCCTTTAATAATGATTTGAAAAATAAATAAAAAGCGAAGGTCACCTACTTTTTCTCATCAGGAACAATTTAGAGCCCAGAGTCAAGGTCTTTTGAGAAGACAGGTATCAAACCATCAGCCTTTCAATTTCAGGTTATAAAAATGCAAATATTTCTATCCCTGTTTTTGAATCTAAACTGTGCTGTACATTTCTCTATTCTATTCTATTCTATTCTATTCTATTCTATTCTATTCTATTCTATTCTATTCTATTCTTGTGCAAGACAGATAGGCTATAATAAGCTCCAGGCTCATTGGATGTAGCACATTTGTTGCTAATATGCACATCAACGCCACTGGTTGACATAATTGTATGAAACAGCAAGAAATTTTTCCTGGCCAGCACACTCGGCCTACAAACTGTGTGTGTGTGCATGCGTCTTATCCCATCAGTAGTATAGCTCTGGGCTGGTTTACATTTGCATAATGAAGTCAATAACACTGGCCTCCTGGGAGAGAGCATGGTGACATTATTACTAATTTAATAATAAGAATTGAGTATGTGTGTGTGTGTGAGTGTTTGAGAGGGTAGGAAACAAAGATGGTGAAAGACACGGTGAGGTGTGGAGTGAGATAAAAACAATAAAGTGCAGGAGGTGAAAAGAGAAAAAAAGATGGAAAGGACAGGAGCAGAGGGAAGGAGAAGGGGGAGGTGGTGTAACTAGAACAGCCTGGATCAAAATAAGAAAAGGTGGCTGAGGGAAAGGAAGAGGAAGAGAGAGAGAGAGGACCAAGAGGTGAGGGTGAAAGGAGGACATAAAGTTGGAGTATAGAGAGAGAAGTGTGGAAGAAGAAGAGAAAGACGAAGGGCAGTGAAGAGCAGAAAGAAGACAGCGTATGCGTGTAGGTGAAGGAGTCAGACGGTAATAGAGGAGCTGGGAGTGTTTCGTGGTTGACGTGTGACTCTTCTTCACTCCTGCTTTAATCACTGACTTGGTGTCCTGCTCGTCCTGCTGGTGGAGGGCCTGCAGCTCTGTCTGTCTGTGAGCAGAAAACAGGTAGCTCCAGCCCTGTGGCGGCATTACTGAGAACACAGAGCATCAGCCAGCCTGTGGAGACCTAATAATTTAAAGTCATGCACAAATGATGGGTTTGGTCTTTTGTAGCATAATCTATTATATATGCGTTAATGAGGCGAGCGATGGCTAATACAGACCTCAGTGCTGTGCTGACACTTCTTTGTGTAGTTGGAAATGCATACATAATTAATAGTCTCACCAGATAATTAATGATTAACCATATTCATTCATGTTATTATTATATTTTTATGCTTATTGCCTCTTCTGTCTTCTTGCATGTTCATTTGTCACCTAATGACAATCAAAGGTGAGACTAAAAATACTGGTTAATGATATTGCGATTATTACTATTAATGATGGCTGTGTTCCTCTTAAAGGCTCTGCAAGGACACACAGGTGTTGTTTATTATGCTTTTTTTATTCTGGTTCATTAGAAGTGAAGTACTGTAGGGTGCAGCTGCTCTGGAATTATGCAAGGTTGATGAACTTCATATGTGTGGTCCACAGGGACAACAGATATAAGAGGACAGTCAGACAGTTATCAGTCAAGTAAAGTCATGGATGGATTATAGACAGACCGAGGGACCGAAGAGGTTAGGTGACCTAACTGGCCTGGGCTTTTATTTTGAAGGAATAAAATACACCATCTACTACGAAATGATTTTCCTTTTTGAAAAGTAAAACTAAATGACACATTTGAAAGATATATGGTCTCAGTTGGAAAGAATAGACGATGTGCTACTTGGACTTACATAGGTAGGCTACTGTATAGCAGCACATTTCATAAAAGATGCAGTTGAAAGTGTTTTACAAATTGCATAAGAGACAGAAAAAAGGAGAAGGTTTGATGTGATATAAAGACTAAATTGTAAAACCAGTTCAGAGAAAAAAGTTTAGTTGTAAGAAGTAGTGAGCAGGTTCTTCAGATTTAATAAAGAGTATTGTAATGATGGATGGTGCTGAGGATTACCAAGGTTGTAGTTCCCAGCATGCATAGCATAAATGCAACTTCTCTGTTTTTGGCAATGACCATGAGGAGGCAGCAGGCTCAAGTTAGAAATAAAATATAATGAAAACAGAGGTGTCATATGCAAACATGGCCTTGTCGGTGATTTGGAAACCACCACTTCTCTGACTTGTGACCCTGAATCCTCGTGCTCACAGGAACTTACAGCTGGACTGTGCATCAGAGGTTGGAGTCTGTGTAAGAAGTGAAGTGGAGTGGAGCTACACGTGCGGCAGTTCACCCTCGGGGTGTTGAAACGAAACCTTGGTTGCGATCGGCTCCAGCTGTGTCTCCTAGCAGCCACAGGTGTGAGGTCGTCCTCGTTCGTTGTCCGAGGTGCTGAACTGGCGCCGGCAGGACCAGAAGCCTCTGTCGCTGTCTGCGGTTCTGAACCTCTGCCAGATCCTGAGAACGTGTGAAGCTCTTCAGGCTTTGTCCCTGAGAATTTCAAAGTGCCAAAACATATCCTTCACTTGTGAGTGTGACGCTCAGGAGGGAAGTCTCATAGAACCCTTCAGTGTCTCACAGCTAGCAGGATGTGAGTTACAGCATATCCACACTGTCTCACACTACAGATGGAAGGAAGAATTATTCAAGATATATTAATGTATCCAACACACACACACACACACACACACACACACACACACACACAATAAAAGTGGGTACTGTAGGGCAGACAAACGATGTTCTTGTTGATTGCTGTTAGTTTCATCAGATTTACTTTGGATGGTTGGTTTCATCAGAGCATTTGAGCATGCATACAGTACAGCTTCTCTCTGACAAAAAATAAATGAAATGAAGCCAAAATCAAACAACCCAGGTCAGCTGTAAACATGTAAACATTTATCGCTATATGGCGAAGTCACATGAGCGTTACACATCATCGTATAACAGGGCTGATATGTATTGTTTCTGAACTCTCTATGGCTGGATGTAATCCTCCAGTGTTCACCAGGAGCAGATGGCTGTTGTGTAAGTACATTGTTTGCTTATTGGCAATATAGGATGTGTAAGAAAATAAGCTGAAAAGTGTGAAAACCATTAGGGGTCAGGGAGGTGACAGTTGAGTTGCAAATAAAACATTTTTTCAGAATTTGAGTAAAACAAGACATGTTACATAAAACAGAGATACTCAAGTAAAGCAAGTTCAAATGAACTCCATGGTATGAAGTTCTAACAAGAGGTTATTTAAACATAGTAATAATTTCAAAAATGGAAAAATATTATTAT
This sequence comes from Trachurus trachurus, assembly GCF_905171665.1. NCBI lineage: Eukaryota > Metazoa > Chordata > Actinopteri > Carangiformes > Carangidae > Trachurus > Trachurus trachurus. The sequence goes on from NC_139910.1 coordinate 21,205,353, forward strand.
ATTATCATACATATTCTAATTTTCCCATACCAAAGATGTGTCCATTATTTAAAACTTACAAAACTCCTTTCAGGGCACATTTTGAACAAATGAAAATGTCAAATTAACTGTAGACACTGATGCAATTAAATATTTGAATCATTTGAAAACCCTATGTATGTAAAACTTAAAATAGTAACATAAACATGAAGTTTGACACCTTCCCACCCCAGTAATTTCTGAACTGCCCCTAAATATCTCTTACGTGTGTGTGTGTGTGTGTGTGTGTGTGTGTGTGTGTGTGTGTGTGTGTGTGTGTGTGTGTGTGTGTGTGTGTGTGTGTGTGTGTGTGTGTGTGTGTGTGTGTGTGTGTGTGTGTGTGTGTGTGTGTGTGTGTGTGTTTCCCTCAGCCCCCTCTGTGCGCCCTACATATAAAGCGGTCCAGTCCAATGCTAACACCAGCTGCTGTCTGTATCTCTAATTATAGCCTCTGCAGTGCAGGCTCCCAGGGCAAGACTGGGGGTCAGGTTACTCTCTCCCGCTGCTCTCTCGCGTAGACACACACACATTCACAACACCCTCCTCTAAACTGGGCCTCAAAAACAGGTTCTGACAGGGCTTAAAATCTCACATGAGGCTCGACGAGATATTTATTTGCGTATTTACTCCCCGTGCTGACCTCTGTCTGACAAGGTGGGAGCTGAGGAGGAAATGTGTTTCCTGGGGATGAAATGCAGGAAGGGTTCGGAGACTTGGGAGGTTTAAAGTTCTCAGCACTTTATTGTTGAAGTTGTTGTAAAGGGCGAGTAAAGTGAGTATGTGTGTTGGTCTCTGGACAAACTGTTGTCACACCAGTCGTTTCATATTACCTAATGATTATTGAACGTAATTAACTGAATGATGAATTAGTGAAAGTTCTTGATTCACATCACAGGTGTCGGGGGATTGGTATTGTGCAGAGGTCAGTGGAGGTGAGGTCATGAATAGAGCAGTGGGCCTCTGAGAGGAGGAAGCGCAGCTGTTAGCTGGCTCTGCCCACATTATTATAACATGATTAATAAGCCATGTGTTTCACGTACAGGAGACTTTTAGACCTTCATCTCATCACTTTTATTCTCTCCCTCCTCTCCATCCCTTGATCGTCTGTCCTCGTCCTCTCCGTTCTCTCTCTTCGCTCACTGTCTCCCTTTGAAATCTCCGCCTCTCCCCCGTCCCTCCATTTCTTTATCTCTCTATTTTGGACCCTCAGAGGGGGCAGGGTGACTCCCGGTGGGTCAACCCCTTCCGTCTCTCTCTCTACCTCTCTGTCTCACTCTCTTCAGCCACTTCACCAGCTAGAAACAGAATCTCAGAAACTTTGGCTCAAGAATTCCCTGGACGTAAATGTTCAAACCTTTAAGAACAATTCAGAAAATATTACGAACAACATAAACTCAAAGAAAATTTTCACTGGATTTCCATCCATTTTCTGCTGTTGGGAACTCTTTGCTGTATTTTTAGACTCCAGTGTGATCTGGTTTTGTGCTGGAGGATTTGAGTGTTACCTCCATTATTTTTTCTCACGTTCAACTGGGGCCAAAGAGGATTTACGGAAGGAGTTACATGCTTGTTTCTATGGTAACACAGCATTTCCCAGAGCCTTTTGCGGACTGAAGGTTATCACTAAACATCCAGCAAGTCCAAGGTACGGTAGAAATCCATTTCACTCTGGCTGAACTTTATAATAATGATCTGACGCTGATGTTACTGAATGCAGGAGGTCAGTGACCATTCCTCACTTGCTCTTATTCCCTGTCATTTAAAATACCTGTGGTGAAGAACAGCATTAATGCTCTGGTCAAAAAAACAACAATAATGACTACTATAATCTACACTACATATGCTTCAGTATGAGCTATAGCTCTCATTAATATCTCATCATTTCCTCCATGTTACGTTGAAATGTTAAAGTGAGAGAAAAAAACTTTAAAATTCTTTTTTTTTTTACCTTCATGAATAAATGCCACACTGTGCTCTGTTACCTTTTGCAGCAGCAGGCACAGTTATAAAACTGCACTTTTTTTCCTTCTTCAAATATGTGACTGCTGTCATCTCAAAATTTGACACAAAACTCAGTTCCAATTAAGAAATGAGTAACAAATTATCAGTTCAAATTGATTGTAAGAGCAACATTTTACCCAGGGGCCCCGGCACAGACTCACTAGTGACTCCTTTTTGGATCATAAGCCTTTAAAATGAAACAATATTTCTTTGTCCCCCATGATTTTTGGAAGCCTGAAGAGTTGAAAGTATCCAGAATTTCAGAGGGAAAAAAATCTATCTTTTAACTCATATCTCATTGGGATCTCTCCGATGTGTCTTGGGATTCTGCAGCCGTCTCAACCCCCAGGTCGGGACCAGCTGCATTTGAACATATGGCTCTGATGTTGGAATGATCAACTATCTCTTTTATCTCCTTTTTTTTCTTTTGTGTCTGACTGTCATCAGGTAATTGGTAAAATGTAACCAAGAGGAATAGCTGACATGTAAACGATGTGCATAATGTAAGTTGCGCTCCACACAAAAAAACCTACTGAATCCTGACAACGACTTTGATCAGATTATTCTGTAACAAGAAAGGGGGTTGTGTTTTTGTTTCTTTGTGTCCTACTGTATGTTGTTTTCCCTGAGTCAATGTCACAACTAGTGCTCCTACCAAAACAGTGACATCTGTCTCCACCCACTGAGCATGTCCAGAGCCTGCAGCAGTAACATATTAGAAATACTTGGCTAAATGCTAGTGAAAGTATTATCAGGTAAAAAAAAAAACAGCCTTTTAATGTTCAATATAGAGTGAGGTTATAATATAGTGTGAAGCTATTAAAATGGATTTTACTGTCAGTCAGGGAAGAGCTGTAATTGTATCCAATTTATATATAGCCTATATATTTTGTTGTTTGGTCCAGTTGTTCCTGACCAAGGAGTTGGACCACAGATATGTATTGGATCAATCTTAAAATAATCGGAGAAGAAAAAAAAAGTTTTGTAGATTTGTACTTGTTTATCTTTGCTTTTCTCTGATCTTAGGTTTTTCTTTTTTTAAATGTCTTTGGGCCTCAAAGCAGTTACTTAAATAAACGAATAAATATTACTTGAATAAGCTAACCGTCAAAAAGGTTTGGAGGAGAAATATCTCCCAACAAGACAGATTTTCATTAACCGTAAAGGTTGGAAATTACTACTAAAATTACTGCAACAATATATTCTATTTCATAAACCTACTATTTATATTTGGATGTAATAATTATTGATGTATCTAAAATGTAACTGTAAACTGTAGTGATCAGGTAAATGTTAAAGGGATAGTTCAACATTTTTGAAAATTGGCCCATCGCCATGATCCCCCTAGTAATAGCAGTAGGTTCGTTACCTTTAATTGTTGGTCCGAGCTGCTTTTAGATCGGGGGAGAAGAATACCGAGCGGCGCAGCTACACTACGGAGGCTAATGGAATTTCTTGGTTTTGCTCATCAAACTCAGCAAATACACAACCAAAAAACTCAAAAACGCTGTGGTGGACAAGTTGTGACCTGCACATTTACCACGCTATGAGATAATAGCGGAAAGTTAAGAGAAGTGAAGCAAATACTCGGAACTACTTTCTTCAGTGAACCACTGGTCGGAGGGACACAGTGTGCGCACCTCAGCCAGTGCCGTAGTATACGGACGTATCTGCAGTAAACAGGCGCTTTTGAAATCACTCCGCCGAGCAGCCGTCTAGAGTGTAAAGTCCGACTTTGCCTCTAAAACAACTCCATCTCGCAACTTTCCGCTATTATCTCATAGCGTGGTGAATGTGCAGGTCACAACTTGTCCACCACAGCGTTTTTGAGTTTTTTGGTTGTGTATTTGCTGAGTTTGATGAGCAAAACCAAGAAATTCCATTAGCCTCCGTAGTGTAGCTGCGCCGCTCGGTATTCTTCTCCCCCGATCTAAAAGCAGCTTGGACCAACAATTAAAGGTAACGAACCTACTGCTATTACTAGGGGGATCATGGCGATGGGCCAATTTTCAAAAATGTTGAACTATCCCTTTAAGTGCAATTTCCCACTGAAACGCAGTGAAAATAATCAAGAAAAGTACATCAGAATTTAACTTAATTTAACTAGTGGTGATGGTATCCAACAAGGATGCATTATAAGCAGCACCCTCTCTGTGTTGAGATAGTTGCTGTGCTCCTGACATAGTGGGATGCATTATATGGTTCACTCTCTTGACCGTGCCTTTGTCACCTTCCGTTTGCCCTCTAATGCCGGTTCACAGCCTTCACCCACATCGTTCTAATTCTGTTCATTCCTCTGGCATGGAGGAGGAGGAGACAGCAGCAGTTGTTGTCCTTGTGTGTGTGTGTGTGTGTGTGTGTGTTAAGATCGGCTCAGCACTTGGTGGTGACAACAGGTGGGCTGGGTCATCTGGTTTGGAAAAGAGCACCGGCATGTACTGTAAGGTAGAAATGTTTGGGACTCTCTGACATAACCAGACTGTATGTGGTTTGCTGGCGAATAGTGAAGTGTGTGATTGGACAGTGCATGCTATGTGCTGTGGGACATTTCCACTGTGCCCCAGCCGTCTGTCATTGTAACATCGTGACTGTTTTACCTGCTATGGATCAATACGCCGGTCTGACCCGCCGTTGCCAGGGCTTCACTAGATCAATGGCTTTTATATCACATGCGCACAGAAACACTCTTGGCTGTGTCTCTGAACTGACACACACACACACACACACACACACACACACACACACACACACACACACACACACACACACACACACACATGCACCATGTTGTTGTTTCATCCGATCAATGGTTGGCTTTCTTGAGTCAAGACACACAAATGCACATTTGGGTCTCTGTGCACAGAATTATGTTAAATTGATCTTATAGTTTGTTATCTGAATACAGCGACAGAAAGGTCAGTCTGAGACCAGCTCCTGAATCAAAACACATCAATCTTCACATTATACAAGCATCCTGGGTGCCACAGACAGACAGACAGACAGACAGACATTACTTAGTAATAGTCTACAGTCCGGTACACCTTATTTTGGGTACAGGCTCCAGTAGGCCGAAATATGGTCAATTTGATCAAGTGATTGGGGTCACTCACAAGCTGAAGTGTATATAGTGAGTAAAAAATGAAGTTAGAATTCTACCTTGAGTTTTTTTTTTTATATATATAATGAGGAGTCAGAGGAACAATGTCACCAATCTATGCTGAGTTTCCATTAATTGGCAGCGGAGACAAGGACCATTAGAGTCCAAACCACCGCCTAATTCTGTCAACCAGCCTGTCATAATGAATGGGGTTAAGTGCTTCAGCTTGGACCATTGCAGAGCACACAGGACTCTGTTGGGTCTGCATCCCTCAGGGCCTCATTAATAGTCTTAAAAAGGACATATTTCTTTCCAAATGAGTCATTCCTGTTTTAATTCAGCGCTCCACAGCAGGGTAAATATATCTCTTTACTTGTGCAGATAAGATGCGTGAGAGGCAGGCAGCGAAACAGAGGGAAAAATAAATCATCTCAGGCGTTCCATCACACCACGCCACGTAATGAACACAAACAACCGAACGAACGCGGGCACGTAATCATGTTACGGAGCACAGCCCCACTGCCGTACAGTGATGAAAACTTTCTTTAGAGAAGTCATTTGTCAAAGTGAGATGGAATTTAATCTCTCCGTCACCTCGGGTAATCTCTGTCTGTCTTTCTTTCTCTCCCTCCAACTCTCCTGCTGATCTCTTCTCTCCACATCCTCCATTCTCATCATCTGACAAAAAAAAAAAACTGAACACACTTGAATGATTAACTGGCATCCGTGAGAATATACAGCTGATGTGTGCAGCTATCCAAAGAACTGGTAAAATGAATGCGAAAGACAAACCTGTCTGAGGTATTATTATCATATAATGCACAGATTAGAGTTACACAAATTGGGCTCAGTGGTGAATTAATGGCGTAAAAGACCTGAAGGCAGCATGAACCTTCCACTGCCCCAATACTCCAGGGTTTCTCTAGTTAGTGTGAACGGTTGTGGGAGGTTGGTTTTTAATGCTGATGGTTTCTTAATTTGTCCTCATGGTACCAGACAACTTGTTGCTGTTAAGCATTGTTTCAGAGCTCAAAACAAATTCCACCCGAGATATCAGTGATAAATTGTGAGGTCAGCGGTTCCAAAGAAAGTACTGTTGTGTGTGTCTGTGTATAATCCTGGGTTATTTCTTTAACCCAATTTCTGGGTTAGTTTTGTTGGGTTAAAATTATGGGTTATTTTTCAGAGAGTAACATATTTTCTGGGTTATATATTTTAAGCCAATTCTTGGGTTGTTTGGGTTATACCATTTCTGGGTTATACACTAAAAACTCTTGGGTTATCTCTTCAACCCAATTTCTGGGTTGCCTGTGTTGGGTTAAAATTATGAGTTATTTTTTAAAGAGTAACCGATTTTCTGGGTTATAAACACATTTATAATATGAACAATCACATGTCCAGTGTTTGCCTGCCTGTTTTGCCTGCCTGCCTACCTGTGTATTAGCCTCGTAAACCAGCCTCTCCCGGAAATGCAATTAATTTCATTTCTGAGGGAGAGTCTGGCCTCATCCCCACTGTAAGCGTTTGGGGTGGGCGGGAGCTGGGCGGGAGTAGTAGCGTTGACAGACAACCCCATTCAGCCAATCAGCAAGTTGGTGTAGTGACGGGGCTTTGCACCAGTCGGTCCCTGATTGGCCAACGTGATGTGTCAATCACAGCGGCGACGCTGATTGGCTCGGCCTTCTGAGGGTTTCAGGCCAAACGCTTACAGCGGGGATCAGGCCAGACTCTCCCTCAGAAATGAAATGCATTTCCGGGAGAGGCTGGTTTACGAGGCTACCTGTGTATGAGTTGGGCTGGACAAGTAAATTCATTATCTTTGCCAGCTGTAGTGTTTTCTTGGTTCTTTCTTCTGCAAGAGTGTTACAGAAGGACTTTTACCTCTAGAGTCTCCAGTGATCAGTCCAGACCATGGAGACACAGAGCAGAATCAGTTCAAGCAGAACTAGGCAGAACTAACAGCTTTAATTGACGATAAATATAATGTAAGGTGAAATAAGGTGAAGTCAATAGAAACCCACGCTCTCCATTGAAGTGGCAGTAGCTCAGAGTGTGTAGAGCATCAGCAACCAGAGGATTGAAGGATCAAATCTTGCTGTGGACACATTACAATTCGACCCAAATGTTGGGACCATTATGGCTCTAATGGTCAAGTATATAACCCCAAATTCTGGTCAAAAAGAATAGGCTAACACCATTTTCTGTGTTGTAATAACCCAGAAAGTAGTTGGTCCCTTTTTTAACCCAGGAGTTGGGTCAAAAAGAATCCATTATGGGTTATTTTAGACCCAGGAGCTTTTAGTGTGCAGGGATGAGATGATGTTAAAGGTAAAAGGGCACCGTATCAAAAGATGATGGGCACACACATACATAAATCCCTGTGAACCTCAAAGAGGTATTGCAAAAACTGTGCACATGAAGGTGAGCTTATAGTCGTCACGGTGACTACTTCTCACCCTGAGAAAAAGATGTCTAATCTTCTTCTGCAGCTCTAATTTATTTTCCCCATTATGTTGTGATGGGAAACGTTATTGCTGCATGGATTTAGTTCACATGCAGGCGAAGTTTTTTTGAGAGAGAGAAGTGAGTGCCACATTTCTGTACCACATGCAGGCCAGTGGTGGATGGCTGTGGCAGAGGGCAGGTGTACAGAGACTTTGACCTTGGAGGTTAATGTTTGTGTCTGGAGTCCTGTGTGGAAACGGTATAGCCACCAAAAGCACTTTGCTAAGGTTAGTGGAGTACTATAGTTTAAATGTTTTCATTTCAAATGTTAATACAATGAATACATCATGTCTGGTGCTTCAACTATCTGTGGAATTTTTGTACCCATCACAATCTTTCAATGTTAATGTTAAGTGCTGTGAGAGTTTAAACGCAACCGTTAAAAGTCGAATCCTGCTTTGCTGTGGCTGCTGCGAGTGGATTTTTTTTTTTTTTTTTACTGTGAATGTGAATAAGAAAATGAAATGCATCATTCCTGATATAGTAGCATTTTGTGACATGCAAAATGTGTTATTTTACAGAGTTTCCTTATTGTGGGCAGCTGGCTCGGGAGCTGGTCAGTAATCAGAAGGTCGTGGTTTGACTGCACCGCCTCCAGTTCACAGTGGTGTGTGAATGTATGGTGAAGAAGTGCTATGTGTAGAAGGAAGCGCTGTAATGGGGTTTCTACCATAAAAGGCTCTGACGGTTAGACCATCAGAGGAAGTGCCATAAAATTGCAGTCTATTTACCATTCATTGTTAATAAGAAAAAATAAACACAGTGCATTTGGGCAGCATTATGTTTCCTTCAAAACATATTTGCTTTTGCAGATTAGCACATAAACATAATTCTGAGGAGACATGGCTGCTGGAGGAGCTGTTCACAGTCTAAGAAAAAAAACCTTGGGCTTGCAGGTGTAGAATATAAAAGAGGTAGACGGTATTATAAACTGCAGGTGCGGGTGGTGCTCAAGATCAGTGGTTGTACACAAGACAACTGGTTTTGTCTTGGGTACCCCCCCCCCCGTACATTCCAGAACATGCGCTTCAACTGAGAGCAGCAAAGTCTGGTAGCTCTGAGTTCTCAACCTCTTCTTAATTTTTGCTGTGTTTTTGTACGCTTTTGTCGTATTTTGTCAACAACTGATGGATACTTCTGTGGGGAGAGGAGATTCTTCCGAAGAAGAGCTTCTTTCACTGAAAATGGACGGTCTGCAGGACGCCACCCTGTTCCAGCTGAGATGAAGATGTGCTTTTGTGGTTGCCATGCCGGTGGTGCAAAGGTTAAAAGCCTGGAATTGGAGATGAACTGGGTCCTTTCTGCCATCAGTCATCATGGGAAATGTCAAATCTCTGCCCAACAAGAGTGATAATGAACTGGAGATATTGGTGAAGACTCAGAAAGTAGACATTTTTTCAAATCATAATAATACATCCCGCCAACGGCTACTGCTGAAGTTCCTTGTAAAGTTTTCCATGAAGTCGTTGTTAGGATACAGGGCAGGCCAAACATCCTACGGCACTTCAGTCATGTTTCCCTGATGGACTCACTGGAGGATGTGGTGGAGAGATGTGCACTGAGGGTAGTGGAGGCCATTCTGAACAACTCGGATCATCCACTTCATAACACCTTGATGGACCAGGAAAGCGGCTCCTCTCCCTTCGCTGCAGGGCGGAGAAAGAAGTTCCTTTGTACTTTCAGCAATCAGGCTTTTTTATCCTTCTGCAAGTGGTCAATGAGCTTGACAGACAAATGAATTTCCCTTCGGGGATTAATAAAGTAATTTGTATTTGTATTCGCATACAGTATCATTCTCCAAAACTGGTCATATAAAATGTAACACCACTAATTATGATAACCATTTTAGTTTGTCGCTTTAATTTGTACAAAGACATTTTACACTTACTGTATGGAGGATCATATTTTAAACAATAATTATCCTTCATTTTTGTTCTTTTAACTCAAATTGAACATAAAAATGAACAAGAATATAACATTCAGCTCCCTGAACCCCCTCCTGTGTCTGGAGCAACACTAACTGGATGTTTAAGCCATTTATCAGTGTTTACCGTGGCCTTGGCAGCATGTCTTCACAGAGTTGTGCCACAGGTTAATGTGTCCCATGGTGAACTAGCTGTGATACATACCATTTTAGTAATGGGCTTATGAAATGACTGGGAATATTTAGTTATCGTCTCAGAAATAGATTGTTTAATGTGTCCACGTACCTCCTGCAATGTGCTCCCCTGGTTGTGAATCACTAACTTAGTATGTAAAACAGCTTTTATTTTTCAAAAACTGTCATGATTAAAACTTGATGTAGCTCTGCATTTTATTTCGTTGAACATTAGAAAGCATTTCTCTGACACTGAATATATCTTGTCTTCCTTGTCTTACTCCCTCTCTTCATCCCCCCTGTCCCCAGGTCTCCTCAACAATGAGCAGTCAGACCAACGGAGGCGAGGCCGTCCCTTCGGCACATCGCAATGAGAAGACATTTCTGGATGATGTCATTTTAACCTTTAGTTCACCGATGGCCTGGCTGCTGGTGGCAGCTCTGATCCTCACGTGGTCAGGCGTAGCCATTGTTCTGTTTGATCTGCTTGATTATAAGACTCTAGCAGGTAACGAGAATTCAATATTTTATTGCACTATGTTTGTATTATGACCATTGTTACCATTCACAATGATTATAATTCCATAAAAATGTGATTATAATATGCTTGTAATATGTTTTCAATATCCTAATGACATTTTCCCTCCACTCATGCATTACCCATTTTCACATTTCATTCACACATCCATATTTCATCTGAGCCATTGTTCAACAGGCTTTCAGACATTTTTGAAGCAGACTTCAAAAGTGGACGTGCTCTCATGAAGGTCGTCATTTTCAACAACGTCCGTGTGTCAAATTACAGGACACGCACCGAATGTTTTGAAAATGGCACACAGTCTTTATGAGCGCATTTTCTCACACTCACACATTCAGTCTAACATTTGACAGTGTATGTACCAGTGTAGTAATACAGCTGCGTACATGCTGAGATCCTTCCACTCCTCTTCATTTTCATGCACTTAAAGAATAGATTAAAAGGGCACTTCCTAGTGTTAACGTGCATACTAAGAATACAGTCACAAGGATTAATCAGTCCTCATTTTGATTAAAACATTAAGTACTTTCAAGTTAGATTATTTCTCTAGTGTGGACTTCTTTAAAATTCTATACATTGACTGCTGCTGCTCATCAGAATCTGAGAGCGACTTTATTTCCTTATATATTTTTAATCCTATCTCCAGTCCATGACTTAATTGTCTTGAGTGATCAAATTTCATTTTTGTGATCACGCTTTAATTACTTCATTGTCATGAGATAACAGAAAATGAATTTCCCTGAGATTGCAAGTGGGATACTGATTGATTAAAGTAAATGCAGCTGTCAAGATCTCCCCTTCAAACATGTTCAGCTCTGCTTAACCCTGTAAAACCCAAATATAGAAAAACGCAAAAAAAAAAAATTTCAACCATTCAGATGTTGTTGTAGGAGGCCTTTGGGGCTGAAAATGGAGTGTTTTCAAAAATTTTATGTTTTAGTAAGCTTTTACGGAAATGTTGTAATATTGCAACGTTGGGCTTAATGGGGAGCAGAATCTCCTGTATTTCCACTCATTGTCTGAACAGCAATACAGAACTCAGGATTCATTTGCAGGGTTTTGCTTTTCCCAAGCCAGTATATAACATGAATAATAATCTCAGTCATGTTGTTATGAAGAGTCATTTATTCCAACAAGAAGAACTTTGACATTTATTTATATTATTTACAGTGATAGTCCCAGAAGCAGTTCTTGTCCTCTGAAAAACAGAGGCAGACATCTAACCCAGTCTCACAGCATCACACTTGCTTTGGGTATTAGTATACCTTTTTGAATGCTGTACTCATTCATATTTGTTGCCAGAGCTTGAACAATGTCTTCTGACACAAACTATTGGAAGTATTGCAGTGGTGTGAGGATCATCTGTGAGAGCTGGACCAGAAAAATCAGTATTGGGACTGATAAAATCTTTTTTTTTTGCCAGCGACATCTGTCACGGGGCATGATGTGTTTGTTTGATTGGGGCTCAATGTCCACATTGGCTGGGCAATCAGTAGGTTCTTGGTTTTCTTTGTCCACACAGGCATTGCTATCGGATTCTTTGTCACTTGCATCAGTGTCGTCGAAATCCATGTCCACATGTCCCATGTCCTCTCTCCGTTTTGGACGATGGCAGTTACATCCTGCATGCTGTACCGATGATCTCGCCTTGCTGGTGGCATTCTGAAATGGAAAAAATAAAATTTAAACAAATGTATATACAAATAGCACACATGCTTACTAGATTCTAGATGGCCAGAAGGAAAGATGGGGTGATGGGGAGACTGATTTCATTATGAAGTGTTTACACTTTGCACTGAAGTAGCCTGTTCACACATTTCACTGGTCACACAATACTGACCTATTGACCTATTGGAGACTGTGATTATCATCCTAAAAGGAAATGCATGTAGCCTCCAGCTTACAACCACACCTTACATCCATGAACATTAACACCTGTTCCAGGACAATGCCACAGATGCACCAGGAGCATCCCTGCTTTGACTATGAATTGCTAGGAACATTTTCTTATCAATAGAGACTAAGACAAAGGGCAGACATGCACAAACTGAATTTATTTGTAAGAAAGTCCTGCATTCTGTGATAAGGAGAAAATACTGTGTGTTGAAGGTGGTTAGAAATTAAGTAAATTAAAATGTTTAAATATGGCAATATATCTTTGCTCTTTAGTTTCTAATACAATAAAAATATGTAAACATGTAATCCAATATAAGGCTGAAGGCTAGAATGTGTAAATCATGTATAGTTTAAAGTTATATTGTGAAAATTTCAATTGAAGTTCCCCTCAAAAACAGGGCTGTTTTGGCTACCACTCTGACCCAACGTTGTAATATTACAACAATTATAAAACAAGCTCTAAATAAAATGTAGGGCATATTTTCCACAAAAACTATATATGTTCATGTTCTAGACATTGTAATAAACACAAAAAAAAATATTCAAAGCATTTTACTTACTTGAATTAGATGAATCCAGTCCAGTGAATCGAAGGGATGTTGCTCGATCAAAAAATTGGAGGTTGTGTGACTTCTTGACCTGAGGGCGGGCCTTATATACAAATGTTGGATCCAATCGCAATGTGAGAACAAACTATAGGACCCAATGATCATGTTAATATGGTTGAACCCAAAAAAAAAAAAAAAATTAGACGTTTTTGGGGGATAACCAAAATTGTTGTAATTCTGCAACACTGGGTCTTACAGGGTTAAGACTGTCTGCTCACTGGCACTATGATCAGGCTTACAAAGCTCTACAAACCCATTAAGTTATATCTGGAGATAATGAGGAACGTCTGTGTGCAGCATAACAAGATGACAAAGAAAGAGCAACAGCGGCATTCTCAAAATCCTCCCTGCTGTAGCTACTGCAGCTCATTGTTTTATTCTTCTAAACACAGACTTCTCTTCTGTATTTTAATTATTCAGACAAAGAGCTGCATTGAGATTATTCCTGTATATTTGAATGTCAGTTTCAATTTATCTATTGCTTTATTTAGCTATAGGATCAAAGTATTATGTTCCCATAGCGGACTTAAAGTTGATGATTTATAGTGGTGATGTGGAGTTTCAAGGGTTGGACTGGAGGAGTCATACGCCACGTCTTTCAATGTAGCCTACAGGATAGCATACATTAATTTAAAGACAGACTTGAGAAATAAAATGAGTATAGGCTATCCTTTAACATTGTCCACACAGTACAATGCAATTCAGATGTTGGAGTTGAATACAGCAGGGTATTGTTCAGTAAAAATTAGCTCTGAAAACAGTTCACAAAATCAGGTCTTTAGTGGAACTATTTGTAAGTTTATCTATTGCTACATAGGCAATGTTTGTGTTGAAACAGTATTTAACCTCATTCACTCACTAAGAGCTGTCTCCAACAGTGGAAAGCAAACCTCTTGTTTTGCGAACTGTTTCTATCCCTTTTTTATTCTACAGACGTTAGCATGCTAACCAGTTAGCCTTGACTGTGTGGTCATTTTCCAATACCGAGTCACTGTAGTGTCCAGTCTGTGCTGAAAAAGTAGGTCTTCTTAGGAGTTGTATTGTAACCTCTCTGTGTACCACTGGCAGAGCGTCATGTATCCATGATGACTGGCTGTAAAAAGACATGTGGTAAGTTACATCATGTTTTCTGGAAAAAGGAGGTTTTTATACGCACATCATGCTGTAGGCCATTGAGGTGCAGGGCAATAAAAAGTAACGTAGAAAAAGAGAGGGTTGCCCGCACACTCTTACAGGAGGTCACAGTGATTTATTCAGCACAAACGTTTTCGACCATGTGTGGTCTTCATCAGGTGCCAACAGAACGCGGGCAACCCTCTCTTTTTCTAAGTTACATCATGTTTACATGAGTCCTGATTGTAAAAATTAAACTGAGAAGTAATGCTAAGTTTTAACAAATGGACATACACACGTAATGCAGTACACAAGTACATAGGTTATTTGTAGCGTTGGTTGCAGGAGCTAACTACAGGAGCCTTTTTAGCTCAAACTTGTGGCGTACACCGGGCAGTTGGTGCAGAACACACACACTGCACTTGGACCCAAAGTTCAACTGGGTCAACCTAAACACTGCCTGTGTGAAAGCACCCTGAAGCTCTTGTGAATGTTAAATTTGTCTCTGTAGCAACAGCAGAACTCACAAATAGCTCCTTTAGCAGAATATCAAAGGACAGTAGGTTTCAGCAACAAGTGTTTCTACAGCATCTTTTGATTTAATTCATGTATCTCCTTCAGAACAATGTTGGCACAATATTACACTCCCAATCGATTAACTCTTAAATTAACCTTGTGAATGTTTTTAGTCAGCAACTTGATACAGTTTTGTCATTGAGGTCAGCTGAAGATGCAAATATGTGAAATTAGTTTACAGACAGGTGTTAGAGATCAGAGAGACTTTCTAATAACTAGAGAATTTCCTGTGATCAGTTTTGGTTTAAATTAGGCTTCCACGTTTCCTGTAACAAGCTCTATTGCTCACAACTTTTCCGACCTATAAAAATAAACGTAAAGCAAGACATAAGTGTAACAGTAAACCAGCATGCACTGTAGTGATCTAAATAGATCTGACACACAAAGGTCAAACTGCCTCCGATCTTCCAGCCGCAAAAAAGAAAATCAATCACTTTGATTTTGTCACAGAGCTGGTGTATTTTAGTGCTCAGTTAATTTACTGTAATAATGACCTTTCTGTCAGTTCTGCTCATATCTGTTCTTTATCACTCACCACTCCCACAACCACACATCCACATGAATTGGGACTATCCTACAGTGTAAGGATAGACCTGCCTCACACATCCAACACATTCATGTTTAACACTTCTCCTCCTCTCTTCACCCCCTCCCCTCCACCTGCACCCGTTCACCTCTTCTCCATCCTCATGCGGTCAATCACCTGCCATCCCATCCAAAGAGTACACATCATACTGTGACGACCCCGTGTGTTTATCTTCTGGTAAAAACATCAACCAAACCACTAACAGTTGAACTGCGCTGCTTGCCTGTGCTAACACCTGCGACAGAGCGTCCCCCATGATCTTTGGCCATGCATTTCAAATTTTGAAGCTCTCTATTTGTTTTTCTCAGGGGTAAATCAACACTAAGACTGATGATAGCACTCTCGTTTGTTCAAACCTGCTACAAGTGTCCTGCTACCAGCTGTCAAAGGCTTAACTTCTGCTGTGACTCATGAAACCATTGATGGGCTTGAAAGTTTCAAATGACAAGAGCAGCACATCGACTCAGATTGGACAGTTTTCTTTACCCTGTATGTATTCTAGTAAATCTTTCTCAAAGAAAACCTTGCCCAGTCACATCTTCCTATTTACTCTGTAGCCTGTTGTGCTGTTTACTCCCTGCTGGCAGTTCCTTCTCACCCTAACAAGCTGGCTAACTGTCAGTTAGCCATCTTGTTAGCTGAGTTGCTAACGAGACAGCAGGGTTACACAGTTTTCCCCCTCAAAGTCCTGTCTCATAGCTGGCTGCAAACCATTTGTCCAGCAGGTTCTACTGAATAACAGGCTCAACACAGCTGTGCATTGTTGCTCTTTCTGAGGTTTGCTTTTAGTCGACACCACAAATTCACATGTCGATGTTCACATAGGTCATGTGACTCCACTGGAGTCGATTGATTGATTAGGTGTTTCTGTTGCGTTTTGTATTTAAGAGACATTTAGTTGACCTGACTCTTGCAGTAATTCACTGTTCTCAGCATGAGAAGCCATTCTTGACCTTGGTGGGACAGGCTCACCAGCTGTGCTGGAGAAAGTGATTCAATGTTGATTTGCCCTTTGAGAAATGCTTCCTGATATAAAGCTTTTCTTAATTTACTTTTTCACTGCAACACTTTCTTTTTCTGGTCCTCTGTCGGCTAGAAACAGCCTCTCGGCTACAGAGGGATGGCAAATTAATGGAAAAACATCATTAAGACTATAAAGGTGTTTGGCCACCACAAGCCTCCAGAACAGCCTCAGTGCTTTGATCCAACAAGTCTTTGGATGTTTTCCAACAACATTCCTCAAAACAATTTCCCCTCATTTGGTGTTTTTATGATAAGTGGAGAGTTTGTCACAATGGTCCAAAACACCATGTTGGTGTACAGCTGGTGACTGGGAGGGCCAAGATTACAATTCATAATTGTAATGAAATGATCTGTCAGTCTCGCAAACTCTACAGCCATTTGATTTTGCCTAACAACAAAACGTAACTATGGGTCATGATAACCTGCTACACAAACGGCACACACCATCACAGTCATGATCAAAGCACCCAGTGATCTTTTGTACCTCTGTCACCAGCCATTAAAGTGGGTGTGCTGCATTACTGGTGTGGCAATGCATGCTATGCATGTCTCTGTTCCCCTGTGGACCTGCTAACAGCTCTCAGTAACAAACAAGTTGTGTGATACAGTGGCTTAAAATAGACATCTACTGGGTATGACAATTGTGTCTCATGACAATGAGCAGTGAATGTGCCAGACTCTTATTGTCATACTGGTCAAACAACACAACAGAATTTATAGCAGCATTTGTTTCTACACATTTATTATTTCTATAAATGATGTGATGTGTTTGTTACAAAGTGTAGTAAAATAACCTTAAAATTAAGTGCATTAAAATAACGTTAAAATAGTCAGAATAAATAAATAATCCTTATTATAAACAATATTGCACTTCCTACTGCATATTCCTGGGAGTTAAAGCTTAAGAAGGTAGTCCACCACCTGAGGGAAAAACTCGTTCTGTTTTTTGTGTACGGTGGTCCTAGGTCTGCCGGAGGGGAGAGAGGAGAAGAGTGGCTGTCCTGGGTGGCAAGGCAAGGCAATTTTATTTGTATAGCCCGTTTTTACAAACTGTTTGTCCCGAAGGGCTTTAAATGGCATCATAACAACATCCTCTGCCCTTAGACCCTCACATCCACTGAGGAAAAACTCCATAGAAAACCCTTTTAACAGGGAAAAATTGGAGAAACCTCAGGGTGAGCAACAGTGGAGGGATCCCTCACCCAGGATGGGCAGACGTGCAATGGATGTTGTTACAGACAAGTGTGGTATATAGAAAAAAGTTTATAACACAGAATGTGGAAAACAAAGAAATGTTAACAAGAGCTGATGAAGGCAGCTTTGGGTGGGGTCTCTGAGGATGCTGTCTCTGTAGTTGAGTGGACGTCCTCCAGCTTGGGTTGGAGGACGTCCACTCAACTACAGAGACAGCATCCTCATGGGTTTGATTACACGCTGCAGGTTCCTTCTGTCTGTGCAGCTGGATTACCTCAATGTAGGGCAGGGTGGACTCAGTGGTGCAGTGGTAAAAGTTCAGCTTTTGGGCAGCCTGCTTTGCTTTAGGGACCTTTGTCATGAGGTGTGAGGCTCTGGGTGAGATCATCCTTGATGAAGACCCCCAAGAATTCGAAGTTTTGGTACCCTCTCCTTACCATTGATGCTCTGACTTGGATGATTTGTCCTGTTCTTTTTCCAGACATCATTGACAATTTCCTTTGATTTCTGGTATTTAGGATCAGGTCATTGCCCTGGCACCAGACTGAGAGCGTGTGGACCTCGGGGAGCATACATGAGTCCGACTGCCCAAAAGTCCGACGGCTCATTTCTCCGACTACCCGTTCTACAGTGTTAAGGTTAGGTTTAGGGTAAGGTTAAGGTTAAGGGTTAGGGCTACTTAAGTCGGAGAAATGGGAGGTCGGACTAATGGACGCAAAAATAAAGAAATGTATGGTCCGAGAAATGGGTAGTCGGACAGACGTCATGCGCCCATGGACCTCCACCCTGTCTGCCACCTCATTGTTGTCAGTGATCAGCGCCAGGATGGTTGTGTTTTCTGCAAACTTAAACAGAGCATTGGAGCTGTGAGTGGCATTGCAGTCCTGAGTAAACAGGGAGTAGAGGACCGGAGTGAACACATGCTGGGGTCGGTTGGTCAAGAAGTCCTTTAATCCACAGTCCCAGAGGGGTTCCCAGTGCGAGTAGTTTATTTGTAAGCTTGTTTGGGTTTATGGAGAGCAGAGCTGAAGTCTACGATTAACATCCTGACATAGGTGTTGGGAGTGAGAACTGTGTGGAGAGCCGGTGAGACTGTTTCCTCTGTGGATCGGTTTGCCTCACAGGAAAACTGATGCTGGTCCAGGTCAGAGAGGATGGAGGCTGTAATATCAGTATCTCAAAGCATTTCAGTATAACTGGTGTAAAGGCAATTTGATAACAATCATCCAGGCCTTTTACTGCTCAGGGATTGGGGACAGGGATGGTGGTTGCTGTCTTGAGGCAGGTGGCGATGGAACGATGGCTTGTTGGAGAGTCCGTGAACACCCTGCAAGCTGATCGGCACAGGCCTGAAACCCCGTCTGGTCCTGTAGGGATAGACTGTAGGGATTTCCAGATTGAATCATTTGTGCAATTTTGCAGATGTATTTTCTTGCAACCGCTGACACTGACAAATATGTTCGAGGTGATGCGGCTAACATGATAATCCAAGAAAATAGAATACAGAGTCCCTGAGAGTGATTCATTTATCGGCCACATCTTATGCAGAGTTATCAGTGAAAGTTTAAAAATCCTCTCTCGCAGTGAAGGAAACATTTCTCCCGGGGCTAAGGGGAGCCCTGAAGTGAGGAGGAGATGCACATAAAAAGCAAGTGTCCCCTGTACGTTTTAGTTTTCTTCCATTTCCTGAAGCAAATATTTGCAAGTTGACAGTGACAAAATGCTGGGCTGCATTTTTAATCACAAGTCTTTTCTCCCACCGTGACATTTCAATAAAGGCCAGTGTGTGTAAATGAAACAGCAAAGAGACATTTTTGGACAATAAAGAAGAAATGCAATTCTCCCAGTAGTAGAAGAGCAGAGATAGAAAGAGAGCAGGAGAGTAAGGTAGGGTTGCACCACAAAAAGATACAGATATAAAAATGACTTAGAGACACAGAGTATAAAATACAGTAATTCTGAGGAGATAAAAGATTGTGTAGAAAGCAGCAGCAAAAAAATGCAGAGTTGTCAGAGAAATGAAGGAGGAGGAGAAACAAGGATGCAGCGTTGCAGACAGTCTTTAATCAGTCAACTTATCAAACCCTAGTTCTTCTCTGACAGAAAGAGAGAGACTCAAATGTGAAAAAGAAAGCTACTCAGATGGAGACAGGTGGAAAATGTTGCAGGATGAACATGCAGGATTTATTTTGTAGTTCAAAGAAAGAAAGAGAGAGAGAACCAAAGAAAGAGCAACGTGAAGGAAACAGAGCAAGGATGGGAGGAGGAATGGGAGAAAGAAATTAAGGAAGATAGGAAGAAGGACGGATGGAAAGGATGAAAAACAAAGGAGAGGAAGAATGTTTGGACAAAACAGACAAAGGAGGGAAGAGAAATGATTTAAGGAAGAAAGGAAGGGCTGAGGGAAAGAAGGGAGGAGGGAGGCTCCAGCTTCCCGTATCCACCTCAGATGTGTCTATTCCAGCGACGTTATGCTCTTTTCTTCTGAGAGGGTTTTCAGAGCCCCTCGGGTTTCTTTTTTTGTTTCATATCTCTGCTGCACAATTTGTATTTTTCATCTCTTTTCTTTGTGTTTTATCATTTTGATCTGGCTGCTAAACTACAGCCGACTGAGAAACAAAGGTAGGCAGGAAGTGAGGAGAAGAAGAGCGACATGGGAAGAGAACATGAAAGTAAGACTGTGAGAGAAAATAGATTCAAAGAGCGAAGAGAGAAGAAAAGGGACATGGTAGGAATTAAAAGACAGACGTGGGGGTTTGGGAGGAGGGGGAGGAGGGAGGAGGGGAGGGTACCTTCTATTTCTGGTGTCTGTGGCACCGTGTCTGGAGTGCCAATCAAAGAAATGTCACTGCATTAAATCAATCAGTTGTTTTTTTGTTTGAGGATGGCCAGGAAACATGGCTCAAGTCTGGGGGAGGTGGAAATGAAAGAGATCCAACCAAAAACGATGCATTTAGCCCTTTAGAGCCAACAGCAGCACTGACGTAGCTGCAGCGAATGTGGCTCATTCACGTGTTCCTCAGAGAGACGAATGCAAAACACCTGCACTGCAGCGACAGCCATACCATCATAGTTTGTTTTAGCGCCACCAGCCAGAGCATGACACTGAGAACAGAGTCATTATTTTCAGCTTACACCAAAGTAAAGGTATTATCTGGCTTATTACAGATACAGAGGAGCAGCTGAACATTTGGGGCAGAACAGCCCCACAGAGACAAGACATATCGCACCATACCCGCCGCGCGCACGCCGGATCAGCTAAATGCAAAATCAAAACACTTGTGTAAGTCAATACGACATGAAACAGATGCAGCAGGGTTTGTTTCTAATGAACTGTTGAGGAAGCTTTGACACAGCCAGACTTCAAAGCAAATGAGGGAAAATGTGTTTCAGAGGCACTGAGAGCCGTCAGGGGGACGATGTGGATAGCACAGAGGGGTCAAAGTACAAAAGACAGACTAAAACTGAACATAATCATCATCATTTTTTGTTATAATTGTCTTGCTGCGAGGCTTTAAAACGCCTCATTTACCAGCGATGACTTTGTTCGCTGGTGAACCCAGACTTCACCTGTCTCCTGCCTCATGTTCAACACCTGCGTTCAGTAATATGTGCGCAAAGTTAGAAGTGAGCAAAAATACAAAACACTCCTGCGTCAGTCAGCACACAGTGGCTTTGGAAGTGACAATTAATGGCTTCGTTATTGGTGAGTGAATCATCAGTGTTTCACACATCAGTTATGAAGTCATTAAAATGAACAAGTGCTGGATTTATTAAAAATCTCTGTCTTATGAGACACTCGTTCTTAATTAACCAATGAAATCATGAATAAAGAGCAATGAGGGGAACTTTGTTATTAATCATCAAGTCTGCAGTTGTTATTAAGTTATCAATACATGTCACAGGTTTCTCATCATTATTTTTATTATTATCCTCTTGTTCTGGTTTAGTTCTGCAGCTGTCCATTGATTCACTGGTGTTTCTGGTGAATTTAGGTGGAAATATAAGTAAAACGTGTCGTGTATGGGCTGTTTTTGCCACTGGGAAGCTGGTGTGTTGTTGCTGTGTCTTGCTGTGATCTCACTCAGCATGTCCTCTGCATCGTTGACGATTCGTTCTGTATGATGAAAAGTGCAATGTTGTTTATCCTCCCCCCGTCATGTTGGTTGCATTATTGTAGTGTGGGAATAAACCTAAAGCTGTATGTGGATTATAATGATTGAAAATATAAAATATGCAATGAGATGTAGTCCACTGATTATTGTTCTTCTGTTTGACTTTATCGCTTAATGTATTTTTCATTCTTCTACGTGTCATTTTCCCCGTCTTTGTTTGCCCAATTCCCCTTATTTCAATTTTTCTCTCTTTCTCTACATGTCACATGACGCTGTCTCTGTTAATGTTCATGTATCTCCATGACAGGTCTCCCTCCTCCTCCTGCCATCGGTAGGAGAGTTTTGAGGACTAGAGGCAAGAAGCAACTTCCAAGCTGTTACACATTTCACAGTCACACTCACTCCTTCATACTAACTTAACACTGTATGAAATACAGCCTCTCTCTATCTCTCTGTGCTGAGACGTAGAGTACAGCTGCATGTGATCAAGACAATAGTACATAAACACCTTGTATTTCATATATGTTTTAAAAATATACATGCATGAATATAGATGTATGTATACACACACTGTTTGTATTTGTGTTAACTGTGTGTGTGTTTTAGAGACTGATTTGCTGGTACAGGGTTTGGCTGTTCAGTCCAACTTGCTTGTTCACCTCCAGTTGTAAAACATCTTAGGCCTAAATATTTGATTGTAGGTCTACTCCTTTTTAGAATACATGTATGCAATTCTGTTGCCCTACTTATTTATTCTGTATTATCCAGGTGCTGTTCGTCCAATTAAATCAGGCCCAGCTGGAGTCCCTCAGGAGAGCACTGATTGGCTGGGGATGTTGTGGACCTTTGCTGCCAGTTTGGTGGCTCCTGAGGATGAGGAGGAAGGTATTCACCAGCTAACTGAAACCCTGACATGTAAGAACACATCATCTCCCACTAATCAATCATCTAATGATGAGACTGATATCTTGAATAAGATGCTTATACCTCATGGATGACTCACTCAACGCCCTGCTGTCTCATGATCCATCCATGCTTCGCCTACTTAAGCATCTTGTTCAGAACATGACATTTACATGTACCAAATCATGAAATGAAAGTGAATCTAGGCAGAGTAATTGTCAACAAATGGAGTACAAATGCCTCAAAACTTAAATATATGATGTGTCACAATCCTCTAATGCATTTGCCAAAATCAGATGTTTTAACCGCAGGTGCTCATCATGATAACACAGGCTGTGCAGATGTAGTCATGATGGAACTGTCAGAATGTAATCTCTCACTAACTAACTACTGTAAGTTATGGTGCCTTTTAAACTCACAAAGTCATGGGAATATATTAGGCAGAAAATAAACTTGCCATCTTATCTTCTTTATCTAATTATCAAAACAATCCATCCATTCAGAGTACAGTTAATTAACTGTAATTAAAAACATGAACTGGAGAACTTGTGTATTTCACAGCACAGGGAGTTGCAGAAAGACGTTTTAGTCAGAGTTATTGCATCAGGATCGAGAGAAGCCGCTCCAGTTCAAGGCCGTAACAACAGCAGACAGAGAGAAAGATAAGAAGAAAATCCTTCCAGCATCATATTCAGAACTGTCTGGGTTTGGTAATGTTGGCCTTCACATTAAAAACTTTGTCTTATGTAAGTGAAGAGCATGTTTTTTCAGGAATCAGTAGTTTGCATGTTTATCATTCCCCCTCACCTAATATCAGTGGTGGACAGTAACAATTTGACTACTTAATAATCACATTTTGTCCCCTTCTACTGGTACCAGGTAGGGGTGGGATTATGCAAATTCGAAAACTAGTTACATCATTGCTAGACATCCGAGGGAACAGCTCGTAAAACCACATGGATTTCAACCCAGGGAGCCTGAAAATTACAGATTTCTTTATCAATTCTCACATTTTGGGGGCTGGAAGGCAAGACAAACACCCAAATATATGTTAAAGAGCCTTCAAAAAGTGATATTTCCATATTATGTCCCATTTAACTCAAGTAAAAACTTGACAGAAGTACTCTTTCTTGAACTGGAATCAGGAGTATCAGTAGCTACTTTGGCAGGAGTCATGGAGCTATGTAGCTACTTTGTCTTTGTCTTCCTCTGCCTAATATTTATACCTGCTCTAACTGTGATTGATGAACTGCTGGGACTGATGAATGTCTAATTATCCCCTCTTTCACTCAGCTTTCCACTCTGAGGAGCTCTAAAAGACAAGATTGTGGAGAGAGGGCAAAAAGAGACAAACATGAAGAGCTGGAGAGAGGACAAGAAGGCGAGAGACCAGAGGACGAGTGTGTCCGATGAAAGCAGAAGAGAGAAGACAGATAAAAGAGGACGAGAATGTACAGTATCACAGCAATATTTCTTTCTGTCTGGTGTTAACTGGAATTTGATGAATAAAAGCAGCTAATCTGGTCACATAGAACATCAATAGTCTGTGTGTTTCTTTGTGTGGAGTTTCTGGGTTTGGTTTCATCATCTGTCTAAAAATGATCAATGACTAACAGACCTGCAAGTCCACAACAGCCAAGTTCTGACGTAAAAGCAACAGCCTGCCAGGAAGGAAGGGATGAACAGTTGTGGGGAGCAGTCATGGAGCAGATGAGGACCACCACTTCCCCTGTATCCACCCTCCAACACCCCTCCCCCCTCTATGATCTGAATGGGTGACTCCTCCAACACAGGCTTGATATTAGAAGTAAATGAAAGTGGACAACAGAGGGGAAAAAAACACTAAATTGCGATTTGAGATAAGACTGTAAAACCTGCAGTAGAAATAAGGAATAAAAGGTGAGGGTGAGAAGATAAGAAAAACACTGGTGAGCCTGAATGTTAGATCACCAGCAAGGGCCGTTGTATAGGGGAGAAAGGTGATGATAATTCTAGGTGCCCAGCGCCCAGTAGGGCCCACAAAAAACCCCAGTAGTCTAATCTTTGTATGACTGAATTATTCTGCATAAGACCCTGACTTATACTCATAGTAATGCTGCAATAGCATCAAAATAAAGTAGGCTAAATAAAAAAAGATAATACATAGTGTAGTCTAAGAAAAAAAGTGGAAAAGTCAGGGGCCCATTTTAGTATTCTTTCAGGGGCCCCAGAATTCCTAGCAACGGCCCTGTCACCAGCAAGATATATGTCAGTACAGCAATAACACACACAACCAGGGCAACATCAGGAATAATGAATAGAAATGATTAGTGGAAGGTTTTGCATCCTGAAACACTGACTGTATCTGATGTTTCACATGGAGGAAGGGCTTAAAAAAGACTGAAGACCACAGTCATTTTCCATTTGTATTCCTACTGACAGGGCCAAAGGCAAGGAGACACACGCTGGGATGGTTGCCAGTCAATTGCAGGGCCAGCACACAGTCAAACACTTTCACAACAATGGACAATTTAGATTTTCCACTTCACATAACATGAGCGTGTGTTTGGACTGTGGAGCATCCCAAACAGCCAGAGACAACATGCAGGCTCCGCGCAGGGGCTGTGACCACCAAGCCCGCCCACCCAGCCTGAGATCATTCACCTATACATCAATTACATCTTTAATTCAAATAAGGCAATGCATTATTACTTTTGTCACTGATTTTGATACATTAACATGTAAGATGTACAGTATATCACTGTTGAGGCTGGTGGAGCTGCAGTGTGTTTCATTCATGTGTTTTGTGTGTAAAATCCTCATCTGAAAATGATAAAAAAGGGAAGCAAGTGCGTGTAGAGTAGTGAAAGAGACAGAGTATAAAAGGAGTAAATGTGTCTCATTCTGCTGCACACAATTTGCATGAAAACACGTCTGGCACATGTTACATCAAGTCTTCTGTGTGTGCAAAGCTAAATCCCATGAGTGCATCTTTTCAAGTCTGGGCTCATACTAATGAAGGCACAGCACCACATCTACTGAGAAAGTGTCACAGCCAAACCTGACTCAGCTCAGCCTGCCAGGGGATTGTTGCTCCACCAAACATCAGCAGAGTTGTCATTTAATGTCAATAATCATATGCAGGGGCTTCAGACAAAAAGCCTCCTTTTTCTTGAAAGTGTTAAACTTCTGTCTGAAGAAACTAACGCACAAGCAGCAGCAACACGGAGAGAAGACTTTAGACTTTGACGTTTCAGAGGAACACTCGCACACTTTCGATAAGTGGTTTAAGCAGAACCATAACCACCGTTTACTTCTTGTACTTGTTGTTTTGAATTTTTGATCTTAGTGCTTGAGTGCCTGAGCGCTTGTATTTTTTTTGAAGCTGCATAAACAGCAGTATTTTCGTCTTCTTTTTATTATGGTGAATTGTGGGGAGCGATAACAGCTGTGCGTTGTTTGGTGACCATGAAAGTCAGAGATAAGCGTTTGATCCCACTCAGTGCCGAGCACCTTCCCTAACATCCATGTTGTTCTCTTGACAAATGTATCTGCTTCTGCCTCCTCCTTGCTGATTATCGTCATTGTTGTCTGCAGCCTTTAATAGATGCATTTGTATAATTTACGAAATGTAAAGAGGGTACATTAGGTTTTAATTAAAAATGAGCCAGCTTGCAATCGGCATTGTGGGACTGTGTTGTGGCTGGCGTAATTAAATTAACATGAAATTAAAATGAAATCATAACTTTATTACAGCTCTAATGGATTTTAACCACATTGAACATATCAGTGTAGCAGAAAATCTCTGCCTGTACTGGGAGTTGATGCAGTAAATTACACGATCTCATCTGCTCAGAACCTGCTTATCAAGATACTTTAATTGAGATCATCAGGCGATATTTCTTATTACTGGAGATGTCTCCTCATATGATAAAAGACAGAAGAGAAAGACATTAACCTCAGATCATGAAAAGCATGTAATTCCTAAAATAGCTTGATGATTGAATGATGATTGAAAACTTTGCTGAGAATATACAGCACCTCTCATACTGTATGAGGATAAAAATCACTCACGTGAGATTCATTTCAGATGTTAATGAAAAGGAGGCCTTTGACCAGCAAGTGAATGAACATTTCACTCTGGTTGATCCTTGCAAAAATTTTGAGATTGCATGGGCGCTGCTATGTCAATATAGGAATCAAACCCACAATAATTTCTCTCTTTGAACACTGACATCAAGTACGAACCGGCCCAGGTTTTCAAAAGTAATCTGATCAGATTTTGGATAATGGATTGGATCAAATCTTGAAAATGAGTTTTGTTCAAAACTAAAAACAGATTCTGTGATCGGATTGGATAACTAATCTAGTCTTGGTTTTAATCTGGATCAAACCCTCAGTTTGTGGTCTTCAAAACTTTTTAGTAGGATTGGGATAACTTTGATCCAAAAAAATCTGGATTATTCTGATCCCAGCAGTAGGCTGGATCCAGGGGGGATTTCAGGAACAAAATGTCATTTAAATTAAATTCAAACTGGTCAAATAAACAACATTTATATTTTGCACCTGATCTTAAAACCAGTATAGTGATAAAATAAATAAAGTACAGTAAACCTTTGATTATTCCACAAATGAAGAACTTTTCCCCATCTACTGGATAATTAAATGAAAATAGTATTTGTTGTGGGTCAGATAAGGTCTGTCTGTATAAAGATAATATCCCATATTCAAATAAATACACTTTGAGTGACCCCATGCTGTTCTACCTGTTTTTAACGAGTAAAACCATCAGTGTGATATGCAGTCCCAATTAAAACACTCATTATCAATTAATCAAATCAATCAGATTTGGTAGTCCTGAAAAGTCTGTATCTGTATCATACTGGTCCAATCCAGCTTTGCTTTGAACAACTGGTATACAAGTAAAACAGATTATGTGATCCTACTGTAGATGGCAAAACAAGGAATTTCAAAATCCAGATAATTTTGACACAGATTTAACCTTTTGAACAACTGGGACTAACACAAGGACCAGAGCTCATATGGGATGTGCTCTTTAACTGCTCACCTCAAGTTAGATGATGTCTTGTGGGCAGATGGTGTTCTTCTGTTGTGCTCTAACCAATCACAGGACAGGGAATTGGTACTGAAGACACATTGTGGTGAACAGAAACAGCAAGAATATGTAAAGCAAACAGGTAATAACCTGAACAGACTAGTCGTTCAGTACAGTGACCTAATCATTAAATGCTGTGTTTTGTTTTATTTTTGGTAAGTGTAATGTAAGTTAATAGTATGGTGGTCCTAGAGCAGCTGGAGAGGTCAGGTGGGTTATGTAACTGACTTTGGATTGGGATGCTGAGGTTTGAATCCCAGTCATGGCTATTGCCTTGGTCAACAAGATCCGGAAGAGCTTGCATTCTTATAATGAATTGTCAGCTACACCCTAAGAAAACACTAAGTAAAACCTGTCACAGCTCCTCAAACTGAGGAGAAAATCATCTAAAATAGTGGATAATAAAAGATAAAACTTTAAAAATTTTCTTGCACAAATTTTGAGAGTGCCTTGGGGGGTGCTGCTGGGGGGGGGGGGGGGGGGGGGGTGAGCTCTGTTAACATGGAAAATGAACCTTCAAACTTAACATGAGGAGTCACATTGTACAGACAGAGCTCATCAGACACATGATGCAGAGATATCAGAGGAGTCATGCAGCTGGATAGGTCAGTGGCTAATGTCACTGACTTTGAGAGAGGCTGGGGTTTGAATCCCATTCTTGGCTAGTATGTTGCAGAATGTGAAGCCTGATTTGCAAGTAAAAGATGAAAATTTAATGACCTTTGACTCAACAAGGAGGACTCAAATGAACAACTCAGAGGGGAGTTTCACAAAAGGAATTTATTCAAAAAAGAAAAGATGCTCTTAAGGAGGAGGATGATACGAGTAACAATAAAAAACGCTCACAGGGAGGATCAAAACTATTCTCAAAAACTTAAATGATACCAAACGAGTTGATACTATGAACACTTGACAGGACTGTGAGAGAGGACAGACAAAATGAACTGGCAAGAAGACAAGGGAGACCATGACTATTATACTGTACATGAGGTAGGGGAACATGGGTGAAACCAATCAGGGGCGGGCCTGACAATCTCAACGGAGGGAAAAGGTGAGTAAACAAAGTAAAACAGGAAGTGCATGACGACTGGGCATGAGTAACTTTAACTTAACAAAAAAAGAACCAAAGGACTACATATGAAACATGAAATAGATCAAGACAAAACATGAAACACTAAACATGAACCTGATTAAAATCAACATGTTTGACGAGACTCAACAGAACATTAGCGCCTCAGAGAGCCAGAGACAGTGGCTTGGTGCATTTTGTGATTCCTATCAACATGACCTTCAGATCAACAGTCACATAGTTTTTGTACAGATAGAGCCAGTGAGACAGAGACATAATCATCTCTCTCCAAACACTGACCTTAAGGAGCTGTCAACCTGTTTGTGTGTGTGTGTGTAAGTGCATGAGTGAGTGCCCTTATTTATACAGCTAATCTCATTGAAACAGGGGGTGTCATTTCCAAGAGAGACACCTGTGTTCCTCTCAAACTCGGCCTTTCATCTTAAATATCCCAACTGTTCTCACATGGAGTTACCCAACGGAAAATTTGTATTCTGTCGGGAACAGTAACAGCACACCAATCCTGATCGAGCACAAACACTGTCAGGGCAAGAATGCACTAAAGGGCAGGTATGAAATAAAAAAGAATATGACTTTTTTTTTTTTTCATATTTCTTTAAAAAAAAGACAAGAGGTGAGTACCTCAAAAATAAAATAGGAACTGATTAAAATCATCACCAGAAATGAGCAGACATCACTTAACCAGCAGGACGGTTTGTGACAGGGTCTGCATTTACTCTATACAGTCAATACTGTAATGATTTCCTTTTCCTATTCTGTAACTAAGAATGATAGTTTTTGCCATTTAGCAAGGCAAGTTTATTTTTATAGCCTTATTTTACAGTTTGTCTCAAAGGGCTTTACACGGCAGCTCAAGCTTCATCTTGTTTTGTGCCTGTTTTTCTTCTCACATGTCAGATTCAAAGGCCTTTTGTTGCCATTTCAGGGGAATGGAAAAAGAAAAGTTGTCATTATAATTTTTTCTAGGTGACTTGAGCTGACTTGACATGTATTTACACGCATGACATAGAGAGTTGTAGTCAACACCACCTAACCCAAGACCGAGTCAAGAATGCATACTGAGACCAAGACTTTGAAAGGGTCAAGACCGAGTTAAGACCATGACCAAGACAGTCTTGAGACTAGTTGTGAGTACCACATCAGTATCTCACACGCATTGGCTACTCATTAGTTAGTTATATAACAGTGGTAATAGTAGGGATTGTGTAGCTGACCATCTCAATGTGCCATTGTTACTCTGTGGTTTCTGCGTTACATAACTGACGCTGCTGTGATTAGTCAGCTCCAAGTGAAAGACTTATGCTTCTTGTTAGTCTTCAAACATAAGTTTGGTTTTGGGTTTTTTTAATACATTTTTTTTTAATAACAAAGTCTTTTATTTTTTATATTTAATCCAGCTCAGACTTGTGATAGTGATGAAAAAAAGACAGGATGCTGCGGTCATGTATAAAGAAGGCTGCAGAGTTGACCACATGCTGGGGGAGATCCTGTACTGGCCAGGACATGCTGGCAGAATTATAAGTCATCTGACCTGGAAACGACTGCTGCCGCCATCCTGTGCAGCAGTGCCTCTCTACAGTTATATATCTCTAATACATGTTGATGTTTTTTTTCCACTCACTATTTCAGCAAATCATTTAACCTCCAGAAAAATCTCAGAATAATACACTGAAGGTTAGTGGTTTTGTGCAGTGGATTGTGACAAGAATCTTTCCATTTACCGAACAAGGAAGCTGATCATCGTCCTTTGTTGTGGCTTTCATTGCTGATATGAAAATGTAAACGGTATTTTATTTCACCAACACGCTAATGTGATGGGGTAAGGCTGGTTAATCTTTGAAGAACTGACAAAAAACTGATACTAGTACATACACACAAGTACTCTCTCTCTATCTCTCTCTCTCACTCTCTCTCTCTCTCTCTCTCTCTCTCTCTCTCTCTCTCTCTCTCTCTCTCTCTCTCTCTCTCTCTCTCTCTCACACACACACTCTTACACACACACACACAGACACACACACACCTGCCTTTAGATTCCCGGCAGTGAGAGCCATGAATAATGGATCTTAGTTTTCCCTGGCCTGAGGGAGAAGCTTTTAAACATAATTTGTTGCTTTAATTTATTTACACAACCTGGCAACCCTCACCCTTAGGCTAGGTGCATTACACAAAACTGAGCCATGTCTCCACACACACACACACGCTTGATAAAATGATAAAGCGCAAATGACACACACACACACACACACACACACACACACACACACACACACACACACACACACACACACACACACACACACACACACACACACACACACACACTTACACCAGGTATGACATATGCAAGGTGTGCAAATTGAATATCAGACGTGTCTCTCATGTTCCACAAAGAAGCAGAGTTAAATATTCAATAACAGTGATAACAAATGATAACAGATCAACATTTGTCTGCCAGTGCCACATCCAAACTCTCTGTCTCCAACATGTATATTTTTGCAACATTTAATCGCCAACATTGATGAAAAATATTGAAAGTATTGACAGTAAGATAAAGAAAGAGAAAGATAGTTGATCTGAATAAATACTGTAAATTATGCACAAAGTTGCCTCAACTTTTCTGGTAGTTAATGTAATTATTGAAATTTGCATGTAAAATCAACTTAATTTTATAGCTGATCGGAATTTGGTGTTGAGTGGAAAAGAGTAAAGATAAGCTAAATATAAATAAGATATAAGATAAATAAAGAGGCTGTTTTTTTTGGTTTGAGATTATGAACATAAGAAGAATGTTGAGAAAAATAAATCCTTTGTTTTGTCCTTGTGTTTCTGTAAACATACACACTTGAGATATGTTAAAGCAGAAGTGAGTGGTCCGGTCGTTTTCGCTAATGCTGCGTTCCAGGCAGGCTTTTGAAATCGTAAATTACAGCTTCAAGTCACAACTTACGACTTTGTAGCGTTTCAGGCAAGCCACTCGTGTTTTTCCGACCTGTTTTACCGGTGAAAGTCACTATAACGGCCACTCGTAACTTCCGACCGGTGAACTCGTACCAGATCGAACTGGTACCACTTCACGGTCGGAAAAATACGAGTTTCCTTGAACGCACCATAACAGTCCTCGTCGCTACGTCACCACATTCACGGCGTTCCTTGGCTGCACACACAGCCCTGCATGCCGTTCTCTCTCCTCATTGGATAAAAACTGTAGGATACGATAAATGTTTTCTCTTCGGCTCAGAGCAGAGCAGAGGGACTGACAGACCCGTGTTTCAGACCAAACACTCTATGTAAGTGATTGCTGTCGGAAGATATAACTATTTAAGACTTATATTAACACAAATATATCACTTACTTCTTCTGCTTTAAGGTAAAAATGAAGCATACCGTAGCTACATAGGGAAAATCCTGCTTAGTTCCTCTTTAAATTTACTATACCTCAGATTCACCTTTTTCAGTGTATATGACATAAATGTATACCTATCTTTTGAAATCACAGAACCTGTCATGTCCTTCCCCCCACTCCTCATTTCTTTATGGCAGACAAGGTTAATGAGCTGTTACCTCGGCATCATCCTGTCCTCTCTCTGTAGACGCCAGTCCCTTTGAAATAAGGGATCCACATGTTGCCTCCTCTCATCTTTGTTTTTTTTTTATTATGTTGGCTCCTCATTCTGAAAGACAGATGGTGGATAATAACAATTAATTGTTTTAGCTTTGATATAAACATCAGACCTATTGATGAATATAGAAACACTGAAAATAACTAATGTACAGTTATCTCTGTACATTAGATGGCCGTCTCATCTTCTCTTCACCCTAAAAAAAAAGACAAATGACAGACAAGTGGGAATCACAGCTAATAATTACAGCAATCTATAAAGCAGATACATTGTGCTGCCTCGTCCTCCTTTGGGTCTGGGCTTTCTTCCCCTCTCAAGCAGATAAATGACAAACAACAGGAAGCAATGGGGAGTCTGGGGATGGTTGCGACACTTCCCTCAGCAGTCTCAGGGACTATTTGGACTTAACCAAACTTTTACACATTATACGTTCATCTACTTACTGACACGTTTTAAAGATGTTTAGTTTCAGTTTTTATCCCACAACTCAACAACAAAAAGGCTCTGTCCCCCCAGGTTCGGTGTTTGGTCCGTGCAGGTGGTGAGAGGATGTTTCCTTCGGATGAGCGGAGGTCGTGGGAGGGGGCCAGGTTGTCGAGTGCTTTGTGTTTAAGGAGGAATATGTTTTAACTGTATGCAATGTGCGGTGTTATTTGAATTCACCAACCCTGGTTGGAACATTAATCAATGTATTAAAAAAATTATATTACTAATTTATTTATTATTTTATTCTATTATGTACCATATACAGTACATTTTATATTACCGTATATAATGTGTATATTATATTATGACCATTTATGTTTTGTCTCTTTTTATATATATTTTTGGGTCTTTTATTGCCTTTAATTGATAGCACAGTGGAGAGAGAGACAGGAAATGGGGAGGCAGAGAGGGGGAACGACACGCAGGAAAGGGCTGCCCGACGCGGGATTCGAACCGGGGCCGCCTGCAGCGAGTTTAGTTTAGTTTAGTTTATTAGTTTAATAAGGGACAGTGAGCAATTACATTAATCATTTAAAGGAAAAAAATGAAAAGATGGTTGCACCACAGCCTCAACATGGGGCGGCAGCTCCACCAGGCGAGCCAAATGCCGTCCCTCACGTTTTGTCTCTGAAGACTGACTCCACCCATAACCCAATCAAGTAGCTTCAGGGTCTAAACCTAGTTATTATAATAATGGTGGTGCTGAAGAGGGGCTTAATCAGGAGACACTGTTGTTTAGGTTGGACCTTGGCACCATGTCATTCAGATGTGAAGATTCAAACCAAGTAAGTAACATTTATATGAAAGGTCCTGGTTGTACAGCAACAACAATACAGATCATGACAAACAAATAATTTTCTCCAAAACACAAACTGTATTTTTCACAACTGCACCTGTGTACCAGTGTAATGTTGTCAGCAAGATTCTGACAAATATCATTCCTTGTCGTACTCATCTTCAATCTCCCCTACTTACTAAACAACTTCAGCATCTGTGAAATAATTCTGACAATCATTTAAAACAAATGTATGTTAATCTTTTTCTAAAGATGCTTCCTATAGTATAGTGCGTAGTTTCCCTCTCCCTGTCTCATCTTGTCTGTCCCTAAAAGACAAAGAGCAGATAAGACAGAGCAACAGTGCTGATTAATATTTGTGATAATAACATCAAATAATTATGTATTTTATCTTTTTTTAATGAATGCTGTGTCCTCCGTTCTGTTTCCCTCTTGAAGACAAACAGCTGATGAAGGACTTGCAACATTTGGGTAATCTTTTCAGACACACTTGTCACTACTGTCTGACACAGCCTGTCAATAAAAAACTGGGCTGACGACCTTAAAGACAAAATATTTGAGTATAGTGACATTTACTTTATTAAAGATCGTGTCATGATTGATCATCGTGGTGTATTTAGAAGGAGCTGATACACCATCACACCATATTGGACTTTTATATTCTCTGTGGAGGAGTACTTATCTTGTTCAGTCTTGGTGATGTCTCAAGTAAAGCTGATCTTCATTTACAAGTTAAACACACATCTCGGCTCCCAGGTTTCCATCCCTCACAAGCAGATCAGTGTAAATCTCTCTGTCCACTGTCGGCTGCTCCGGTTATCTGGCAGAGACGTTGGTGGATCAGTCGTGTTGCATCTCTGCCTTCTTGTTGTGCTTCACATTCCTCTCTCAGACTGAAATCTGAGGCTCGGGGGTGAACTGATGATGAGGAGTCGGCAACATTAAATAAAACTGTGTGTTTGAAGCTCAAGAGAACAGTTTCTACAGATCCATTTAATAGAAGCTTGTATCTCCGGAGCAGAGTTCTCTGTGGCTCAGCTGTACTTTCCACCAGACCCACGGGCCAGCTCTGAAGAGGCCAGCACTGAAAACACCAACATGTGTATCCCAGCCACGATGAGCAAAATATCTGCAAACACACTACTAACTCCTCGGCCAAACTATTTGATATGGTGCTGCATGTCGACAATGGCTCGTGTGCAAAAATGCTACCTGAGGCCACGGCTGCCCTGCCAGACGCTCAGGCTCTGAGGAGTAAAAAATAATCCCTTCTGTTAACCTGCCAGACACAAACATGGTCAGTCACATTTACAAGGCATCACCTCAGCCCTGTGAGTCCAAGACTGACTGTTGAACCGTGTAAATGTTGAAAGGACAGAGCGAGAGCTGAAGCAGGTCAAAGCACCATGCTGGATGTCCTGGTTTCTTCACAGGAACCATTGGACCGTCCCATCACACTCTGATGGACGGAGACACACTGCCGCCGCTGCTGCTGCTCTCTTCCTCCGCTGCCCCTCCTCTTCCTCCTATGCCTCTACACACACTGTGCAGACTCTTTGGTAAATATACAGAGGTCTAACAGGAGAATGTGTCCATCTGCTCGGCAGTCGCTCACTCTCCGGCTGTCTGTCAGCTCGGTGCTTTCAGAGCAGCACACGGGGGAGATGATTCACTGTCCGGCCATCGAAGTCCATGTGGTCGGCCTTCAGTGCTCCCAGCTCCGTCTTCTCAGGAAGAACTTGAGTCAGTATTGCTGAAGCAATAGTGGACCCATCAAAGGCCCCATCACATTAGCTGGTCCTTCCAGTCCTCCACATAGAGGAAAAGCTGGTGACAGCGGAAAGATACTGTTGTACTGAATAATAGGTCAGATCTTAAAGGGAGAGTTCAACATTTTGGCAAATTGGCCTATTGCCATAATCCCTATAGTCATAGGAGTAGAGCACTGGAATAAGAGAGTAACGACACTGCCATTGACTCCTGTGGTAAGCATTTTGCGCCCAAGTGGCAGGATATGGGTATTGCAAAAGCGCCCAGAAAACCCATTCACTCCAATGTATGTGTGTTGCCCACTTACTTCTAAATTGATGAAAATGGCCGTGTTTTTGTTTTTAGGTGTCTTGGTCATATCAAATTACACTTTGTTTATTATAAAATGTAGATTGAAACATTCATGTAGAAAACAGTTTTTTTGTTGTTGTTTTTTTTACTAGCCTACGTGTTAATGTTTATCTGTAAGGGGTCCTCAATGATGCTATTAACGTGGGTGATCTAGAAATGTCCTTAAATTATTGAAAATACCACACTTGCTCATTCACCAACAATGCAGAGATGTCAGTTCTTGGGCACTTTTGCAATACCCACATTCAGGGGGCGCTTCCATTGGACCAATGTGTATTGTTACTCTCTTATTCCAGTGCTCTACATAGGAGGAGGTTCATTACCTTTAATTGTCGGTGCAAGCTGTTTTTAGATCGGCGGGGCAGAGACGTAAGTTGCTCAGTGAACACAATTGAATTGACGGTACAAAAACCATCAAATACACAATCCAACAACTCCAAAACGCTCTCGTGGACAAGTTGTGACCTGCACATTAATCATGAATAATTATGTAACATTACGACACATGAAGCAAATACTCAGAATTATACTTGTGTTTTTGAAATCACTCCGCCCTGCACTTGAAAACAACTCCGTCTCGTAACGTTACATGATTATTTCACAGCGTGGTGAATGTGCAGGTCACAACTTCTAAAAAAAAAAGACATTACGGTTCACCGGGCGTGTTTGTGTCATAGTACCGTAAAGCAGTCCATGTCTGGGACACCGGGTCAGAGGCAAGGTTGGTTTTTAGCCAAGAGACAATAGGTGGAAGGCAGAGAGCCTCCATTCTCCCTGGAACAAGTCATTTAACCGTCACAATTACTCCACAGCTGTTTAATTAAGGTGCAAATCTGGCATAGTTCCTCTTTAAAGCCTGTGATCTGTCTGTGATATGAGCTAAAGATTGACTTCTTCATAGACTTGATGCTTGTGCTGAATAAAAAAGAAAACGAGTCACATTAGTCAGGATGACATGATTGGACCAATTAAAGCTTGACTTGATAAAGATAGATTTACAAAACAAATCGAAACACGCCATCATTTGCTATGAATCCCATTCTGTTCTGTTAGTTAATGAATATTTTGTAAACACAAAACTTTTAATCTTTACAAAAAATATTTTTCCTCTTGGTGCAAATGCCATATGAATAAAACATGATTTAAATATCTCTTCAATGGACTGACTGTTGCAATTACAATAAAATTAAACAGATGGCGTCTGTTTCATCATGAGAATGTTTCTATCACAGTGAGACTGCAGTCACGGTCCAGACTTGATTAATAATTAATACTTCACTAATTGAAAACTTAAGCAGCCTAAAGAAATAATATATTTTCTTTCTAACTAGACAACATGGAAATAATAAAGGGACTGAGGGACTTTGATGAACAATACATTTGCATTCATTGCATAGACTTTGAACACTAAAGTTCCTAACATGTTAATGAAACATTTGTCAGTTTTAGCCCATGGTTACATGACATAGTCTAATTTCCATACTACAGTAACTACTGAATAGACTGTTGTTTCATGACTCATCAAATCTAACCAAAGTCACAATCCTGCTCCATATTCTAATGAAACTGTTACGTACATTAAATGTCTGGACCGCAGGATGCAGACACTGATAAGCACCATAAGCAGTTTTTTCAGAGGTGGAAAGCAGAGTGCTGATGAGGCACTTTGGAGAGGTTTCCAGGAAGAGCAGCAGGTTGCGGACAGGAAGACGGAGCGTGTGCAGGTGAGCAGGTAGCTCTGGAGTGGGGCGGAGATGAGATGAGGAGTGCAGGGGGGAGGGGAGCAGGTAACTGGTCTCAGGAGATCCAACGTGGAGAATATGTGGTAAGTTCGAGAAAAGAAGAAATCTGAAGTCTAGTCACAACTGGGCCCTGACGATATACCACAAGAGGGTAACTGAAGGTCTGGTGAGGAGTCGATGAATGAGCCAGTCTTTTATCCTGCAGCCGTGTAGGTGGCTTGATTGCATGTGCATCAGGTGTGCAGACTGATCAGCGACAGACCTGCTTGACTCCCAGACTCACAGACAGACATGAGGAAACAAGGGACAAAATAAAGGGAGAAAAACACAGGCCCCATGACAGAAACTGCCGTATAATATTTAACGTGATGCTCTGTTGAGATGTGAGTAAAGAAACACAACCACTCAAGTCCCACACTGGCCCACACTGTGTGTACCTTCATTAAATTATACCCCACACACAAACATCTGGACTTCTGTGCACATCTGCTTTCATGATGTTCCAGATGATGACTGATCCCTCTCCTCTTTACATCAGGTTAAGAGCGTTAAATACCAGACGGGTACTACAGTGCATTTCTACACTGTTGCCAAAGTCCAGACGGATGATATTTTTATCTCATTGATTATAATCTCCAAGGCCTCCTCACACTTCAAAGTAATGAGGCTTATTGTCTGACTTTTCTGATAAACTTGTCTCTAACTGCAGAAACCTCTGCCAGTGCCTGTCTGAGGAAGTCTACGTCCAGATCAGACAGTTAAGTCGCGCCGGCTTTAAAAGGCTGATCATGATCCCTCTGTGGTTTGAAGAGGTCTGAACTGTGGATAGTCCGGTGTGAACAGTAAAAACCTGCCGACCTAGCCAAACATACGCCCACACAAAGTTGTGGAGCTTTCATGTTGACAGGTCACTTATGAAAATGTTTTATTCTTCTTTTATAGAATCAATTTTAACCTTTTCAATGATTTCTTGGTTTGGCCACCTCATTATGACCAGTACAAATAGATTGGGAGGTGTTTAAAATCATTTGATCCTTCAGCTGTTGGTTTTTATACAAAGCTATAATGCTCAGATGGATTTCACAGACATTTTAACTAATTCTCTGTGGACTTTTAGGATTTTATTCTTGCTTATTGCACTCATGATGACTTATTTAGTTATTGAATGTTTGTGTCTTGTGTATTCTACTTAAAGTTGTTTTCATACAGTATTTATGTGTATTTTTGTCTAACCAACCAACCAACCAACCAACCAACCAACCAACCAACCAACCAACCAACCAATCAATCAATCAATCAATCAATCAATCAATCAATCAATCAATCAATCAATCAACCAACCAACCAACCAACCAACCAACCAACCAACCAACCAACCAACCAACCAACCAACCACCATCAATCAATCAATCAATCAATCAATCAATCAATCAATCAATCAATCAATCAATCAATCAATCAATCAATCAATCAATCAATCAATCAATCAATCAACCAACCAACCAACCAACCAACCAACCAACCAACCAACCAACCAACCAACCAACCAATCAATCAATCAATCAATCAATCAATCAATCAATCAATCAATCAATCAATCAATCAATCAATCAATCAATCAATCAATCACAGACCAGGCAGAGGACATCACTTGTCTTTAATGGGTGTGAAGCCCATTTTCTTTGTCGTATGAACATCCTCCACTTAAAAAATGAGCCTGTTTTTCAACCACTGAATATATTCTTACTTTTCCACCTGGCATGTGACCTTCAGTACAAAATCAATCATCTGTAATAATGTAACACAATGCTGGTGTGTTCCATGGATGCTGTTCTGAGGGGAAAAGTTTCAATCCCAAAAATTAAACGACTTCTCTACCTATTTATGGATATCAATTCATTTAGTTTTCATCATGCTCCATTGAATAATGATAGGGTGCAAAGGTGCTGAAACCACCAGGATGCTGATTATAAAGCAGGTGTTTTTTTTATGGAGGGAAAGCAGAGGAGGCCACATGTCCTCACAGCAACAGCTGCTTTTTAACTTCCAGGTGTCAGAGGTTTATCTGCAATGTTTTCTTATTTCTTAGTTTTCACTTTTCAACAAATCAACACATGGTCGCAGACCGCTGGAGGGTTTCACTTGTCAAGAGTTCAGCTCCAGTCAGTCAACACTGCAGAATGAAGTCGGGATCTGCTTTTATAGGTGCAGCTGAACGTGTCAGTCCTCATCACCATGACTACATGAGACACCTCGCTGGCATGAGATCAAATTATGATTATGTGCTGATAGATGTGTTCAGATATTTTTTGCTCATACAGTACCAGCCACCTCTCCACTGCGATCACAAATGCATTTTGAAGATTTCAAATGTACTTGTAGTAGAGAGGATGCACTGTAGGTCCCAGCGTCGGCTCTATCATGAGTGGAGTCCCAGCACATTTTAGTATTGCTCACAGTAGCAGTTGGGGAGAAGAGATAACATCCAGTCACAGCCAAAGCCAGTGGCAACCTATTGGGTCGGCTTTTCTGGAGGAAAAAGGACAGGATTGTGCAGGAGGTAAACATGTTCAATATCACAAAAATGATTCTAATATCTACGTGTACATGGGGGTGGCACAGTGGTACCGTGGTCAGGACTGTTGCCTCTCAGCAAGAAGGTTCTGGGCTCGATTCCCAGGCCTGGGTGCTTTCTGGGTGGAGTTTGCATGTTCTCCCTGTGCCTGTGGGTTCTCTCCAGGATCTCCGGCTTCCTCCCACAGTCCAACAGCACGGTTCATTGGCAACTTTAGATGGCCCATAGGTGTGAATGTGAGTGTTTGTGTGTTGTTCATCTCGATATGTCCGCCCTGTGATAGAATGGTAAACCAGGCCCTTGCTCTACTCTACTGTATGTCAGCTGGGATCGGTTCCACCACGCCTGTGCATGAATAAGCAGTATAAGTAAGGGATGAATGGATGTGTACATGGTGTGCACGACATTTTATAGGTGCTGTATGGATACATGTGGTACTGTATGCAATACCACTGCTGTAAATACTAAATCTCTTTGGTTGAAACATCCCAAAAAGACTGTTAGTCTTAGATACTCGATAAAACTGCAGATGATTTGTGTGTGAAATATATTTTTGCAGCAGTTAATTGATTGATGTATTTAATATCCAAAGGGGGGGGGGGGGGGGGGGGGGGATTTTATTTTTATTTTTGATGGCAACAGTCATGTTAAGTATTTGTTTGGGGGGGTTTTATGTTTATTTTTGATGGCAACAGTCATGTTAAGTATTTGTTGAATTTCAGGGCTAAACTTTCACATAACCACACACATGCTCCTCAGCACACTAAAGAACACATCCAATACTCCTTAAAATGAACACTCATTTGAACTACATGATTCCTACACACAAACAAACATATGGAATTAAAGCAGAAGTAAGCGATCCGGTCGTTTTGGCTAACTTCCTGTCAGCCGATGGAGTTAGCAGTCCCCGCCCTCGTCCCTACGTCACCACATTCACGCGCATCCCTTGGCTGCACACACAGCGAGGACTGCCCCTTTATGCCGTTCTCTCTCCTCATTGGATAAAGGTTGTAGGATACAAGGAAAGTTTTCTCCTCGGCTTACAGCAGAGCAGAGTGACTGACAGACCCGTGTTTCGGACCAAACACTCTATATGAGTGATTGCCGTCGGAAGATATAACTATTTAAGACTTATATTAACACAAACATTCCGCTTACTTCTGCTTTAACTCATCTGCAACTGTGCAGTGCAATGTGCCCTCTATGCATTACTACCTCACACAACCCCACATCAAATAACTCAGACTATCCCTTTAATGAGGAGTAAAGTCTACACTGAGACGAGACATCAACAACCTTCTGATCACAACATCACAAACGCTGATGGTAACGTGTTCTGTAGCACGCAAATGCAGCTTCACTTTGCAGCATTTTTGCAAGAAACCACAGTTTTTTTAGAGGCATGTTGTTTCTGGAGCAGCAGATGCTCTTTCTTTTTTTTTCTTTACAAATGCAGCTTTGACTTAATGTTGTTTGACATAATTTATCTAAACTTCGCAGTGTTTTACAATGATTTTACAAAAAATTGATAAAAGCTGTTAAACCGAAAGGTCACCCCGCCACAAGACACAGTTCAGGAATTATAATGAGCACAGTCTGACTGGATTACACTTGGCAGCTGCACGAACAGCAAGTTACAAACCTCTGATGAAAGCTGTACTAATGATCCAGAAATCCAAAAACATGGAGCACACTTCCTCTTCTACTTCTTTTGGGTTGCCAGATTTAGTCCTTAACCCCTCCCCCATGCTGACAAGATCAGACATCAGCAGCTGTTGAGGGCTGGTTGGACTGCCAGGTCCAAACTGCCATGTAACATGTGGCCGAGGTTCCCAGTGTCTGATGAGGGTTTCAGAGTCAGTTTCTCTTTAATGCAGGAGAGGGGGGGTACATATGGGGAATCTTGTGGGCATTTTGAGTGTGTGTATGTGTGGCATAGTCGTCACCGAACTCTATGAACCCTCTGCACCACAGATCCAACAACGCAGCTGTCAAGATTTAGCACTGTGATATATTATTCATAATTTTTCATCCTCTTCATCTGCATAAAATAAACATTTTACATACAGTCCGTATCTTGTAGCCTCCCAGGTCTCTGGCTCTGGTCATGTTTTGATTGGAGACAGCAACCTTTTTAATGTCTGCTATCTCCTACCCAGGGCATCTCATAAATCCAAAACAGATTTCGGTCTCAGCAGTGCCACCCGCCTTTGATCACACATCGCCCCATGATGAGTTTCACGTTGCCAAAAGTCTAGAGTGTGTTTACGTACGGTGTTTACAGCACTCTGGTTAGTCGCTCCCGATCCTGCTGAGTTCTTATTCACAATAATATGTTTACTGTACATGCATCTTCATATCCCCATCATTATTAAGTGTTTGGTTGCTAATATAGATCATAACAATATTGAAATATTACACAGAGCACAGCACTAAGCACAAAAGGCAACATTTGACTGCATTGTGAGTTTGCAGCAGCCTGCAGTGTGGCACTAGCACTGCTGCTGCCTCCAAGTATCACTGTGCTATCAGGAGATTTGTGGGTGTTTCAACAGGGTATAGCCTTGCTCAGGTTATTGCACAAAATACTAAGATGAAGTGTTTAATTCTGATAATGTGAGTGTGAAAACACCCAATCTTCTTCATGCAGATGTTTTAAAACCGTGATAAGGAGCTCCTGTTATGAGGTTTTAAAGTCAACAACCAGTGGGGAAGTGTGCCGGCTTAGTGCCAGCAAAACCGTGTGTCAAAGGTTGTGAGGTATTTATTACTGTTATTATAGGACCCACAATCTGTCTCGGTTAATAATGAGTACTTGGACATTTGGGGAAGTTATTTTCCATCTTATTGGGAGTAATATGAGATCAATACCATCAGATGAAGATACCATCAGCTTCTTATTTATTTACCATACCATCCATCCATTGTCTATACCGCCTCTCCATGCAGGAGTGGTCGACGGAGGCTACTCCAACATATAGAGAAAAACAATGCACACACATTCATAACACACCACTTTGTCACTCAACCTGCATGACTTTGGACTGTGGGAGGATGAAGTTGGAGAACCCATGCAGGCACACGGAGAACATGGCACCAGTCGCTGCCAAGGTAACAGATACTGCTCCTTACTGTATCAATTGAAGTTAAAATGACACCATCAATTAAAACAATTTAAAGTTCAATGACAATATCAAGAACAAGTTCAGTGCTAGTTTTTTTTTTTATAAACATTACTACTAAAAACAGCATATAGTCAGATATTATGAGAAAATCTGTTATATTTGTACAGGGCTGGTCTTCTGTGCCATTAGATATTTCTTTAAACACTTTTACTTGTTCCATGTGAAATACCTAATGCCAAGCCATTCCATATTTCCTTCCACTATGAAAATGTGAGCTATTTTGCTACAGTTCTGAGCCAGTTGTTCTGCTCTAGTCTGAACTGTCGTTTTCAAAGTGTTTATTTGTTGCACTTGACCACACTCCTGGGGCATGATCCAAGTGAGAAAGAACTAATGTGTTTAGCATAAAGACAAGACCCTTGGAAGTTAGTGTGTCTAAACAGGATGCATCCCTCTGAAACTGTCGTTTTTTCTTTCTTTTTTGTGCATAATGTAAAGAAAATATG
The DNA here is from genome assembly GCF_905171665.1 of Trachurus trachurus. Classification (NCBI taxonomy): domain Eukaryota; kingdom Metazoa; phylum Chordata; class Actinopteri; order Carangiformes; family Carangidae; genus Trachurus; species Trachurus trachurus. The sequence goes on from NC_139910.1 coordinate 21,248,783, forward strand.
ACGTAATTAAAGAGTTTTCTGCCAAAGAAACTTGAGGCTAGCTCTTTTGTAGCCGTTATGCTGAGCCAAGATAACCAGCTGTTGGCTCCAGCTCTATATTTACAGTCTACAGATATAAGATTGGTAACAGTCGCCTCATCTAACTCTCAGCATGAAAGCAAATGAAGCGTATCTCTCCCAAAATGTCAAACTACTTCTTTACAGGGGCAGAGCAATGTGGGGAAAGCTAACATTTTAAGGGAGCCTGACACCAAGGAGTTGATGTGAGGCAGTACAGAGGATGCTATTTATAGCGTGGGCAGAACTTCTACTAATGTGTGCATCCGTGTGTGTGTGTGTGTGTGTGTGTGTGTATGTGTGTGTGTATGTGTGTGTGTGTGTGTGCGTGTGTGGGTGTGTGTGTGTGTGTGTGTGTGTGTGTGTGTGTGTGGTGTATATTTCAGCATGTTTTAAGATGGCAGAATTAATGACTTTCTAGTAAAACACAGTGCAGCATTGGGATGCAATGAATACAACAATGAATACAACAATCGATCAAAGCACAGACAAACATGGCAGACACTGTGGTGCACACGCACTGAATAGAAACAAAGAAAAGTGATGCCTATATAACTCATCTTTTTTCAAAACACAAGTTGTTTTGTTGGAGCCGGCCCCTGTGGAAGCTCTGACTTCTATCTCATCTGTTCCTGTAGTCTAGCATGTTATTTTAATTTGAAGGGATTGGCAATGCTTTGGTGGAATCAAATAACCAGCATCTTTGATGTAAATGATCATTTTCCAGGCAGCAGTCCCTGTGCTATATCAATAGTTTGGAGATCCATTTTCATCTTCTTACAGCTGAATAGGACATAGTGGTGCAATCTGTTTAAAAGCACAAAAAACCCTAGTGCAGCCCAGTGAAACACTGTTTTTTTTTTGTTTTAGAAAGGGAATAATAGACAGGTATTGTCATATTATTTCACAGTACATTCACAAGCAAATTCAATGTGACTCCACATGCGAGTCCTGTGGCCTGGTGTTTGTCAGTGAAATGAAAAGGATGTTACATTTGCTGGTGAGGTTTGTCAACCTGAGAGCACTTTTCTGTCATCGCAGCAGTGAAAGGTAATCTGTTCCTTCATGCTGCTGTCGTGATCAAAGGAATCACACTCCCATGACTATCACACACAACAACCCACACAGACACATGCAAAAAGACACAATGAGGCACACGGATACACACACCAGCACGAGCATGTACAAGCGTGTCAAAGTGCAACAGACAGACAGGAATACTGTACATGTGCATTCACGGGGACTTATGGGGCAAACACCGTGACTCACATCCAAACATGCAAACCGAATCTCACTGTCGTTTGATGTTCTGCGGACACGACAACAAACACACCTACACAGCACAGATGAACACACACACCAGAACTGGAAAGAGCTGCACACCAAAATCTAACAGCGGAGTAAGTTACCGAATTAAGCTCCCATGGCATTTGAGATTGCAGAGAGAGAGAAATATCATTTAATTTTAATTAAAACATTTTAGTAGCATGTGACGCACATGAAGAGCTGTAATTCTAATATTGCTTTTAATTTCTTTCATGTGAAATCGATGGAGATGTGGCTCCAGTGTGGTTTTCAAATGTGCACGGCTGACTGTGAAATATTCAGTATCTGTACCATTGAAAGCAGAAGGATTTTATTCACCAGAGAGACATTTGAATGATCTGAAAGCTGCAGCTAAGCCATGGAAGATATAAGAAGGTGGTTGTATTATGGTGGATGTTCCATGGTCTTTTTCTACCTGCACCTATGCACAGATTTTTTTGTTTTAAAGAGGCACTGTATTGCTGTTTATCATAGATGTCTTGCAGCAGGTTTGTAGTCTACACCATGCACTGTTCCAAAACCCCCACCACTTCCCTCGCAAGGGACTCTAACCAACCCTCCTTTCATGCTTTAGTCACTCCGCCTGGGCTGCTGCAACATCCCTCCTGGCTCCGCTCCCAAAGCACTCTTTAGCCCTTACATCCAGATTTCTCCCCCAATCACACACACACGCGCGCACGCACACACATGCACGCACATCCTGCAGTCCCACTACTGCACGAGGCTGTTTGTATCGAATACAAAATTCCTGTGCTCAAACCTCCAGGCCACAGTCTAGTTGCGCACGTCGGCCTGTGATCTGCATTCTGTCGTTACCTGCCACTTAGCTTTCCTCTCCCTGCGGCAGGCTGGTTATCACCCCCCGCCACACACACATACACACACACACACACATGCACACACGCACCCTCCTCTCTAAAGGTGGAATGACTTTACTCCAGTCAGATCAGCAGAGTCACTCCTTATTTTCCATCACAACCCAAAAAGCTGTCTGCTCAATAAATATATCACGCCACCTCTGACTTACATCTTTTTTTTTTTTTAAATACATTTTCTCCCTTCTGATCCTTCCAGCCTTCGCTCACTTATATGCTATCTAAATGCATTGGAGACAACATCATTTACAGATTGCGTTTGTCGTAAAACAGATAAAATTGTGCTGGCAGGTAAGATTGAAATGATTCAACTCTTCATCTTAAAAACACTTTCCTTATAACTTCCTTCCTGGTGGTTTAATCGGAGGATGCTGCAGGGTGAGCGAGCATGAAAGAGGACAGAAAAAGAGGGTGAGGGAGAGATAATGAGGAAAAGCAACACTGAAACAGTAGAGAAGGACACTGAGTGAGATAAACTGGCTATAAAATGAGCAACAGAGTGAAGAGCTTGATGTCCTATGGTGCACAAGTGGTTCCTATCAAGGTTAGCAGACATAGGCTAGTCAGGAACATGCACACAAATAATGCAGTCACTGTCTGACAGGCTTTTATTTTGAAATGTCAACTCCATAATCAAATCAAGTCAAATTAAATCACTTTTTTTTTTTTTTTTTTTTTTTTTTATCTTAGTAGAACTCCAGTTAGGACCATAGGAGACCAGTGTTCGAACCCACCTAGGGCAGGCCGTGAGAGAAACACAACGCAGAGGGCCAGATACGACATCGGCTACACAAAGAAGTGTTGGCTTTGTGAAACTAAAAGTCCAAAAAATGTCTCAAAGATATTCAATTAATATCAATCATTTCTGTCACGGTTGGAAAGCAGGAGGACCCAAATGCAGGAGCCACACAGGCAGATTACTTGCAAACTGACATTTAATAACTAACAACAGGCAGGAACAAAACACCATGACAAACACACAATAATCGGACAAGGAACTGAAAGGCACACAATACTAAATACAACAGCACTAATCAAAGCAACAAGCAACAGGTGAGGAGACAGGAGGGCAAAGAAAGCTGATTGGTGGAGACACACAAGGAGCAGGGCAGGGCTGACGAGGTGAAACACAGGACAGGTGTGCAAGGAGAGTGTGGAGGGAAAACACAGGAAGTAACACTAGAACAAAATGCACAAGAACTGAACTACAAAATAAATACAAATATAAAATACAAAATATAAAATAAAGGGCCATGACAATTTCACTACTTGGGTTTTAGACTGAAACATATTGGGGTAAAACGTGTTGAATGGGTTATCAAATGTTGTTGAGACAATTTCAATCCTCTCAGAATGAATTCAGGCAGCTGCAGACTTTTTTTTCATGTGGTGAAATTATCATGGCTACAAAAACATCTGGTTTATGGCTAACATATCTCAAAAAGTAACTGAATTCCCATCAGCTTTACCATGTGTTTATTGCTAGTTTGTTAATCTTAGCAGGCTAACCAGCTAAACCAGGGGTGGGCATTGGGCAAACTTTTTGGCTCAGGGGCCACAGTGAGTTTTAAAGTTTGATGGCTGGGCCAGGCCAGTATCAGATGGATGGAGAGTGTTTCTGTGAACTAATGTAAATGACCTGAAAGCCATTACAAAAAAGTACAAGAAAACTTCAAAGATTCAAATTACATTCAATTTCAGTAGGAACAGTGTTGTTGCTCACCCTCTTTACCAGTGCATCAAAGTTTGCAGTCTTTGCTATAACATGAACAATTTGTACCAATATTCAACAGGCCGGATCATAAAGTCCAATGGACCGTATGGCCCACAGGTTGTAGTTTGCCCATGCCTGGGCTAAACTACAGTACAATCTGTACAGTATCTATAGCATTGTCAATAGGAGTGTGTTGTCATTTTGTCAGCTTTTAGCTGAGAGCACAATGGGTTCAAAGAGCTTCTAGCATGACTTTAGACAGACATTTTAACTGAAACAATCCATCAATTATTAAAATAGTTGTCAGTTAATTTTCTGTCAGTAGACTAATTGATTAATTGACTAATGATTTCAGCCTCTACAACCAGTGTATGTGTCTCTATCTGGCCCGTACTTGAGGCTCCAGCCGTGACTTTGACTTGAGGCAGTCAAATGAGTGTGTCAAGAACTTATTATGAAAAACAATTCACTTTCAGCAATTTCCTAATTTGCTCTGGATCACAGACAATCTCTGGTTTAGATTTATTCAGAGTGGAGTCCATACTCATTCTACAAACACAGTTAAATGTAATTAAGAAGTATTGCTGCATTGTGCATTTCTCTGTGAATGGATAACAGCGGGGGCAAAACTGAATGAGAATGAGCCACCTCTGTTTTCTTGCCACTGCCTAACTCACCTCCCCATTCAGCCCAGCTGAGTGAGCGGGGGTATGGGCAGGGGGGCTATTTAATCAGAAAAAGTGTCACATTAATTCAGACAAATTCAAGCAATCTAGTTTTCTAATAAAGCTGTCATATTTGCATCCGGTGACTTACACTCGCCATCGTTTTAGATTAATTCCCGTCACAACCTTTTGATTTATGAATGCATAATAACTGAGGGCAATGTCTGTGACTGTGATCAAGTGTGTGTGTATATATATGTGTGTGTGTATGTGCGAGTGTATTCAAGTGTGTGTGTCTACAAAGCCTTGACTTTTAATCTAACATGTTGCTTCTGCCTAGATGAGAGAGAATCATATTTTGCGATAATTGAGCGTGTTAAGAGGGAGAGATCAGACTCCTGGTGTGAAGGAGCATGAGTTGCATCATTGGTTCCGTGTTTTACAGCAGCTTCTCATCTTCCCTTATCTCAATGCCGTTCATATCAAAGGACGAAACGCAGAAGAATTTCTTCTCTCCACTTGACATTGTGTGCCCATATCCATTCCTGGTATAACACCCAAAGGTCAACATCTGCTCTATTCACTTTGTGCATGAGAATTCATTCCTCCAACTCTTGCTTGATGGTATTTCTTCTTTTTGTTACAGCTCTACAAAGACATTGCAGGTGTAAGAAGACAATATCTATCCATCTATATATAGGATTTTATTGACTGTTACATTCCGCAACATTTTCTTCCATTATTTTTCCAAATAATATAGATTTCATGCAATCAAAAATAGGAATTCAATTGAGTACTTACCAGTATGACTCTCTATTGTTTACAAGCTTACAACTCAATTGCACCTCCCTAAAGGAATATTATTAGATAGACATTCAATCTACTCCACTTTGTCATACTTTCTTTTTGCCAAGGACTGGAGGTGTTGTCTGAATTGAGCATTGTCATAGAAAAACACCCACACATGCTGCGTTATTTGCCAAGATACTATTGTTTTCAATCCACTGCTGCTGAGTAAAGTAACTGAAGAGCACACAAGGGGCTTCACGATGCATATAATCCTGTTATCATGACTCAATCCAAACTAAACAATAGTCTGATATTTCTGATCATCTCATAGAGGTCTGATCTCATCTGCAAATATTTTCTGCCAGAGTCAGTTTGCTTTGCATTCACCTTTGTGTTGCAGCATCCGGAGTCAATCCCAAACAATACGGAGCAGATGCTGGAGCAGACTGAGGGTATAATATTAACTGAACAAACAATCTGTGGTCTAAAACTAGAGCAGTTTTGCTAGAGGATCTGTGCTCTCAGATGTGCTCAGTGCTCACTGCTATTTATATCACTTCACAAGAGTCTTGGCAGATTTGACCGAATGTGAGTCTTGACAATTTTAATGATCAGCCAGCGGGTTCTATGGGGAAGCTCCTGGGTCCATTTCTGAGTTGTGGCCATGTGCAGTACAAACTTAAAGTTTCTCTATTTTTTAACTGGATGTTCCCACAGCGTGGATTAAAATAAAGACAGATCACACAATTGTTTGTTTTGGCCTTTTTTGTTTTCTGCACTAGTGTACTACAACATCACACTTTTTTAATGAATTTGAATAATTAATAGTAATTCATTAATAATAATAAAACAAATAATGAATACATCAATCTATTGAAGTTGGAAAGAAAGCATATGTTATCTCCTGACTATTGTAACTTCACTAGACTGTAAAAAAGCTGCTTAGCTTTCACTCCAAACAAGCACGACACCTTTAGTTGTTGCTGTTGATGTCAAATTAACTTGTGTTGGGGAATGTGCTTTATAAATAAAGATTTGTATCATACATTTTGTACTACTTTACAGGTAATTTTTCAACTTCAAGATCCCTCTGTCTTTTGTCTGATGTTATTTCAACATATCTGATATATTGTTGATCTTTGTTGTTATCCTGCCAACTAGATTTTTTTTTTTTGCAGGGTGCTTTTATTGTGAAAGATGTGATAAGTGCTCAACAAAATAAATCTTGACTTACTCAGAATCAAACATGTTTGATATGAGCTTGATGGCCATAACAGCGAGCAGTGAGTAAGACTGAGACATCTGTTTGTGTTGGCTCTCTCCTAAAATCTGCTGATGCACTGCAGACTTGGTTTGATCAGAGTTAGGCTGGGGGCCAAATCAGCCTTTAAACCTCTCTATTAAGTTTCCTGTTTCTGCGGGATCAAACAGATGGACTCCTGATACCCCATTACCATCTTCTGGCCAAAGTTTGCCACTGCTTGTAAAAATAGTAGAGACAACTGAACAGACTTGGCAGCTAAGTGAATGGTTAAGTGTTTACTTATTCACTGAATTATGAACAAGATTGAAAACATCAAAACACTCCAGTTGTAGGCTACTCATTGCAAATAAATCCTCAGCCTCTGTATTGACATAATTCATGTTTTTGTTTTGTTCCAAGATGCCACTGAAGGCGTCAAAGACTGAATCCAATATCAAAAGCATCTTGGCGGCCTGCGTGCAACACCAAGCTGTAGAAGGAGTAGTTGCACATTTTTACTTTCTCAAACAGCCTTTTCATGTCATTACATAGCAGCATGTTACACAGAAAAACTTCACCTTCGAACTTTGTCCAAAATCAAACTAAACTGCACCTGCTGCTTGGACACAAACAGTTACTCTCAAACTTAACATAAAGCAGGCTACTGAACAGTATCAGTCTGTGGAGCAAGCCAATGTGATTGTAAACTTTGATTTATAGTACAGAAACTTTTCCACTTTATTTCATAGCTATGTATCCAACAGTTTGGTTTTCTTAAACATGTAGTACAGCTCCCATTTATAATCTTAATTTTACTTTATAAAATGTAAGAAAATGTTTAATAGATCTATAGAAATATAATTTAATGTAAGTGTGATAAGTCTTTGCTCTCGTGTAGCTGACCCAGAAGCTTAATTTACCTTAGGTATATTTATTTTCTAAAGTGATATTTATATCGCACATTACAGCAGCCAGAGTTTGGTGGAGCTGCAGTAAAACACAATCATATGAGCCAAGACTATTTCAGGTCAACTCTGGAGGAGGCACATACTCATACACAACACCCCGCCTTGCTCAACACACTAATAATCTTTCTACTTTAGATTTTAATTGCCTTTTTTCAGATAAGTGTTTTGTGATTAGTAGCTTCCTATTGAATTCACACATTGATACAGATACGTATACACACACATATGGAGAGTATAATTTTGCAAATGGCAAAAAAATACAGCTATTGTTGCTTGACTGTACTGGAGCAAAATGTTTGAATGCAGCAATAAAAGTTGTACAGTGCTGCTCCCTGCTGGTTTATTATTCATATAATCATGCTGAGATGTGTGATGCTGGCTGTGCTGCTGAAACATGATGCCACTTTTAGGCTGTGATGCCCAACTGGAAGAGTCTGTGGTGACAAAGCGCGGCTCTAATTAGCAGCCGCCTGGAGGCCAGAAAGGACTGAACTGAACTGAACCAACCAGGGAAATCTTGTTCAGTCTCACAAGAAAAATAAGTTTCCCCTCACAAAGCAACTGCTGACTCTGTGTCACTGTATTGACCCCCAGTATCTCAAGACTGGAAGACATTGCACTGCATGCAACTGCCATATGTAGGCTATGCACTCTGTTTTTCTGTTATAGATTAAGTCTGACATGAACAATAATCTATTTATGGAAGATGTGCAATATGGAATGGAACTGAATACGTTTTATGTGGAGAACAACTCAATAGCCTATGCAGCAGGCTACTACTTACAATATCAATACATGCAGTTTACTCCACATTAGTCTCTTAAAATTAATAAGCAATTGTTATATACTACATGTTTTTCAATAATAATTATATTCGGTTTGAAAAATAAAACTCTCAGGTCTTGACAGTTCAAAGAGGGCGGGATCATAGGAGTGTCAATCACTCTGTTCCAGCGACCAATGACTGTTCGAGGCGTCCTCTACGTCAGCTCTTTCGAATAGTTTCACTTTCTCTTCCCAGTAAACTGTCGAGTGTACGATTACTGTGGGATTTACAGACATTTATTCGGTGAATTCACCGACAGCTGTCCGGAGTAACACCTGCTGCTGCTGCTGACAGTGGACACCGTGTTGTTGAACGTTGTTGAAGTCAGTCATCTATCGTGTATCCAGATCGGTTTTAGATCAGACTTTTGTTTACCTTTGTGGTAGAAAATACACTACACCTTCCACCGTCGTCTCGGTTGTTTTTTCAAGCTAACTGTTCTGAGTCCTCTTCGTGTTGTTCAGGTGAAACATGAACGTTTTACTGAGAGAAATCGAACGGAAAATCAGGCAGGGGGCAGCGGCAGCTGATAGACTGAGAGGTAAGAAAGCATTTGTTGCAGATTGACCAATATCAGCAAAACATGAACAGGCATGAATGATACAGGATGTTTTAAAAGCCCAGGTGAGTGTTTTGACCTTCCACAGGGAAAGCTCTGAATATGACATGAGCTGAGGTGAAAAATCAATCTGTACTTTGAACCACACCTGTCTTCTCAGAGGCAGATTTCCGCACTGATGCAGACCTCCAGTCACTGAGTCGCCAGGACCTGCATGAGCTGTTTCCTGGACCTGACAAACTCAAAATGAGAAGGGAGATCTTTGAATTAATACACAAACAGGTGAGCACACGTGGCAGTCTAAAATGTGATGATCTGATAAGAGAAAGATCTAGATCAAGACTTTAAAAAAAGAAACAAGTTACTAGGAACAATGGACAGGTAAAATGCTCCTTTAATATTTCTTTTTCAGAAGCCAATCAGAACGGTCCTGGAAGACCTCACAGGGTTCATTCCACATGATGAGCTCAGATGTATGTATAACATTTACAAAACTTTGAGGAAGTAAATAATGTGTGGAACTAAATTATCATCCAAATGTAACTGTAACACACACACAACCTGTCACTCTCCCTCCAGCTGCTCTAAGTAACAATGGGGTCCTGGTTGACTACCTCCATATCCTGAAGGAGATAAAGACCCAAGTGACCAATGTGCAGGACTTCCTGGATGCTCATATTGATCTCCTGGAGAACATGAGAAAACCTCAGGCTGACACGGAACCTGGCAAAGGTTATCATGCAGTCTCTGCTTTCTTTTACTATTATAATGCCTTGAGTGCATGAGAGACCCAGTCATTATCTTAAGTATTCTGATAAATTACTGTAATATTATCTACCACTAAGTTGTATTTGTCAGCTTATTCCCTTAAAGCTTTATGACTATGATCTTATTTTGTCAGTGTAACATACAACACCAACAACCTTAGTATTTGATTTGAATATGGACATTTGGTTGCAAGGTAAACATGTGTCCACCCTGCACCACTTGAATGTGTTCTTAATGTAAGCAGATAAGTCTTTTATGGAGGTGTTAGTAAGACTGGGCGTCAATAAGTGCATTGTTCTTTTCCAGGTGCAAGTGACTCAGCCTCTAAAGTAGAGCCTCGCAAAAGTCAAAGTGCTGGTCCGTCTCAAGAAGCGCAAGGTAAATCTTCACACTCTCACAACATGATTATTGAGTAGAACTTACTGTGATATTCCAATATATCATGAAATTAAGATCTTGTTTATACTACATTCATGTTATTCTGTGTGAAAGGCCATAGGTGGCAGTGGTGTAATGATACCATATGGTAGCCAAACTTGGTGACAGTAGACAGGGATAGTGAATAAATATACACTTATATTAAGATTTAATTTGTGTTTGTAAATGTATAGTTTTTGTAATTTTTCTTTGTATAAAATGAGAATTTGAAAATTGAAAATTCAAAGTTCTTTTCCCGTTAATTTAGTGTGAAAAATGAAATAAGTTAAAAATTATTGTTTTTCAAATATTTAGCCACCATGTCTCCGAGGCCAAGCATTCCTCAAGTGGGTTTCGGGCAAGGTGAGGTATACAATTACTATACACAGATGTACACAGATGTAAGTGTGTGTGTGTGTGTGTGTGTGTGTGTGTGTGTGTGTGTGTGTGTGTGTGTGTGTGTGTTATCTGTATCAGCTCTACAACCATTTTCTTCCTGTAGCCTCAGTAGTGAAGTACCAGAAGATTATCTGTGGTCAAACCTTTCGCGCCGATCAACAGCTGCTGGACCGGGTCTTCAAGTCTATCTCAGCTCAGTTTGTTGAAGACAATTCGGACTCCCAGGTCATTATTGTCTTCTGTCCAATCAGTTCACGCGTGGGCTCTGATGTTGACGCAGCAATGGCTAAACTTAAAGGTACGTTTTTCAAGCAAATACTAGGTTCTCAAGGTTATATATGGTCAACATTAAGTTATCAATGTATTGATATGTCCGTAAAAGAGAATCTTATGATGTTAACAAATGAACTAAGTATAAATCTTTTCATTGTGTTTTGTGTTCAGTCAAGTCTGACACAAATTCAAAAGTTTTAGGTCATGATTTTCCATTCTAACCATCTCATACTTTTTCCTCTTTTTTGTATGATAACAGATGACACACAGATGTCAGATAATAAACCTGTCATTCTGGTGTTGATGCACCACACACGTGAGGCAAGGTACACAAGCTCTGTGAAAACATGGCTACCTGACCATGGTGATGTGTTTCCAGTCAACGTTTTCTACCATGACACAATGAATGGATTACTGCAGTGTGACCAAAATAATCGTGCTGTCTCAATGATAAAAACTGAAATACAGAAACATACCAGTGCAGAGCATTGTGGTAGTGTAGGCATGGAGGTTGAAAGTGGTAGGAATGATAATGCTTCCTCTGGATTCTTGTCCAGTTTATTTAAAAGATCGTAATTTAGTATCTGGTGTTGATGGTGGTAAAAATGGCATCACTGATAAAAAATGAAAATGAGTTAGCAACCACAGCATTGAAACAAGAAACATTGAGAAGGCAAAGAAATTATGGCTCTTGATTTGTGTATGTCAAAATGTTACTCAATGATGCAAATATAAAAAGTCTAAGTAGAAGTTAGTATAGCCCAAGTCTGTTTTTTCTCATCTGCTAAATTTCTGAAGCTACTGTCATGTAATTTAATAAGGAAAAGAATGTCTTTATTTGTGCAACTGCTTTTGGACATTTTGCTCAGACAGTGATAAGCAGCGTTTTTTTTTTACATTATATTGAGCTGCAAGTGTGCCTCAAATTTTCAACAAGAGAACTGAACATTGCAGAGGCTACAGGTTGGGGGATAAAACAACTTTGCGCGTTAATCAAAGATGACCAAATCAATACATAAATGACAAAAAAAAGGGAAAACTCAATACACAAATGAAGGAAGTGTATTTCCTTCAATGTACATTTTGCTGTAACTGCTATAAACACTAAATAAATTTGAACTGTATGATCATAGTGGACTGATTCTTGGTTTGTTTGTTTTTTACACTTAAGTATTTAGCTGATTATATCATCAGTTACTCTTTTTTGAATCAATGCATCATATCCTTCTCACTTTATATAACATATTGTACTGTATTTTCTCCAAGATAAAAGGAACATTTGTGTGTGTGTAATTGAATTTTTTTTTCAGTGGCTGCTGATCTCAAGGGCCTATAGGCTACTTACACATCAAGTAAAAAAGTTATGATGTTCAGTGTTTGAATATGAAATTAACTTAAATATTAAAGGGACAACGAGGAGTTTTCACTATGAGGAAATGCTAGGCGAGGCAAAATAACTAAAGACAAAACGATACAAAAATAGACGCGGTAACAGGTGTGGGTAATGTAGATTCATCCACATTAATATGTGACTCTTTCATAACCAAAAGCAAACTCCTCGCGGTCTCTTAATGTATTCTATGATTCTAATCTGAAATCCCAGGCGCTTTTATTTTGAAAACAGAAAAGCTATTTTGCTCTGAAAAACCATACCGGAAGCGTGGTATTGTTTACAAACAGGAGCTGCTTCCGGTTGGCACTTGGAAGTAGCGCGCGTGCTTGAATGCCATTTTCCGTTATTTGCTTGGACTTTTTCCGAGTGAACTTCCACCGAAGACCTGTCTGCGCCTACAGCACGAAGCCACTTTCTAAACAACGATGTTCCGGTCAGTTTTGCTAATTAGCGGCTCTACTCTACAGTTAGCTAACAGACGGCTAGCTCACCTGATGTTCGGCACGGCAGCGTGATTCATTTCAACAGGTGTCAACTAGACGGAGAGTGTGTTTTCATGTCGCGGTTAGGTTAGCTGGAGTTAGCTGGACTGTCGGCTAAACTAACGAGCCGTTTGAACGTCTGCTAAAGTTTGTCACAGTCGTGCCATGCTCTGCAGCCGCGTCCTGCTGAGCCTCAGGTCGACGTGTTCACAAAGCGTTTGCTTACAAAGATTAGTTGTGTTAACTGTCAGTGAAGTATCGGTTCGGAGGCTGCACCGCTTATTCGGCAGTCGCTGCCACAAAGTCAGCTTGCCTAAGCCATCTGGACGCCTCACGGTAATGACATAAAAGTCTGGCTGTTGTCCTCACCTCTGTTTATACCAAAACTCCAGTATTTTGATCTGGTTACATCACCCCTCTCTGTTTAGACCCTAGCACAGACCCGCCTGTACCAGCAAACAGTGTGTGACATGCAGCCAGCCAGTGTCTCCTATGAGACCACCGCGATTGCCTCAGACTGTGGTGATGATGATGATGAGGGTGGTGAGAGTGAAGGCGTGGCTAGGCAGAGGAGTGGGGTAGAAGAAGAGGAGCTGGTGAAGATAACCATGAGTCCTGTCCAGGTGGATGCAGCCAGCATGGAAATCCAGCGAGGGGCCACTGACAGTGTGTCCGGTGAGTAGAACTGACTGCCTGAGATAATGAGTTGCCAAGATGGCCATGAAAAAAAAGAAAAGCTGGAATGAAGTCCAGCTCTGGAATCCAGCTGATGCTCAGCCTCTTTGTGCTGGATGGGGATGCCTTTCCAAATCATTTAAAATCAGGATGCAAATTAGCACATGCTGCTCATGTGGCAAATGAAATGTCAGGTGTGCCAACAGCTTGGTAAACAGACAAGACTGTAAACACATCATCACATGGCTTGGTTTGCAATGTCTGTAAGCCCACTGTAACTTTTCATTTAAATGAGGTAGTACTTGTACTTAAATCTTAAATTGTACAGACAATAGTTAAATGTATTGTGTTTCTCTTTACTTCTCCCTGTTGGTTCAAAATGTAACTACTGCAGGTTTTCCACCATAGCCAATCTGTGTTCAAACAGATTTATTTCTGTATATTATGTCATGAAATCTGTAAATATTGTGTCAAATTATCTGGCACTGTGCATTATTAACTGTTAAAACTCCAAACAAACAGCCCTGCTTCCTGATTTGTTCACATTTGACTGATACAGGTGGTGTACGACACCACTTTGTGTCACTTACTATGGAGCAGACTGCCTTTACTGTATTTTACCTTTCAGGAGAACATATCAACATTATTAGGAATTAGCACCTCAGCTGTGCAAAGGTTAAGTGTATTATGTCACCATGTGTACGTGTCCTTTTGTATCCATATTCATACATTCATAGTATGTTTGTGTTTGTTGTATCATATTTTTTTGTGGCAGCCCCTGCAGCATCAAATGAGAAAAAGTCAAAGAGGAAGATGAGGAGGGAGAGGAAGAAGTTAATGAAGAAAAAGTCCACTGATAGTTCGGAAAACTTAATGTCAGAGCTCCCATTCGCTCTGACCAGCCCCACCACATGGAAGGAGCTGGGATGTATGTATTAAGAGGCCTGACTTAATATCTTCTGTAACCTTTAGAGGGTCAGGTCTATTATTGATGACCTGATGGTGATTTCAGTTCATCTAATGTCCTTGCTCTGTAGTCCCCATCCCAGAAACAACCCAGAGAAAGGGAAAGAGGAAGAGAGGAGACAGCACAGGGCGAGTGGACAGTGAGGAAGATGGAGACAAAAAGAAGAAGAAGAAGGAGAGCCAACGACCAAACTACTTTATCTCCATCCCAATCACTAACCCACAGGTGAGTTATTACTCTACTCTTCTCTTACCTGTGTATTTCTAAGGGACAAGCTGGAGGCTCCACACATTTTATCCAACTATCTTGGGTTGATCACAGTTTTAACTTATTACATTATTCTGTGCAGAGATGGAAGTATCAGAAATTGATGAGGATTCACAGTAAATAAGCTAAAACGTATGTGATCATCACACTGATTCTTCATCCAGTTTTTTTCAAGCCACAATAAGTATGACAGTTCTACTGCCGTCCTCATCTGACCAGTAGCTTACTTTCTGGTATTAAAGCAGTTCTTTGTTTTCGTGAAGCTAATAAAATCAATGCTTGTTATAGTCGCTACTCTTTTATGCTATTATGACCTAGTAGAAACAGATGACTGTCGACCTTGTGGTCTCCTCATGTGTTGTCAAGAGTGAAGACGATGAGAAAAGCTTTTTCTGAATCCGTTTGAAATCTCCTTTTTGGTGAAAACTTTAGTCTCCTGACTGTTACTGAATTCTCTGTTTGACACCTCATGGTCTGTGTGTCTCAATCTCT
The DNA here is from genome assembly GCF_905171665.1 of Trachurus trachurus. NCBI lineage: Eukaryota > Metazoa > Chordata > Actinopteri > Carangiformes > Carangidae > Trachurus > Trachurus trachurus. The sequence continues at coordinate 21,263,938 of NC_139910.1, forward strand.
GCAGGCAGCAAATCACTTAAGGAAAAACATTAAGCATTCGTTTACTTGACACCTAGTGACACTGAAATCTTATTGCTCATTGACCATAAAGCTCTTCTGAGGGAACATTGATTTACCCCATGGTGATCATGTATCGACGCCTCATCTGTAATGTTGAACTGCTGTAGCTGCCCCAGTTTTTTTTTTCCCCTGTGCTCCACTTTTACTCTCATCTTCTTTCCTCTGCTCATTAACACCAAACTTTTTCCAGGAAGGAGGGTTGGGGTGCTGAGGGAAGAGAGGAGGCTACTCACTGTGTGTGACACTGCTGCCTTAACGTAACTGATAATGATTGGAGGTGATTTTGTCCACCGACAGATAAGCTCGGCTGTGGCTGAGGTCCAAGAGGCCGTGCTTCAACAGGAGCCCCTAATGGCCAAAGCCATGATCCCCATCCCGACTCTGCATATCACGCTGTTAGTCACCCATCTCGCCACTCAAGAACAAATAGACCTGTGAGTGGACGCACATGCCAACACACACACAATAAACTCAGCAGAAACACACACGTGGGAAATGGTAAATGGGCTGCACTTATATCGTGCTTATCTGGTCTTATCGACCACTCAGAGCACTTAACAGTAAATGCAATATTCGCCCATTCACACACATACAGTATATTTAGGTTCATGTCAGTGCCCTGCTGCTTACATCACCTAATGAAATACAAGATACAGAGCATTGTTGAACAGTTACAATGCATGATACAATAAACAAATGAAAAACAGCCGGCTTTTTTTCAGGCTCTGGCTCTGATAAAACAAATGTGTCCATTTTTCATATTCTTAATTACAACCATGTTCTTCCTGATATGACATGTTGAGATGTCTGCAGAGAAAGGGTCAACAGGCCTGAAAATTACAAAGCAATTCATATTGATATACTACTACAATGTTTTGTACAAAGAAGCAATGACATCACAGCACAGACAGTTGTATTCAGTGCACGACAGTGTTTGTGTAACTTCAGAGGATGCTCTATCCAGTGATTGACTTCATTATATTGTTCTAAATAGCAGAAAATTACGACACAAACGCCTGCAGTTTTACTGATTTTTGTTTTCAGAGACAGTGGAAGTGAAATGTGTAGCAAATTGCACTGAACCGGATCCATACTGTATGTAATACAGAAACAACAACATTGACACGAGTCATTACCTAAATGTCAAACAGCCCATTAGCTGGCGAAAGCAGGGCTACCAGCCGGTACAGTTCACCGTTCAAATGTTCAAACAAAACAAAATCCAATACTGGTGCTTGTATATCCATAAAATGAATTGCAAGAAACCATTTCACAAGTACTGTTTATATATTGCATTATTGATTAGTCCCTGCTATAATGCACCCAACTATCCATGTGGATGCAGGTCCATACTGATCGGCTTTTTGATTTACATGTACACATCCAAAGACGTGTGCTGGACATTTTTCTGCTACAGTGACAGGTTGTTTTGCCTCCTGTCTGTTCTGTGATGGCAGATGAAATGTGTTCCTCATAATCTTCCCTATTACTCACAGTTAAATTACTGAGCTTCAGTCAAACGATCTACCACTCCAATCAGACACAATCACATTTGCTCATGCGATTCCACCCCTTCATTGTGTGATGATGTGATAGTCTATCATATCATAGATGCTAGTATGATATGATAATGTGTCATCGCATCACAGATCAGATACTGTAGCTTCAGAAAGTCTTGCTGTGGTTGTGAACATACAGTCTGATGTTAGTGCTTGAAGACAGATGCAGTATCATTAGCATACTACATTAGATATTGCATGCTTCTGCTTCTGTTTTATCTCTGCCTATCAGCATTTCCTAGGAAAACTCTGAATTAGTGCTACACATTCTTCAAGTTTAGATTTAGGTCACTAACTGTGCCTTTTATTCCAATTTCAAATCAACAATCACACACAGCACTCAGTAAAATCTATTCTCAAATAAATTTCATATCTTACAATTTGTCTTCGTAAAAGTCAATTCAATTGGATATTACTTCTGAAATATTTATACTCGGCATAAATCTTGAATATTAGGTTTTTTGACATTTTGACGTTTTGTCATGATGAAATGTCTCATCTAAAACACACATTGTTCCTGAAACTAGTGTGTAAAAATCCCATCAATAAATATTACCCACATTGAGTGCTAATGCCTGGTGCAGGAATATTTATACTCCAGAGTGAAGTTATCACTCTATCGTTTCATAAGAAAGTGCTGAAAATGACAGAGGCGAGTTACAGTATGTGATGACTGCGATGCTTAATCTACATCAAGTAAAAGACTGTGTCATTAGTAATCACTATTCTAACATTATGTAATATAAGAGTGATGGATGGAGGGAGGGAGGCAGAGAGGGAGAGGATTAAGTTGTGAACTGGTGTGTGTGTGTGTGTGCGTGCATCATTGTGTGTTGGCTATATTCATGTGTATATTTCCTTTTAGAGCGGCAACCGTGCTGACCCAGGTCGAGCCGTCATTGGCCGAGCTGCTGGGTGGGAGGGACCTGGTGCTGCCCTTCTCAGGCATCGGTCATTTCAGGAAGGAGGTGGTGTTTGTTGGGCTGGCCCCCGGACAACACAGACACACACTGGAAAGCCTGGCAGGTCAGTAGCAAAATGTTTAGCTTTTCACATTGATGTATACTTGTAGGCTGTAAATACTGAATAACATTTTGTTTTGTAAATGGTTTTCATGCTGTTTTGTTAGAAGATGAATCAGGCTATTGCATGTTATTTTGGTACAGTACTTGTCTTTTTCTGTCCCTGTGGAGGGAGATCTGAACTTGGGGTCAGCTTAGGAGACCTGCAGCTGGTGGAAGGGTTTAGTGTCTTTCATAAGGACACTTCTTCAGGGTAGATGCTCGCTGTCCTGAAGGCTTTGCTAAGAGGTCACAGATTAGACGGCTTTGGGCTGCGACGCAAACTCTCACACTCTCACATTCTAAGTTCAGAGGTGGTCTAAGTCTGACTTTTGTCCTGGAGTGACTTGGAGATCAGGTTAAATAAGAGTTCTTGAAATAATCAACTAATAGAAGGGAGATAATTTAGCTCAACCAGGCCTTCAGCCCAGAATTAGCTGTTAATCTCTAATCCTTGAAAGTCAACCACATGCACTGATTGCCTATTGTGCAACTCCATCATCTTTCTTAAAGCAGCATAAGTGGTGAAATTTGCAAATTTTACATTTGCATTCTTTTTTCTTTTTTTTTTCTCCCAACCCACGAGTGTGTATGCGTGTGTGTTTGTGCGTGTGATACATCCACGTGTCCTCTTACATTTGTCCTTTTACATCATTATTCCTGACTGGGGGCTGAATGCAGAATCATTTGCGTGTATGTTTTTTGTGTTGTGCCTTAGGCAACAACATTAAGCCAACATTTCTAAGAGGATTCTCGCTCTGTTGCTCTCGTGACACCAACACACACGCACACAGGCCCAGTGTCACACACACAGATAGAGTAAATGAGCTCAAATGTATTTATTACTGTCAATTCCCACTCTAAACTATCAATTAGCTCAGCATGTGACCCACAGTTTGTCATTTGTGTCCAGTTATGCGGAAGTTGATGATGTCCATAAATGTGTATTAAATTGTCTGAACATACAGTATTTGAGCAGCACTGCATGTGGCTATTAGTGGTGGCCAAGCTGAGACCTCAAACGACATTTCAATTCAGCATGGGAAATACAACAGTTCTTCATAAAAACGTCTACAACCAGAGTTAAAAGGAGATTTTATTTTCATCTTATTCTTTATTTGTGTACGCTAGACCTTAAAGTTATCAGTTGGAAGTGCGTGCACATTTTCAGTGTTGATCCAGTGCGGCCAGTACATGACCAAATTACCAGAGGGGGTTCAGTCGAGGTGGGCGTATCATTCCACTTGAATTTGCAGCCTCTAATTGGATTTACATTTCTCCATCAAAGTTTCTGGGCCTCTCAGCAGATGTAAGAGGCAGACCCTCCATAATTGGCCCAGTCAAACGCAGTCAGCCCCAACCGTTGAGTGATTAACCATGTTCTGCAGTAAGGCTGGAGTGGGTCGAGAAAAGTATTAATAGAAACAGTTTTGCTCAAGAGCTCATGTAATCTTGACTTCTAGGAAAGAATGTTTTCTTGCGTGTATCAAACGTAGGACGACTGTAGTTTGGCTGTGAAACAGCCCAAAGCAGGAGAAATACAGCAGCACCTCTGTTTGTTCTGAGCACCGCCCTGTCTATGAATGTAAGTTTATGTGCTGTTGTCATGATAAAGGAATTTAAAATACAGAAGTCCTGTCCATATACTTGAATTCACAAACTTATTTTGCTAACTTTGATATTGAGCTTTTACCTCTAACAATGGCACTTTGCTTTGCAGCAGTTTATTTATATATTGCTCTTTTAAAAGTATTACGTGGCTTTGAAATACAGCTTATAAATTCTTGATATTATTACCATGTCTGGACCATTTATGTAAGTTAACAAAGAGCCTTTATAAAGACCGGAGCTTCCTGTCACAAACCTCCATTTATAATTGTGAGATGAAAAGCAAAGTGGCGATAAGAAAAGGTCATCAACAAAAAGTCCAGGTATTGTTGTTGAAAGAGTAAAATAAGGATGAGGAAGGAAGTCAGACTCTCCCGTCCTCTCGTCTGCGCTCTCCGCCACTGTTATTGATTATATACTAACCTTTCTCTCCCTTTACAGCTCGTCTTCTAAAAATACCTCTATGGTTTCCCTCTAAACCTCATCAGTTGGTGTGTGTGTCGTTATCTGTGCGTGTATGTCCTTGGAGCTTGTGCTTGTGCCCTTGTTTGTGTTTCTGTCTTTGTTTGTTTCTCCCTCTGACACACGCTCGGTCCTCTATTTGGGTCAGTCATTTTTATAAAAGTCCATAAATCAGGTTTGATTTAGGTAATGGGGAGAAAATATTAAAAATGATGTTATGGGTATGAAGTGATCTTGTGTCTCTTCTTATTCATACATGGTTACGTACTTTGTGTGTGTTTGTTGCAGAGTTGTTGCGACAGCGTTTTGAGGAGCAGGGTCTTCTCCAAGGTGGCAATCGTGGGTTTGAACCTCACCTGACCATGATGAAGCTGTCAAGAGCATCGAAACTACGATCTCAGGTATGCACATGGGCACTTCTGCAAATGTAAGCACTCAGGTTGTAGGTCATGGAAAAAATGTCTTTATATACTGTATGCTCAATATGTATAATACCTATGCCTCAACTGTTCGTGAATATCAACTTTAAAAAAGACATCATTATCAGTCCAGGCAGGGCTCCAGACTGCCCCTAAATGGAGGCATTTTGCCCCTGAAATTTGAGACGGCACAAGTAAATTTAATCTACTTGCACATGTGCAACCGGTGTGAAGGAGCGACTCAAACAATCTGGAATCTGTCATTACAGGTGGCAGGCCAATGTGTGTGAGGTAACAGCCCATAACATAATAATTTTGGCCAATAATGTAATAACTTTTTTTTTGGCCAATGATGGAATAAATTTCTAAATTATTGGCTGGTTATTATGTTAATGGCCTCGTATAAAAAACACTTTTGACATTAACTGGAGCTAATAATGTAATAATATACTATGTATCACTATATGTTATTTTTATTTTCAGGGTAGAAGATGTCACAGTTGTGAAATTATAAGTTCTGCGTTATGTTTAGTGATACATATATTATGAAGTTATTACATTTTTGGCCTTCATAACGTATTACAGAAACATGTGAATATTTGCCTTGCAAGTTGATTTACGCCCCTTAATTTTCTACTTGCGCAAAAGTTAGTCTGGAGCACACAGGATACCTTTTCCTGAGTCCACAATCTCATGCCACAATAGAAATCAGGATATCTCGTATAATTAGCTCAAGATGGCTACTACAACTAAATCTAACTGTGAGATTGCAGACGCCCTGGGCACATTGAAGTCAACACTGTGGGAACATTTTACCAAATCCCCACATGAACTAAAAATGATGTCCTCAAATTGCTGCAGTTTTAATGTTGAAGCACACTTTACACACAAAATCACAACAAAAGAAAAAAAGCAATTTCAGTCTTTGTTGAAACATGATGCGTGATTGTGTTTTCCACATGATCTTGCTCTCCCATAACAAACTGGCTGAGAGAGATGCCAAACAGCTGCAGTGTTTCACCTCTGTCCTCAGCCAGCCGACCTCTCTCTGTAAAATGTATCATCTAAATCATTGCTCCAGTCAAAACTACTAGAGGCAGTGACACACCTGCTGTGGTGTTTTCAAAGGAAACAATATGTGACAGTAAGCTGAGAACCACCTATGGTATTGGACTGAATTAGGATATGGTTTGAGGGGAGGAGAGGGAATATGGTGGTGTGACCAGGAAAATGGATATGGAAGTGACAAAGATAAATAAGGAGGAGGGGGGAGTGAGGGGTGGAGAGGACGGGAAGATAAGCAGAGACGAGCTGTGGACAGGAGGGGAGAGACAGAGGAAGGATAGCATCTATCTTTTAGCTTTTTCCTTTGACATCTGATGACATCTCATTCTGCTTGGCGCCCGCCGGCTACATTGTTATTCTCCCCTCCTCTATATATGTGTGTGTGTGTTTGTGTGTAGAGTTTTCTATGTGTCCAGAACGATTGTGCTTGTGTGACAAATGTGACATGACACCATTTGCTCCTGTGTCTCTCAGGGTATAAAGCGTGTGGACCCAGCCCTTTACTCCAACTATACTAACAAGTAGGTGCTTTGTTTTATTTTCATATAACTGGCAAAGTATCTAGGCAACCAAGTAAAAAAATGTTTCAGAGTTAGTCCTGTACATGTTGTGTGTCTGTCCTCCAGGTGCTCAACATCTTAGTTAATATTCTTACAGGTATAGTAATAAAGAAATACTAATGAAATCTATTTATAAGTTTGTCAGATTTGTGACTCACTGGTGTTTTGAAATCCACATCGACCTGTTTTTATTTGAACAGCATCATATTGTGTAATGTCATGTTTCCTGCTTTGTTGGGTTTTTTTTAGGATGAAAATAGACACATTGCCCAAGTAAACTGCTTCATTCAGTTATGTGGTTGTCAGTTTGAATTAGGGTGATCACTGCTGTAAAGTGGCTGTAATGACTTGACATGCACTGTGTCTGCTGGAGGCGTCAACACCGTCTCGGTCTTACATGTTCTCATCCACGTTTGCGCTCTGTCACTCAGGTTTTTTGGAGACCAGACGGTGGAGCGGGTGGATCTTTGTTCCATGTTGAAGAAGAAGCAACAGGACGGGTACTACCACACCGAGGCTTCACTGCAACTTGGTTAGTGCACACACCAACAAAGTGTGCGTGTGTGAATATGTGTTTATTGTATCTGCCTGTCTGTTATTGCACGTGACTGAGCCACTAGAGGGAGCTGTGTGCTGATGAGACGGTGAGTTGAGTGGGGTAAAATCAGCTTGGTGCAACATACTTTGGGGGTTATACATTTTTTATTAGTTTGTTTTTTGTTTTTCATCCTTGTCAGTGAGCTTGGAGGGAAGTCATCTGGGCTTTGCATTCTTTCATTCTGTGTCTGCAACTTCAGCAGATCTGTGCTTGAATTATATTTCCCACGCTGCATGATATAGGGGAGGGGGTAAGTTTGTGTAATGCTAAAAAAAAAAAACTTTCTGTGCTACTGCTTACCAGAAGTTAAAAGAGAGGCAATCTGGCCTAATTACAACACTGTGGGGATACTCATTTCCATTTTAGACATTACTGCCATGCTGGTTCTTTCAAAGGTTGGCACTGTGATTAAAAAGCAGCGTTAATGGCTGCTCAATGTGCAGTGAGATGTCAGTTAGTAATCTTAAACAGTTGCCGTAAGTGGGGTATGTATGTATGTATGTATGTATACCCCCAGTGTTCACTGTAGTATAATAGAGAGGTGTGGAGAAAATAGATGATTTTAATTGCAATTTCATATGGTTTTATTCTGACTGTGTTTAACTGTGCTGATAGAAGCAAACATTTGTTGTCACCTAGTTGTTGTCTTAGTTCAGAGTTGGAGCTTAACTGACTAGAGGACGTGCTCAGATCAGTGAGACTCCTGCACTACAGTTTAAAATTTGCTATAAATCAGATCAAAAATGTTGCAGAATTGAATCAGCAGATTTCTGTATTGTGTCTTTTATGTTTCCTTCTCATTGAGCTCGTGCAAGACCTGTTGTGGTGCAATTACATTATGTACATGTGTAGCCTCTCGTGAACTGGAGATGGCGCTGTTGACTACAGGAGGACTTATGCAGCCTGACAGGCAGTATCTTTGTGCTAAGGGTGTCTAGCTAAAGCTGGAGCCTTGTACCACATGCGAGGAGCTAATCTGCAATTTGATTCACATTAAGACAACAAACTTTTGAATATTGTATGGATGTGTCTCATTTACATGTTTGCTGAAAAGAAAAATGTCTCCATAATCACAGTTGACTGGCCACTTTGTGTTGAACATCAATCTGTTACTTCTGAAATGTCTTGCCAGTATTGTACTGTAGCATGATTCAGTGGGATTAGAGGCATGGGGCTTTTTAAGGATCTGTTCCTCTCTCTAAAAATGTTAGAGGAACCACGCCATCCGTTTTGTTTTGGCTGTAATGACATGAAATCAGTGACTGTATCTGCCACGGAAAAGCATGAATTGAGAATCCCTGCTTTGAACTGCTAACAGCCATGGTCTCTGATCACATTCACAGTATTTTATGATGAGCACAGCTTCAAAAGCCCACAGACACATTTAAAACAAACTACAGAGGAAAAAAAAAAAAAAAAGAGCTTGATTTGGATCTGTTTTTCACCATTATGGATTAAAATTGGCTGAAATTTAGAAAGACGTGTATGTGCATTTTCTTCTTTCATAATTACAAATAGCTACATAAATATACATGAATAAATGATCACATTGTTACCATGGAGTTAAGAGGATTATACCTAGACATTAGTACACATTAGCACATAGACCACACAGTATATAGTGGATTGACAGGGACTCCCCAAGTGCCACTGTCAAGTAGTTGCACTAATTGCTTTGTATACGGGTGTGTATACAGTATGTGTGTGTGTGTGAGTGTGAGCTGTCACCATGAGGGGGACTAGGCTGTCACAATGTTTTGTGGATCACTGGGCTGTCTGAGAGAGACAAAGAGCGACAGTGTGTGTGTGAGAGTGGGAGACAGAGCAGAGGGATGTTTACCTCACACTTCTCATCATCAAAAAGCCTCTGTTATTGTCAAGTGTTTTCTCCACCACAGTACATCCATATTTAAAATGCAAGAGTAAACTTCTTTTCTGCTCTCTGTAAGAGGAATTAAGTCTGTCATCCTCCACTCTATACGTTACAAAAGCTTTTTAAACTGCGGCTGGGTAGATTTCAAAAGAAGAAATACAACAGTCGTTGTCCTCTTCTCTACATGAAACGCTGACTACATAAAGAATAAACACATCATTGCTCAGTTCAATTTATTTGGTTTTTCCACTACAGTGTTTTTGGTCTGGAAACTTATGGTTGGATAATGTTTAGAAGTAACTAACCGACACTGCAGAGACAGTTTTCCATCTTTGACTCTTCACTGTTTCTTTTACTTGTGCTGTGTTTTAACACGATGTCTCAGATTTCTAATGGGTTTATAAGAAAGTAATAACAAAGACAGTAAACTCACTGTTCATCACTAGGAGACATGCTTGTTTCTTGCACGATCCCATCCCACTCTGTCTGTTAAATCACCAAATGAAGGCATCTCAGGAGAGCCGTAGGAAATAAAAGGAAATTCAAAGCTTACAAGGGCTTCTTAATACTGTACAATAACCCCCAAAGTCACCACCAGGACATTCAGTAGAATAAGTAAGATAATAAACAACCAAGCTGATTGGTGTTTTAAAGTTGTGGTCTTTGAGTTGATACATAGTGACTTTCATAATGCACCAAAATTGAATCAAATAGCACATAATTCCATAAAGACGTGCGGCTTCAAAACGGCCAACATTCACACTAGAGCTCTAAGTCTCTGTAATTTGAAGCCGACACATAAATGAGGCCATGCACTCTCTACTGGAAAGCAATTACTCAGCCAGCACGCAGCAGTCTTATTGCTCATTGAAAACAATGATGCAGCAGGGAATAAAGCATTGACTCCTCATTGACAATTCAACAGATCTGACTGAGAAATTGCTAATAAGATGAATTATTTTAATTACTCTGCAATTTATTGCATATTGTTAATTTCCACTAAGTTCTTCAATATAAATTGATCCATAATAATATAATGTAATAGTATTTATTATGACCTGCTGTGTTGTTGGAAGTCTTGGAAAACATAGTTTTATCTTCTAAACTGCACCAGTGAGTTTGATGGTGCTACTTACATGATATCATCCTCATGCTGTGTAAATTACACCAGAAAAAGCGATGGCTACACTCTAACTGAGTCTTGGTGGGTTTATCCTCTCCTCTGCCTCACAGCGCGCTGCTGAGGGTCAGGGTGCTGGTTGTGGTCAGTGTCTGATTTTGTGTGTGAGTGTATGTTAATCCCACAACCCACTGTACAGCATAATCCTCTACAAGCCCCCTGATACACAATCCTGTTGGGTGTGTGTTTGTGTGTGGAGATCAAGGAGGAGGCCAGAGTTTACAGACTGAAGGCTGATAGGACAAGATACTTTTCCTGGATGTTCACAGATCAGCCGTAACATTAAAACAGGCGACTAGTTTTAATGTTGTAACTGATTTGTTTGTTTTATTTGAGTAAAACTGTGAAAAATTATTGGCACTGCAAATTAAATTCGTAATCTAACTACTAATGATCCAGACTGAACTCTTAAAACAGCCCGCGGATATACACCAATCAGCCATGACGTTAAACCAGTCACTAATTTTAATGTTATGACTGCTCATTTACGTAAGTTCAGGTCCTGAAACTCTTGAGGCAATTTTGTCAGAAATACAACAGAATAGCAACTGTTTTATCTGTTCAAGAAGCTCATGTTGTTTGAACATAAACTGGTGGTGAGATAAAATTATAAAAAGTAACGCTGGATTAGGGTTGATAAGTGTTATTTCCCTCACTGAATTGGCTGATTGTTTTCTCAATTATAACAGATAAACTATTTAGTCCATAAAATGTCAGAAAGTAGTGACAGAAAAAGATATAGAATTGAATCCAGCATGTGAAGTTCTCCTCCTAACGATGCTGAAAAACACTTTCAAACCTGCAGCTTCAGGAACAAGCTGTGAACACAACATTGACATCAACATCTTATTAGTTCACATGGTTGACTTGTTAGCCAACAGTTGTGTGTTTACATACATCCAACAGTTTTCCCTGTCCAGTATTATTTGTCTTTTAATTCTGGTTTGGTCTCCACCCACTCCTGAGGACAATATATGGATCTGTAGCTGCTAATGCTCTTTGCTGTTTGTATTTTATTGTTGCACTAATATAACTTTGTCAATCTGTACATTTTTTCAGTAACACTTTATAACAAGTACACACTATTAAGCATTAGTTAAGCGTTAATAAATACTGAATTTGCATGGATGCTCATTAGTATGTAGTTTATAAATACACTTAGTGCTTATCAATGATGAGAAAAACATGTTTAACTGTGTTTAGAAACTACATACTAATGAGTACTCATGTGTTATAAATGAATCAGATATTATGAATCAGAATATAATCAGAACAGAATCAGAAAAGTTTTTATTGCCAAGAGCAGTAAAGGTCACTTTATAGCACAAGGAACTTGACATGGCGTCAGATGCAAACAAAAAAGGTACAAAAAGTAAAATAAAAAATTAACCTATAACCCTATAACCCTTTTTTCGTCTCTTTTCTGTGTAAGACAGGATGGGAAATATTGTGGTGCTTGGTCGACCTCTCTTTAGACAGATGGATGAGAGTTAATTGCTTAGAACAATGTTGCTGCTGCTGCTCTGTAGGAATGCAATGTTAATGTAAGCAGAAGAATGTGTGTGTACATGAGATAGATGATGCTCATTACTCATCGTGTCAATTCAGAAGGTATTTGTTGGGGAAACTGTGAGCAATGTAAAATTGTTTTCGATTTATTTTGCCCAAGAATGATGTTGCAGCAAGAGGACATGTGGCGCTCGGTACTGTACACCGAAAGACTGATGGTGAAATTCCAGGATAAATGGACAGTGTGTGTTAAGTGATACTTAAACTGGTCAGTAAACTCTGACTGGAGTAACAGCTCCAGTTGTCATGATCTATTTCTATTAACAATATAAAGCTCTGACACTGACTGCTATACATACAGATACATATGAAGACATATATAAGGAGCCCACAGACACAAATGCATAGACCTCAAACAGAACTGATGGATGTGGATTGTTGCTCTGTGACCTTTTGGTATTTCATTGAGATAAGGTCACTCACTCCTGTACACAATGTTCACTGTGGCTTTTTCCAGAAGAAAAGAGTATTCAGTCCATGAGTGTCAGATGATGCAATGTGCTAATTTGCATGTAAATGGGCTAATTTCTCTCATCAGAAATACAGTATCACACGACTGCAACACTTGAAGGGTGCAGATTAAGTGGGCTTTACAGTTTTCAGGGATCATTGATGTCTTAAATGTAAAAATCTAGTGTGAAATTACTAAACCAGAGTTTGTTGTACGGTTGCTGGTTTTACAGATGCCCCACCTAAAGACAGAACCGCTCAAAAATCAATTATACAAATATCTGTGTGGAAAATTGGTTTAAAAATACAATTTTAAATTCAAGAACTCTGTAGTGTTATAGTTAATTGCTTCTTGGGATTAAGCAGCTCATTTGCATATTCTTTCCACATTGGGAAATAAAAAGAAGAACCTATGAGCCATATGATTAAGACTCTATCTGCTATGGCTTTAAGGCGTCCCTCATAGATAGATTGGCACATCACCACTGGCTCTGTTCCTAATAATTAATGATATTGGGTCAACTCTAAAACTCACTCACCCCTTTCTCTGTTATTTTATTGGAGTGATAAAGAATCTGAATTAGTTATTCATTAGGGGCAGCGTCTGAATCTGGTCTTTGTTGTGAATTGTGGATCCATCTCAGGCCACAGGAACATTGCCAAAGTTTGTTTGGTGAGGGCAGCATTCAGACAAGACAGAGGCTAAAGTAATTTCATGTTCTGAAAAGCACCACAGGATTATGCAACTGAAGAACATGCTCTTTAAAGGGAAGAAATATTAGCGGCAATCCAACAACTAGAGAGCTATTCTTAGAAATAAATTAAAGGGCCTTGATTAAATGCGCACCGCAACAAAGGGACTCTCAGCCGTTGTACTGGGCCTGACGCAGGATGTCTGCTGATGCTGCATTCACATCATATTGTTAAGACTGTAATTACGAGCAATCGAGTTGGAAGACACGTTAACGGCAACCTGTCCGCCAGCCAGTCTGTGTGGTGACAGTCACAGATACTGTATCTCCCACTCAGTGAAAAGAACCATTGAAGTGTTAACAAACCACCGGGAAATTGTCGCCTACAGCAGTGATACAGTTGAATGTAATTTAAAGGAACTATACAGTTATTGATTTGATTTCACTAATGCGTAATATCACTGGTAAAAATACAAGATTGCAAAACAAATAGAATGTGTAGTTTCCTATAAAGATGCTATCAGGTCCCTGATAATGCTCCTTAAATATCAATAAAGCAACAACATTAGAGTGTATACTTAGTATCCTGGTGTGTTATCTTGCGTTGATATCTAAATCTGCATTGAGTGGAGCAATGCATGACAACTCAGTGCTTGCAGTAGCGAATGTTAAGAGGATAGAAGAAGGGCTGGAGTGAGATTAAGTGGATGAGAGAAGACAGGAGGCAGAGAGAGTTGGGCTAGAGACGAAGTAAGAAGCAAATAAAGCGGCAGCGACTAAGTGGACCAGAGGACAGGAGGACATATGAGGGAGATCGAAGAAGATAGAGCCAGGAATAAGGGAGATTAAACAAGAGTGATAAATGAGTGTGGGAAAAAAGAGGGGAAGACACTTGGAGAAGCAGTGGAATTAAACAGATAGCCAGGATGAGAGGAGGCAATAATGTGGCCACTGGCTAGACAGACGGCAAGAGAAAATTGAGAGTCTGAGAGAAGGTGACATTAAAGAGATGAGCGAATTGAAGTCTGATATTAAACGGCGGGTGAAGGAGGAGAGGCGTGGGGGCGTCATGGGTCAAGTGAAGTAGAAATCAGACCGCATGATGGAAAAAAAGAGAGAGGGATAATAGTAGAGTACAGTGACAGGTGGAGGAGGACGCTGGATGAACTGTCGCTCAGGTTTTCTGTGTCAGACATGAACAAAGTCAACCCAAACCAATCAAAATGTTTCTGTTTCTCATATCTGTCTGGCTGACTCTAAATATTTGATTCTAGTGCTGATCAGTTTTAATATTTATTTACATCAGTTCTGTCAAACACTTAAATAGCAACTCTTTTTTCCTGCAGCACATGAACACTGTCACTTGGCATCAGGAAACTTCATCAAGCAACATGTTTGTCCTCCTATCTGTCTTCATAATGAGTTCCCCTCAAATCCATTTAAGTTAAAGTCTTATCTTGGATGTTGGTGGGTTGGTTTGTTGCTCTATTCTGATTATGTTTGATTTGATTGTTTGATTATTAGCTATGCTCTCCCACAATACAAAATTATTATGATACCTGTGGGATAGTTCAGTTTTTCTGAAGCGGGATTGTATGAGGTACAAATGGCCCCTAAGTACAATATCTGCCCCAAGGTGGAGCCCCACTATACGCAACAATATCGCAGTCAATTACATTGGGTCGCTCCGTCAGGTATGCATGTCGGGATACCTAACGCTCACCTTAAGAGTCTGATCCAATCAGCTGATAGGTGGAGTGATAAATGAGTATTGTACTGAGGGGCCATTTGTACCTCATACAACCCCACTTCAAAATAACTGAACTATCCCTTTAAGCCACAATCAGGCCACAATACAATTTTATTGCTATGTTGTAATCATTTTTCAATATCCTGAATATTGCAATAGCACATTGTGATGCATTGCGAGTTAATACCATTTTGCCACTGCAAAAATATGTCCAAAAAGGAAAACTGTGTCAACATCTGTTCTCTATCTAATAAGATAAAGTTCTCAATCTGTTCATCTCACTGAAATCTTTTTTGTTTTTCTTGCAAAATGGGGCTGTCAAGCAGACAGGCTGACCAACACAGACAGAAAAATACTCTACTATATTGGTGCCAAAAAACAGTTTGTATTTGCTACAGTGTATATATATATAATAAAAGATCAACACTGAGTCGATAGAATCGATCGTCGGGGGGGGGGGGGGTCTAAAAAAAAATGGTCTAAATTGCCGGTACACTTGACTAAAACTTTGGAAAGGAGCGCGGCACTCAATGAGTTAAATATTAGAAATCAAGCGTATTGAAATAAGCTCCACTCATGTGCCATTAAACCAGGGCAGAAGAGGGCGCAACATGATGATGTCATTAAAGCAACACTATGTAGGATTCGTGGTAGCTACTGCTCTGGTACTGTGTCTTCCCCAGAGAAGCACAGTAGCCTATGTGAATTTGTTGCCAGTGCCATTGCCGTCGGTGGCACCATTCATCCTATCAACCATTTTTCTGCCGCTTCAATGAGTTTAGAAATATTATTTTAAGGTTGAAAAACGACATAGTGTTGCTTTAACAGAGGACCAGTCAAACGTGGAAATAGTGATGGAAGTATGACATTTCTGTTTTAGCCAGCTTTTTTTATACAGATGAATGGAAGCAATTTTAACGATTATACAAAATAACTGTGATTAGCTGTTTAGATTTTGGTAGTCAAATGTCACAGTGACACCACAGTTTTGTGAAAGTGGAAATATAGACAATCCTTGAATTTGCCATCTATCTTTCTCACTCAGTCTCTGTGCACTGTGGCTCTTTAACAGGTACTCAGCGGTATTTTCAAGGTGGTTTTCATGTTGATTTAAGCTCTGTGTAAATATTAAATGCAGCAAACATAGAAGGTAACAGTTGGACATGCAGTTCTTTGTGGTTACACCTGATTGAATTACTGTAGCTTCACCCAATGACTGAATGACTTGTAGAAATGCTACAGTACCAGGTGTGTCGCACACAGCCTCAACATTATTCATCACATATACGCAGGTGCTTGTTTTTGTTTTACATCACTGCTTATGTTTCTGTGTCTTTGTGCATGTTAGCATGTCTGGAGTAAATTATTCATTAGTCTTATGATAAGCACTAAGCCATACCAGGAAGTCCCTGTTATCTGCAGCATGCAGTTGTCTTCTTCTCTTTGGGTGCATAACCTGTCTTGTGACTAAGTACTGAGGCGACGTGAGCCGACCTTCAGCTAAACAAAGTCAACACTGTTGCGGTGTTTTTTTTAAAAGCGTCTCTCTGTCTGCATTGTAGGGCTTAAATGAAAGCGGTGTGTCTATTAAACATTAAACAGATCCTCACAAACTACATTACAGCATGAAACATCATTTTCTTCCAGTTGAATAGTGACCAAAATGAGCCACAGTTGGACGTAATCGCGGAATTGGCCAATTAAAACGGAATCTATTTTTAACGTGGAGTATTGTGGTATTTGACATAATTTGACCAAAATGCTGTTTTCATGTGGAAGAGGAACGTCTGGGGAAAATTGCACAGAGGGAAGCAAATCTGGGTGGTACTTGATTATAGTGCAGTGTTACGTTGCATCATGCAGTATTTGTTCTTAAGGTGTGGAGGAAAAGTGTTGTTTGTTTGGTACCTCAATTAATTTAAAGTAATTTCTATTTAATTTGTGTTTAGTGTTTTGGGGAGTAAAATAGGAGTAAAAAAACAGAATTCCCCAAAGATTGAAACGGAAAAAAATGAATTTGGGAAAAAATAAAACTGAATTTGGCAAAAAAAAAAAATATATATATACTCTATATTACCAAAAGTATTCGCTCACCCATTCAAATGATCAGAATCAGGTGTCCTAATCACTTGGCCTGGCCCCAGGTGTATAAATTCCCTTAGTTCCAGTGAAAGGAACTTTGAATGCTTCAGGTTACCAAAACATTTTGGACGATTCCATGCTCCCAACCTTGTGGGAACAGTTTGGAGCGGGCCCCTTCCTCTTCCAACATGACTGTGCACCAGTGCACAAAGCAAGGTCCATAAAGACGTGGATGACAGAGTCTGGTGTGGATGAACTTGACTGGCCTGCACAGAGTCCTGACCTGAACCCGATAGAACACCTTTGGGATGAATTAGAGCGGAGACTGAGAGCCAGGCCTTCTCGACCAACATCAGTGTGTGACCTCACCAATGCGCTTTTGGAAGAATGGTCAAAAATTCCTATAAACACCCTCCTCAACCTTGTGGACAGTCTTCCCAGAAGAGTTGAAGCTGTAATAGCTGCAAAAGGTGGACCGACATCATATTGAATTCTATGAGTTAGGAATGGGATGGCACTTCAGTTCATAGAATGAGTAAAGGCAGGTGAGCGAATACTTTTGGTAATATAGTGTATCTACAGGGCCCTACAAATGGTTTATGAAAGTAAACTGAGAGATTCCTGTGTGTACAGGGGTGATCAGTCTGTGCTCATTAACGTATACGTTCAGTATAACTGACGTTTAGTAGCATTTGTGTCTCATCAATGACAACACTTAAGCCCTACAAATAGCAGTCATCACAGATGTGTGTGTGTGTGTGTGTGTGTGTGATGGAGCCAGTGTTTGTGTGTGAAGTGGCAGCTGTGAGCTGAATGCTGCTGTTGGAGACAGGGCTCCACTGTCTACCCTCCCAGCTGAGCTCAGAGCACCATGCACTACAATGCGTGCGTGTGGCTATTTGCTTTGACTCCACCTTCCTCTTCACACTCCCTTACTTCCTCCTTACCCCGTGGTCGTAATCCCCCATTAACCCTGCAGAGTAGAGATGTGCTTTTAACCGGCTCAGTTGTTTGTTTGTTTAGTTTTTTTGCTCACGAGGCTACAAAGACAGACGCCTGCCCCTGACACTGGTGGAGATTCACTGTGCGACTCAAGGACTCATCAGCAGAGCTCCTGAAGGAGGCTGTTGAAAGGGTTTTAACCAGGGCCTTGTGAAAGCAGCAGCTCTAATCACCCTGCAACCTGCATCCTCATCTCATCAGACAGCTACACAACGATGGGAACAGAATCCTTATGTTAGGAACTATACTCACATGGATTCCTAGCTTTTTATACTTAAAGGGACAGCGAGGAGTTTTGGAAAGCGAAGTGTTTTCACACTACATTTACCATGAGCCTCCGCGCGCACGGTGAAATTCTTGGACCGGCGCAAGATGGACGTCTTGGCAAGAATGTTTTCATTCATCAAGAAGTAAAGTCGGAGATTCAAAGACAATCACATACCATCGTAGTTCCGTCCATAAACGGTGATCGGCGGCGTTATTCCCATGACCCGCCGGGCAGCGTCCGCAAAACCGAAAGTAAGGAAACACTGGTCGGCTCGCCCAGCATTTCCACCACTAATAATAATAACAAAATAACGATAGAGACAAAACAATATATTTATTTAAAATGGAGCCATTAACAAGTTTGGGTAACGTAGATTCATCCACATTAATATGATACTTTTTTATTGTCGCGTAATTTTTGATTCTGCCGATGGAGAAACTCCTCGTTGTCCATAGGTTTATTGGCAAAATACTATTTGTAGAAGTGTATAATCGCTATAAACTTAAATTTGTTTGGTTTTCGTAGCCTTATAATAATTATTTTATATATACATATAGCGAGGGTCTTGCTTTAGAGAGTGTTGCCGTCTTGCGGCGCCATGTTTGTACAGTAGCCCGAAAGGAAAATCCAGCCAACCAGAGAGCATGTTTCGTGAGTTTTACGTTCATGAATAAACCAACAAAGAAGAAGGCAGAAGGAAAGAAGGAGTAGGAAACAGCAGACATATCGTAAAATGGCTTAGATCTTCACCTCATCGCTCCAAGCTCCTGAAATACTCGTCGTCCCAGTCCTGGTTGTTTTGTCCTTGGAGGCCCCCGTCACTTTGCCGACGGGAGGGGTGCGTGCAAGTGAGAGCCCCAAACTAGAATCTGAACGCTGGATGTCACGCACCCCCCATTTTACACACTGGACCTTTAATGTTGCCATTGGCTAAGTCATTCATGACTAATACCTCTTGTTGAGCCTAAACTCTAAATGTGTTTCCGTGCCAGTGCAGATGGGAGGCAGACTGGTTTTTGCTTTGTTTGGTGATGACCACGCAGCCTGCCTTCAGGGAGTGACAGCTACGATGCAGGTAGTTGCAGAGCTTTGTAGTGCAAATGGGCTTAAAGTCACATTTCCACAGATACATTTGCATAAGTAGGTTTTTGGAATAAATTGTACTTGCACTTAAACAGAATCCCTAAGGTCACATTCTGCTGCACTGCTCTGCTTTCTGCTTTTTACATCAGTTTCAGTCAGGGAAGGAACTCCAGAGAGGTTTACAGTCTGTTTTAGCTCTTTGTTTTCAAACGGCCCAATATTGCTTTTCACCAATTATTGAACAATGTTACAGCAGAATAATGTAAAGTAAAGCATTTGTTTTTCGGGGGGATTTCCTCTGTCAGAGCAGAGTTTTCAATCAGCACGAGCCGCTCAAGCTGGCGGCTACACTGAGCTCCAACTGTGAGGACTCATTTGAGATCATTACATCAGAGTGCAGTGCAGAGCTGAGCGAGAGTAGGAAAGTCTGCTTTTTTAGGCGCTACAATATATATTACATCCAAATTGCTCAGCCTGTCTGATTACACAATCCCTCAGGCAGCACTGACTGAGGCATGGTAATTCATATTAATGAGAAGAGAGAGAATTGATCATGGATACCAGGCATCAGACTGATGTATAGCGTCAAAAACAGACTGAGTCACTCGCTGTGTGCTCGCGGGTAATTCTTTCCTATTCAAATGTTTTCACAAAGTGTTTGACAGGTGACGTTAAACAAGGAGCAACAAGTGAAAGACACCTCCTAAACAAATAAATGAATCCCTTATTTTGGAGGTCAAAGATGAGACAAGAGAGAACTAATGATGGAAGCTAATGTGAAAAAAAAATCAAAATAAGTAGAAATAAATAATAAGTGGCACTACTTAACAAATTAGTTCATGAAATAAAAGAAATAGTGAAAATGGCTACCACAGGTTGTGTAACAATGTAGTTTATCATTCTAAAAATCCTCACATTCAGAAAGCAAACATGTATGTGATGCATATGAGGCATTTTAACACCTGAGACACTCAGTTCATTAGCTGCCAGTGAACCAGTAGAATTAAAGATATAGATATCCTCTACAGATATTTAAAAAAGCATTTTTGTTTGATAGCAAACTTGAAGTTGAAATTCACCGTCAGCTTGTTGGAGGAGGATGAATTAATCCGAGGCAGGTGGACTGACCTCATCCTGTCAGACCCACTGAGGTTCAGAATGTAAATCCAAGATGTATATGTTCCTTACATCTGCAGCATATTGTAAGTGCTGTGTTATAGCAGATAATATGAAGTGTTGATAATCTCCACGTGCGTCTCCATGTCCTCATGAGCCTGACTTTGGGACGTCTGTCTTTACTGCTGACCATCGCCTCCACCATAATCCATACTTAACCTTGGAGCCGACCTATATGTAACAATGAATTCGATTTTTTTTTCTTTCTATTCCTTCAGAATATGTGTCGGTGAATACTAACATCATAAATCTCATGAATAACGTAGATGGATGCAGTAGCAGGCTGCAGCTGCCGGCCGTTCAACAACCATTATTCAAGCTACAGTGAGGAGTGTAGGTGGAGCTTACAGACCCCCTCCCCCCCTCCACACACACACACACACACACACACACACACACACTGTAGTGTCTGCCGTGTCCTCATATACCGCTCCCTTTTCCTCGGCCGTACACTTGCCACACTCTTGTGCTCTCTCTGTCTCTTTGGTGAATGTACGCTTACTGAAGCTTGCTCACACAGCAGAACACCCTTCCTCCTCTTCCTCTTCCTCCTCTTCTTCCTCCTCCTCCTCTTCTTTCTCGGTCCGCATCTAGTTACACACTTGTTATCTTATACACACCTCTCCTCCGCTTTTCCCCACTTAACACGTATAAAAAATGACACTCTTTTTTTGTCCCCTACACATACACACTCCGGCTCTCCCATTCTCTCTTTCTCCCTCCCTCTCCTACTCTTCCCTCCCTCTCCCTCTCTCTCTCTCTCTCTCTCTCTCCGACACACACCCCCTCCTCCCTGTGTCAGTGCAAAGTAGAGCGAGAGCAAGGAGCCACTCGTTCATTTTTTTCATTGTCTCCTGCCTTGCTCTGTCTTCTTCGGGGCTGCACAGAGGGAAAAAGGGAGGGTGGTGGTGTTTTTTTTTTCTCCTCCTCCCTTGCCTCCATCCACGCTGGGTCTGTCTGTCGTTTGAGGGGGGGGAGAAAGAGTGACACAGAGGGGAGAAGAAGACAGAGAGATAAAGAGTGGGAGAGACAGGGGGAAGAAGCAGGACTCTCGCTCCATCCGTCTGCCTTTTAGAATAAGGGGAAGGAAAAAGAAGGGGTTACAGCAGGGAGAGGGGAACAGGAGGAGAGGGAAGGAGGCGCCATGGGTCAACTGTGCTGCTTCCCTTTCTCCCAAACCGAGGAGAAAATCAGTAAGTGTCTCCTGCTCCTGTCTCCATGCGTGGGTGTGTGTTGTGGAGAGAATGTGTGCACGGCATGCAGTGTAAAAAATATAATCTACACTGTGTGTGTGTGTGTTGCTTTGTGTCAACTGTCTACATCTCTGATTGTATGTGACCTACAGATGGACAAAGAGTACATGCGTGTAAAAGAGAGTAAACATGCACTTCCCTTTGTGTGCAGTCCAGTGTTGTATATTTGTACAGTAACAGTCTGGATTGTGAGTTGAGAGATGAAACAGTTAAGACTCACTGACAGACTCAACTTCAAACCTTGTACTAATTAGATTTAGTTGATTGTTCCAGACAGTAAAGATGCAACTTAAAGGTGCTGTGTGGAGTTTTCAAGTAAACAAAAAAAAGTTGTGTTACGTCTTCTGTTTCTCAACAGAACACATTATGCATCCCTGAGGTCTAAAAAAAAAATCCTCTTCATATTCTCAACCATGCTCTGTGAACATCCATGCTGGCTAGCTTGCAGTTTTCTTCTTCGCTGCCTTTTTTTGACGCACTGCCATGCATCTCTGCACGTTACTGCCACCAGCGGTCGATGAGTGGAATGACATGGAACTGACAGGTTGTGAATCACTTGGAAATATGTGGCTTTGTAGTGCTGCTTCAGAACTCCGCTTTACATTTACATGACATTTACACATTAGGTGAGATTATTGTTGTAAATACCAAGTACTAAATCTATTCAGTAAGTGTGAGGGTAGGCATGATAGGGTGTTGGAGGTGTTAAATTGAGGAGCTGCTTCTCAGAAGAGTTGAATCCTAAGAGATTTGTGAAGATAGAGAGAGAAGCTCCTGCTTTAATAGTGTTTAGTGTCTTGTTCCACCGTTGAGGAACCACAGAACAGAGCAGTCTGGACTGTGATTGCTTTGTGTGTCCGGATGACGATACCAGACGCCGTTGCTCGAAGGAACGCAGGCTGTAAGTTTGAGTTGAAGTAGATGAGTGCAGATGCAGAAGTCACTCTGAAGGCTGCATTAGTGACTTGAATTTGATTCAGGCGGCCTTGGGGCTACCAGTGTAGGTCAATGAGGAGCAGAGAGACATGTGCCCTTTTGGGCTGATTGAAGACCAGACAGGCTGCAGCAGTCTGGGGCCATCTGTAAGGGTTTCACTGAGCGTGACCTAAGACATACAGCAGCTGTCTACAACGGAGTGCTTGCAAAATAACTTTCTGTTCCAGTCAATGTGTTCTTGATCCAGAAGATAACAGTATGACCAAGTCGTAATTTCTCAGAATTATCAGAATATTTCAGTGTTCCAGTTTCCTCTGTCTCCTTTAGTTGTTGCTGTATTGCTTTAGCACATAACCTGAAAGCTTGAGACAGTTGAATTTACATTCTTTTAATTGAAATACTCACATTCTGTCAGTGTGCAAATAGCACTCATTTCAAATGTCTATCTCCTGGACATGACATAGCTCACTGACATACTTTATGTATACATGTGGTTCACACGTCACACTTACCCCCATCACTCGCTTGTGTAAGTTGCATCCCATCATTTTGTACAGTGGCAAGGAAAAGTAAAAGTATGTGAAGTTTTCTGCATACTGCTTTAAAAAAAAAAAAAAAAAACATCATTGCAGGCCTGAAGTTTGCCAAAGAGCACCTTAACACTCCACAACACTACTGGGAAAATGTTTTGTGTAGCCTACTGATGAAACTAAGATTACATTTTTTATATTTTTTGTACATATAGTGTAAAAATGGCATGTAAACATCATGTCAGATGTACAGTGGAGGGGGCATCATGGTTTGGGGCTTTGCTGCCTCAGGGCCTGGACAGTTTGCCATCACCGAGGGCAAAATGACTTCCAGAGTTTATCCAGGCTTCCTTCAGGATAATGTCAGGGTGGCTGTCTGGTGACGCAGCAGGACAACGACCCTAAACATTGAAAGTGAATCTAAAACAGAGTGGCTTTAAAAACAGAAAATCCATCTTTGGGAGTGACCCAGTCAGAGCCCAGACCTGAATCCAATAGGGATGCTGTGGAATGACCTCCAGAGAGCCGTTCACACCAGACATCCTATAATAACATGGCTGAGCTGAAGTTGTCCTCTAAGGAAGAATGGTCCAAAACTCCTCCTGAGCATGTGTTCAATAAAGACATGCAATATTCAAACTGTTTTTGTGGTATTAGTGACTTAGATGTAAGTCAGATTTTATGTCACATTTTATGACAAATTAAATTAAATTAAATTATTACCATTTGAGGTGAAGTTGGAGAAACAGGATAAATCAGTCTTCAATTCTGAACAGTGAAGCTCAAATGCAAAACACTTGAGGGACTTTGAATAACTTCTCATGGATCACCCTCCATTTGTTCACGACCATGTGGTGCAGATTAGCCAGATATCTCCTCATCTCCACAACTACAACTTTCTCTGGATGACTTGTTTGGGCAGGATGTTGTTACACAACATCAGCGGATGGTTTGAGGAAAATTAAAATGGAGAAGGACCAAAGCAAAGACGCTCATTTTCCACTAGATGACAGAGATGTAGAGAGGAAACTGTCCGGTCTGCTTCAGCTCATAAGGAATGAAATGAGCTTGAGACGATAGTCACCGATGCAGCTCGCACTTTGATTACAGCCTGGAGCGGCGGCTTCCCTCCATGTCCTGTAGCAGATAATTGTTTGAACCGTTCAGCTCTGGTGCCACTTAATGTTTTAATAGTAGGATATGTGTTTTTTCAACGTTATTCCTTATCTACTAGTAAAACAAAAACAATACACAATACAGTATGTCATCTGACATATGGTATTCCACCATGTAATATGCTAATACGTCAGCTGCATTAAGTTGAAGTCACACAGTGTTTTTACCAGTGTGGTATAGATTAGCTATAGTGGAAGGAAGGCCTCAGTCAATAGAGTTCAGTTTGCCCTGTTGTGTCTGGGGGAGTAAATTGGATCAGTTAGTTGTTTGTCCATGGTTTTCGATCTTACTGCAAGAAATTGAAATTGATCACATTCAGATACTTTGAACTAATAGAAAATCTGCCATCCATGCAACTGCCAGCAAAGGTATAAGTGCGTCTAATCACTTTTTAGTTTCCCTTTTTCTGTTAATTACTGAAGGTAAATGGCCGTACCTGTATATTAATACTGCTGCAAACCTGTGGTCTGGATTTATGATTAACCAGTGGCAACAAAGTCATAAAATGAGCCAGTGATTTGTGGCCTTCACATAATTACATAACACGTGTGTGTGTGTGTGTGTGTGTGTCCGTGTGTGTGTTTGCTGTACGTAAGATGTCGATCATGTTGATCATCCTGTTATAAACGCAGACTTTGACACTGGCTGATTTTGAAAATAGGTGTTGTACTGTAGGTGCGTGTATGTGTGGGAGGAGGGATGGAGGGGTGGAGGTGCATGTGTGTTCCTTTGAAGCACTGCAACTGGTAACAGAAATATTCAACTAGGCTGCATATACACTCCACTGTGTGCTCCCTCTTCCTGCTTCTCTGCCTCCTGTTTCTCCCCTATGTGTCTCCTTTCTCTCTCTTTCTCCTTCTCTTTCCCTCTTTCCCTCTCTCTCCCCGCTTGCAGCTGCATTGCTATAAACAGTCGAGCCACTGTGCCCTACTTCTGAGTGGAGAGAGAGATGGAGGGAGAAGGGGAAAGCGTGATGCAGGGAATGCAGGCTAATGAGGGGAAATGGAGGGAATGGGCTTAAAGACAAATGGTGATGTTGAGACAAAGGCACAATTGCAAAGGCAAAGAGAGGGAGTTTGTGTGTCTGTGTGTGTGTGTACACTGTAGGTCAGATGCTACCCCTGTGATGCAGTGACAGTCATCCTCGTGAGCATAGCGAGACACGTGCGTGTTACTGTATGTGTGTGTCTGTGTGTTAATCAAGCGTGACCAATATGACAAGGTGCCACAGACGTGTCAACAGTCGCTGCAGGTGAAAACTACACAAACACGCTCAAACACTCTCTCACAACAAAGTACAAGATATGTGTGCACACAAACACAAATGCCTGTGGCTGAATTAGCTCCTTTGTGTGAACCACATCTCATGACCACAGACTCACAGTGCTGCCTTGTAAATGTATGCTGCTGGTGTGCTTCCGCCTATTCCAGCATGTTGTACAGCTTTATCCATAGTTATTGTTACTTTAACTGATGCATTATGGTAAAAGTTACAATACGGAGCCAACAAGAATATATACAACAAATTATAGAATTACAGTTTAGTATAGAAAAGGATACAAAATATCAAAAAGTAAATAGATAATTGGATGATGTAGACAACTAACAACTATTTTCTGGATTGATTACTTTTAAGTTAATCACAAAATCTATGAAATATGAATAATGTAGATGATAAGTTCACTAAGGGCTCAGTCTTTACTGGTTCTGATTTGATTATTATGTATTTAATGAAGTTACAGTTCTTAAAACAGGAATATAGGATGGGATGTATGTTGACAGCATCCCTGACGTTGTGCTGCTTTACATTCTGAATTTGCAGTGCAGTACAGTGATTTTCTTAGTAAGATTGTATTTGCAGTTATTTTTGTTACCATTAATATTAAATGATAAGAGTAAGTGCACATTATCCTGTCTATATTTAATCTTAGTGGTGAGAAGAAGGCACTGGGTGACAAGAATGTCGTGGCCCCTGGCAACGCTGTGGGTTTCTCATGTGGCCCTTTGGAGAAATAATTGCCCACCTCTTTTCTGATTATAGTGAACACATAAAATCAACAAAATTCAACATGGGAATATTTGACTGTGTTGCTTGATTAAACAGCTGAAATGATTTATCCATTTTGAGACTTAATGCTGATTGATTCTCTGTTGATTATCTGTCAAGGAGTCAAAGTACTTAATAAAGGCTCCTGAGGGTGTCGTCTGCATCAAATCAAACCTCTGGTTGTGTTCGAACTTTGATTTTTTTTAATCAAAGTTCCTTTAAATGTGCTGAGCAGTCTTTGAGATTCCCTGCCAACCACCAGACAAAGTGACAAACTGAGTAGTTTTTCTTTTTCACAAAGCTGCATTCAATAGTCCAGTCACTAAATTGTGCAGTAGGAGTTTGTTTTTTTTGTGTCTCACTGCTGCTCTTTGAGAGGTACTGAGTGTTTGTCACCTGTGTCTCCTTATGAGCACCTTCACAAATGACTGAAGAAATGTAGCAAACATTTCAAGCATGATCTTAAAAGCAGTAATTACTTTGTGCTAATGCACATCAGTGCTTGCTCACTGTTGCCCTTTGAGAACCTTATAATCGAATGCACAACCAAACAGTGCCACGCCCTTCGTAGCATTATTTAACCTTTATTCCCTCTCTTATCAGTATGTGCCCCCCCCCCCTCTTCTAATAACAGTCAGATAACAGCAGCGTGACTGCTCACAGGGACACAGCTTGCTTGAGATAGGCAAATAAAGGGCAGTTCAGTCTGCATTTGGCCACTGGTTGAGCTGTTGAAAAATAAAAACAAGTCATTTGGAGCGATCACCTGCATTCAGGGTGTAACAACAGAACGGAGATGAGCTCGATCAGACGAGGAGAAAATATTGTAGCGATTCGCACAACAGTGGAATCGCAAAAATCCAAATTGAGCTGTGTTAGTTGTGTTTGTGAGCTCGTCAACAAAGCAGATTGGTGCACAAAGGAGGAGATGGCTGGTGAAGACAGCAGAGACCACATGTGAGGAAGAGAGGAGAGCTGAGAACGGAACAGAGAGAGGCATGCAGCACTGCTTAATTCATCCTTTTCTCTCCCATTCATTCCCATCTGCCAAGTTTCCTTCTTTCATTCCGGTGCCTCTCTTTGTTAACTCTTTCTGTGCAGTCTGCTTTTTCTTTTTTTTTCTTCTCAAGAAACATAAAAAAACATTCACATTTTCACATTTTCTTTGTCCGTGCTCCAAAAAAAATTCCCAGATCTGCGTGAGGCTGTGTATAATAAGCGCGAGTCTGACAGCAGACGACAGCTCAGAGAGCCGGGTCACTGAGCAGAAAAAGCCATGCCTGAATCCTGGCTGACTGCTTTTTGCCCCGAGTCAGGCTGCGACACAGGAGGGAGGCACTGCTGGGTTTAAATTACAGCGTTACATGCCCTTAAGCTTTGCCAGAGGGACTGAGGGACTGAGGTTTTGTTCTGCAAAGAGAAACGGAAACAGCTCTGTCTGCTTTTTTAAGGATACAATCAATAAGAGACGTTCACTTCTTTAATACTCTACTGTCTCGCCTTTGTTTGATTGTGACGAGGTCTGACTGGACGGACACACTCTCCTATTGGTCAGACACGGTTTTACTGTAGCCAGACGTGTCTCCAAACCAGGCCAGACAGGCACTGCTCTTTATGAAGGTGTTAAGCACATCATAAAGCTGCAGTTATGGGTTTGAGTTTTGGTGGTGGCGGAGACGCAGGGCTGATGCAGAGAGGCAGAGTCATGTGATTCCTTGTTCTGCTTTGATCTGAAGTGATCGGGACATAGATGATGTCACGGCTCATACCACCGATCTCTATAGAAAGATAGGGATGTCACAATAACTTCTTTTCACAATTAACCACGGTATTAAACGCCACAATTAATCAATCGTCATGATTCCTAAATACCGTCACTTTCCAAACAAGATTATGTCGGAACCATACAGTACAGGCAAATAAGCACCAAAATAAAGGTAAATGCACAGATACTGGTTTAAATTAAGTTACTCTTCATAATGTTACATTGAATTGGTAGTAATTTAAATGTTAACGTGTCATTTGTAATAAAAAGAAAACTATTAGAATAAACATTTGGTATAGATGACAATTAATGGCTTGAATATTAACTAAATTATTTTGTGTAAATAATTAGTAGTGTAATTATATTTTACATTCATAGTGTTGTGAAATTAATTAATGTATAATAATTGTGATGATCATAATACCCTGATTATTTGTATAATCGTGACATAGAAACCACTGTGTAGTCGTTGTGGGGCTGTGCTGAGCTGATACACTTCTTATGCTGTTGTGACTTAGCTCACAGACTGGCTTGGGATCAGTTGCACTATGACACCAGGCTGAAACCATGTCAAATCAAAGCGTAGTATGTGTTTTCTCTCCCATGGCCCATTCATGCTATAAAGGCCAGGCTGTGTGTTTGATGTCCGGTCAAGCCGTGTTCACAGGCTGACACACCTGTCCAGCTGCACGCCTTTAATGTCACACACACACACACACCTCCCTGCTAAATGTTAATAAAGTCTCTGCCACATCAGTCGGTCAGTCCACCACTTTGGTCCAGACTCAATTTTCTCAACATCTATTAAACAGTTTGCCATGAAATTCTCTACAGACGCTCACTGGAGTGTGTTTTGCAGAGTTAGATGGAAACCGCTCGATGTCTGCTTTTTCTTTTTTTAAGATGCAATCAATAAGGGATGTTCACCTCTTTAATCCAGTGTCTCCCCGTCTGTTTGAGCCTAGACCATGATCACCCTCTGAGCTTCCTGTTGTGCCAACACCAGGCTGATATTTGCTTTGAAATATTTTTATTCTAATTTGCTTCAGGATCCCAAAAGGATGGATCCTAATGACTTAGATGAAACGTCTGGTCCGTGATAAGGAGGAGAGAAGGGGAGGACAGTGTATGAACTAACGCCACCATGAAATCCAGATGTTATTTTCATGATCTGTGTTTAGCATCCTGCCGGGCTGAACTCTGACTGTTAACGTGCTGTATTCTCTACCTGCAGAATATAATAGCCATACGCCGCTTTCACTGGGAGCTTGTTGGCATTTAGCTCGAAGCACCTCTATGGCTAAAGGTTGAACTAATGTACTAGGAATAATTGGATTGCACTAGTATGTACGTTCTCTGTGAACCATATTTCTCTGAAATCACAAACACAATTAGTTCATGTTGTACGTCTTCTCCTGCACAGTATACTCCACACTGTCATATTTGTAGCATAACGTCTGGCCCCAGGCTTTGGCTCTTTTCCTGGAAAGATGTCAGTTTGCCTTTTGTCATCATGCTCATGTTAGAGGGACAAAATGAAAACGAAGTGTGTCTATCAGCAGCCAAATGAGTTAACCCTGCTGCTGCTGCTGCTGCTGCTGCTGCTGCTGCTGCTGCTGCTTCTGTCAGTGTTATATGAAGGTCCCGGCCTCAGGTAGAGAATTCCCATCAAGCATCGGTGCCTCTTCAAGTCTGCCTCCTCGTTGCACTGTTTTGAAAGTACAATGGTGAAATGGAGCTTTGATGGTGTTCACTGTCTCGGTGGAGGAAATCTATATCAGCCATGAAATAGTTGATCAGCGCAGTGGTACAGTAGAGGTAATGACTCACACAACCTCTGGGCACAAACACTCTGCATCCCATTGTTTTGGCACAAGGGAAAGATTGTGAGAAATGTAATTATACTTTCTCTCTCTATCACAGAATTCACCAAAATGCAGACAGATGAGGCTGTGACAGATTATGTTGTTGAGTAATATGAGTCAGAGAGCTGCAAAGTTTTGTGTTTTTATTTTTATTTATTTTACTATATGATTTCCTATGCATTGAGTTCAGTGCAGTGTGTACTCATGTGATTGGAGCCAGCTGATTAGGACATTGGACACTGTCTCTCAGCCTTCCTCCAGCCAAAGGGGAATGACTTAGTGTTTATTGATCTTTCTACCTCCTGCCAAATGTTTAATTTACTGGATTAATGTTCGCTGAGAGTAAACACACCCTGATGTTATTCTTCATGTGTTTTTAGGAAGTGGCATTGTGTTTGCGTTCCGTAATGAGCTGTCTTTCCCCCGCAATGAATAATAATAATCTGACAACACCCTTCCAGTCGATACTAGGCTTCCCCTGGAAAACAGCGTAAATATGAGTTTGTAGAACTGGGCTGCAGTCGGTAATCTCGTGTCTGAGAGAGCGCCTGGTATTTCCTGAGGAAACCGCTCCACCATCAGCGCTGTATCCCCACCTACCCCGCGGCTCCACGGCCTCCACGCACCGCTGTCCTCGTCCTGGACTCTTATTTCAATGTCTGTTCCTCCAGTCTTCCCCTCCGTCCTTAAATGTACCCACTCTTTTTCCACTAGCTGTGCCTTCTACTGTATTTCTCCTTCACCCCTTCCTGTAAAGAGGTTCTCGCTTTGCACAAATATGCTCACCCCTGCTTTTTCTCACATCACGTACTACACTGTAGTCTTCCTCCCCCTCTTTTCCCCCGTCTTTCCTTCCTCCTCCTCATCTGCCCATTGCTTTCTCTTCATTCATCCTCCCCCTCCCACCAAATGTGCTGCATTACATTTCTGCCTTAGAGCTCTGCTAGAGCTTTCAGGGAATCAGTTGATTTGTAGAAGAAATTAGTCATAGCAGCAGATTATTAAGCTGAATGTAAACATAATCAGTTATACTGCTGTGTTCATTGGTGTTTTTAATGGGATTATACATGTGCATGTGAAGTGCTTGTGTATGGGTTGCATCATCAGAGTAGCCACCATCAGCTGGAACTGAGTATTATAGAGCGCTCCCTCCATCATGGAAAGTACTAAGTATTAAAAGCATCTGGTGAAGGATTTTTGGCAGACTTCAGCAGAATGTCAGCTCCCGTCCAACCAGGAAGTGGACTCTATTAATTATTTGGGGGAGAAGTTGCCACAGAACAGGATGAATAGCTGCGCGTGGAAGTTTGAAGTAATAGTGTTAAAAGGTTCTTACATGGTACAGAATAAATTACAGTAGAGCGGTGCCAGGGAGGAAAGAGCAGAGCCAAGTCCAACAGGGCAGAGCGGTGACGCTGGGAATGGAACCAAAGCGAAGCAGACGCACACCAGTTGTCACTTGACATGGTACAGACTTGCAGCTCAGTGACAGTGCACAGTGTTAGAATCCCTAAAAACAGCAGCTGTACACCAACAACCTCTCGACCTTTCTGTCTGTGCCAGCCACTAGGAACCAGTGCACATCAGAGACACACAAGACAGAGAAGACTGGAGGAGGAACAAGTGGAAGGAGAAGGGTGGAGCGTC
Organism: Trachurus trachurus; assembly: GCF_905171665.1. Taxonomy (NCBI): domain Eukaryota; kingdom Metazoa; phylum Chordata; class Actinopteri; order Carangiformes; family Carangidae; genus Trachurus; species Trachurus trachurus. The sequence continues at coordinate 21,295,674 of NC_139910.1, forward strand.
TAGCGCTGTGTTAAACGCTAATGTCATAAAATAATCATAAAAAGAATGTGAGGGTCCAGGAGGATGTCATACACTCATCAGTGCCTCAAAACAATTATGTTAGGTGTTGTCATGTCACACTGAAGTATAAATATTAAAGGAGAAGTGCCGTTTTTTACAACCTGGACTTTATGTCTAGCATAAAATAGGTCAAAATAAAATAAGTCATTTATTCACCCATATAACTTAAGTGTCATTACTAGTCTTTTGGACGATATTTAGATACATTCGAGAGCACTAACGAATCATAACAACATCAATGAACAAGTTTGGTGGCAGATAATACGTTATTTAGAGGCTGCATGTCGGTGCCCCGAACACTCCTACTATAGATATGTGTGGATGTAAATATCAGGGCTGACCCAAAAAATTCGAAACTTCATTCGTTGCCATGGTAATCGATCGTGAAGTCCGTGATCGATTGTTTTTTTTATTCTTCCTTTTTTCCTTTTCCCCCCACGTCGGACGTTACGATCGCGCACCCCCCCGGCCATCGAAGCTTCGATTTTGATCGATTTTATGTCCGCGAAGCTTCGATTATTAAAATATGATAATCAGGTCACCCCTCCTAATGACACCAAGGTTATATGGGTGAGTAAACAACGGTATTTTATGCCAGAAAGAAGTCTAGGTTGTAAAAAACGGCACTTCTCCTTCATTCGCCATCATTATCTAGCCAGCATAAACCTAAGCTTCTTGTGACCTGGTGGGATGGATTGTTGGACAGTTGGAGGGGAAACACTACAAAGTACTGGACTAAGTAAAATGTTACTGGATACAAAGTTGAGGTCCAGTCAGTTGTTCCTTTTCCAGTTTTATTATCGATATCTGAGGTTCTTCATCTGTTAGTGACGGGAAATGAGGTGTTTGAAGAAATCAACTTGGTTTCTAGAAAATGGACCAAATATCTACTTGACAAATCAAGAAAACAATCAGCACATTAATCAGTGAGGAATGTGATCATTAGTTGCAGCTTTAGATGAGATATTTGAAGCAGGACCGAGACGTTATTGACCTAGTGACCGACCATGGCCTTAACATGGCTAATCCTTTAACCAGGCAATTAAAACAAAAGCTGGCACACAATTAGTGGTGGACAGACGAGAGTATATCCTGGACTAATCTAATTTTCACTCAGGTTTAACCAGAATCTACCCAGGCAAGATAATAATTTCCACGTCAAACTGTGTCCTCATTACTTCTACTTACCAGTTAAAGACTTTAATTGGCTTGGTTTGCACCATATGGGCCACGAGGTTCAGTCCAGCTGTATATGAATGAACATCACAGTGACAGAGGCACCGCCAAAGTTTGGAGAGTTTAACACAACGCATACTGATGAAGGAAGGAAGGAAGGAAGGAAGGAAGGAAGGCTGCATCTTTAACTCTCTTCTTGTCATTCATTGAAATCTACTCATGAATTTTAATGCTGGAGCTTTTCAGGTGACTCACACAAGTGATTTCACAGTTATTTGTCAGTAGTTGAAAGAGCTACAGCTTTTAGAGGCAAAAAAAACATGTCATCATACAGTGAGTTTCAAAGACTTCAACAGGCACCAGGTCTCGAGACATGAGGCTGAGTAAATGAGGACGAAGATGAGCTGTAAAGAGAAAGGTTGTTGAAGCACAGGGAGAAGGAAAGACACGCTGAGAGAAGACAACAAAGGTGAAGGTGAAGGAGGAGAACAAGAGAGAGTGAAACCTGCCAAAAGAAACGGATGGAAGTCAGTGCAGCCTCCTGTGTTGTTAAAAGTTGAAGTGCCTATCTGGTTCTCATCCTGTCACCATGACAACCAACACTGGCAGCAAAAAAAAAAAAAAAAGAGAGCGAGAGAGAGATTGGAAAGAGGTTTAGATAAAAAGAGGTTTGTAAAAGTAAAGATGAGAAGCAGAGTGGCAGAGATACAGGGGGTATGAACGAAAGAGAAGAAGAAGAGGAAGAGATGGAGAAACAAAGAGAGTGAGGATGTGAGTTATGAGGAGTGGGTGTGTGTGTGAAGATACTGTTGAACTTCTACTGTATCCTACTGAGGAATTAATCAGTGAGGTGTGTGTATGTGTGTGTGTGTTACACGTGTTGGCAGGTACAGAGGGCACATTTACAGCCACCATAAAGGTCTTCACTTCGCCAGGGCAAAATTATACTGGCAGATAAATTACTTTCTCACACACACACACACCTTTTTAAAGACCTTTGACAAGGTCAGGACAAGCAGTCTGTTTATGCAGGGTCATAATTACAATGTAAATATTTCCTGGATGTTAATAGCGACAGCAGGAACTGAGCTGAATAAACCTCGAGGTGAAATGAGGGATTCACTTCCCATATGGCTTAATCTTCCCATTTTGAAAGCATGTGTCCTGTAAAATGCTGCTTCATCTGAAACGCACTACAAATATTTTGTGTTTGCAATTCTGCCATCTTTTAAATGAGAGGTTCCTGCACCCGGGTTTTGACTCTGCTGAGTCTTGCAGCTTTTGGCAGTCAGAAAGTCTGTGGATTTGGATAACATTATTTCTTCAGAATATTTGTGCATCCATTATAGTGTTCATGTAGCCCAGGGGTCAACACTATTTTTTTTCCTCACTGCTGTGTAGCACTGAAAGTCTCTCCCTTGTGTTAACAGACAAAGAGGCTTTTATTACTGCACAGCTTGGTGAGTGTATGAAATCCACGAGACAACAAGATAAAATATATCTCTGCGTTTTTTTTTCTTTTTGTGTTGTTTTGTATGTGTGGCTGTTTTTAATATTTTATCTTTATGCTTGTGTTTCAGACTTTGTTCATGGTCCACTCCATGCCAAACGATCAAGTACGTGTCTGCCTCATGTCATGTCATACATCTCCAATCAGACTTGGGAGGGTTGATTTGATAAGTAATCTAACATGATTGTGGGCTAAAGATACACCCCATAATGTTGTCTCTTTGAACAATCAGATTGATGATGAGTCACGATGTGATTTACTGACTCCTGGATTACTATTGATCATAAACACACACAAAACAATGTGTGTGTGTGTAATCAATGAAATATATTTCCAAAACATTGCAAATAACCACTGTAAATCATCCTAAGTTAAAACGAATCAGAGATCAGAAATCGAATCAATAAAACATTTCCTCGTAGCTGATGCCATGTTTCTCATCTGTAATCATCTCACATCCCCTATCAGTTAAAACCAGTTAAAGCAGAGGCAGCTCCTGTCTGTCTGCGTTCAGGCTGCAGAGCAGGAAGTGATTACGGAGACTGGCCATTAACTGGCTGGATCCACAGCAGCCCCGCCCTGCCTGAGTTTCCCTGAGCAAGGCAGTCTGTGGTGTCCTGTCCTTCTTCTACTGTCAAATACAAGAGTTTTGTCCTCAGTGATTTATAAAGTTTCTAATTTACAGTTTTTATAAAACACTAAATCAATTAGGCTGTGTCTGCAGCCATTAAAGTTTTGAATGTGACAGCTTATTTGCTTTGACAGACTTTATTATTCATCATTTTCCATGAAAAGATTTTATTACGGACATTTCTGCTTTTATGACACAGTGAATATGTGTAAATAAGGTATAAATCATGCAAACAAGGTGGAGGCTCTCAGCAACTTGGAAGTGGTTCACCGTGTTTACATCCTGCTGCGTCCTCATCTTCATGGGAGCTGCTGCTCCAGTGTTTGAACAATCTACATCTACTCTACTGTACATTGTGTTTAGGTTGAAATGTCGTCTGCATATCGTCGCAGCGCTGCCAGAGACGAGGGGAAAATGTCTCTGCATAAATATTCATGTCTGTTTATGTGGGGGAATATGTTTCCTAAGCAGAAGAATATTTTTGTGTGCGACCAGCGGCTGATTACCGTTGGTCACAAAGGGCCAGGAGCCAATCATCAGTAATGAGCTGCATAGAGGTTTATAGGAGCAGATGAGAGAGAATAGAGACCGGCACAATAACCGTGTAATGTTGAGTTCCCATGATTTTGAATAACTGACTGTGATCATTAGTGACACAGGCTCCATATGTTAGTGCCCAGTGTTTACTAAAAAGGCAGACTTAATAAATCCACTCTCCTGTGGGTAAAAATAACTCATCAAAAAGCAGTCGGAGGTGTGAGAGAGACAAACTGACAGGCAGGCCACAGGTAATCAAATAGCACCTCAATACAACAACAGCAGGGCTTCTGGGAAAGCACAACTCAATAAAGCATGAGCTAGATGTACTACAGAAATGGACAGAACATCATGTTAGGAACAAATCAACTTAGCACTATATAAAAAAAAAAAGCCAAATTGAGCACAAGATGACCAGAATTTGATGAATGTACCTGGTTTCTGTCCAGCCTCTTGTTAACAGACTGAGTATTTGGCATAAATAACACAAATCCACGAATGCATAATGCATGTGTCAACAGAACAAGCTGGTAGCCGTGGTGAAATATTGCTGTGACATGCATGTGTCAGAGATTGTATTTTATTCCAATGGTCTGTAGAGCAGGTCTGAGGCCAGCACACACAAACTCCTGGAGGAGGAAGAAAGAAGTGATGCATGTGGTGACTGGCATTAGACCAAAGCACCTGCAGAGCAGTTTTACCTGTCATATTCATACCTAGCAGTGTAGTGCTGGTTAGATGTGTTATGTTTAGTGGCCATTGGTGCATTTCACCAATACTTAGACAAACAAAAGATGATTGAGACAGCAGTTAAAAACCCCATCTCTTTTTTTTTTAGATAGCATCTATACTGCCGGAAAAAAACAACAAGAAGAGCAGTAAAAAAAAAAAAAAATTAAAAGCTGCACAACGACCGCACGATGATCAAAACTGTCACACGTCAGCATAAAGGGAACTAGCTCAGAGAAAGAGTCTGTTTGCCAGAAAGTCAATGATATATTGATTGATTGATTGATTGATTGATTGATTGATTGATTGATTGATTGATTGATTGATTGATTGATTGATTGATTGATTGATTGATTGATTGATTGATTGATTGATTGATTAAAACCTACCATTCCCTATCCCTGTAGGGAAATAATTCAGGTGTCCAAAACAGCAACAGTTAGAAGGAGAGGCAGAAGACAGTCAAGACAATTGGTTAAAGGTGTACAGAAATGGCCGTTTGTTCTGTTCGTCGCGCTGAGTTGTCACGAGTTGCAGCACGAGTTTACCCGAGTAAGGAAAATTTGAATTTGATTGGTCGTTATCAAGCGGGCGGGATATTCAATGTTTGGGGCGAGACTGAGCTCCATGTGTGTGTGTGCATGTCTCAGATATTTGATTGACGGATGACGGATCCAATATCAGTGGCTGATGAATCGTGAGCAACGTGACACATAATTTGCGCGCCTGCATTATCCAATGTGAAAAAAAACAAAACACTTTCATCCCGGATTTACTCGAAAATAGAATTTTGCACAAAGTTTGACCTACATCGTCTGATAGATGAGTTATTACACTAATGTTAGGACCCACAGTGGGCTCAAATTCAATTTTCTTTTCTATACAGCTTTAAAGAAAGGCATAGATCAGTTTATAAAGTAAATAAATAAATAAAAAGACAGCACAAGAGAGCCATAATCACATGCTTCTGAAAAGTATTCAGAGTATTAAAGTGCCAAGTCATCGGGGCCTTGTGGAGTTGTGGACTCTTTCAATAAACATTGCTCCATAGTGTCCCTCTAACAAGGAAGGATAATATGTAAAAAGCAACATTACATTGGTAAGACTATGATAGTAAAACTATATATGTATATATACTATATCACTCAGGCTCAGACCTCAGGAAACCTTTGGCTGTCTGACTCCTGCTGCCTCTACTGTCTCTGTAATGAATAACGGAGCACTGCACTTCTTTCACATATAAACAAACGTCTGGGCTCAGGAGAAGCTTGTGGTATAGAAGATTAGCTTTGGGATTTTCTGTTTGGCTTCAGTAATCAAATGTTGAGGTGGTTGTAGTGTGTTTCTGGACCGCTGCAGTAATGTGTGTGTGGCTCAGACAGGCGGGATGCCTGAGTGATTCTCTATTACTCTCTTTCTGAATGGCTTAGTGCCGGCTGTCTATCTTTCAGCCTGTCTGCCGAACTGTCTTTCTACATGAATTATTGACTTTCTGCCGGTCTTATATTTTCTTTCTAACTGGCTTCATGTCTGTCTGACTCTGCCTCGGTCTCACCATCTTTTCATCTGCCATTTTTCCCATAACAAAAGCAGAAGCAGCAGTGTGATATAAAGCTTCACTTGTTGAATTCATCATCTTTTCGAACACTGCAGGAGGTAGATTAGATTCAAAACACGTACTATATATAAAAGAGCTGATAGACGGTTGTTTAACTCATCTATAATCAAATCAACACTCACAACTGTCTCATCTCTATTGTTGTCAGATCCAATCTATTGTTGCTGGACCCACTCTCCAATGAAGGATTGTGCAGTCATGTATTACTGTCAGATTAATAGTTACTTTAGAAGTGGAGTAACAACAGAAGAAGGAAACAGGCCCTGTTATCATCTAAAACGACACCCAGCACCACGGGAAGCAGCTCAGAGCTGGAGTCAAATCCTCTGCAGAGTTAATGGCATTAAATGTCACTGTAGTAAATAATATGAATATGTCATTCCTGTCTCGTACAGTGGAGCGGACCACCAGCTGAGATGCACAAACATGAGTGGAAAATCCACAGATTGCAGACGGGTTTCAGTTTGAGATTCACGTTGTAGTTCTATTTTTATAAAGGGATTTCAGGCCCGTCAGAAATTGCACATAAAATTACTTTTTTACAGAAAGTGTTAGTAGCATCAGTGTATCACATTTTAAGTGGTATAAATCTGGATTAGTGTTTAAAATCGGCTGTTTCTGATCTCTTCCAGAAAGTAAGATCTTTGGTGCAACAACATGTCTGTGATTTGTCCCAAAATAAATAGATTCTGTTCATATTTTGGCAGGATATCACATATATATAATTTCCAGAATATAATTCCGGGCGCATTTGACTTCATTTACTATAAAGCTGCACAAATCAATGTGGGGGAAATGACAGTGTTTCATGTGAAAAGGCTCACTCACACAGACGCATCTCCACAGAATCATCATCCATCCCTTCAGTTCCCCTCAGCTCCTCAGGGCAGTTCAGTGTCTTTCAGCTCATTGATTTGATTTTATGGCCTCTAGTGATTTGCCTGATTCTCATCAGTCCTGCTGCAGCTGTTTTTTGTGTGAGATGTTCAGATAAACCCACTGTGTGTTACCTGCCCATCAGCACACAGCAGACACAGTTAGCAAATAGCTGTGAGCACATAGCAGAGCATCCAGCAGCCAGAGACACACATATTTCACATCTGCATATCATTTGCACATCTCTGTGTTTGTTTGTGAATGAGTTGTTCCGTGTGAGGTGTAAAAGGCAACAATACAAGACGACAATCATAACAATAAAAACAACAGTCACAGTCACAATAGTAATAACCACCAAGATAAAACCGGGTAAAATGGATAAAATAATGCTGTGCATGAAAGAGAAGAAGAAGAAAAATAAATAGAATGAGTGCTTTGGTCAGTGCAGACTGATTATGTCAGTTTGTGACTAGTGCAAATGAGCTTGTTTATTGCACTTGGAATAAAACACAATTTAAAGGAGACATATTGTGCCCCTTTTCTAAAAATTAAAATAGTTCTCAGGTGTCTTAAAGACATGACTGTGACATGCTTTGGTCAAAATACCCCAAGGATCACACTCTCATGCCTACAGTTAAGAGAGACAGGAAACGGGGAGGCAGAGAGAAGGGGAATGACATGTAGGAAAGGGCTGCCCGATGCAGGATTCAAACCGGGGCCGCCTGAAGCGAGGACTTTAACCTCAACACATGGGGCGCCTGCTTTACCTCCTGCGCCACTTGGCGCCCCATCACAGCTCTTTTTTCATCCGTTCAAAACAGCCCTGTTCAGAACGGCTAGTTTGAAAACTACTTGCATCACTGCCAGACAACTGAGGGAACAGCTTGTAAAACCACATGGATTTCAACCTAGGGAGCCTGAAAATTACAGATTTTTTTTTGACAATTTTAACACTTTGGGCACCAAAAGGCAAGACAAACACCTAAGTATATGTTATGGAGCCTTCAAAAAGTGATATTTCCATAATGTGTCCCCTTTAAACCTGTTGGTTTTGACCCTTGGAAGTGCCGGTATCACCACCCAGAAGGGAGAAGAGCAAACTCTTTTGAAAGTGCAGCCTGGCCAGGATTAGACTTTGTAGAAGTCAGACTGAGAGCTGCTGTATGCCAATTGTCTTGCTGGCTTGCTTTAACCATATCTGACATGCGGTTTTCATTCTGCACTGTGAGGTTTCCATATGTGAATATTAGAAACTGATATAGTGTTTGGATCTGTTGTGCTTGCTCTGTCCAGGTGGCCGCCGCCGCTCCGAGCCCGACGAGGCCGAGCTACTGAGGGTCAGCAAGAGACTGGTGGAGGACGCCGTCAACCGCGCCTTGCAACAGTACAAACAGGAGACACTTCAAAATGGCGGTGGTCCGAAGGCCACGGCCACGCAGCTCCCTGGAAACGCCGAGGACACTGCCACAAAGACGGACACTACGGCTAACTCCACCACAGACAACAGGAAGTGACATCATCGGACCGAGGCACAGAGACTGAAAAAGACCAGCGGCCCATAACAGACAACACAGCGGGCCTGGTGGAGAGTGGTGGGCAGGCAGCCTGAAACCAGCCAACCAGTCAGCCCGGTCTGCTGGCTAACTAAACCAGCTAGCCGGTCATGCTAGCTACCTGCATACCCAACCTAGCTTGACACAGCGCTAGCTAAATAGATCATGTAGCTTAAGATCAGTGCTACCAGGTGACCGTCCCAGCAGGCAGCTAGCTAAGCCTGTTAGTTCACTCACTAACTCTAACAGTGAGGACCCCCCCCCCCCCCCCCCCAAAAAAAAAACCTTCTCTCAGCTAAGGGTCAGTGTTTTCTCACTAAGCCCAGATAAACATACGTGAAGCACTCCTCCAGAGAGACACATGCACATGTAGGGTTCACTGTGACCGCTCCCTCACTAACTGCCCTTTTTACTATAAGATAAACAACGTTTTGTAAACAGCTCAGTTTACCATGGCCTGCACTCGAAAAGTGACTCAATATGCTCCGTTCCCCTCCGACTTGTATAACACTCCTCTCTCCTTCACTACGTTGCTTCAGGTGATGGAAGTATTTGACTTTTCTTTTGAGCGTATGTTTCTATTTAAAAAAAAATCAGTGTTGATTTCATACACAAAGGATTACTCATCTGTTCGTTCAGAGGAAGAAATGAGAAAAGAGCTGGTTTGACTGGTTAGATTCTTCAAATACAGTATGTTGGATGTATTTTACTTGTATTTTGCCACAAGGCTGGGTTCAACGCACTTTGAATTTGTCCACTTCAGGAAATGGATCTTCTTTAAACTTCCAGCATTTCATTTTAGTTTGACATAAACCCACATACCCAACTGCATCTTCGGTCCTTATGTTAAGTTGTTGACAGAAAGTGGCCCCAGCTGTGCTTCAAGTGTTATATACATTACTGTTGTCGTGCCCGGGCTGCACTGAGACAATCATTGAGTTAAGGTAAATCCAGCTCTAAACTCTGAAGTCATTTTTCAAAACAGAAACTAAGTGACACCAGCTTTGTTAAAAACCCAATCTGGACTCCTCTGTTGAGTCTGTAAACACTCTGAAACACTGCACATATACACACTACGCGTGGGTCTATTATTATCCATTAATTTCTCTCTACTAATGACACTAATTTTCCAGAAGATGTCAGATGAATTGGAGACACTACATCTGGGATGCTGAAAAATAATATACCATTACGACAACACACTACGAGCTGCCAAGAAAGCATTTGTACTCCATTAATGACCTGAGCGCTTCTCTCACTGAAAACGATTACATTACTACATGACAGGCTGTTATTGCCATTAGACACAGGCATTAATCTCATAACTACGTTTCCTGTCTGATCATATACAATTATTTTTTATTCACATACTTTATTGTTTTTCTGCACAATGAAGCTGAAGTAAGAACATACAGACGGTTTATTATCTATTTGTCTTTTTAATCCATTCGTAAATTGTTTAGGCTGAAGTCTAAGACCGACAGACAGACAGACTGAAGCCTGGCTGTTTGAGGAGTATGTGTGCTGATCTGAGGAGCTTTTATCCCCTGGTGCTGCTGCACATGGAGGAGCAGTTAAAGCTGAGCAGTTATTCAGATGCTCAAGCTGATGTCAGGAGAGGTTAACTCAGACGATCGCTGCTGTCAGCGGAAAACCCTCTGGCTCTAAATTTCACTGTCTTCCATCTGCGTGTGTAAAAATAAATAAATAAATAAAATTAAATATATATATATATATACACACACAGACATGCATCTATATATCTACGTATATACTGTATATATGTTTATGTTAATGTGACAGTGAAATTTGGCCTTTCTTATGCTGCTTTTGACCTGAGCTCATGAAATCCATTCAGAAGTCAAAGCAGACTGTCTAAGTCTTGAGAGACGGGGTTTTCGGCTGACAGCCAGACAATGATGATAGCTGATTGGTTCACTCTGACATTACATATTTTTATTTTATTCTTTTTAACTGTTTTATTTATTTGCTTTGCTGACACAGCAGAAGAGCTGGCTTCCTGTTAGAAGAATGAATTAAATGTGGAAAAAAATGAAGACATTTTATTTTCAACTGAGAAAAAGAACACTCAGTTTGTATTTGAAGGTGAAAAAAAGCACAAAATATGATTTTTTCTTCTTCTTTTTTTTAATTGTCTTGTTTTCAGAGAGCAGGTTAATATATACATGCTGTTAAATCAAACCACCTCTGTTCTAAGTGACCTTCGGTCACTAAAACAATTGATGTGTGATTTTTGTTCAACTGTAAGTGCTTAAGGTGACAATGTGTAGGTAACATTTTTAGCCACTGTGAATGACTAGATGATGATGATAATGGGTCATTTTGCTGTGAGATTTGCCAAAGTCTCTTAAATGTTAACCTGTGGCTAAAGAGTCCGAATTTTGAGTTAAATGTAAAAAGTCAGAAATAAAAAAGGAAAAAAAGGTTCACCCAGTCCAGACAGAATTCACATTATCCCTGTTCGTAGATAAATCAGTCTGTGTGTGTGTGCACATGGACACAGAGATAAAGCCAGATTTTCAGCCACATGAGGTTTATTTCCCTCTAGTGCGAACAGGTGTGAGCTGAAAAATGTGTTCTCATCCCTGTAAAATCCACTTAAGTCCTGTCATTGTGGGCTCATTGAAACGTCAATAACAAGGTGAATTCTGTCTTAAGGTGGACTTTGAACGTTTTCATTTTGATCTTCTATTGTCACCAGATCCTTAATCTCCTTAAAATCCCCTTTAATACACAAGTTGTCCTGTTGTATGATTTTTCTGTTCATCTGTCTCTGAGCGTGTGTGTGTGTGCGTGAGTGCGTGTGTGTGTGTTGGTGTGCTTGAATCCATAAAGTGACTGTGGAATGTTTGATCAGCGGTTCCCCAGAGTCTCTATCAATCACCGCAGCTCACAGCTGTGTGAACATCTCTACAGATCAGTCTGCTCTGTCCGTCTTTCCATTTGTCAGAGTGTGTGTGTGTGGCTGCGCGCGTGAGTTGTTCGTGCTGTGTTGTTTATCTTGTTCTGCCATATTTGAACAATAAAACAGGATATGAGATTTGAAACCAATATCCTCTCTGGGTGCTCAATTCAGTCCAGTTGTCCACCATGGTCAGGTGTGCGTGTGTGTGTGTGTGTGTGTGGTACATCTGTCGTACATTTTCATTCAGATTAAAAGGGCTGTGTTTTCCTACATGTTTCTCTAAGAGTGGTTGAGGCTGTGTGAACATGTTAATGGACAGTAGCTGAATCCACTAATAGGACTTCACTGTTGGTGGCAAATTAGAAAGCTAAAAGGCAAACTGAGATTTTCATGAAAGCATTTGTTTTTTAAATGTCATATCCATTTGGTTGAAGGACAGAAATTTCAATTAAACAGGCAGGATTTTAAAAAACAACAACAACTAGCCCTTTTTCGTCTAATTTTTTGTTATAAAAATGTAAAAATACTTTCTATTAATAACCAAACCCTCCCATTTGCTTCATGGTCAGATTGTGCAGTTTTGTCATTTGCCCTCAGAACTGCCTTTATTTCAAACTCTAACCCTCCCCCACACATACACCACCACCATCAGCCTGAACCATCAATACAAGGTAAGATGAGTCTGTGCTTTTATGTTGTTTACGCAATATTGTGACCTTACAGTACCATCCCAATGTCACAGCAGAAATCAAGACTCATCATCAGACCACCAATTTTCTACTGTCTGTACTGTGTGTTCTGTGAGTCTGTGTGAACTGGAGCCTCAGTGTTCAGTTTTTAGCTGACAGGAGTGGACCAGGCATCTTCTTCTTCTACTAGACCATCAAGGTTCGATATGCTGTGAGTTCACAGACTCTCTCCTGCAGACCCAGGTCTCATCTCTATCAGCTGCAACCAGACTGACTGTTCTCCTCTGACCTCTGGAATCAACAAGGTATTTTCATCCAGAGATTTTGGACCAGCTGTTAAACGGTTGAACTTAAACCCTAGAGATGTTTGTGCGTGAAAACCCCTGATCAGCAATTTGTGAAATACACAGACCAGCCCATCTGGCACCTATAACCATGCCATGCCACGTTCAAAGTCACTTAACTCACCTTTCTCCCTGCACTGAGTTTCTGCCATGTGATCAGGGACGGACTGGCCATAGGGCAATATAGGCAAATGTCACAATGGCTGTGTAATGATGCAGCCGTGCTGATGTGACTGCAAAAAAAAAAAAATGTTTTAAATGGTTGGGGTCAGCTGGTTTACGGCCAGCCAACTCTGAAACACTGAAGACACAATAACATTTACATCATGATAGAGGAGCTCTCTCTGTAAACAAAGATTTTGTTCCAGTCTGGGATTGACTCCTTCTATCAGTGTGCAATTTTGGTGAACAATGCATTTTCTTTTCTCATCATCATTATGATCACTATATATATTTGTGTAATGTGTGGCCTCGCTCTGTCAAAAATGCCAGGGGCTGTTTTTGGTGCCAGTCCGCCACTGCATGTGATTGACCCATTTGATACTGGCATTAATGAGCAGTTTAACACTAACAGGTGTACCAAAATAAAAGTGCCCAGTGAGGGTAGTAGAGGTCAGGGAGTAGAAGGTGTCAGCAAATGCAGATTTACTAGATTGCCTGATTAGACCATGAAGTTAAGTGACTAATGGGAGACAACTCACACCTGTCTGTTTTCTGTTGGGTAAGATGGAGTTACAGCGAGGTAGCTCCTTCTCACTTCAGCTTGGGTGGAGGTTTAATCAGCCATGAAAAACATCCATGTATCTGTGTATGTGTGCGTGTGTGTGTTTGCATGCAAGGCCTTTACAGCAAAGAAACATGAGGGACTTGTCAACTCTATTTCTCCCCTGGGGCTAACTGGTTTTACAAGAAGTCTGAATCAAGGACAGAGGAGGTGGATTAATGATCCTGGTGCGGTGGGATGCCTGCAGGCAACGCTCCGAATGACCATCAGGAGACAGATCTGTGGACAGCCAGTGATAAATGAGTGGATCTTTTGGACCCGTGAGCTGTTCTTTGAAATGAGACCGGTGGGACAGAGTGAGTGGACAGAGAAGTTTTGCATAAGCAGGATAAGAGCAGCTAATTTCACCCACATTCAGCATAATGAGCCATTTGACAAACAACAGTGACCTTCCTCCTTCTGTTGACATTTAGCAGGTATTGAGCAGAAGTGAAGGAGCCAACCTCAGAGCTGCAGCACTGAGCCTGGAGAGACGCTGAGTAAATACAGAGCACAGAAAAGAAAAGTGAAGAGCACAGTGTTGCTGTCTTTGTACCTTTCCTTGAGCTCTCTCTCTCTCTCTCTCTCTCTCTCTCTCTCTCTCTCTCTCTCTCTCTCTCACTCTCTCTCGTATCAATATTAGCTTTTGAATAAGTAAAAAAAAAAAAAAAATTCAGTGTGAAATGGGTTCATCGGGGTGTTACCAACGTGCTAGCTCTTTTATTTCGCAGCTTCCCTCGGAATGTGAGAATCCACTGAGTTGCATATAGTAATGCTGCATATCTGATGGTGTGCCTCAGTCATCTGCTAACCTGTGTGTGATGTAGTGGCGCGCATTCACCGTGATTCATCAGAACTCGAGGAGACCTAACAGCTTGCCAGCTGTGACTGTCAAAGGCATCGTGATTTAAGCAGAGACAGGGCTGGAGGAAGGACGCAAGGATGGATGGATGGATGGATGGATGGATGGATGGATGGATGGATGGATGGATGGATGGTTGGATGGAGGGCAAATTCGTCATCGCCTGACCTGACTGAAGTGATCTGGGGATATAGCCTACTGTAGATAGCATCGTCTGAAGATGGAACTCACTTTACAGCCCAACACTTGGTAAATGGTTTGCTCTGCTGTGAACCTGATGCATGGGACAGCAAAGATCACACTACACCAGAATGTATTGCCAGGAAAATGGAAAAAAATAGAAAAAACAATCTGCATCGCGGCAGAAAACGCCTATTAGCCCCTGTTAGTGGTTCACACCCACTGGGTCTCATTGGGAGTGAAAATCATTAATGTGACTGGTGATGAATATTCATGAGGCCCATCACAGGACCACGTGTGTGTTTCTTCTTTAAAACTTAATTAGAATACTAAGACATTTTATTAAAGTAGAACGTTTCTGTTGTTTATTGTCCATTTAAGCTTTAACGTTACAGCATTAAAGTCGGCCATATTACTCTAAATCATCTCAAGACTGGTATTTGAATGTTTTGCCAAAATATATCTATTATGTCAACAGATAATATTCCTCCAAATATCAAGCCATGTGATCATCCAGCTAATTAGACTCATTTAGTGTTTCACCCAGTGAAATGTCAGAGCAGCAGCAACACATCTGTTTCCCTGAGGCCTCCTATGAGGAACCCCTCTATTTTGCACAAGCACAGCACAAGAATTTATTTCTATTTTATACCTTACAGTAGGTTTTATTTGTGTGTGTATGTTTTTTGTACAGTACAGGAAAACAGTCAGGACAGCTGAGTTCAAAAACACAACCATTAAAAGGACTGTTTCATCTGAGGACAGACATGCAGGACATAATTGGATCTCAGATCTTGAAAAGGACATAGTACAAACCATAGTACAAGGAAATAGTCTTGACAAGCATCCATACAAGTTTATGGGGGTAGAGGTGGTATGTGGGAGTGTGTGAGCAAGATGTCTGTATTTGTTGTATTGTCATGTTATGTATGTCTACAATGCTGTTGATGTTGTGTGTTCTATGTATGTTTGTTCAGGGACCCCCTTGAAAATGAGGGGCTATCCTTTAATAAATTCAAGTCAGTGGTCTATGGTGTGTTGTGCCGTTTGTTTGCATGTTGGTGAGTATGTGAGTACTGTATGTGTGTGTGCGTGCTCTCTGAAGCCCACAGGGTTGTTCTCTACTTTTGCTCTGAAAGACAAAATATCATCCTGGCTTTCTTTTCTTTTTCACCCACTTCTCTCTGTCTATTTTTGTCTCAGTTCATGGCTTCTGCCTTTCTGAACACGTGTGTGTTTTTCAGTGTGTGTGTGTGTGTGTGTGTGTGTGTGTGTGTGTGTGTGTGTGTGTGTGTGTGTGTGTGTGTGTGTGTGTGTGTGTGTGTGTGTGTGTGTGTGTGTGTGTGTGTGTCCGAGGGGAAAAAAACAGTGAGAATGTATAATAAGACTGTATAGCCTATCGTGCAGGCATGTCTGGTCAGCTTACTATTACTCACCACCTCACAGATCAGACTTTTTTTTTCTCATATTTCAGTGGATACACACTCACACACACACTGCAATATCCACAATACAATTTTTAAATAGAAACCATCTGACTCGGGGTGTGGGCTGAGAGCTGGCAATTATCACTATAATAATTTTAAGAAATTAAAGGGCAAGCAGAGGGTGGGGGAGTGAGAGTGTGATGAAGAGCCTCGACTGCAAGGTGACTCAAACATGACTGGAATATGAACAAGCCACCACCACCAGCACCACACACACAGATCCAGGTAATCTATCAGGAGGAATGATGTTCTGTCTCTCTGTCATCCAGATTACAGCTCTTTTAACACCAGTAGGAGCAAAGATTAGTGTTCAACTACACAGCTCATATGATACCATCATTTTATCCAGACTTATTGGACTTGGGAACAGAACTTAAACCATTTAATGTGCGAAAATTGGGAAAAGTGTTTGGAAGTGAATGCTTGTAGAAATAAACCGACCTAAACAAACCCTAATGAATCACATTCGAGGTTTCTGCTTAATGCCTTTAGATATGCATTCACCAAATTCATTTCCCAAACCTTTTTCTCTGTAATGTACTACCAGTATAATCTGATTTATTGGAATGCTAGGCCACATGAGGTTAGGCTATGTATTTACTTCTAGTGTATTTTAGGAACATGACTCACGATTTACTCATACATCTGTTGTCTTGTTTCTACATTATTATTATTAGTAGTAGGCCCTGTTAGTATTAGTAGGCTACTATTATCATCAGTTTACAGTTTAGGGTTAGGGTTAAGAAGGAGGTGCTTGTAGAATTTCAGCTTCAGCTTTACCCTGCCCTTTCTTTATGCGGTGCTAAGCTAGGTTAAGCTAACAGTCTCACCAGTAAATGAGCATTTTTCCTAAATGTCAAACTGTTCATTCAATATGATGCATTGCCTTGGTTAAAACACCCCACACTGCGCAATAGTGTTAAGGTAATTAAAACTTATTCGATAAACTGCAACATTAACATAGCGCTTACACAAACATTTCTCCCCAACGATTCATTAATATATTTATTTCCACAACCACAAGTCATTCTGCGGCATAATGGGTTTTTCTTCCTCATAACACTTGTGTGTTTTTTTTAGATTAATAATTTCATGTGAACAAAAGTACTTGCACAGTGTGGTATGCTATTATCTTATTTTAAGGTTACATGTCACCGCAGTCAAAGTGATTTATAACTGAATAAATTGTGTCTACTGCCTGCAGCTGTGAAAAACTACTGTCACACACACACTGCACACACACACACACACACACACACACACACACACACACACACACACACACACACACACACACACACTGCACACAACCTGACAAACTGTAATCACACTTTCCCAATGACCTCAAAAGCCATTTTCTCTTCATTTACCGATAAACACTGGTTGGCAGGTGATGTAACACACATACATTCACAGTTTTGTAATGTTTTAGGAACAAAACCAAGTAAACTTGGATAGTAGTAAGCTGCAGTGGTATGAGCAAGCCAAAAAAAAGACTGTAGCACTTCACTCTGCCTGGTTTTCACACTGACTCGTGGTGGCCTGGTCAATCAGACTTTGCAGTTGTTGTTCATCACCCAGGATGGATGTAAACATTCAAAATCCGCAGCGCTTCCTTTCAGAGAATCAATATTGTTTTCTCCGTGAAGGCAACCGTGGGTTTCAGTCGGCGTTGTGATTTACTGTAAGTTCAGGTTTAGTGATGGCACAGCTGGTGCGGTTTTGTCTCAGCGGAGCCTGGTAATCAGCTCGCCCTCCATCACAGCACTCCATTATACATGTACATACACACAAACGCACAATAAATTAAGGATAGAAAAGCACAGCAGCGAGTCAAAGAGCACAAACGTGGGTCCTGACAAGCAGCGCTGTGAGTTTCCATTCAGCAGTAGGAAAAGGCTGTCGGTGAGGTAGGTTGTGTGAGTGGGCAGAGAGCTGCACTGTGGAGCTCAGCAGAGGGGAGCAGATAAAGGAGAGTGCAGGGTCACAGAGGTCAGGAGTTTTTCTTTTTCTGTTCGTCTGAGCTGTTTCAAACCGTTACGGAGGATATGAGGATGTCCTCAGTGACAGCTTCATAAGGATGAAGGAGGATGTTATGACTGAAGGATGCTTTTGATCATCTGTCTGAGGAAAATCTTTGCTTTTTTATTTATTTATTTTAAAGATGGATGTCAACAGCCTTTGTTTTGTTTTATTTTGTAGTTGTTTTCTGTGGATAAAAAAGTACAGCTTTATATACAATTTATTCAGCCAGTTTTACACAACAGCACATCAAGTAAGCATTATTCATGTCCATATTAAAAATATTAACACATTATATCAAAGTGCACTGATGAGGTTGTCCAGCCTCTTAAAGCTATAGTCATCAATCATTTTGACATGCATCTGTTTGAGTAATAGCCATTCAAGGTATTTTCAATTCAATTTTCCGATAATGCCAGTCATGGTTAATTGAAGAAACATCATGCAGACAGACAAATCAATTAAAACATGTAAAACCAGAAGCTGTAACATGAAGGTTTGTGATCATTGATATAGACTGGGATTTCATTTGCGTGGTGGTGTCTGTGAAGAGTTCCAGGTGGTTGGAAACTAAAAGCAAATGGTCCAAGCTCTTCGCACTTGAGGGACTCGCAGTGAGTCATGAGCCAGTCATGAGACCGAGGCTGATATGAGCACCAGTCGAGCACAGAAGTGATATAAGATGGCAGCTTCCCAATAAACAGCTTAAAGATAAACAAACACCGGTCTATCACGTCTCTCAGACCACCCAGAGTTTCCACACAGGATACACTGACGAACACTGGAAACATTACCACTAATAAACCTAAAGGCATCAGAGTGTTTTACAGTGCGAGCGGAGGCACGTCTGTAAATCACATCACCATGATACACAACAGAGAGAAAAACTGCCTCAGCTATCAGCTATCATCCTCTGTAAAAACAAGATGGCTGGATGGGAGTTTGTCATCTGTCCAAACATCGAGATGTTTAATTTCTCAGCACTGGATCCTTGCGCAATGGAAATATTAACACCACTGAACCGAATAAAGTTGGTTTTATGCAAATTCAGTATGTTAAAATCATTAAGGAGAGAATTGAGTATTGCAGGTTGTGCCAGCAGTACAATGCAATATGTATCATCCATATGGCAATTAGTTAAACATGAAGTAAAACCATGGATTGTAAAAAGAACTGGACCTAGCACTGGACCTTGTGGAACACCCTCAGGTAACTCAGGGAAAACATAAACGCAAGTGAATTCAAACCATCAAATCAACTGAATGTTTTTTCCATTTAAGTCATTAAAGGTGTACAGAAATGGCCGTTTGTCCTGTTTGTCGCGCCGAGTTGTCACGAGCTGCAACACGAGTTTACCCGAGTAAGGAAAACGAATTTGATTGGTCGTTATCGAGCGGGCGGGATATTCAAAGCTTGGGGCGAGCCCGAGCTCCGTGTGTGTGTGCGTGTCAGACGTTTGAATGACGGATTACGGATCCAATATCAGTGGCTGGTGAATCGTGTACAGGCTGACGTATAATCCGTGCGCCTGCATTATCCAATGCAAAAAAAAAAATACACACTTTCCTCCCGGATTTACTCAAAAATAGAATTTTGCACAAAGTTTGGCCTACATCGTCTGATAGATGAGTTATTACACTAATTTTATGACCCAGAGTGGGTTTAAATTCAATTTTCTTTTCTGTACACCTTTAACAATGTTATTCAGTGAGTGATGTCAGAAACAGTCACGGACCTGGAACTGGACTGATGAGAGAAATTCCTTGAGCTGACAGTTTACACTTGACTCTAGACTTTAAGTTAAACTGTATAGTTTAGATGTCAGTCTGTATTTACTTGTATCACTCCCATCTCCACCATGAGCAGTTTTCCACGCTGGGATCAGCACTGGTGGAAACAGAAAACCCAGAGTTATTTGATTTGCAGTTAGAGGAGCAGTAGACAAAGAAAAAATATATCCTGATTGTCCTCACAAGTGAAAATCTCAGGATTAATGGCTTGTAGAGGCTTAAGAACTGAGCTGTAAGACTTTTGAAGTTGCAACATAATCATGATTAATTAAAAAAAAAAAGATGGTCACTGCTTGTCCTCAAAATTGGGACCAGCCACTGCAAAGTGTCTCCTAAAGCTGAAAAGATCTCACCATGATCTCATCATCAAACTTCACATGAGCAGAATCACTATAATTTAGCACCCTCCTGAATTTAGCAGGTAATAATGAGATCCAGCAGATTATCAGATTGCTTTTTAATCTTGTTAAATGAAGCCCAGTGGGACGCCTCTTTGGTTTGTCAAACAAGGAGCCGAGCTTTGTTGTGTGAGATTTAGCAATGGATGATTAGTGTACACTGTAAGTTCATGGTCGGTGTCTCCAGAAAATTAAACATATCAGAACAAAGCTGTGAGTCTGGTGACTTCTTTAAATCAAACTGTGCAAATCCACCAGCGCCAAGACAGAGTTTTTAAACAGGCTGTGCAGCTGCATCATCAGATCCTGCTTATGTAACACGGAATAATTCAATGACGCATGTTCACTGTGATGGATTGCTTATTTGAAAGAACGTTTTTTAAACTCCGAACAGTTGACTGGAAGGTCAGAAGCCGTCAAAAAGTGGCACCATGCTTCGGCAGCAACGTGAAATATGAGAGAGTGATTGCAAAAATATTTGAAATAATTGAAAACCCTGTCTGCAACGGTGTGTCTGTGGTTATTATGGCTTTATGGGATGAGCACAGTCACTGAAAACAGGAAGGAGGTGGCACACAAAGAGGAAGCTGGAGATTTATTGACGATTTGCCTTTTGCCTCTTGTTGTCCGTCAGATTGTCTGTTTAATGGCCTCACACTGAGACTCATGTTGACTCGTGTGTTTTAATCGCTGATAATTTACATGGTAGGGAAATGTCAGCAGCCCTGGAGTGTTTGTGAGTGTTTGTGAGCAGCAGATAGAGGGCCGTCTGTTACTTTGATTGGTTCTGGATTTGATTTTAAAGCTCTGATGTTTTGTTCTTTTATGTATGCATGCAGCTTTTGGTTTAGTTTCTACAGACATGAAAGATTGATCTGAAATAATAATTCTCCTCTGCTCTGCTTTGCCTCCGACAAGAAAAAGTCAGCGTGACTGATGAAAGCTGCTCAAAGAGTTTGTCCTTATTAGCAAGATGCACATATTCAAATGTACCCAAACATACCCTCCCACGCAACACACACAGACACACACACACACACCAGAATCTGTAGATATAACTGTTGACACAAATGGGCAAAGAGAGCACCCACAACCACAAGTGTTTACCAGAGTTTACCAAACACACATACACATGGACAGCAGACCAACACACCCCAGTCGGGCTGTGAAATGTGTTCAGGCTTTGTTTTGGTCAGAGAGAAGCTCAGCAGCAAAGATGAGACTCTGAGGACAGACCAGATGGAGACACCAGGGTAAAGACTTCATTCTCTTCAGTCTCTTCATCCTCATAATGTTCCTGATCTTCTGTTGCTTTCAGCTCAAACCCAGCAACAGAGTGGAGGAGGATTTTGTTTTCCATTCCCTTAATCATTGATGATGAGGATGAGGACGACTCCACTCCCTTCATCGTCACAATGCTGATTACCATCTGGCCCCACACACACACACACACTAGAATGCATGCACATGCTGCTGAGCAGGTGGGACTCTTTCAAAATGAATCAAAGAGAATTGGAAATGGTTTACAGTCACAGAAATTAGTCACTGACACTCACTGCAGTGAGGACTGACTGAGTGTTTACAATGAAACATTTGAAATGGTCTGTCATTATCTGCTGAGCGCTGTGGGCCCAGATGGAAATGTGCAGCTCCATGATTAAGGCGCTGGTCACTGCGTCCTTCAAAATTAAAGCTTTCCTTTTGTTCTTGAATCTCTGCTCTGTTCTATTCAGCCCCCACATTCACAGTGGGGGTCATTCAGTTCTATAATAGTTTAATGGGTAGTGTTTCTTTTATTAGCAGTGCCAGTGAACAGATAACTGCACAAAAGTTATTTAAAGTTTTGGAAAACAGCAGCTGTGATCAGCTGGAAACGCAACACTGACAGTCAGCCATCTGCAGGGCACACACCAGTTTCAACTCAAATGCAGCTGCAGCTGAAGTGAATTTGTATGGAAATGATAGATTGTGGCTGCTGATTTGCATATGCAAAGTAACATTGGAATCTGTACTAAGACTAAAATCTAGGCCAATATAAAAGCAGCTACAAAGTGCTTGAGACCTGTTTTCTCAACCAGTGTCTCACTATCTGCAACAGTCACATTAAACAGTTCTGATTATTTCTCCCAAGACATTTTGGTATTTTTGGTTTTGCCTGAGATCCTCTCACTGTGCACCAATCTGAGTTTAACTACATTTAAGTTGTGGGCTTGTTTGCTTGTGTTGCCACCACTGTCACAAATATCTGGCTGGAAAAAAAGTACACACACACACACACACACGCACGCACGCACGCACACACACACACACACACACACACACACACACACACACACACACACACACACACACACACACACACACACACACACACACATGCACTTGAAGTCATATTATCCTGTGTCTACCTGCCAGGACCAAGCTCAGGAGAGCTTGGAGAACCTGAGTCCTATGTTGTCTGGAGCTCCTGCAGGGTCTCCCATGGCAACTTGTTTTCAGGTGAGGGGCCAGACAAAGAATGGTTCAAGAAGACCTCATGAGAAAAGCCAGGCAGGAAGAGGTCACCCTGCTGGAGGAAGCCCAGGACCCGGTCTGTAACCAGACCCAGCAGGGGGCTCTTCAGCCAGCGCCTGGTGGCTGGCTACGCCAAGGTGCTACCGGTTGGATGTGGTGGGCTGACCTCAACCTATAGCCTCTGTTGTGGATCCAGACTTGGATAGGAGCTGGACTTTGTCCATGTCACCCACTCACCCACTCACCCACAACCTGAACACTCTGTACAACACACACCCATAATAATAATCTCAACATTTCTCCCAAAAATGATCATGATCATTCAACAGTGATGAATTAAAATGTCTGTGGTATATTGATGAGTAAATACACAAAGAAGAACATAAGATAATAAAAGACAATAAAGAAAAGAGTTTAGGTGGATAATATACTACATGTCAAAAAACAAATCAACACATGAGACTTGTGTTTACATTTTTAAGTTTAAATGGACTCTCTAGGTGAAAGTATGCTGAAGCAATATGTTTGATTGACCTCAGCCTGGGGCGTGTCAGTCGTCATGGTAACCTCTGAGCTTGAGGCCAGACCACAGCTGAGACCAATTCACTAATCAGGGACTCCTCTGATATCTTTGCAGTTAATCTACTTCTGACTCCTATCTCCCATACTTTTATATCAAGTCTCTGTAAAACAAAACCACACACACACACACACACACACACAGTCCTAATGAAGCTGCGTTTGTTGTTGTTTCACTGTAAAAAAAAAAAAAAAAAAAAAAGTAAGAAAACTTCAAAGACAAGTTATTTTGTTAGTAACAAACCCCAGCCTTGGATCAGAGTCTCTCTCAACATGTTGACTCCACTCTTGTATATTTACATAAAATATCCAGAAACTTCTTGACACCGTGCAAGGGTTCCCCCCACCCCCTCTCCTGACGTCCCTTCTCTGTCCTCCGTCATCCGTCTCTGTCCTCCACACTCATCCTCCTCATGACTGTGCAGTGAATGATAATCATGGTTGTATTTGCCTCCTCTCTGGCACCACTGTACACATGCTGGTCCACTGGAGGTGGCGATTGCTCCGTTCATACCTGGCTGCACCTCTGGCATGAGTTTCCAACATGGCTCAGAGTTCAACACACAGCTTTTCCTCTCACTTTTGCAAATCTCTCTCTCTCTCTCTACTCCTCTCATCCTCTTTTCTCACCTCTGCTCTCCCCTCATCACCCTCCATCCTCTCCTCTGTCTCTGTGCTTCCTGTTGAAGAAATAAAATTGTTGGATGAGATTCAGAGTGATGGGGTTAGAAGATCATCATTCGCTCAGGCACACACACACACACACACACACACACACACACACACACTCTCCGTCTGTCTCTCTCTCTCTCTCTCATATACTTTCAACAAAGCTGGGGACACACTCACTTCCCCCCGGATTCACCCGGTTACCGTGGCAACCCCAGATGAGGAAATGGAGTGCACTGTGTCTATGTTTGTGCATGTGTGTTGAGCTGAGAGCTTTTCATTGAACTGTAATTGAATGTGAAAGAAGTGTGCAATAGTTTACAAACATGAGTGTGTGGAAGGAAAAGAAAGAAAGAAAGAAAGAAAGAAAGAAAGAAAGAAAGAAAGAAAGAAAGAAAGAAAGAAAGAAAGAAAGAAAGAAAGAAAGAAAGAAAGAAAGAAAGAAAGAAAGGAAAACAAATTATTTTCATATAACAAGAAACTTTTTTAACTGGTCAAGTGCGTTAGAGATAATGTTATTTAGAAAGTGATTGTCATCATACACTTTAACTTAAGTGATAGATAAGGCTATATGCTGACGATGACAGTACTTTCATGACATTCTACAACAGTTGTTGAGAGATTTCTCTTTGAGATAAAAAGGTCAACTTCAGGACAAATCAGGGCAACAACAAAAGTCAGTAGCATTACTGTAATCCCCTGGCGGTCATGAATGTGCTTTTTAATGGTGATACATTTGTGATAGCTGGAATATCATTATAAGAATGAACCAACCCTAATGGACCATGCACTCTGTCAGCCATCAACACATGTTATCCCAGCTATATGAAAAAAAAAGAAAAGAAATATAGTTTACATCTTTCAGCGCTGCATGTTAGGCTTAGATACACTCACTGTACTGCATACAGTATGTATTAAAACGAATCCTATCAATTACCTTCACAAAACAATATTCAATGAATTTCAAGGAACCTCTGATGAGTTTGTGAAGGAGTGCTCAGTGTGTATTATAGCGGTGAGTGGGAGGCAATAATCTACATAGAGCTCATTCAGTTCACCAAGCATTTCCTCAAACTGAATTTATTTCAGCGTTGCTCACTGCTCTCTCCTTATCTTTTTTTAAATGCCAATTTTATTTTATGATCATTCAGTTGGAAACAATTCAGCCACTGAAATTAACAATGATAAGGAAGATCTATTTCTAGGCATAAGGCCTTTAAAGCTACAAATAGTATGGCTTTCTCCACAATATATATACTTGTTTTTTACTTATTCTGTTTTTAAATGTTTTTTACCATAAGAGAAATTGAAGATCACCAATACCTTTTTGATTATGGGTGTTCTTTTTTTACAGGTTGTTTTTTGTTTTACTTTTTTACAGTATTGCATCCATAGAAAGGCTTCACCTCAGAAATACTCTATGGCTACTGCTCTGAGGTTTTTGTTAGTTATGGTTTTACATTTCCAAATTGTATCTAGTTTTAACAGAGGTATGGTCATGGTTTCATGCTGTTTATAATATGCATGTCAAATGTCAAAGAACATCACGTACAGAGGAGCTTTTATCCCGTTTGGGTTGAAATGACAGATAAAGAGAGACAGCTACACAAACAGTATTAGGCATGAATTAAATGTGATCTGTTCTGTTCTGTTCTGGGAATGTGCACAAAATACATCACCCAGTAAAAAAGAATAAAGCCAAAATAAATTGCATGTCCAGAATCAATACACGATGACACATTCGCCAGCCCATCTGCAGCTTATAACACTTATATACTGCTATACTAAATTTAAACCGGGGCTTCCCACGCAACACGAGCAGAGCTGAAACAGAAACACACATATGCAGCGACAGCTTTACCCGACCGTACTGTGATATCAGACTCTCCGAGCATCCGCATCCCACAGACCTGCATGTTGCCACGTTACATTTAGGGTCAGTTGAATGGGTAAGCCACAGGCCCAACAGTGCATACGCTGCTGACCTACATCTCAGGCCTTATAGAGAGAGATCATGTGATGAGTCATACACACACACACACACACACACACACACACACACCACACACATAAAGAAGAAAGGGATTAAACGCCCAGAGTACAAGGCATTAGTTGTGATGTGATTAAGTCACGGTTGACCTAGTATGCATGAAACTTAAATGAGGAGGAATAATGATATCAGGCTTAATGTCTGGAAAACCAAAATCAATTTTCCTCAACAACCACGGGCCAGAACGGCAAAGAGCTGAATCTGCACCGTCATCAGGATGAAAATCACCAGAGATGCTCAGGTCTCTGATGTACAGTAATTAAGTGTCAGGTTGTCGCTTACAGCTGACCCGCTGAAGATGTAATGTAATTGAGTGTGGATGAGAAGGAACGATTTGATGGTAAACACAAATGTTTCCTCAGAATTCAAATATGGTGATGAGTGGGAATAAGAAATCAGGATACTCTTCAACCGAGGGTGGAGTGACACTCCAGGCTGTGCAAGGATCTTTCCGGGGAGGACTTGATCAGGAGGCAAAGTGCAAAGTGCTCACACTCATGAGGAAACTTAATGGTGAAATTTCTGTCACATCCTGACACCAAGATTTGGTGAACGTACTTGATTTTGCACGTCAGAAGGAGTTTAACCTGCAGAGATGTACAAAAACACTTAGCTCTTAGCTCTACTTATAACACAACAGCAGGGTAAACGCATATAGCATACATTTTTGTGCCATCAAAGCAAAGTTTTAAAGGGGACATATTATGGAAATATAACTTTTTGAAGGCACTTTAACATATATTTAGGTGTTTGTCTTGCCTTCCTTCCCCCAAAAATATGAGAATTGACAAAATAATCTGTAATTTTCAGGCTCCCTAGGTTGAAATCCACGTTGTTTTATGAGCTGCTCCCTCAGTTTTCTGGTAATGATGTAACTAGTTTTCAAATTTGCATAACCCCACCCCTACCTGGTACCAGTAGAAGGGCCGGGGCAAGCAGTGGTTCATTTGCATTTAAAGGGACAGGCACTGAAACCAGCCGTTCTGAACAGGGCTGTTTTGAGAGGATAAAAAGAGCTGTGATGTTTGATCCTTGGGGTATTTTGAACGAAGGATGTCACAGACATGTCTCTAAGACACCTGGGAACTATTTTAAATTGTGGAAAAGGGGCACAATATGTCTCCTTTAAATTTTGTTTTTAAGCAGTGAATTCAGGTTGGCACAAACAGCTGGTGCAGATGTGTCAATCAGATGAGTGTCAATGACGTCCAACTGGCACTTGGGCAAATCCACGACTGATACTCAGATGTGAAAGTTTGAAAGTGATGACTCTTTAATGTCTCTTTGCTCACATCTGACACTCCAACAGGTTTTGGGAAAATGAGACTGTGAAGCATCATGAGTGCCTCACTTCTCGAGCTTGCTATAATACCCCAAGGGACCACTTTAATTATAATTTGATTTACTGACCCAACAAAAATGCCCCAAGGATTTTGAGTCTGGAATCAAGTCTCTCTCTCTCACACACACACACACACACACACACACACACACACACACACACACACACACACACACACACACACACACACACACACACACACACACACACACACACACACACACACACACCATTAGTTTCATTGCCAATGGTAAAATGGCAAAAATCCCAGATACAACTCATCATCAAAATGTTCTATTCATGCCTCAGTATCCTTGGCTCAGTGCTGGGTTTTCCAAAATGTAATGCATAGCTCAGAGTAGAGTTTTTTGAGAGACCTCTCTTGCAAAGAGACCAATATGGTCCCTATCATCTCTCTGTCTCTCTCTCTCTCTGTGCTTTAGAAAATTACTGTGATGACTGACAGCAAATGTTTGACTCCCCCTACTGGTGTCACTCTCCTGTGCTGTTATATCACATTTTGCCCAGCACAGCAGGTCAGCACATGGCTCCCTGAAACTGGGTCACGTAGGTCATGACCTGCCTGAGTGTGACTCACCTCAAGAAAAGTGTGTTTCCAGAGTGTGAGATATGAGGGTTGGCTGCAGTGACAGAGACATGCGGTATTCACACACCCAGAGAAACAACAGGATGACATTCTCAGAACAACACAAACAAAACAAGAGCCCTGGACTGAGGAGGTGTCGTTGGGTGGAGTCGTGCAAAGAGGGACAGATTATGGGACAAACTTTCCACGGAAAAATTGGGCCTGATTTTCTATAACTCTCCCTTACATCTGTGCCTGAAAAGGCTCAAACCAAGCACTGCTGACTTTTTGAAAAACATGCTTTAAGTTCATTTTGCCAATGGCCCTCTCACCTTAGTGCCTCTAGATGTCAAGTGCCCTCTGTCTTGTCTATATGTGTTTGTAGGTCTGTATGTGTCTATGTGTCTTGTATGTATTTTTGTAGGTTCTGTATACAATTTGTTTTTTTAATTATTGTTATTTTTCTTTTTTGTGTGTGTAATTAATCTTACTTTACTTCTTTTTTATATACATAAAGGTATATATATTTATTATCATCATTACCATCACTATGTTCTATGGTATCCCACGACACGTTCTTATGTCTTGGGCTTACTGTTGGTATTCTTGCTCTGAGATTCCATTCCAGTAATATTGTATCCCCTGAAATACCTCTATTGGGCTTTACTTGTTAAATAAAAATGAAAATAATAATAATATAATGAATAATGAAAAAAAAGAGGCTCAATCCAAACACACGCACACACTTCATTAAAAAGCTGAAACCAGAATACCAAAATCTTTTTTAATGAAATACTAATGATAATATACATTATAAAAATGGCTGCAGACAAAGATAAAAAAGGCTGTCATGACAGTAACAAAAGATGCTGTTTCATTGTGACCCTCCCTCATCAGCCCTGGGGAATATGTACAACTCGTTGCTATAGAGACTTTGATAAATGTTTTGCTAGAGATCCTTCACTTCTGAATTCTGACTTGGCGATTCCTTTTGAATTTTGTTTCCTGGGCAGCAACTTCATTTTTTCACTGTGACGAGTTTTCAGAAGTTCATTCATGATGAGGACAGACAACCAGCTCCACAGTGTTCTTGTTTATTCAAGTACAATAAACATGTATCGTCCTCACTCTGACAGTTGTCCGAGTTAAAAAGAAAAACTAAGGCAGAAATGTCTCCAAACACTCAAACCACATATTAGACTGTGATGTTTGGGTAAAACGTCCATCCTCGTGACTGTAACTCGTTTTTGTGTTTACCTGGGCCGCCTACATCGGTGTGTGTGTGTGCTGTGCGGAGGAGGGCGAGGCAGCGGCGGAGGACGACGAGAGCGAGGAGGGAGGGGGCTGGGGGGTGGAGGAGGAGGAGGAGGAGGAGGAGGGGGTGGGAGCGGAGGTGGCGGCGGCAGCAGCGGCCGACGACGAAGTCTCTATCTTGCTGCTGTGTGTGATGAAGCGCAGGCGCAGCTTCATGGCCGGACGCAGAGTCATGATGATTTTCTCCACCTGGAGGAAGACGGAGAGGGAGGAGGAGAAATCAATACACAGAAGGATCATTCGATAAGAGGAGGAGGAGAATGAAAATAATGACTCAGAGAGAAGAATAACAAACATGATGATGTCTGGGTTCAAGCTCACATGTGCAGCTCAGCATAATATCCATTTATATAACATCACTTGTTTTGAATCACATCCCCCATAAACAGAACAGGTGTAGCCTGAATAATGACCTCCCTCTGTGCACCATAATGAACAGTGGCTCTGTCCATTAAATGAGTGGTTGGAAAAGCTGATTTAAAGTCCACTTGTCTAAGCTTCAAGCACCAAGTGAAGCTACAGTTCCATCTCCTCTAATTGACTCGAGGGGATTTGTCCTGCGGTACAGGGTTGACAGTATCAAACTAAAAATGGAAACATGAAACACAAAACTGTCTCCTGAGCAGCAGCCAGTTCACAGATGTCACCCTGCTTGAAAGCTGAGCGACCGAGGTCTCCATTTGTCTCATTTACTGTTTTTTTTTCACAAGTTATGTTTTGTCAGATTTTTTGTACCATTGTGTTATCTTTAATCACTCTCTACTATTCCATTTAGAAAAACATGCTTGTGTAATTAAGCAGAAGGCCATAATGGCCATCTGTCAAAGTAATAAAACAGGTAATTGGTTTCATGTTAATGGTTCCTTTCCTATTTTATACGCAGACTAAAGCCTACCTGCTCCTTCACACTGTCTCCAGTGTACATGTATTTGATGTGATAGAGGAAATCACAGATGGGGTCCATGTAGCTGAGGTGTTGGCAGTGTTGGTCGACGGCCTGCAGCATCTCATAGAAAGCCACGCCAATCTGAAACACACAGGAATGTCTATGTCAAACTCATGGTAATGAGAAATGTATAATGCAAATTTATTACAGTTATGAGTTATCTAAAACAAAGGTTCCCAACCTTTTTATCACCTTTTTATTTACTTTTTTACTCTCTTTTATGATCCACGGCCCGGTATCGGTCCCCGGCCCGGTGGTTGGGAACCCCTGATCTAAAGCATCAGTGGTCAAATTTGTGTGTGTACCTCCAACATGCATCGAGTCCTCTCCTGCTGGAAGCGCTGCAGGAACGGTCCCACCAAGTGATACACGTAGAGCAACTGGAACTCTGTCTGGACGATGGGCTTCAGCGTCTCTGACAGGAATCTACAAACACAGACACACAGATTTATGATGACAGGGTGATCATTAATTATACGTTGGATTAAAAAAAAGTATTAAAAGCACCAAAAGAGTAAGAGAAAAGAGAAACAAGCCAGAGACTGAAGCCGTCCTTACTTGGGAATCAGAGACAGTTGCCCGATGGATGAGTGATGCCAGACAGCGTGAGCCAACGCCAGCACGTAACTGCAGTTCATCTCGCTGTAGCTCTGGTGGCAGGCTGTGAAGTCCAGCAGGGCGAAGGGAAAGCCCGCCCACTCCGTCTCTGATGTCAGGGCTGGAGAGCCAATCACGGACACGATGCGGTCGTGGAGAACGATCCAGTAGGGCTCCTGAGAGAGGAGAGTGGTCATGGTGAACAAACGTCATGTGACTTCATCAAACAGTGAAGAAGTGTGAGGATGTTTTTGGGAGTGGTTTTCTTACAGGAAGTGCAGTAATGACAAGTCCGATGGCGTTCATCCAAGCTGTGATGTTCTCTCTGGGAACCAGGGGTTGGCTGAGAGGGAGGAGGACAACGTCAACTGATGCTTTCAGGGATAATTCAAACTAGGGCTGCACAATTATTTTCATTATCGATTAATCTGTCGATTATGTAAACAATTAATCGATTAGTTGTTTGGTCAATAAAATGTTGAAAAATGTTGAAAAATGTCAATCAGTGTTTCCCAAACCACAAGATGATGTCCTCAAATGTCTTGTCCACAAATCAGAGAATTTTGACTTTTTTACTTAGAAAAATGCCCAAACCGATTATTTGACTATCAAAATTGTTGATGAAAAATGTAATTATCGGTTATTGTTCAATTAATCGATGAATTGTTGCGGCTCTAATTCAAACCACCGGTATAGAGCCAATTTTTAGAGCTGCATACACTAGACGAATGCTGTCCCTGGCAGACAATATTTTGTCTGACGGGACACATGTTTTATTTGTAGAATATCAGCTGCTGCCATCCAACAGGAGATTTAGAGTCCCTATGGCTAGATTAAATAGACTGAGGAACTCTTTCATTCCTCAATCAGGTAAAATGTTGAATCAGTTGAGCTTGGTAGGGCCTGAATAGCTTAGTGTAGGGACTTGGAGGCACTGCAGTCACTTTGATGCTACGTATAGCACGTCACGTCTGATGTTTGTCTTATACTGTTGTATTTTTTTTTTTTTTTTGCATTGTTTGATGTGATATTTTGTTTGGTGTTATATTGTGTTTATATTCTGTAATGCTTCTTTGTCATGAGGAACAAGTGTATTGGACGCAAGAAAAATTTCATAAGTGATTCTGACAATACAAGTACTCAACTCAAACACACATACAGTACTTGTATACTAGTTTTTCCAAGAGCTGTTATCTCTTTGAAGATGAAATGCTGTTCTTCCATCATACTTTTTTTTTTAACCTTTATTTATCCAGGAAGGATCCATTGAGATTTAACAATCTCTTAAATCTCTTAAACG
Organism: Trachurus trachurus; assembly: GCF_905171665.1. Taxonomy (NCBI): domain Eukaryota; kingdom Metazoa; phylum Chordata; class Actinopteri; order Carangiformes; family Carangidae; genus Trachurus; species Trachurus trachurus. The sequence goes on from NC_139910.1 coordinate 21,327,722, forward strand.
TAACCTAAACGTACCTCTTCAACGCAACGTTGAGCAGAGCGTTGCCGACATCTTTCCCCGGCACCGCCAAAGCCATCAGCTCCACACAGGTGACGTGCAGGGCGTGGGCGGCGGGGTTGGGGAACTCATTGAACCTCCAGTCGCAGTTGGGGAACGGACCGGGCGACTTTCCAGCCATGGGTGAGAAAGGGTTAAGGAGGAGAAACATCACAGGAGGAGGCAGCAAGGTTTCATCGCAGCTGCAAAGTTTTGTGTCCCAGTTTTAATTACATGTCTGTTCTCTGGCTGGAGCACTGTTTGTCTGTTGACACATGAGCCGCTGTGACAGGTTCCACCTTGTTTTCAATAACTCCTCTTCATTGTTACAACCCCACTGGCTGCACTAAAATGAACCGAGATTAAATTAACTGCAGACCCACAAACAATTACTGTCTCACATTAAAGTAAAGAGGCAATAAGGGAGTATCGGCACTTAGGTCAATACATTATTCAGGTACCACTTGGCTTCCTGTTAGTCAGCATCAGAGTAATGTTGTGACAGGCCTTTTTCTGATTCCACTTCAACATGCCAGTGTAGTATCTAGGATTTAGGGTCATACTTGTCATGTATTATCGTATACATCTGGATCTGCATCTGGAACATCTCAGCTGGAGTTTGTGACACACTGCCAGTTGTCAGCTCTGTCTATTGAACACAAACTAGACAAGAGTTGGGGTAGAGATCCGCACCCTGAATTAATGCCCCTATTTCCAAAGGCACTTATTTTGAAACATTTTTGAAAGACTGGTATTTGAATATATGTAAATACAAACAACCTTTAAAGGTCCCATATTATACTGTTTTTCAACCATAAGTGGTCCATCCACATTGTATTCGTAGTGTATTGCCCCCAAATCAATCTGTGGTTCTAAATCTCATCAATCTAAAAGTGGCTCTCCAGAGCTCTCCTGAGAACGAGCTGTTTCTGTGTCTGCACCTTGAAATGCAAATAAGATGTGTAAACCATGTCTACTGTGTTTTTGCTACTGGTACCATACACTAATGTTGACATTGGGAATAGGGATGGGCAATGATCGCATGAATGATGGAATAGTTGTTCAATTAAAAAAAAATCGAATAGCCTAGTTTATGAGACTATCTTCCTGTCTGAAAAAATGTTAATGTTCCCTTTTTACTGGCACAGGAGAAACATGGAGAGAGTCCTACAGCCATCACAAAGTTACTCTGTCAAAAAAAAAACAAGTGAAACTGAGGCGCAAACTGTGCACGGTGCCGACTGATGAGAAGCTACCGTAGAATATTGACGTGGTTTTACGCCAGGAGAGGAGACTTCGTCCTCGTTCAGATGTGCTCTCATTCTGTAATGAGGACTTAATTAAACGGTACCGCTGTGATGAGTAGCAGTACCTTTACAATATTCTCCAGTACTGATTCTCATTACAGTCCATGATTTCATTTTTAAAAGACGGATGGCTGCTTTTCAGTCGGTGATTTAAAACGATCGACTGGTGGTACCGCTCCTCTGGTACCGGAAAAATAAATGTTCATGCTGCTTGTTGCAGCTGATAACTTCACACTTGGGCTGTGGCTGTTCCGGAAAAATCTCACAGGGCGGAGCTCACGTTTTTATAAACTGGCCCAGGGGGGTATAAGGAAGTACTGGGAGGTGGAGTTAGCTGCTCTTGATGTCAAAAGCAGCTGCATTTCCAGCTGGACCGTTTGGGCACACAATCTCTAAAAGTGAAGCAATCAATTAAAGGAGTGAACAGCCTTTTTTCTCCTCCAGGCGTCAGAGACAGGCCACATGAACACATAGAACGGCTACAAAAGCAGTATAAAGTGGATTTTGCATAATATGGGCCCTTAAATTACAGTAAAAGCAATCAATTGGTGTAATATTCATTATCATTAGCTCGGAAGGAATTTCGTCTTTCGGGGATTTAGAATATTTAGTGCAGGTAAAAACAGTGAGTGACACCTCAATCTACCAACTGGATGAGGTTAGTAAAGGATATTATCCACCAGGCGTCCAATCAGCTTGCAGTAGTAGGTGTCATCAGGGATCCACACGATGTCCTCTCTGGGGTTCATGCCGAACTTCAGGTAGGTCTCACTAAGACACCAACCAGGGGTCCGGTTGTCCTGTCAAAACATCACACTGTTAGAAAGCTGCTGCTGATAACAGTGAGTAATATACAATAACACAACATGGACTGATTTTATAAATACTGTCATCGTCATCGTTACAGCCTTTGAGATATGAACTTGAGTGTGTGTTGTTGTGTTGTTGCGTTTTTACCTTCAGTGAGGACATGATGGCGTGCACCAGTTTCCTCTTCAGGTTGGTCCGGTCCCTCAGGTGTCGCTCGTAGTAGTGAAGTGTGTTGTACAGGTAGGTGACAGGCCGGTCTGCACACAAGCACATCAGTAAACACAGCTGAGGCTTGTACAAACAAAAGCTCATGAATTCAAATCCCAGGCGACCTCCCTTCCTCCCGGTGCCATGTTTAATCCATGTATTTACTGCAGACTCACCGTGGAACTTGTACAGGCCTCCCAGGTGATCCAGCAGCGTTTCCAAAGACTTGGAGACGGGGAGAAGCTCCAGGAAGCGGTGGATGACGATGTCAAAGACGGGCAGGAAGCGCAGACACACGTTGCCAAAGTAGATCGGCAGATACTGAGGCTGCAGCTGCATGGGGGGGTTGACCTGGTCTGCAAGACCCTCGAAATACAGCTTCTCTGGGTATTTCTGGAAGGACAACAACAAACTTTAGCATTTAAACGAGAATTCCGGTCATTTTTTACCCCTAAATCGTTGTCCTGATGGTCACCCAGTGTTGGGGGGAGCAAAAAATGCGACTAAAATTGATGCAGGCAAACTGGAGTTACACCATGGCTAGACGGCGCTAGGGATAGCGACAACGCTAACCTATGGGGGCAATTTTTTCAACCACAACAAACACTCAAAAAACAATCAAATATCTATGGTACATAACTTGAATCCTTATGACACACCATTAACTCATAGTGTACAGTATAAACAGTATAAACTTTGTGCTTTTGCATGTAATCACTCACCTCAGACAGCCGAACTCTGAAACATCCTGGAAAGACATTACCATCCGATTGCAGAGCGCCTGCTCTCCCCGCCACAGAGACAAACACTTTTTCCTTGTTGTGATGATTTCTTTACAAAAATAAACGGTCAGAGATATTTTGGACATTACCACTGCACTGCTCCACCGTTTATTTTTGTAAAGAAATCATCACAACAAGGAAAAAGTGTATGTCTCTGTGGCGGGGAGAAGGCGCTCTCGCTTAGCAATGTCTTTCCAGAGTTCGGCTATCTGAGGTGAGTGATTACATGCAAAAACACAAAGTTTATACTGTTTATACTGTACACTATATGAGTTCAGTGGTGTCTCGTAAGGATTCCAGTCATGTACCATAGATATTTGATTGTTTTTTGAAATTCCCCCATAGGTTAGCGTTGTTGCTATCGCTAGCGTCGGGTAGCCATGGTGTAACTCTGGTTTGCCTGCATCAATTTTAGTCGCGTTTTTTGCTCCCCCCCAACACTGGGTGACCATCAGGACAACGATTTAGGGGTCAAAAATGACCAGAATTCTCCTTTAACCAAGCTATATCACAATAATTTTCCTATTTTGATTTGGTGTTTTTAAATCGGATTACTGGCAATTTGATTCCAGCTTTTTGTCTAGAAGTATGTTTGTGTGTACCTTGTGGTAGCTCATGTGTTTGTTGTGCCAGTCGCTCTGCAGCCAGTGCTCGGGGGCGTTCTCCTTCACAAAATCATTGACTCTGTTCCTGAAGTCGTTGGGCTTCAGCAGCAGCAGCTGGATTATGAAGTAGCAGACTTGAGCCTCGTTGCCCTCGTGGCTACGCATCGCCTGAAGGAAGGGGACAAAAGCAGAAGGACACAGTCATTTACAGAGAAGCATCTAATTAACACTATATTACTTCTCAGTGTGCTTGTCCGATCTTACCAGACACAGGATGAGTCTGTCCAGTGTGACTATGTTGTATTTCCAGACCATGTCATTGAGGATTTCGATGCACTTGTTGAGCTGCTGTCCACCTGCTGAGGTTGAGAACTCGTAGACAAGGAAGTCTGCAAACGTGCGCACGTGAGCCACAAGCGCACGAGCCCCGATCCGCTCCAAGACCCTGAGGGACAAAAAGTCAGACCATCATCACCCCACAACAACATCTGTATTCTTCCACAGATGTTGTTTAGAGACCTCTCACCAGTTACTGTGAGCTGCATCATTACTGTCAGCTGAGAAACTAATACAGAACAGTAGAGACGTGTAGAAAAGACAAATGTCCACCTGAAGCCTATCTGGTTAATGTGGTCCGTCTCCAGCAGCATCTTCCACAGCAGACAGAGGAAGAGCGGAGGGGAGCCCTGCATAGAGAAGTGGGTGATGATGTCGTTCTCATTGGCCATGGACTTCCACTTCCTGTACTCCTCCTCCACGTTCTTTTTCAGGTTGAAACGAGACTCCTGAGGGACGTTGTTCTGCTTGAAGAAGGCCTGGACGAGATGGAGGGGTGGGAGTCATTACGACAGGGTTAGGGAGTTTGATTGAAAGAAAATAAAACTGATATTCTTTGCGTTTGTCAGTGTCATCAAAGCCAAAGTGACCACATTTGCACCTGTAGTGGAGCAGGGAAGCAGGACAGAGTGTGAGAGGCCCAGTTATGAGGCGTGAAGCTCATGATGGTCTGGAGAATGTCTTTACACCACGTCCCATGGATGGAGTCTGACCCTGTGAAAAAGTCTTTTCACAGACGCACAGTGTTGGAGCATTACGCACAGGAAACAAATAAACCTCCAGACTTCAAGAAAAGAAAATATCTGAAGAAGTGAATCCAGAGCGAGTGCTACCTGTGACGTGTGTGGCTCTGGCCAGGGTGAGGATCAGGGCTCGGTTCAGCTCCTCAGACTCGGCTGACAGAACCGTCTTTGGGTCGTTCAGGAAGCGGGTGAATTGGGGCTGGACCTCCGAACTGCCCAGCGCTGTGATGAGCCTCAGAGCCGTGCTCTCAACACTGAAGAGAAGCACAAAGACAGAGACGTTAAGACAACTAGAGATGATGACATCGGCCTTGAAGTTTCCTTTTTCTCTCTGTCGATACAAACAACACAAACAAGGGGTTAATGTTTCTGTAGTTAAACAAGTTTCTGCTGAGTGTCACATTGTATTGAGAAGTTAATAACAGAGTAATAAGACAACAGCTCTCAGACAACATAATTATTATTTTTTTTTATATTTGTAACAGTAGAGATTGAGATGGAAGTGGTATTCATCTGTGCAGACGACAAGAACCAAGATGAATTATGGTTCAAGTCCGGTACACACAAGGGTTAACAATCTGGTCTGGTTCCTATAATCATCATCAGCTCCTTAGAGTGTAGCTGGAGTTCTGCAGTAACTATGAACTCATGCAATCTCGTGTGCTGTGAGGTTTGAATTGACTTTTAGTGACAATAGTACATGAGGAGTATCGGTATTGTGTAGTGAATTACAGTAAGTATCTTGGATGTGTGTGTTGACATTACCACAGGTGCAGCTGGTTCTGGTTGGTCTGCGGCACGGCAGCCAGACTGTGCAGGTGACTGAGCAGCTGGACTCTGTAGTGTGGCTGGATGTGGTGCATCCTGTAGCTGAACATCTCCAGCAGAGTGTGAAGGATTCCCCACGCATGAGATTTAAACACGTTGGGCAACAGCTGACCTGAACGGACAGACACACAGAGTCACGTTAAACACAAACATACTGGAGACTTTTACACTTAAAGACTAAGTGTGATTGCTTTGTTTTTGTTTCTCAGGCCTAAACATTAACACATATCCACCATCATAATAATTATTTATAGAGCTTTTGGAGATAAAGAAGCATCTCCAGAGACAAACCAGCCTCAGATGCCTCAGTAAATACAGCTTTACTTCATTTGTGTCAGTTTAACTTAAATGAAGATAATTCCTGATCATTTCTTCTTGCATTTGACCTCTTATCTATTTTCTTGATTCATCCTCATGTGGCTTGATCATGTGTGAATCTGAACACTTTGATAGCCAAAAACAAAACTGCTAAAATGAGGGTAAATTATTCCACTTTGTGATTCTGCATCTTACATCACTGGTTTTCACCACTGTGAATTCAAATCTACTCACTGATGAATCCTTTGATGCCCAATGACTCGATCTCCATGTAGACCAGCAGCCTGCTGTATGTTTCCACCAGGGCAGGGGCCAGTGCAGTGCTGGATTTGGCATGGGCCAACTTGATCACCCGAGTGGCAATGCTGTGGATCAGACTGGAGACAGACAGGCAGACTGACACTTACAAAGACGTAGAGGAAGACCTGAGTAAAATAACCTGTCATATTAGTCTGTCCCTCTAAACAGTATACGTATATTCTAATAATGAATAACACCTCGTTTCCCCTTGTCATCATCTCCAGTCTCACCTCATCTTTGCATGCACTGTGAGTGAATCCAGCAGGTTCATGGGCAGCGGTGTGACAGACCCTGATGCCATACAGTTGGTGCCAGGCAGGTTAGTCCTCATAGTTCCGTTTCCATAGATGGTCTCCACCAGGACGCCCATCGGCAGCGTGAAGCACTCGGAGTTTGTGCTGTAGGCGTTGCACAGCAGCGCGATCTTATAGTCGGACATGCCCAGAGTCTTGTTCCGCAGCGACTGCTGGAGAAACCTGACAGACACAGGAGCGGTGGAGGTCAGGCCATCACGTTACACAGCAGCTCTCATGGGGTTTATTTCTTTGGAGAGAGGATAATGGAAACCTAAGGCCGTAGGTGACCCCAGGCCTGTAGATATTGATAATGTGCCCATCACTCAGGTCTTGGTGTACATATTGATAACACACTCAGCTGGAAGTCACATGTTAATAGTCTGAGCTCCAGACTTCAACAGCACATGTATTTCCTGCACAGATTTAGAGTATATAGAGTCAAGCAGAAATTCATGTTGTTATTTTAACACGCAGTAGTGGAAAGTGTTATAAAATATGGTATTACAGCCTGGTTCAGTAATCTGACGGGGCAGTTACAATCACAGATCTCTCATGCAGTACAAACAGCTGTGAAAATGATGGGGGTTAAGAACCGTCCATGCCTCCAGACAATGTACCAGGAGTCTGTTATCAGACAAGCACAAAAAAATCAGCTTGGATCCACATTCTGCACCCGGAGCACCAACTGTTACCTTCCTGTAGGAGATTTCAGGTCCCTAAATGCAAGCTCAACTTGCTCATCACTGCCTGTGTGGATTAAACTTCTCAACACTAACATGTATTGGAGGCTATACGGGCTGTGCAATATGTAGACCGCCATTGTTGTGCAATACGTTGTTTTATATGATATATGAATTGTGTGGGTTGTGGAGTGTGTAGCTATGTGGGGGGGTCATCATGTGTCAGCGAGAGCTGTGTTGTCTTGATGTTGTCTCCTGTGGAACTGCAGACAGACAGAGTCCAAAACAAATTTCCCCACAGGGATAATAAAGTCTATTGAATTGAACTGAACTGAATGGTTACATTGGTGGCCCTGTTTTACATCTACATACTTCATGGTAGAGTATTGTAAAGATACATACTCGTGGTGTAGTTTCAGAGAGTGTGGTATGGGGATCTGCAGTTTGGAGTTGTCGTTCTGAGCTTTTCGGTTCAGGTGGATCCAGATGCAGGTCATGGCAAAGGAGTGAGTCGACTGAGGCTTGTTAATGTCAGGAACTGGGATGCACTGGAGAGGGAGATGAAAAGAACATAAATAAATCTATCCATATAAGAGAAAACAACCACTTCTACAGCTGCTAATGAAAACACAGCAGAAAATATTAGATCAATTCAAACGAGGCACAAGTGGTATTAATAACGGTAGACCAAAGCTCAAGCGAACCTCTTTCTCTGGGTAAAGCAGGTCGAAAAGCTTCATGACAGGCAGGAAGTCGGCCAGCGCGTTCTTCTGAATGCTTCCTGATATGAACTGGAGCAGGACCCACATCAGGTGATCTCTCCCTTTAATCAGCCCTCTGCCTGCAAGCTGCAAGAGGAACAGAGTGAAAGAGAGAAACACCAAACAAAAAAAGCCTCATCAGCTCTTAAATGCTGTTCTACTTTCTCGCTTGCTGTACTCCGTTTCATTATTTATTTCTAAATGAGTTAGTTAGGAGTTAGAGAGGCTGAAGAGCTGGTAGAGTATTTACATAATGAAGGGTTGTGTGTACGCGACTGGGGGAAAGTTAGAAATTCACCTGTTTGGGGGACGTTAATGTAAAACATTGTTAAAGTTGATTTATGCATTATGCATATAGTCTATATGGATCTTTTGAGTTTTTATTTTCTTATGTTTATTATTATTACTTATACCGTATATGTGTATATGCATATGTTTTTTTTTGTTACTTATTTATTCACTTTCATTTTATTTTATTTATTTGTTTATCTTTTATTATTACTATTAAAAAATGTTTTTTTTCTGTTCCTGGTTTACCTGCTTTTTTGCTTTTTTGCACCCATGTGTGTAATATCTCTTCCATAATATTTTGATGTAATTTTTTGTTATGATATCAGATGTATGCTTGTAATTATCATTTGATTTGCCATTGCTTTAAAAAGGAAAAAAAAAAAAAAAAAAAGTATGATCAAAAAAAAGAAGAAATCCAGCTGTTAGTACCCGGGCTGCCTGCAATCTGCTTGACTCGCAGTGTAAAGATAATTCCTCTGATCAGATTCATTGAAGATTTACATCAGTGATGTACTTTAGCACTCCTTCCTCTCTGTGCGACTCTAGTCCAAACATTTATTAGTGGGCTCAGCCTCCCGGCGTCTCACCTTCATCATCCCCTCACCTTTTGATGTAATGACAGCACCATATGTGGGAAGCTCGCAAACTGAAACAGCACAAAGAAGATGAGCTGAGAGGAGAGGTGCTGCCACAGCAGCTGGCTGGTGCCTCCGATGTCGGCGTCAAAGTGTTCCTCGGTCTCGGAGCGCTCCATGGCGTACACCACCAGGTCCACCAGCTGCTCCTCCAGCACCGGGCAGCGCTGCTTATGCTGTCAGGGGGAGGAGGGGAGTGTTAAAGGATAAAGAGAACAGTGGGCAGGGGAGAGAGGAGGTTAAACAGAGGAAGGGAAGGAAAGACATCCCAGAAAGAAAGAAGGGTGAGGGAGACATGTAAAGACAGAGGGAAAAGGAGGGGAGAAGAAACAAAGAAAGACAGACAGAGGGTGGGAGAGAATGAGAGGAAGGTTATCATCAACACACTTCACATACAAACTTTAATGTTAATAGATGCGTGAGCCATTGTTAGAAATTGATTTTATAAAACCTCTTCATCTCCTGCATGCAGGGCTGCAGCTCCCTCTCGCCTCTGCCAGCTGGGTTAACCTCTCCCTTTACCCCCATCTCCAGATGTTCTGGGATGTTCCAGTGATAATGTTATGGAGGAGCTAAACTAATGTCTCCACATAGCTACAGTAATTTTCCTGCATTAAACTCACAATCTATTCAAGTTGAATCTTTTCTAAAGTTTGACACAGCATGAAGATGACTAGTTTTAGGACATCTTGTCAAAATGAATGAAGCAGAAAATTCCAATTAAATAAAAGCACATTTTATAGACATGGTGATTCATCGGATTGTCCATCAATGAGTGGAGTAGTGTAAACACTGTTAAAGCCCATGTATTATAATTGTGGTCGACCAATATGTTTTTTTAGGGCCGATACGATATAGATTATCAGAAACTGATAACCGATATTAAGAACCAATATTCATTCGCCGTAAAAATGTTTAGAACAACACACCTGGGATTAGACTGAATACAGTATACTGTTTGTTTGTTTATTGTACACTGTGAAAACCTGTGATGAAAAGACGAACACAAACAAAGAACAACACAAACCTCAACACATCATAGCCAAAATAATTTTTTATCGGTTATCTGTGAAAAAAAAAAGGCCGATACCGATTATCGTAAAAATGCCGAATATGGGCTGATATTATTGGCCATTTTATTACAATGCTGACAGAAGTAAAGCTCTGTTCTGCCGAGGTCTTGTGGAGGTTCTCCGATCATGCAGGAACAACAGGTTTCCATATGTTGCATATATACAGGGGAATTTCAATGGAAGACATAAAGCGAAAGGAAAGAGGGGAGGGGGGGTCAAGAGTCAGAAAAATGGCAGGAGAGAGGGGGAGGCAGGTTAACAAGACATCAAAGCCCCAAGGCCAGATAGTAGAGTGAACACAGTCCTCGTGGAGCTGTGGGTGGAGTGTGTTGTTCTGTGTGGGCTGGAGGTGGCAGACAACCAGGAAGACTGTAGACATGACACTGTACAACTAACTTCACCCAGCAGTGACAGAGCAGGAGTGAGGATCCCTACACAGTTCTTTGCATACAACTGGGACACAGCACAGCAGAGCACCAAACAGCACGGCACGGCACAGCACGGCACAGAGCAGTAGTACAATGTGGCACAGAACAGCACACAGCACTAAACACCACACCAAACCAAACAGTGCAATTCATTCCTGCATGCAGGACGTGGGAAGGTGGGGAAGTTGTGCGATGGGGAAGACAAAGAGGAGCTGTGAGGCTGATGTCACGTCTCCTCCTCTGCCCCCAACACACACACACACACATGCTGGTACAGAAAGAGAGAGAGAGCAGGAGGGAGAGACAGAGGGAAAAAGAGAGAAGGGTCCCCATCTGCTATCAGCCAAACAGCGTACACACACCTATGTCCAAAAACACCAGTTTCCTACCAACAATCCCACCTATCCTGTTAACATCCTAAACAATGGCAGCCTAATGAAACAGATTCTTTAGCACATAACAACCTACAACACATGACCAAATACTCCATTATACATGATTTTCTCTGTCAGCCACCAGTCATAATCACTGCTGCTAATTGCTTGTGGAGCAAATAAACAAGGCCATCTGTCTGCCACTGACACTCAGTGTCTGACTCTGCTGTTAGGAATTTCACAGCCTTGGTCCTGGAGCTTAGTATGACTAGTCAGTTCATTAACCACAGATTAATGTGTGATTACATGTTGGATAATATCTAGGTGTCTGGATGTGCTGTGTAATGTTAGTCAGTGAACTAGTGATCATTTTAAGAGAGGAACATGAGCGTTAGCTGTGCTTTAATTTCTATTAATTATAGAAATTAATTATTATTAATTATTATTTCGTAATACTTTTCATTTGTATTACTTTCATCATTTTATCCTATTAACCACCATAAGAGGAGCCTTTGTGACTAGGGATGTCACGATTACTTGTTTTCACAATTAATCGTGGTATTAAACGCCACAATTAATTGATCGTAAAGATTCCTAAATACCGTTACTTTCACAAAAATTTTATGTTGGAATCTTATCGGCAGATGTGCGCAAAAATAAAGGTAAATCCACAGATACTGGTCCATAACGTAACATTGAATTGGTAGGAATTTAAATGTTAGCATGTCATTTTTAATAAAAAAAAAAAAAAAAAAAACGATTAAAATAAACGCAAACATTTTGTTTTGATAACAATTTATGACCTGAATATTTCAAACATTTCCCCTGGGGTATTAAGAATTGGTCATATATTACCGTAATAGATACTTGAAATATTTTGTGTAAACAATGAGTAATGTAATTATATTTTGACTATATTTGATTTTACACATTCATAGTGTTGTGAAATTAATTAGTGCATAATAATCTTGATAATCGTAGTACCGTGATTATTTCTCTGACAATAATTGTACCAAGAAAATGTATAATCGTGACATCCCTATTTCTGACTGACATCAGTTTATATAAAAACGCTAACAATCATCAGGGTATAATCTGAAGCATACGGGCTAAAACCCTCCAGAACCACTGTCGTCTTTCATGTATGTGCATCATTAACCAGTGAGCATCATGCAACACACGTCAGAGTTCGCTCATCCAGACAGACAGCCAATCAGAATCACTAATCAGCCGACCTGGGCAAAACACCGGTCCAACACTTCACATAAAACAGAACCGAGTGAAAACTCAGTGTGAGGAGTCTTTGGCTTAGTGCATCACACTGCGCCATGTTCCCCGTCTCTTTTAATTCATCCGCTGCTATCACAGATTTTAATAAGAGACGCATCGTCCCATCAGTAGCCGGGAGGCTTTCTTCAGAGAGTGTATCAGCTTATAAAGGATCGAGTTAGCGGAGGGTGACTTTTACAAATTACAAGCCTTGATCATTTTAGATGGGCCAATTTGCATGAGAATTAGGTTTGCTAATGTCTTGCAACAACAAAGTGTCAAAATTCAATTTGGACTGAAAGAAGAAGACATGTCAGTGAGGCAAAGTCATTTTTGGAGGTCCATCAACCGCCAGTGCAGACTGTAATTTAACTCATCACAGTTCACTGCTGTGTAAAACCAAAATCCAACCAACCTGCTCTGTAGAAATAAATTAACATTTCAATCGATAAGAAATTGGACTTTCTGATATTTTTCTTTGCGGTAAGTGTTGAACAATCTTCCTGCTTCGCTACACAAATCCAATGCGAGCTGGTAGGCTGGCAAGATAGTTACACTGCCTCCAGCTGATTCATGTAATTACACAATGATAACAACAACAACATATACTGATGCCCAAGTGGAGACCACAACTCAGTCAAAAATAGTGAGGTTTTGCCCAGGTCACTGCAACACAAAGTAGCAGCATTAGGTCAGACACAAGAGGACCTGGCCGACAACAGGCACGCACCAGACTACATCCATACATGCAGAGCAGCAGGACTTGAAGTGTCAACAGCAGGGTTAAAGTCAGAAAAAGTTCATCAGCTGATTGGCCGAGACTGAATACACACCAGTCACCAGAATATACTGTCAGCTAATTCAATTGATCCTGTCACTCCAATAGAAAGGTCTTCAGAGTGGGGGGGGGGCTACAGAGATAGTGAATATTCACAGACAGAGTTGGCCATCTGTGACTTCATCAATAGACTTAGTGGCTGCTGCACTAAAAACAGAGATAAGGCACTTGAGGAATGTGACAGGAGAGAGTTAACCTGCCAGCATCTTATTAACTCAACAACTCATCCGTGGTTAATAATCCATAAATGGCCGCCTGTCCATCGATCTACTGCGGCCTGTCTATCATACTTTTATCAACCTGTGTGTATGCCCACTGTTTATACGGCCACACGTGTCTTTCTATCCACTGTATCTCTAAGAAGCCCTGCTGTGACCATTTCAAGCTCTGTGGCATTTCCCTTTACTCAATTTTCGTTTTTTTTTTCGTCCACCTTCCCACTTGTAGGACATCAGTGGGTCTAAAAAGCTAAGCGTCCAATGGGCTGGTTAGCTCATAGGTCAGGTGACCAGCAAGAGGAACAAGGACATACCTGGGCAATGTTCAGAGTCTAGAGAGCGCATGGCAGAGAGACAGACAAACACAACACACAACCAGAGGACAAAAGAGAGAGAAAAGAAGAGAGAAACAAAGACAGAAGGAGAAGGAAACAGAGAGGGGGAAAAGGAGAGACAGAGAGAGAAAGTGGTGACTAAAGGGGCTAGGTTGTTCACTGTCCGTTCAGCACAGTTAGCATCAACTCAGCCCATCCAAAACATGCAAACCAGCTTCTGGGTGATTGGTCCATGGTTCAAATATGAAGAAAAACCAATAGTATGACACTGATCAGTGGTTTCTGTTATAAACAACATGTGTCAATGGCTGCAATCGATGAGATGGGCTGAGCTGAAACTGCATGAACTCAACAGGGCAAGCTAACACCAGTGCATTATGGGTCAAGCTCACAGCATTGGCTTGCTTTAAATACGGTCTTTTATAGCTGTGTTACTAGAGTAACGAAGGAGGAGAAGGGTTCAAGGGAGAAAAAGGGTGAAGATAAGAGGAGAAATAAAAATGGAAAGTCACAAGTAAAGATGGACAGAAACAGCAAAGTAAGAGATAAAAAAGAAGAAGGCTGACTGGGAAGAGGAGAGGAGAATAGAACAAGTGGAACAGGAGCAGAGGGGGGGTCAGAAAGTGGGATGGCAAAAAAGAGATAAAAGTAGGGGAGAGTCAATAAAGAGAGCGTGGGGGACAGGAAGAGTGAGGGCAGGTGGAGGTCTTGGTTTGCTGTGTTAGAACAGGAGCAGAGGCAGAAGGAGGAGGATTTACCTGTTTGTTGAGTCCTAACATGTTGCACACCATCTCCCTGGAGTACGGCTGTTCTAGCACATAGCGCAGCAAACCTGTCTGTGGCTCAAACAGGTCCTACATCCCATCAGAAAAAAAGAAAACACAACTTTTTACTGTACTGCTTCTGGGAATCGGTCAATCGCTGTGTGAAGTGCGTGCACGAACACAACGCTACCTTGTCAAAGGGCAGCATGCCCCTCAGGGGGAAGCGCAGAGTGGTGGGGTCTAATTTCCAGGAGTTACAGATTGCCCCGCTGTTATTCACTACTGGTAACAGGCTGCATCGACCTGCAGACACACACATCAAATGACTCATCACATACAGAAGTAACGACAATTCATAAATCTAAGTGGTATATTATGTTGAGTCAGTGCTCAATATAAACTTCCCAGATCTATTTCTGTGTCTTGAAAGTTGTTTCTACTGTGTTTTCCCTTTAGAATTTATTTTTTGTTTAAAAAATGAATTAATGAAGGCTTTAATCAGATTGCCAAATAAAAACAAGAACCCCTGAGAACCACAAAACTCTTTTTGATCAATGTTCTGTGAGCGTCCAATGTGTGTGTGTGTGTGTATTTCCGTGTCTCCTACCACAGATAGAGTTGATTCTTGCTGTGGGTCTAAAACTGTCCACAAAGTCTGATATCAAACTGCCAAGAAGCTGCAGATTAGAGAGACAAAATGGGCAGAAGACCCAAGAGACAAATAGTGTTAGATGTACACACATGTAGCTGAACAGAGACACACAACAGACACACTCTTACCCAATGTGACAGCTGTCCCTCTGGATACAGTTTTCTTATTTCTGTTATGGCAAAGTAGGCTGGCAGGAGGCAGGCGTTTCTGTCCAGGATATATTCTACTACCTAAAAGACACACAGATATTTAGACAAATTAAATTATTACACTGTTCACAGGCCTTGAACATGAAGCTAGTCCAGTTCATTTGTAAAATTAAATTGTAAACGATGGAGTGACTTGTACCTCTCTGGCAGCCAGAAGCTGTTGGACTATAGCTGAGCTGACAGTGGTAGGAATGGTCTGAATTTTATCCAGGACAGCTTTCAACAGGTCCCGGACACCCTGAAACACACACACACACACACACACCTTCAATTACAACATACTCAAAGATTAAATACCTCAGGTTTAAAGGTCCAGTGAGTAAAATGGGGGTAAACCCATGATATCTAGCGTTCAGATTCTAGACTGCAGCGCTCACTCGCTCACAACTGGGACGACTGGGAGTATTTCAGGAGCATGGAGCGATGAGGTGAAAACTAAACCACTATTTTATTGTGATTATACACTTATACAAATATATTCATCATGGGTAGTATATTCAGGTTTTGCCAATCAACCTTGACAATTATTACACACTGGACCTTTAACACATGCATGAAAAGTGACAGTTTTTGTGATGCCTGATAAGAGCACCGAGTCTCCAGAAAACATACTGGAATTGTTAGATTACTTTGTAACATCTTTTTCACATCAAGGAGCCCTTAACCGACCGAACTGGGAGCACAGACCCCCCATTCAGAATTATTTTAATTCTTAGATATTTTATTGCATTGTTTGAAACCATGATCAAATTGAATCATACATTCTGTCATTGTGTTACTTGGATGGAAATAGACTGAAAACCAATCTCTCTAATGAGCCTTTTGAGAACTAATATTTAACACTAACACTTCCCACTGTTTGATATGGTTTCTCTGTGTCATCAAACCTCTCCAAATAAACACAACAAACTCTTTTGTATCTGGAAAGTGACCTTGTAGTGTCAGCATGACCTCCAGCCACCAGCATTTCACTACAGCTACATGACCACTGACGACCAGTGATGAAGCTGATGCACCGGCTGTGTCAAATATGTTTAACTTTAATTAAAGTTATATGAGGGGTGATTACTTGTCTCCGCTGTGCCTGTAAGTGTGAGAGTGTGTGTGTGCGTGTGTGTGTGTGTGTGAGACCTTGTAGTCCACCCCTCCAATGATCTTGCGGATCAGTTTGAAAGTTAAGGCCCACAGCTGAGTCCTGTCCCACTCCAAACTCTCGGAGCTTATCAGAGCTACACACACCATCCTACAGAGAGACAAAAGAGAAGAGGTCAAACACACAATGTGGTCGTGTTAAACATAATCTGATTAATGATAGACATGTATTAATGAGACTTCAATTATCACACAGTGAATTTTGGAATGATCATAAACCATAAGGATTATTCATCTGTCTTAATTATCACTCAAGACAAGAGCTGACAGCGATACAGCCTAAACAAAACCCTTAGTAAATCTAAACAAATTAGCTGGATAATTACAGAACTAAATCACATTGCCAAGCCCAGGGTGTTAATCTTTTTGCCTTTGTATGTTTGTGTGTGTGACCTTGTGTGTAGGTGTCTGTACCTTGGCGGCAACAGGCTCGTCTCCACAGCCATCGCAAGACAGTCGTAGAGGAAGGAGATTCTCTTGGGACTGTGCTGGCTGTGAATAAACCGCACTATCCACTGTACGCACTGTTCATGGGACTCCTGCAGAGACACATGGAGACAGTTACAGAATAAAATCCAGCTAATGAGTCAAAATGCATACCAATCAGACATAACATTCTGACCACCTGCCTAATATTGTGTTGGTCACTTTTAGGGCTGCAACTAACAATTATTTTCATTATCGATTAATCTGTAGATTATTTAAACGATTAATCGATTAGTTGTTTGGTTAATAAAATGTTGAAAAATGTCAATCAGTGTTTCCCAAACCACAAGTTGACGTCCTCAAATGTCTTGTTTTGTCCACAAACCAAAGAGATTCTCAGTTTATTGTCATTAAGGAACAAGGAAACCAGAAATATTCACATTGAAGAAGCTGAAATCTGAGAATTTTGACTTTTGACTTTGATTTTTTCTTACAAAACTACCCAAATCGATTATTCCATTATCAAAATAGTTGACGATTCATTTAATAATCGATTATTGTGTGAGTAATCGATGAATTGTTGCAGCTCTAGTCCCTTTTGTTGCTGAATACACAACAAACTGCGCTGCGCTGTGTATTCTGACAGCTTTCTATCAGAAGCAGCATGAACTTCTTCAGTGTAACAGTATCTGGTCTGTTGGATGGGAGCACACGGGCCAGCCTTCTCTCCCCACGTGTATCAATGAGCCTGTGGCCGCTTCACCACTCTTCCTTCCTTGAACCAACTGTTGATAGATCCTGACCACTACAGCCCACAAGACATGAGAGACCCAGTCGTCCTTGGAGAACTGGATCAGATCCTTACACTGAACATTGTTCCTGCTTCTAACACATCAACACTGAGGACAACATGTTCACCTGCTGTCTAATACATCCCCCTAACAGTTGCCACGATGAAGTGTTATTCAGAGTTGTTCTCTTCACCTCTCAGCGCTCAGAGCATTATGACTGATCAGTGTAAATGTGTGTTTGCTTGTGAGTGTGCAGAGACCTGTGGCAGCGTTCCCCAGTAATGTCTGAAGGCCCCAAGACAACTGATCAGTTTAGTCCTCTCATCCTCTGGAGTGTCCATGAACATCCTAAACCACAACATATACAATAGAGACAATATTAAAGGCTTGTTACATTTGTACATTTCAATACTGCTCTTTCTGCTGATTGAAGTACTACTGGAATGAAACTGCCTCAATAAGACAAACTAACACCATGCATTCAAGTGAAAACCTGACTAAAATAAATAATAACAGTGCAGGAGGAGATGTGTCTGCGTTTCAAATCAACTTACCCAGCAAAGGCCTCTTCTATCATCTCAGTTTTCTGAGAGGAGAAAAATATCAGACCACATTAATAGAATATCAGCTAGAGGGCCATTCTTGAAATTTTTTTCTGGTTTATTAAAAAACAATCAACAATCAACCAATCTCTGATTAAAAGGTATTCTCTGTCTTCTCTGCCACTCCAAATTGTGTTGAAAATATGTCCCAAACTTAAACAAGTGCTCCAGTCGCCCAGAAAATAAATGAATGAATAAATAAATATGAAGTTTTGCGCTCTGAAATGCAGATACAGCAGTACTATTTGAACATGATATTCAAAGTAACTTTATGTAGGTGGCATAGGCCTACTACTTCCTATAGCCTATCTAATGCTTTGTAAACACTATAATATATGATACAATATATGAAGCTTTGTAATAAATCAGTATTAGAGATGATAATGGTGAATGCACACTTAACTCTCACGTATTTTGAAACAATGCTGCATAGACATTTGCTTATTATCTCTATGTGATACATTGCAAAAGTGAAAATGCAAGTTAGCGATGGATGACTGTTATCAACTTGAATTCATGAATTTAATTCAGGAGCCTGTGGACACAATGCACAGAGTCTGAAGCCTCCGGTGTTTTGAACTGTTAGCCTGGTGTTAGTGGTGAAAGCCGAACTATCTAAACTGATACAGTTTAAACTAACTGGGTAAAATATCGGTGCATAGACATGAACTCTATGTAGAAACGTTTCTGTAGTGATCTGTCTGCAGACCTAGCGTGAGTAAAGGGGGAAAGGCTAACGCTGTGTGAGATGCTAACAAATGTTAGCTTTAAAGCCAGCAGCTGCTCATAAAGATGCTAATTACCACAACATCCTCAAAGATGCTCTGGAGCTGCGTCTCCATCGAAAGCGCCATGTCTGCATCCAAATGGAGACAGTTTCTAGAGGAGCATCACAACAATCAGTCCAGTTGGCGCTTCCAATGAGCGCAGACAATCCTGTCAACAAGCTAAAGGCTAACAGGCACCGGAATGAATGCGCCGCGAGAGGTGCAACGGCAAAAACAATCCGGAGAGAAATCAGAGACGGAACGAGCACAGTTCCTCCTTATTCAGGCTTCATTGCGTGTGCGTGACACCTCTACCTCTGTATTTAAATTACACATATGATAATTACTATTTTTTATAAATGTTTTAATACTGCTTGAAATTGTCATTAAATAAGACACATTACATGTCTCACCTACGTGCTGTTATAAGAATAGCAGATAACAGCTGTGGTCGCTTATGTTGGCCACCAGATGTCGTTATAGGGTCGCAAAGTAAAGTATTGCTGTGTGTTTATTATCTCATGTTACACTTTTTGTTTTTTGATTGCTAAAACACTAAAATCAAAAGTAGGTATTACACGATTATCAAGTGATTTGCACCACTCTAAGCACAGTGTCAGCCTCACACTTTTTGCAAAACCTATAGCTACACTGTATGTGATGATGATCCTTGCAATTCCAAAGCACAGATTCCACACCATCCACACTTTACATTAATCCTTCCAGGAGTTTTTCTGGGCATGGCGATGGAGGGTTTCAGTCTCTGGCCCCAGACTCAGGCTCAGGTTCCCTTCATTCAGGCCATGGAGGAGGCCTGTGACCAGGAGTCGACATTCAAGACTTCACATGTTGTCTGGCCAATGAGGATATCACCTGTGATGTTGAGGAAATTCTCTGGCCTGATCCAGCTACTGTAGGTGAAGAGAGAACGTCTAGTATTGTTCGTACTGTATTTTCAGTGTTATTATTTCTTCTTCCTTTTTGTTTTTTTACTGTAATGTAAACCCTACTGGATTCAGTATTTTATGTTTGTCTGATATTTGCTGAGCTTAAGGATGTGCACTCTGCTGTAGCATGAAAACTGGAAGGTTTTTTTTCTTTTTTTCTACATGTTGACTGATTTGATATTTTGATATTCTCAGTCTTCAGCACTGGTCTTGTGTAGTGTTTGGTGAGAATGTTGCATTGCACTTTCTCCTACTTACTAACATACTCTAACCACTGAGAAGTAGAATTGCTTAAGGTGTTAAAGTTATACACAGCGGTTCAAACTGAATTAAGTCATATGAAACGTGTGTTTCCATATGGTATCAAAATATGATTTTTATAAAGTAGTGTAGTGTAGTGTTTTTACAAGAGTATTTCATTTTGCAAAGGATCTGAGACGTTGTGCTATTGGTTGTGCTTGTGTTTTGACAAACTGGGCCCAGTTTTGAAAATCATGCTTAGGCAATTGAAAAAAAACTGTATCAGTAAAATTAAGACATGAAGGTATAGGAAACAAAAAGTTTCATCATGCTTACTTTACCTTTTGATTAAATAACAGCAAACATATGCTTTGTAAACATGAATGTTTACAGTTATATTTTCTGATCACTCCCAACATTGTGGTGTTCATCATGTTGTAGTGAATGAATATGAGTTGTCATCACATATTATGTTGTACAGTACCTTCCTCCCTGCCGCTGTCAGACTGCAGTTCTCAGCACAAAACATAATTGGAATGTGGATTTTTTTTCTTCTTATATAATCATACTCTATTACGAATATAGATTTTTTTTTCCTGCTATTACTACTTAATTGTATGGTAATTCACTGTTGTCTGCTGCAGCAACCCTGTAAATTTTCCCATGGTGAGACGAAAAAAAGGATTATGTTAATTTAATTTATGTTAGCCAGATATGCCAGGGGTTCCTAACTCCAGCTGGTCAGTATGCTGGCTTCTGATCACCCCTCCTCTGAAACTACTATGACGGGTCTGTGGGGATAGGGATTTGTAGACTGTCAACAGGGGTTCTACCAACTGGTAACAGGCTGGCTCTCCCACTGTCTGGAGTAACTTTGTTCCTGGACATCACAGGGCCTGTGTGTCAAACTTAACAAAACAAAACAATACATTTTCCATGGAATAGAAGTAACAATATTTATCCAAGGTTCATAACCTACCACATGTAGGTAAATAAAAAATGATGGAGTCTACAAGTTGGAAGACACATTTTATAAACTGTCATTACAGTAATGTAGAAGTTGAAGAAGGCTTGAGATCTCTCAGTTATATTTCACCGGCTCAACACTCACAGAGTTATTGTAAATAAGAGCAATACAACCAAGTCAAAAGCCCAAAACACACCAGATCAACATGCAAAACCACAAGCATGTAGAACAAAGTATTTTTTTAACAAAGTCCATCACCAACACACAGATGTAGTATGTATGTCATTTAACCACTAGTGTGACATGAATCTAAAATATGTCAGACTCTGATGAACTGATACTGTGTGTGTCTGTGTGGGTCTGGTGTGAGTGCTTGCGGTGCATAATCATCAACAATTTTCATCATATTTAAATATCATCTCTTCGCAAAACTCTAAGCACAATTTCAATCGCTAAAATAGTTTGTGCACTGTGATGTTAAGGTACAGCCCAGGTGTCATCACTTAGACACAACAATGGAAAAGTTCACACTTTTACCTAATGAAGTGAGGAAACCAACATAAACCGGGTCACAGGGTGCAGGAAACAAGGAGGAAGCTGTGTGTGTGTGTTTCTGTCGGTGCCTGTCATCCCTCTGTCCGCTTCACTCACAACCCCTCACTCTTACTATGCTGCAGGTCGTGTGTGTGTGTGTAATGTACATTTCACTTTTTCAGGTTTAAGTGTATGAGCTCTGAATCTAAAGATTAAACACTTTAGTTTGACTTTGAGCACAGATAAAATGTTTTGACGAGTGTGTTTGGTTTTTCGAGAAGAGTTGGGGGTTTTGTCAAAGAAGATTGACTGTTGAATTTTGTGTTTACAGTTTTGAGAGAATCATAGAAGGTTTCTAATGTATTTTAATACTTGTGTAAAACTGTTATGTAATTTGCACCAATATGGCCGTAACTTTGAGACAGACCTCCCCGTCAGGTAGAAAAGCTAAGATCAATTAAAACAGACTTGAACCTACAACCTCTGACACTAGCCAATTGGCTAGAGGTTAGACCTGGTGTGTGGCTTCACAAATGGACGAAGCCAGTCACCAGCCAGGCAGCAGCTGTCAAGGCAGATTTCGAAAATTGTCAAAATGTCAAAAATTCTATCAAGCCAAAAATCTGATATAAACTGCATCTTGACAGCATGGAAATGTTGGTGATTCGTTTTTAACAATAGGTGTTTTGCTCCATAAGTGAAAAACGGATGTTTAAAACACCTATTGAGAGCAGACTTCAAAATGTTTTTAGAAATTCAGTTTTTGAGATAAAATTCTATTTATGGTCATGACTCAGGTTGCAGGTAGGAGGAAGGCTCTGGTTGGGGACACGAGGGACACTTGGATGTCAATATTTCTAGAAAGTAAGATCTCCAACCAGGGATGTAATAGAAATCCATGCCTGCAGCGAGCTGTTTTGCGACAGAATGAGAACAGTTTTTGCCCTGACGAGTGACTCACTTTGGCATGTATTTAACCCTTGACTATACACACAAAAAGCTATATAGATATTATTAGAGAGAAAACGTATGGGCTTAAGGGGTCATATTATGATTTCAACTAGAATCCACATGGAAAAAATAAGAAGTCTGAAAACCCAGGGTTAAACCATGATTTAGTAGTTTACCAGTACTTGACTAAATAGGTTGCTATTGTGATGTTACTTAATGCCAATCCAATGTCTTTTTTTCTAGAAATTGTAAAATGCTCTTAGAGTAGTCAAAAGGGAATTCGCCCATCCATCTTCAACCTCTTATCCGAGGTTGGGTTGCAGGAGCAGCAGATCCACTAGTGAGACCCAGACTTTCCTTTCCCTGGCAACACTAACCCCAGCTCTGACTGGGGTATCCTGAGACATTCCCAGGCAAGGCTATAGTTTCTCCACCTAGTCCTTGGTCTGGCCCGTGGCCTCCTCCCAAGAGGGAATCCAAGAGTGAAAAAAGGTAGCCATCCTATCTTCTTACAGAGTGAGTGCCAGCCACTCTTCTCCAGGCTGCTCTATTCCTCTCAAAGGTCACAGAGAACAATTAGGCCTGTAAGAAGACAAAATATGTTGTATATTCTCTCTCTGGCTATAGCCGTGATTTTTGATAAAACTTCAGTCATAATATAATTATCAAGATGATAACTATAATAACAGCATTGTTAGTAAGGCAAAACCCTAGTCTTTAAGATATTTTGTGTTTGTTTATAATCAAACAACAGTGTTTCTTGTGACTTGTGAAATGTGAATGTGTATGAATTAATAAGTAATATATCTCAGATCTTTGTTGCTGACACAAAGGAACACTGAACCTTATAGAAACTGTTTCATTGTTTTTACAAGACACAAGATACTTCCTTTCTCTGACTTTAAGAATTGTTCATGATGAAAGTGGGAAAACTGTCAAAAATGGGGAAAAAAACCCTTAATCAGAGTGACAGTAAACATGGATCAGTCATATGAGCTAAATGCCGAATATATAAGAAATGGGGTATAATACAGAATTTAGCGTATTACAACACTCCCTGTCCTTTTCGACATAATAATTTACTGAGGCCACCAAAACTGTAAAATGATCTTAGAAGCAGGGGAAGGTGAGCCAGTGAAGAGGAGCTGATTTGCGGTGACAATTTGCTGATCTGTGGAGCAAGTAACGCTCTCCTCTTCCGACCAACCCCTGAGCAGAATTTCCATGTCAGACTTTCCGAACAAAACCTGAATTCACCCGAGTGATCTCACTCAGGTAAATTTCCTAATCAGTGTAGAATTGCTGACTCAGCCATAGAAAGATTTATATCTATATTACATATACTGTATATTAGAGCCATTTCTTTGTTTCGTTTTATCTGAAATTGTTTCACATATTCACTCTACAAGGAGATCAACGAACACACTTCTTTTATCTTTTTGTTTTCACAACTTTCCAATTGACAATTCTTAATTGGATTTGCCTTGTGATTAACTTCAACTTGTGTTCACAACCAGCCATTTGATCTAAGAAGCTGATTCATTGTTAAATTTCATCTTTGGTCTTAAGGTCTTAAGCAATTTGTCATTTTCCCAAAACATGAATTTGTAATGAAGCCGTTTGTGGCTTTTATCAACGATATAAACTATGTTCTCATCTTTATGATATGAATAACTGGTATTCACCTTTGAAACACATTTAATTTACTCTGTTTTTACATGTCTACATTAGTGCATTCTTGTTGTGTTGTACCCCTGACTCTGTAACAAACCACAGGTTTCGGTGTGAGTGAGCACCGGGTGGATTTCTGCTGTTGTCAGCATTTGGTTTTTTTTTGTCAGTGTGTGTCTGTTAAATTGATCTGTCTGTCGTCTTACAACCAATGACTCGTAACAAGTGTACAATCTATTAAAGGTTTTCTTCTCAGCAGAAGTAACATTTCTGATTACTCCCAGTTTTGTTCTGTATGTGCTGCAAGTTACAGTAGTGTCAGCAGTGTCTACACATCACTCATTTCATTTTGACTATGTGTAACTGTTGTTGGTTAACATTTGAAAGAAGCCATCAGTGATCCAACAACTATTCAGTGACATGATGACATTGGTTTCCAGATCAACCAATATCATTATCGTCTCTTCTTATGTGATAAGGATCTCACCACAATTTACACTTTCCTCATTTCACTTGATATTGACCTAGAATGTGGTTATTCTATGTATATTACACCATGTGGTTGAGAAAATGAAAGTATTTATGGGGAAAGTACACCTGTACATGTCACTGTGTTGGAGTTGGATGGGTAGGCAGCAGCAGGGGCTAAAAGGTGTTAACCATTAACCATGGCTTCCCACTTGTTGAAAAACCAAACTGTGGGCCATCCCCATATCGGCCCACTCATTTCCTGCTGTCTGACATCTGACATCTTGAAAATGCCTCAGACAAAAAATAGGCTAGTTACATAATGATCTAAATCCTTTATAAAAAAATATTTTAAAACAAAACAAAAACTACATTATAAATTCAATTCTTAATTATAAGCATGGAAGAAATTCTTAAAAGTAAAGTGTTGAAGTGTGTTAGCTCTTGTCAGCACGCAGACACATGTTTCTAGTAATGAAGGTGACGTTTCATATGTTTCATCATTTGCAACATAAGCACAAAAACAGCATCTGTGGTTGGAGCTGCAGACCACAGAGCATCTGCATACTGCACAGATATGTACATACACTCATGCACGCATGCACAGTGGCTGAAGTAACAATGAGATCTTTTTTTTTTATTGATTTCGAAGCTACTCTCACCCACAATGCCCCCCCCTTACCCCCACCCCCACCCCACGTTTCTCTCCCCAACTTTCTGAGAAGTGTTGACCACATGACCGCAGGCTGTTTGCAGGGCTATGCAGGTTGCAGGTGAAAATTAAGTAATGGAACACACACACACACACACACACACACACACACACACACACACACATAGACACACACACGACCTGCAGGGTAATAAGAGTGAGGGGTTGTGAGTGAAGCGGACAGACGGACGACAGACGCCGACAGAAAAACATCCAGACAAGATGATGATGATGATGGTGAAGAAGAACCCCACCATGCTGGTAGCCTTCGTCGTGTTTTTCGCATCCCTCGCTGTTCTGGCATCAACCAGTAAGTTGACTATAACTTTTGTTATCGCTCATAATTATAAAAGGTCAACTTCTTAACTTCATCTCTTCCTGGGGGAACAACAGAGTTTTGACTTTGAAGATCATTGGAAATTCTAAGTGATGTTGCCCCTGAATTTATAAGTTAACAGTGTTTGTTGTATCTCATTATATCCATTTGTTAGGCCATACACTTTTACTTTCATTGTATTATATTATCATTTATATCATTTGAGGTTATTTATTGCTCTGTGTGTGTCACTTGTTCTTGTAAGCTGCTGGACGACTTGCATTTCCCTCCAGGGGGATGAATAAAATATTTATCTATTCTATTCTATTTCTGCAAATGTTCACATGAGCCCCTGGAACCACTTAACGATGGTTATCAGATTAAAAAAAAAGGATAATGTTATACACATTATAAATTGTCTCAAAAATATATATTTATGTATTTTAAAAAGGACCATCTTGTGTTAACGTGTTAGAGCTGCAGCAGAAGTCTCCTCACATCAAAAGGCTCCAAAAGGGTCAACACACAAAAAACAGTGAATACTATTTTAATGTCAATGAATTTGTGTTAAATCTCACTTTGCCTTTCTCTCTCTCTTTCTCTGTTTGTTGTGTCTCTCTTTGTGTTACAGGCAGCTTCGTTCCAGATAAGTGCTGCTTTGAGTACGTCCCCAATCCCGTCCCTAAGAGGAGAGTGGCGAGCTTCAAATACACAGACAGGCAGTGCCCAAAGCAGGCCGTCATGTGAGTGTCTCATATCAGAATCAACTGAAATGGCCTTGTTTGAAAAAAAAAATCTGTTTAGTTTTTATTTTGCACAAATTAAGCAAACACATATATTCTAACTAGAGGGGTGTAACAGATTAGGCTACAGTATGTGTTACAGAAAAATGCCAAAATATCTGTCATAATAAAACCGA
Source organism: Trachurus trachurus (assembly GCF_905171665.1). Lineage (NCBI taxonomy): Eukaryota > Metazoa > Chordata > Actinopteri > Carangiformes > Carangidae > Trachurus > Trachurus trachurus. Next base: position 21,354,280 of record NC_139910.1, read on the forward strand.
CACTGACAACGATCTTTTCTGTTTCAGCTTCACAATGGTGACTGGCAAAGAGCTCTGTGTCAACGCGACTGTGCCGTGGGCCAAGAAAATCATTGAGGCCAAAACCAAAGCCCTATAAAAGCGACAACCTCCGCGTCAGAGGCATCCAACAACAGTGTGGGTTTTTAAAATAAACTCCAGTGTGGTGGAAACCAGATGTTTATCTTCAAAGCTACTTTTAAACAGATTATTTTTCTATCATCTTTTAAATAATGCAAACTTTACCTTTTTCAAAAAATGTTGTTTGTCTTTTTCAGTGTATTCAAGCTTGTAAGATCTTTTCTAATTAACCAAACATGTTCTCAGATATTATAATAAAACTTCATTATCCCGATTATCTGTATTATTGTCTTATTTCAATTCATCATCAAAGCTCCCAGACTTTAACTTTGGGAGAATTAAAATTTACATTGTTGTTCTCATTCACTTTATGAAATACCTGTTGTGTAGAACATCAGAGTTGATGTGGTTTCTGGCTGATAAAGCCACAGGAAGCTCAGAACTGCACCACAAAGCCTAAAAAATCAGGCACAAAAAAATCTAATTTAACTCTTTAGATACGTGCATAAACTGGATTTTGTGGAATTAGTTACAAAAAAGTCTTTGAATTCTGCATAAATTAATGATCGTCCCTCTGCCAACATTTGTCCATCTTCAGTTTAGCGTCTGATGCAGCTCTGTTTCCAGTAGATGTCGCTCTTTTCTCCCTTTCACTTCCTCTTTATGTTCAAAAATGTGTCACCGTGGTTTTCACAGCCAGGTTTCTATCCGTCTTGGTGAACTGCAGCAAAATGTTTAACCACCTTTGTAACTGAAGTCGACGACCAAAAGCTCAATGAGGTGTGTGTGGTGTTAGAAGGATCAGACTTCAGCTAAAAAACCCAACAAAGGAAGTTGTAAAGATTATAAAATATTGTAACTAAAACCTTCTCACAGGGCTAATGGGGTCAATCTAAAACTGAAACAGTATTCTATAATGACATTTTAGTAAATGAAGCTTCTCTAGTCTCAATGACCACTCAAACCACTTCCCCTCTAGTCACATTCACCCACACATACACCGATGATGCTCAGGGACACTGCAACAAGTGGGCTAAGGACTGGACCACTGTCCCTCTGATTAGTGGCCAGCCAGCCACAGCCATGAAAGCAGGAATGTCCCATTCTCCAGTGTGCATGATGAAATGTCCTTGGCCAAGATACTGGACCCATTCTGCTCCTGATGATCCATGAGTGTGTGTGTGTGTGTGTGTTCAAGAAGCTGAATGTGTGTCAAGTGTAACACAACCTTGAAATCATCTCTCACCCTCAAACAACAGCTCAGGTGACATCACCTCTCTCCATGCTTCATACATGTGTATATGTGTACATAACTCCATAAGAGGTCATAATAGAGGCTTCATATTCACGCCACAGGTGATGCATTATAGTAGACGGTCTGATTAGACTCTGGAGGACCGTGCTGAACTGATTTACATATTAATGAGGAGCAAAATCAAGCAGGAGATGGGGCAGCTTGGCGTTTCTTGTTTGTAATCGTGACAGTGTTTTTTCAAAGCACCAAACCCATTACAGTGAGTGGTAAGCATATCAGTGGCTAAATGCCAAAATAATCAAGGTAATGAATGCAACATCAACAGCCATATCTCGCTTGATCTTCTGTCATGTTGGATTTGCAGTGATGAAATTAATGAGGCCGAGGAGAGAGCCTCGGTGATGTCCCATTAAATTTGCATATAAGTACGTCTGTCTGCATGACCTACCTGTAACACAGCAAAATTAGGTCACAAGCAAAAAGCCTGGGGTTGTTTTTATATATATATAGATTGGCTTTTCATGCCTTTATTAGATACCGTAGTGTAGTTGAGAGAGACAGGAAATGGGGAGGCAGAGAGAGGGGGAATGACACGTAGGAAAGGGCCGCCCAATGCAGGATTCGAACCGGGGCCGCCTGCAATGAAGACTTTAGCCTCTACACATGGGGCGCCTGCTTCAAGGGATACTTCACCCAAAATCAATAATTCACCAATTGTCTACTCACCGTCATGCCAAAGAAGGGTTTGGAGAACTTTCAGAGTTATCAAAACACTTTTGCTCGTCCGGACTGACCCAAGTGTCCTGAAGTCGCCACATGAAAATGTTGGGGCTTCCGTTGCTAGCCAGAAAATCTGGAACTCCAAAAGTGTTTTGATGACTCAAAAAGTTCCCCAAACCCTTCCTTGGCATGAAGGTGAGTAGACAATTGGTGAGTTATCGATTTTGGGTTAAGTATCCCTTTTACCACTGAGGTTTTAAAGTCACCAGTGGTGGAGGAAGTGTTTGGCTGCTTTAGGTAAAACTACAAATTCATTAGTGTAAAAATACTTCAAGAGTCTTTGATCCTGTGAACAGTTAATGGCTCCTTGGTGGAAGTGACAGTGACAATTTTACAAACAAGTGTCCTGAAGTAGGCTTTTTGCATAGGGTCATATAAGTATGGGAAACACTGGTTGAACAAAACAATGTGTTAAGATTAGCTTTTCAGATAAAGGACTTTCTTAAGGAACTGTTACCAAAATATTAGCATCAAAATATAGTTGATTAACCAATAACAATATTCATTCAGTATGCCCAGTGGCCCAGTGAGGTCACTGTTATGTAGCAGTCTGTAAAATTGGGGTTAATTTTAACTACTTTATGTACCGCTGGGTTGTTTAACCTCTAATAATACACCTATTTTCTTACTATTACTATGGATCTACCAAGTAACTGAAATGTAGTGAAGTGGGAGCATAAAATAGCAGACAATGTACTTACAGTAAGAACAGTACGAGTGAATATACTTAGTTACACTCCACCACTATTTTATGTTTCACACTGGATTCATCAGATATAGGCATAGAGATGTAGAAAGTAATCATTGCCCTGTGTGCAGAGGTGTGTGTGTTTGTAATGGCTGTTTGTGTGTGTCAACCACGATCTAGGGATGTGGCCTGTTGTGTTCAGAAAGAGCTGAAAGACAACACAGTCAGCTGTGATTCACTTGTGTGGGGAAATCGTGTGGCGTTGAGGGAGAAATAAAGACGAAGAGAAACAGAGAAACATGAAAGGCAGCGAGAGTCTGCAGATGAAAGGCGAGAAGAAAGGCGTGTGTGAGCAGTCACTGTGGTGTTGATGATCCAGTCCAGGGCGAGGGACACAATGGGATGCCATCAGAAACACACATACATAGGCTACATACATACATACATACATATATAAATAACCTATGTGTGATGTCAGCTTTTCCTTACAAATGGGAATAATATAGCCTAAAGAAAGAAAGAAAGAAAGTGAGGTTCACACTTGAATGTGTTCATTTGAGTGTGTTTTTTTTTGTGCTACAGCATGTGAAGACACCTGTCCGTCTCTCACTCATACACACACACACACAAACGCGCGCACACACTGCTTCAGGTACAGAAAACAAATAAAAGTCAATAAAAGACAGGCAGCAATTACAGTCAACAAACAAAATTAAATGATGCTATTTTGAGTTTCATATCACTCTCACTCAGAACACTCGCTGAATAATCTTGTGCACACACACACACACACATACACATACACACACACAGTTAGAATATTACCATAATGTTCTCTGTTAAGGGGGAATTAGATTGTAAATAGCCAGTCTAATGCTGGTCGTTTATCTCAGTCCCTGGTGTAACTCTCATAACCAAAATGTCAATTTAAGACATCTGCCATATAACTTTTCCCATCACGTTGTCATGGTAATAAGCATCAGCACATTACACGGCATGCCTTGGGCTGAACAATCCAATGGTGATGGGTTGAGCGGCCCAGATTTCTTGGAGTCCTGCGCTGTCAAACACACGTTAATGCTGCTTTGCATGACAAAAAAAAAGTCAAAGTACCTTCTACTGCAGCTGGATTGTGTGATTCAGATTAAGAGGAAATTAAAAGCGGGAACTAAAGAGATATTAGGAGAAAGAGATGTAGAGATCAGAACGGGGGGGGGACTGGGGGGCTGCAAGAGAAAGGACCGAAAAAACCAAGAGATCAATATCTTCTGTATAATTACCTACAGCTTTCTAGGTTGCTAGGAGACCAAATAGAGATGAGAGAGAGCAGGAAAGAGAAGAAGATGAGACAGAGAGGGAGAGAGAGAGAGAGAGAGAGAGAGAGAGAGAGAGAGAGAGAGAGAGAGAGAGAGAGAGAGAGAGAGAGAGAGAGAGAGAGAGAGAGAGAGAGCACAAAGGCTGAGAATAATTTAGGGTTGCATTCATTTCCACTGTGGCTTGTGTTTAAACACTTCGAGAGGAGGTAAAGAAGAAAAAGAGGATAGAGGAGGAGGAGAGGAGGGGTATGTCTGCTCTTTAGGGAGTTGCATGAATAATTACTGAGATATTGACACTGACTGTCCAGTCATTTTGTCAACCCCCTACCCACCACCACCATCATCATCCAGCCCTCCTTCCACTACACCCTTTATCCTCTTTCATCCCTCATTCACTTTGTCCCAGCTTCCATTTACCACTCTCTCCTCCTCAGTTTTTTTTTTCAAATCTGTTCCTCTGTATCTCTTCTCAGCTGTGAACTTACTGTAAATCTCTTCTAACTGTATGAAAGAGTTGAAATGAATGTGCACAGACAGCATTATAACCTATTAGCATTAAGTTTATATGTTCGTCCTACTCACTATTGTTAATGAGACTTTAATGCATTTAGTCAGCCAGTGCATTAGCTTTGACTGATGCACCGAATCATAGCTTGTTGAATATGATCTCATTGAGCTGTAAGGTTAGATTGGCGCACTGTTCCTTTAAATTCAGGGAGAGGATGGGGAGCGCATGGAGGGGGAGAGACAGAAAGAGAGAGCGAGAGAGGACCTAGTAGAAAAGGGGGGCTGTAGTTTCTCGTCTGTCTTGGAGAGGTGTGTGGGTTGACTGTGATTTTACGGAGAGAGAGAGAGAGAGTGAAAGAGAGGGAAAGAAAGAAAGAAAGAAAGAAAGAAAGAAAGAAAGAAAGAAAGAAAGAAAGAAAGAAAGAAAGAAAGAAAGAAAGAAAGAAAAGTGCTGCACACTTTTGAGGATTTTTCCAAAGACAACTTTAAGGAGGAACTGATGCAGCATCTCTGAAGAGGATGTTGGAGACAAATGTCCGACCCCAGTGACATCTGAGGAGCCAGTGCGGTCACTTGAAGGGACAGAATAAGGACAAGTCAACAGTCTGGATGAGAAAAGTCTTGCTTGACTTCACACTCTTTCTTGCTGGGACTCTGACAGCTTTAAGTATGAGGTGACTTCTCCAGAGGAATTTAGAGGACAACAGCTCCCTAGTGTGGACTGAGATTTACTTGAATAATCCTTTAAAAAAAATTGACTTTTGGAAAACTCCTCCAGAATAGATTGGATCATTTCTGATTGTTCTTCGATTGTTTTTTTTGTTTTTTTACCATTTAACAACAGACTGAAACTGCTGTTAAACAACTGCTTACGCTGTTTTTTATTTATTAATGTGACATAGGTGGTAACTGGTGAGGCTAATGTTTTACTGAATTCAATCAATACAATCAATTACTATTTGCCTTGAGCTGAGTCACTAACAGTCTGAACCCAGAGGGAGGAAAGCAGCCTCATTTATCAGCAGCTAGTTTTAGTCTTTATTCACAGAACAGAGGGATGGCACAGAAAGCAGGAGGAACAGAGCAGGGACGTGTTAAGACAGGGGACAATCTAGGGGCCAAAGCTATGGCCGGGGCCCCTATAGCTGGCGGAGGAGTGGTAGTAGAGGTCAGGGAGAAGAAGGGACCTCTGCGGGCTGCGATACCCACAATGCCTTTCCCTCTGGCTGTTATCTGCCTGTTTCTGAACACCTTCATACCTGGACTCGGTAAGTTGACAATCAGGCTTTCTTCTTCTCTCCATGTGTAGAATTCATCCTGTTTGCATAAGAGAGGGACCATCTGTCTCCTTCTCCTCATTTGTAACTTCTCAGCCTTTATGTCCGTTCCTCTGTGTAAAAAGAAAGAAAAATAAGTTTGCAAAGTAGCAACTGTGAGAGAAAGTAAACATGCAATGCTGAAACAGTGAAATGAGACACTGAGTGGTCATGAAACTTGAATACCCACATGGACGTGAGGAGTTTATAGACATGGTGCAAGCAGGCAAACCAGCAAACAACAAGGTTAACAAACAAGAAGAAAAAAACATAGAGGAATGAAAAGTGGAAAGTTTATGACTGAGAAGTTAAAATTAGTATGGTAAAAAGAAAAAAGAAAAAGCTTAGGCTGCTAAAAGCTGTTTTTTTTAACTCATCCTTGAGAAAACTGGTAACATTTCATGCAGAGGACACTGTGAATCTGCCTGTGTGTGTGTGTCTGTGTGTGGCTCCATGTGTGAAACAAGGGGTGAGGGAGATAGTGAGATACCCCATAAGTGTTAAGATGAGAGCATCGAGCTGTAAATAACGTGTGGCCTCAGTCTGGCAGGTGTTAATGCACAGTAAATGCGGTGTCTGGATGCCACCACAGCAGGTAGAAATGTCATCACTTTGGGAATAAACACCTCTCGCAGGTGTCATGATAATGGGCGGCAGCATTATCACAGCAGGCAGAGACATCATCGCTGTGGGTAGGCTCATTATTATAGGAGGAAAACCTGACATTGTTGTTTGATGTTGTAAACTTGGCAACTTGTAGTTTATTGTCCAGGGCACCGATGCAATATCCTGTCCTGTCCAGCCTGTGAAATGATACCTAAGAATCTTATTTCTGTTTCTGGTGGCAGCTTTCTAGGATACAAAATGAGTAATTGGAGATCATCCACTCTGTAAAGACACAGGTTGATTTAAGAAGATATCTCTACAAATGCACAAGATCACAATATGGAAATAACAGCATCCAGATACACCTGTATGTATGTAGCCATGTAGCCATTCAGACATTAACTGAATTTTATGATTGCATAAAACTCAAATTAATACCACTGTGAAAGAAGTTACACTCCTAGCTTTGAGTCACAACATTTACATAACATAAAATGAATTGCCAGGACTCTTGGACACAGCGCACAACTATAAACACCCTACAAGATTCAGTGCTATTTGACTTATTGTGTTATTGGAGCAGCATGATGAGTTCAAATGGCTCTGGCTCACTGTGTGCTCACTGTGTGCTCAGTGCTCCATGTGTAAACCCTAATAATGTAAGACTTTAGTTATAAAAATCCATCTGAGGGTCACTGTGTGTATTTTAGTGTAGATTCACATCCAGATTCAAATCATGATCTATTTTTAGGATGTCTCCTCCATCTGTCCTACTGTTTGTTTTTCCTCCTGGCTGGATGCGTGTGCATGTGTCTATAGTAAGATTATGTAACATCTGGTAGCTTAAGACTCTCTGTTCACTGTTGCCGGATCTTATTCACACAATCACACTTATTGAAACACAAACACACAGAAGAAGAACATGTAGCCGTTTATGACGTGTCGATTGTGTCGTGCAGAAAACTGCAATCAACAAACTCAGATGTTTTTCAGACATGAGGTTCACGTCTCCATAGCAATCACTGACACCCAGTCCATCGCCAAATAACCCATAACGTGTCCTCTATGTCCTTCGACTCTGATCTGTCATTCATTACTCTCCAGGGAGTCATTGTGTGTGTGTGTGTGTGTGTGTGTTTGTGTGTGTGCCTATCCTCTTTTCTTCGCTTTGTCCCTTGACACACTCTCTCTCCCTTTCTCTCTCTTTTTGTGTGCTTTCTCTGTTAGCTTTCACTGTTGAAGGAGATTTACAAAGTCTCTGATCTTTTCTCTGATTCAACCTTTTTTCTTTCTCTAACCTTCACACACATCCATCCCTTTTATTTGCTGCAACATTTCACAATAAATGTTGAATTTTTAACTGCTTTTGTAAATGCCACAAAGAGCTGTGCAATAACACTGGGTCAGCAAACACAAAGACCCAAAACACCTAGTTACTTCCCTCCTTTTGGCTGAAATGTTTCCCCGTCTAATATTGCCCCAAACATGTATGAAAAGCACAATTGCTCATCTAAGTGTGTGTGTGTGTGTAAATTGTGTGTAGGTTTGTCTGAATGCCTTGACATTTCATTGAATAGCTGCGGCCAGTTGCCATGACAACACTGACTGAAATGAACACAATGCATGCGGGATACGGTGGGATATGGCTCTGGCTCTTGTCAGAGCACAACAACATATCCTGCAGACATGCAGACACGAAGGTGTATGAATAAACACACACACAAACCTGCACACAGACGAAGAGTATGCGCTGGGTGACAAATAATGTTGGACACTTTTATAGCACAACAGATCGCACCTGGTTCCTTGGTATTGCTTTATGCAACATGTGCAGAGCAACAGTGACTGCATCCGTAAAACATAAAAACTCATTAAAATGGAAATACTAGGCTTTCAAAACATTTTCTGAAGATGACAGTGTGTGTAATATATCATTCACGTTTCAAATTGTGGAGAATTTATCTTTTGTTCCTTTGTGTAGTATATTCAAAGTAGGCCTACATGATTTGACGCCAGTCACCATCCACAGGGCAACTTTGCCTTTCATTGTGAAATAAAACTATGTTCTCATCCTCAAATGTTAAGCTGAGGTTTGGTTTACATTCCAAAATGACTTCAGGTTAGCATAACATCTTGGTTTGGCTTAAAATAACTAGGCTACTTATTCAATCTGTTTGTACGTTTTGCTAAGCAGAACTTAGCTTTATCAGCTTTTGACTTGACAGGCAAGAAAAGAGGTTGAGAGTTCAGCATTTTATGTCATTCCTTTAGGAGAGAGTGGGGTAGGATGAGTCACTGTTCATATTCAGGATCACTACATCAAGACATATAGTTTTGTTGCTAACTAATTATCTGCGTATTTCAGGACGTTGTGCATCACCACAAACAAACAGAATGAGTGTAAACATTCTGTTTTGAAAATATGTCCAAAAAAAGGGGTCTTGTGGCTCAACTTAGCCCATGTAGTATATGTACGCATATAGGAGCGGGGTAAGTTAGCCACCCCCCTCCTTCCCTTCCATCCATCTCCCACCTCCCCCTTTACTCAATAGTCCAGGTTGCAGGTGAACACAAACTGCTGTGACCTCCTACTGAGCCATCATCAAACTCATGAGGTTTGGGGAGTTCTGTGATTACCAAACGTCAAACCACTCTACCCATGTGGTCCTAACCTTCACAGACTCCATGAAATGATGCCTAAATATTTGGTCACATGCTCAATTTTTCTCATTTTCCTGCGTCTCATCTTACCCCACTCTCCCCTACTCATCCCAGAGGTGGAGTGTGATGGTAACTCTTCTCAATCACCAACTGAAGTTAGCATGCAAACCAGGAGTAGAAAGTGAGGACTTGATTCAGGCTGCCCTACAGTAATAGTATGTTTGTGTGTCTTTGTGTGTCAGTCTGTGTGTTATTGTTGTTGTTACAACAAACCTTGTCGCTGTGGCTAACAGCTAAAACATGATTACCACCTATATGAAAGTATCTTTTTATAACCCCGATAACATGACATGGGGTTTGAAACTAACAAATAAGACTATTGCAAAGATAAATTATGAAACCTTCCTTCAGTGATCTTTTTCCTTCTAAACTTGTTCCTGATAGGAAAGTTGCATGATACAGTCAATGGTTCCAACCCATGACCCAGGACCCTGTAACAACCACAGCAGAGGGACGAGAGGACGAGGAGACTATGTTAAAACAGAATGCTATTTGCACATGCAGCATAGATGATGAAAGAAAACACATTAAAAAACATTTGATTTGCTGTTAACACATTATTCCACTGACCTATTATAGCCGACTGTTAACACATCAGGGACGTATCTTTCGTGCAATATTCACAAATAAGGGTTTGTTTTTTCGTCAAGAGTTATGTTATGTTCAAATGTTATGCAGCGAAAAATGCAACATAATATTTTGTGTGAGTGAGTGAGTGAGTGAGTGAGGATTTTTCTGATCTTCGCTGCCGAATATTACGCAATTTTGTATCTTTAGTTTTGTCACATTCTAAGTTAGGCTGGTTAAAGCTGTGGTGCATAACTTTTTTATTAGCCAAAATGCGTGCTGAAGTGCCCTCTTCATTGGTGAGGACGCGCTGTATTTGCCCTTTTTTTTTCTTTTCGCCCCTGCCCTTCAAAAAGTCTGTGCATGCCACTGGTAACAGATCACCTGAGTGGGGCAAGGGAGGAGGTGTATAGGCTACATGCTAATCTACACAAGCTAACAATGCCACTCATGGCAGCAGCAAATGTTCAGTTCACCCCCTTGTCAACAACATGGATGACATTAGGCTGTGGAGAGCTACTCAACATAATGTGAAGAACCGCTGTGTTCATGTTCTCATATAAACCTGGCTCTCAAGCTGCCTCCTTCATCAGCTCTTGTTTGACATTTCCATGTCTCCCACATTCTGTGTTATAAACTGTTTTCTTGTCTGTAACAACATCTATTGCTCATCTGTCCGTCCAGGGTGAGGAATCCCTCCTCTGTTGCTCACCCTGAGGTTTCTCCAATTTTTTCCTGTTAAAAGGGTTTCTGGGAGTTTTTCCTCAGTGGATGTGAGGCTCTAAGGTCAGAGGATGTTGTTATCTGTGCCGTAAATACCCCCACATACCGTGGGGGCCTGCCCCCGCCCGTAAAGCCGAATTTCCACCGAATCAACTGTCTTTTTTTTTTTTTTACCGCAACATACGGTTCACGTCATGATAACTTCTGTATTTTGGCTATTCAAACTAGTCCATAGTTCTCTTTGTTTGATATTTCAAGAGACTTTTGGTTAAGTGGGCCTAACTAATGGACAGCCTCCTATGGCAGGATCGTTCTACTGTGTCGTCATCGCCATCATCGCCATCAGAGCGCTGGTTTGAATAGAGGGATGAGGGAAGTGAGGGAAGGATGGAGGGATGGAAGTAGGGATGATTGGATAGAGGGATGTGGTTAGAAGCTGCCTGGATAAAGGGAAGAAGGGGAGGGTGGATCGAAGCAAACAGAGGTATACTATGTAGGCTTGACTGGTGACTAGAGGTGTGGTTGAAGCCTGGCCCTGCTCCTGAACATAAGCCAACCAGTTAACTCCATTATTAGCAGTAGAGTATCCTTGACTCACTAGCTGGTAAGCTATGGTGAGGTGGCCTGGCTGTGAACATCGTTAATCATGGTGGCGGGACATCGTGGTAGTTTCCACTCACTGCCCACCACACATAGAGCTAATGACTGGAGAGAGCCGACCCTTTGGTGACTCCATGCGAAGCCAAAGTGTGGAATTACAGGAATATTTGTGACCGCAGCCTTAGCCACAGCCACATTCACCAACAGCAGGTGATCCTCCCCGCCGGCCGGAGGCTGCACTCAGATCTGTGTCACAGCAGCTTCAGCCACATTCAGCTGCTGCAGTATATGATTATCCTTCACCTGCTAGCGCCTGCTGTGTACGAACTATCTGACTATTGGTGTGGAGTTCTACCCTTGTGACTTGTAGTCTGATTGTTGATTGTTTAGATGTGCACATCAGTATGTGCACTGTGCGTTCTGTAACTGTTGACAACCGTTGGTCCTGCAGTAAATCCTCTGTGAAGTAGCTATAGCAAGAGCAGCAAAAACACAACATCCTGCATTGGTGTATGTTTGTGTGAGCGCAGCCTACACTGCCAGAGCCGTTAGTGTTCTTGTTATTACGGATAATTCCTCTGGGGGTCAACAGAAGTTACGCACTATTAACTTTAACTGGTCTGACGTATTATGGAGCATTGATTTAGTAAAAAAAATAAAACTTGAATATTTATTTTAGGCTTTTGAACAATACAGCATGTGTTCTTCCGTCCTAAACTTAAATTACGTTTATAAAAGTTAGAAAACCACAAATATGGTACTTCGACTGGTCAGCACATTAACCACTATGGACACATACATAGGTCTTGGCTGAAAATTAGCATGGCGTTAGGAAAAGATTATGATTTAAATAAACAAATGTTGACTGGTGATACTCAAGTTGAGATGCTTTCCTAACTGAACCGTTTCCATATCCAGAGCTCTACATCAAGTTGGGAAATTCAAAGTGACAAACTCCCTCTCTTGGGTGCGCTTGTTGTTAACTGCGCATTAATCCTGACTGACATTATGTTGCCAGAGCCGTAGATTGTCCCTGCAATGAAGAGTGAGTAAAAAAATCAATTGGTGAGGACCACAGAAGCTGTTAGTCAGAGCAGTGTGAACTGATTAATGAGCTGTCGCCTTGTAAATAATTACACATACTCATTGTGAAGGAAGCTACAGCTCACGAGCTGTGAGGTGATCTTTGCCATAAGAGGAATGGAAAGGGAGAGAGTTTCACACAGAGCTCAATATATGATTCTGCCCTCAGTGTGAGTGTGTGGGAGGGAGAGGTCACGTGTGTGTGTGCCCGCACGCGCGTGTGCGTGATTGATGGTAAAGATATTTGAGACACTGCATCAGTGCACGGGGTCATGTTGACATTCTGCCCCTGGATGTACAGTACAGTATATGTGTGTGTGTGTGTGTGCGTGCGAGAGAGAGCTTTGGGACTTCCATCATTATGAGATTAGGCAGTAGCTCTAGTCTAAAAGAAGGACATTTTTGTTTGTCCTCCTAATTAACTTAACAATGGTTGAGCTGCATGTCAGAGCATTTAGAGTTGGTTTAGTTGTGGGTTCATAGACATTGTATGAAACATGTTCAGTGGTTGGGTTAGGGTGTGATGGATTTGGAAAAAGCATGACTCTTACTTACACTTGTTTTATGGTACTCTGGTAACCATCACTCACATACTACACTGAATAATGACACTTAGAATTCGAGTGAATGCTTGTCAGAGCGATAAATGGCAAAAGAAGAACATTATGTTCATTAAACTGCTGCTGCTGACAAATGTTTCAGAGGGATGTAATCATGCACAAGCATTCCTGTGTGATGCCAGATGCTCTAATGTTTGTTCTGTAATATTTGCCAAGGCTCCTGATGTTGTTTTTGTACATGAATGCTAATAGGAAGTTTTAATCACAGAGATTGGCCATACAGTATATTTGACCTGTATATAAATTAATCTTTTTCTGATTAACTGATCAGGCACCATACAGTTAAATATCAGTGTGCTGAGACATGTATTGGTAAATAATTTTTCTTGGCTCTTGAGCAGCCGACTCAGTCAGAGGAAGTCTGTAAATCTCATGTTCTGGGCACAAACAGAGTGATGCTCAGAAAATCTGCCTTTTTCAGTGCACAGTGTATGAAATAGATTGAGTCATATTCAATAACATGGTTTGGGATTTCTTTATAATCACACCTGTGCTCCTCCTTAAATTGTTCCCCTTCTTTCTCTTCTTCTTTCCTCTGTCTTTTTTCTTCTCTTTATCTCTCCCGTTTCTCCTCTTCTCTATCTGTCTTTGACATGCTTACACTCCATCATTAACCTCCCACACTGCCAGTGGGTGCTCTGTAGAGTTCTCTGTGTAATTATAGTCATTAGTCTTGGTAATATCTAGGCAAAGACACATAGGCAAACACACATACACACACGTGCACACACAGTTCCCAAAGCTTCTCACGTCAAGGAATCAGTAAGAGAAGGGGCTTAAAGATTTATAAAAGATTTATTAACTCCTTATCACTGCAGTTGAGCACACACACACACACACACGCACACGCACACACACACAAATATATATAGTTTCAGCTTTTTTTGAATCATCTCCACACATCCATCCACAGAAAGCTAATCCCTTGATCATTGGCCTTTTAGTTAGAAGCAGTTAGGGTAGCTTGAAAGGCAGCAGGAGGTCAGCTGCTGCAAACTGTGGAATCAATTATATCAGTTATGATGTTGCCAATGGTGTAGAATGACTCTTACACTATTGAAAGATTGCAAGTTCTGCTGTTCACCAGACAAAGAGACAATAACAGCACAGAAATCTGATGCCCAGGCTGCAAGTAATGGCAAAAATAAATCGAACAGTACTACATTTGATCTTAATGATTTTTAAAAATATAAACATGCATGATTCTTGGTTATGAAAGCACAGAGAATTATCACCCAACGCTGCAGTTCCCCTCAGCTCTCTAAAGGGCTTCAGCATCTTTCAGTTCATTGATTTGGTTTGATGACCCGCAGCCTTAGTGTTTTCATTCTGCGTGTTAGTTTGTGCCACAGATAAAAGCCCTCTTCGGCTAGAAAGGTTTTGTAGACTAGATATCTGCCGAGCGCCGAAAGGCAAAGACCTAGAATTAGTAAGTGGGTGGTGAATATAGTGAAGCATTTAGCAGCTAAGGAAAGGTCATGTAAACACAGCTAGAGTCAAGTGGCAGGAAACACAACTTCACATGTTTATACTGTAAGAAACTGTTTGCTAACATATACTGGCCATGACAACTGAGCTAATAATATATGTCAATAATGATGTCAATGTTTGCAGTTTGTTTCTGCTGCATTCAATCAGCCAAATTATCAGATATTGCCATTTAAGGGATTTATAAAGAGAAAAAGATTTCCTTGGCTTAACTTTCTCAACATTATGAACATTTGCCACATTTCTTGAATAGCTGTACTGTAGTTGTGTGTGTGTTTTTTGGACGGTGGGTAAGAAAAACAAGCAATTTGAAGAAGCCAGTTTTGGCCTCCATTGCCTCTCACCAAGTAACCAGCAGATTAATCATTATGAAAATAACTGTTACTTGCAGCAGCTCTAATGTAGATGTTGATTATGTGACCAGCTGGGAGACACCACCAGACTGTATAGATCCTGTTTTCATGCCAGAAACTCAGATGGATGATGTATTATAACCAATCGGCCACCAGCTTGCTGTCAGTCATGGCTCATGTCTGGAGGTGGGCAGCTCCACCAGCAGCCAGAGCATCTGCTGGTGGGCGTGGCCTCTGCGACCTGAACATTTCTCTCAGCAGATATGGTCTGATCAGACAAAGACCAGCTCTGGGTGGAGGCTCATCTTATCCCACTGCTGCTCTTTCTGCAAGAGGTTTGAAATGAGCATCAGTTTAAAGCTTGAAAGAAAAATAAAATATCTAATTCATCTTTCTCCACATATAAACTGGTGGTAGGTTTTTTTCTTCTTCTTTTCTGTGGCTGCTTACTATTCTGGGATTGTGCCTTCTGGAAACCATTCCAGATAAGGCCAGTGTAGGCCATGTGAAAGTAAATATTATGGTGTTCATTCAGATTTGACAAGCATTGTGGGACACACCGAGCATATCTGGTATGTCTGTGTTTGTAGAAAGTCGTTATGGCAGTGCTTTGAGTCCTCAAGTTGCCTGCTAATTGTAACTAATTAGAAAGAGACAAGTAGGAACAGGTGAAGTGGATATAGAGGAAAACAGAGGAACAGGCTGAGAGAGAAAAAGTGATAACTTCTACATACTTTGGCTTTTCCTTGCTCCCAAGAAAAGCAATGCAGCTGGCAGTCTGGCCGTTCTGGTTTATTCCTCCCCCAACCTGCTTGGCTTGGACTGTTATTTGAATTCCTCCAATGTGACAAGAAAAGGATCTTGCAGAAAGAGAAGGGCCAAGGCCATGATGCACAACGCCCACCAGGCATTTCTTGTGTCGCCTTCACAGCATCCACTTGAGGATCTATGAAAAGGTGCACAAAACCCTGTGAAGAGAGAGTCTGAGCATTAGATGATTCTCTGAATAATTCCAGAGGTCGGTTTTGTATAAATGAAAACATTTCTTAACCTCAATGAATCAAACAGTAAGACAAAAAAACTCACATTCAGAACATTTTACAAAAGATATTTCACACTCAGTAACATTTCATGGATACTAAGGAAATAAAATAGTGAAAAATAAAATAGTGTGGATTTAAACCGCTGTGTCTCATAAATGTTAAGAATTAAAAACTGAACAAATCCTATGGCCAGTGGATAAATTATGCAGGATGAAATCAGAAGCATCTTCTGATCAATGTCATATAATATTGAAGAGTAAGAGTCTTAAGATGCAGAAATTCCCTTTATTAATTAATTCTCTAAAGTGTGATGCCAATGATTTCCATGTAAGAATTTTGCTTTTGCGTGATAATATAAATGAACTATTCTGTGTTATAAGAAAAACACTTTCTGTTTTGGTTGGACCCACTTGCATTTACGTAAGAGTGGGAACAGGACATTGAGGAAGTCACTATTTCTAGAACTGTTATAATTCAAAATAAAAATTGTAGGTCATTCATAAAAATAAACAATAAGAACACTGTAGGAAGTTACAATGACAGCTAGCTAGGCAAATATAAATATGGAACTGATAGTAAGAGGTAGACCCGAGACACACACTTTGTAAAATCATAGTTTATACAGTGTGTGTGTGTGTGTGTGTGTGTGTGTGTGTGTGTGTGTGTGTGTGTGTGTGTGTGTGTGTGTGTGTGTGTGTGTGTGTCCTTTCCCTGAGGGGATGTTGTTATGGAAACATTCTGTGATGAAATAATCTGATTTGTGTGCACTGAGGTTTACACTTGCCTCTGTTTGACACTCGCGCGCACACACACAGTGGATGGACTGTACAATGAACAGGTTCTGGGAAGTTGCAGGTCTCCAAATAACAGGATGAGAGGTGATATTGGATTGCATCCGGGCAGACAAGGATTGTGCACAGAGATAATCCTGTTTCAGCTTCGTAGCAGTGGAAGTGAGCATCCCTCTTGCTTTTCCCTCTACTCCTTTCCAAGGCGTAGATCATTGCAGCCAGATACTCACGAAGAGTGGCCTCTTTAATACTGACTCACTTACTCCAGAGTGGCCAGAGTGAGATAAGACTCTATTGAGTGTTTTCAGTCTACACATGTCCACAGGACTGTATAATACAGTATGATCCTACTGCAAGCTGTTTTTGGATCGGCGAGGCAGAGACACAAGCTGCTCAGCTAACGGAGGCAAATGGTACTTTCGCCTTTCCCTCGTCAAACTCATCAAATACACAATCCAACAACTCCAAAACATTCTTGTGGACAAGTTGTGACCTGCACATTCACCACGCTATGAAATAACCATGTAAAATGTTGTTAGCTGACCAGCTCGCGTCTCTGCCCCGCCAATCTAAAAACATCTTGCACCAACAATAAAAGGTAATGAACCTATACTCCTAAGACTATAGGGATTATGGCAATAGGCAAATTTGCCAAAATGTTGAACTATCCATTTAAGATGGAGGACCTAATGGATAAATCTCCACAACTATTAGATGAAGTAAAAATATGAAATATCATTACCAACATTCAAGGCCCACAAAGTTTTACAACTCTGCTTATCCCCTGATTTGAAACCTACTTGGTACAGATGCATTACTTATCACATTCTCTCACTAAATGCACTTCATTCATACTATTTAGCAAATGCTGCCATGCTAATATGCTAATAAAAAAAGACCTGCTAAGCATTGTTAGCAGTCATGGGGAGTGTGTATGGCATAAGTAAGCGCTACTGTGAATTAGCTGCACTGTTTCATTTCCACAGTAGACAGCACACGTCTCTTCTAGTTTATTTAATTGGAAAGTCTGCAGTCTTTGTCTGGTATATGTCAGTGGAAGTGAAGCAAAGTGGAGATCTCCTTTAAAGTCTTTTCATTCAATCATTTTTAGCTAAACACATCATGGAGACAAATGTGCCGATGCAAAAACAACAACTTTGAACTGTAACGAGACGTCTCTCTGGGTTTGTCCCCACAGGAACCTTCATCTCAGCGTTCACGGTGCTGTGTGGAGCTCGCAGCGAGCTCATCTCCCAGCGAGGCGTGTGCTGCGTGTTCTGGCTCAACGTGGCAGCAGCTCTGATCCAGATCCTGACGGCCGTTATCATGGTGGGATGGATCATGAGCATCTTCTGGGGAATGGACATGGTCATCCTCGCAAGTCAGTGGCTCTCTGTGTGTTTATCGTTCTCTCCTCTCTTCACCTTTTATCTCACTCCTCTATCTTTTGTCCGTCTCACATGTACAGTACCATGCAGGAGGAAAGCATCTGAACTCCATCCAAACAATTCACAACATTTTGACTGCGTGAGAACAGAAGTAAAACACTAGTGTCTAACAAAAAATAAAATTTTCAGGTGTTGAGATCAAACATCATTATTTCTCTGTTGTAGACCTTTAGCCTATAAGTTACAGTCAAAAGTGCTACTAAAGATTGCAGGCTGTAAGTAGTAGTAAGACCAGAGTTCATACACATTTGAAATGTCAAAATTTGATACTTTTTCAGACCCTAATTTCCAGACTTCTTGGTTTAAAAAAAAAAAAAATCTAATTTGTGAGATTTGCGTAATTTGACATGTATCATGTAAATAAATTATGCAATTAACTTTATTTATTGATTTTCATTGATTTTCTAAATTTCTACCAATCATTTCCAGGAGATTGTAGCTATAGGTACAAAAGTGCCTTCAAAATAATTAACCCAAATAACTTCAGATAAGACCAAACCCAGATAAGTCTCAAGATAAATATATTTCCATACAATAGTTTCCATACTTTTCCATACTTTCCATACTTGCGTAGGAACCATGTAAGACAGTGTATCTGAAGCATCTGCTTCATTCAGGTGTGTGGACAAATTGTAAAACATACCAGTGAGTCACACTGTTGGTGGCACATGTCTTACACCCATACATGGTTCATTCTTCAGTGCAGCTGAAAAAAGACTCTACAAATGCAATTACTCCTGTTTGATCAGTTTTTCCTTTATTTAGGAAACCATATGAGATAATTAAATCTCAGGTGCCACAGACCATCTGTTGAATTTGGGAGGCACTGCACTGACAGACTAACTTATTATAGGAGCTCTTTTCACTTCCCAGGCTTGTTGATAATAACAAAAACGTGGAGTATTGCCAGTCGCCTTGTGTTCAGTGTGAGGTAATTGGCAGCCGTGGCACAGATTCGTTTCGAGGGGCTTATATTTTCAGAAGCATCTGATTTAAGAGAGAAATAAAGTAGTGTGCACTGATGTATAACCAAGTGCCAACACACACACAGTCACTACTCTCTCGCTGCACCGAGGCAGCCGTTGTATCAGCGTAGCGCTGTCTGTATCTGTCTGTGTGGATGTGGATGTGTATTTGAGGTAATTGCTGCCTGCGTGTGCATCCGTACATGCACATGCCTGCAAGAGTTTGTGTGTGAGTGTGCGCCTGTGTGTGAGGTACAGTAATTGTGTGGGAGTGAGCGGCCCCCCCGGTGTGTTTTTATTCACTGCTCTCTCTCAGGCCTCTGGCCACACGTCACATTCAACTGTTGCTGCTGGGATCTATAGTTTCTGTTAGCGCTCACAGCTAGCCGTGTATCGTATATCTATATTTCATTTCATTTCATTTATTAGTTTATTTCAAAGGGACAGTGCACCACTAATCAACAGAGTTAAAAGAAAGGCCAGAGTTAGCCAACAAGGCTAGTTTTCGTCCGTTGTCCCTGGCTAGATGTTAAAGGCAACCTAAAAGCCTAAAAAAGGGGCAACAATTAAGTACTTTTATATTGACTATGGAGGGTCAGATCAACATACTGAAGTCATGCACGCTCCTTCATGCTAAGATTAATTATTACTTAACTACTCATCACCATAATCCATGTCTTTGGGCTTCAGGCTCCCATTAAGATATTCCGTCTTTCCTCCTCCACGTAATGAATCACTCTGATAATGTGGCATATTTATCAATTTTCTCTTTCCCTTCCTGTCTCTCTATTCCTCTCTAATAAGCTTGTGTTGCATATAATCAATGTATTCTTTATTTCCATATCTTCATCTCTACTAACTCCCCTCCTTCACTTTCTCCATCTATCTAATGATCATGGCATTATCTTCCTCCCACTGATCGCCTTCCTCCTGCCTTTCTCTCTATCTAATGATTGTTCCTATTTGATCTTGCTCCCTCTCTTTCTCTCTCACATTATTCCTCCCACTCTCGGCCCAACCCCCCAGTCTCCCGCTTTGCCTCAATTTCTTCTTCACTTTTTGTTCTTCACTGGCTCCGTCTCCCTCTTTTCCTGTCTCCATCTCTTACCGTCAATTGATCCAACACACTGGGGTTGTGTTACAGCGTTTGTGTGCTCGGTCGGAGGTTGTTGTTTTTTTCACGTGGAAAGCGCCTAGAGTTTGTTGTTTTGTGTTACTCAACTTCACAAATACATGGAGTGCACGGAAACTTGAAAATAAATCATGACTAACTGTCTCTGTCTTGTTTCCTCTCTCCTCCTTCTGCTCTTCTTCCTCATCAACCAAAGTCTCTGATGGTAGGTGTTTCTTTTCACTTCACTCACTATCAACTGTTTCCCAGTGAGTTGATAAAACTGTGGAATGACATAGAAGCATATCACAGGATGAATGTCAGCTTGACTAAAATTAACACAGATATCGAGCCTGCCAAGACAAATAACCACATTTCCCAGGCTTAGAAATAACATTTATTCAGAAGTTTCTCACGACCTCTCATCTGAGCCGTACAAAGAAATTACAAAGTATGTTCAGTGTCCACAAAGAGTTCAAGCATCAAAGTTCATTCTTGAGTTTGGAAATAGTGCCCCGTTTATTGGTTCACAATATTTCAACCATATCATATGGTCCTCACAAGCTCTTCAAGGACTCACACTGGCTTAGAAAAAATATCAGAGTTCATTCTTGACCTTGAAATAGTTGTTTGAAGAAAAAAAAATGAAGGTAAACTGACTAGCTCCCTAACTTCTCTCAGAGCTTGTGTCACACAGTCTTACATGACCTCATGACCACTGAGCAATCTGTATTTGATAATTGGTAAGAAATTTCCAGAATAACTGGCAGCATTTGCTTAAAGGTGCCCTGTGGAGTTTCATTCATGTACACAGAGTTGTTTTGAAAAAAGTAACTTAAAAAAAGTGCCTTTTCTTTCTCAATAAATATTACTCTTGGAAGTTTTTGAAACTGCTAATGCTGATGCAGATACTAACAAAATAGCAAACACTTCAAAACATTCCTCTGTGGTTCTACTAGAAATAGGAGGTAAAGATCGAAGGTTCTTCCTGTTCAGGACCTGTCTATTTACTTGAAATAGCACGGCGGCTCCTAGTAAAGATCAGCTCAGATCACCATGGGCAATACAAACTGTGAAATGTTACTCTCCTGATTCAAGAAATGTTAGTTCATTAATAAATTAAGTGTCTTATGCATCTCTGATGGAGTCTCTAATCGATCTCAAAGTCAGAGCAGTACTGTTTAGCACTTTAGAGAAGTTCAGGTAATGGCTGCCAGTCCAGACAATACTTTATCTTAATATAGCCTAAAGCTGTAGCTCCTAATGCTGGAGCCGAGCTCCTGTTGTGGTTACAAAGCCTCTCTGCTTTCACTTTGTTCAACTAAATTAAATGAAAAAGGGCAAATACTGTCAAAAGTTTAAAATAAATGTTTTGTAATTCCATTTTATTTCTGGACATAAAAGCCAGATGATAGCCTACAACAACTGTAGTATTTCTACAAGTGGTCAAAGATCTTTTTCATCCCCCTCCCTTTGTCTACACTCACCTTCCTCTTCCTCAGGCTGTAGGGACCAGGGGATTCCCCAAGATGTCTGAGAGATGTCGCTCATGTGTTTCCTGATGGATCAGGAGCACTTTAACTTCCCTGACGCCTGGCGGTGACCTTTACCTTTGTGCTGACCTGTAGCTGACAACAGAGAGAGGCAAAGACGAGATGAAAATGGTTTAGTCAAGAGACTGCCCCTTGTTCAAGTATTTGATTGCTGGCTGGTGACTGACCACATTTAGACACAACGGGAGACAGTGACAAGAAATCACCTGAATAAGAAAAACAATGTGTTTGTATGTTGTTGAGAGATCCTAATGTAATGATCCTGATGTTTAAATTCTGTCTTTTGATTATTTTTACTGGATCAATTTGAGTAAAACCACAAATCTGTAGAAACTGCAGGTCACTAACATTCGGCCTCCAGGAAATGATGGAATTAATGAAGAAGACAAAACAATTGATTAGCATGAGGACGAGAAATAATTCAGGCACTGATTTGATAATTTAGTTTTTCGGTTTGAGAATTTTGCCAGAATCCAGTTGTAGAAAATGAAAAAATAACATAAAAAAGACAAATTCTATCCATAGCAAAGCTGCTGTAACAGATGTATTTAGCTCAGTGATGAATTACATATCCTTGGGCATAAAACAATGATTGAGTTCCCACTGCCTGTGAACTGGCCTCTCTGCTTAAAGCGGTTCATTTCAGTGTTAGATGTTCATCAGTGAGTTTTACTGTTTCAAAAACTGACTTTAGCATTAGCTACATTTTGCTGCTCTGAAAAGGTAAGGTACAGTATATATAACTTAAATGGGTTTGAGGTTTTCATTCTTAATCACATTCAGTCTTCTCGAAATTGTGAGGAAAACAGTGTTTCCTTGTAAACAGCCAGTTTTGCACTATAAGGTTCATAAAAAGTTCAGAATCAACCGTTCTTCAAGCAACGAGTGTGGAACAGATGTGTTATCAAACTAAACATGTCTCTGACACTTCATATTCAGTGTATACAGTCTAAATTATAGTATTTTGATTATATGAAGGTGTTAGCAACCCTACCATTAGTTTGAGTGTTGGCACAACACAGTGTTTAATAGCAAGATCATTTTTGCCACATCTCACAGTGGGCCACTCATTGCATGGTATCCTGAAATGTCAGGACTGTGTGTAAAAATGACTCATCCTTCCCGATAATTATCAGATTTGAACTGTCGTACCTCTTAAATGTGTAAATCAGTGTCAAAAGAATATCTCACATTATCCGTGTTGTATCTAAATTGCAGGTTTCAAAATATCAGCTCTCATTACAGGCCTCACTAGCGAATTTCAGTCACCACCCTGTCTGTCACATTACAACAGAAAGACTCAGCTACAGTCACATTACAGAGGGTGTGACTGGGGGGGGGGTCGTGCTTGAATAGCCAGTTTTGGCACATTTCCACTGATAGACAAGAGTCACTGTGAGTAAACAGCTTCCATAAGCAACTCCAGTAGAAATATTAACATAAGATTCAAAGTACAAAACCAAAATGTGTACATTATCTACTGTATGTGGGTGTTTGTGTGTGTGACTTGCGTGCAATGTGAGTGGGGAATACTAAGCTGTATGTGGTGTGAACTCAGTATTACTATATGGAAGGATACAGTATGTAGGTTCTAAACTCATAAAAGTGTGATATTTAACACACTGCCTGTGTTACAAGTGTCCAAAAAAGGCTTTTCCCTTGATACCACATTGGCTTGTATTGGCTTATTTCCCTGACAAATATCCAAGAGTATCAAAAGTCAAACAGCCTTAGATTAAAAGAATCAAACCAGGTAACTTGAGCCAAAAAACTGATGCAAAGCAGTAAATCAAAATTACTGCCAGTGTATTCAAAGGTAATCAATGCTCGGCTCAGTCACTCGTGGAGAAACTCTTATTATTACAGCTTTTGTGAAAATGTAGTACAGCATTTTGTGGGTAAAAGTTGAGATAAAATCGTTCAAAGTGAAATCCAAACAGTGTGTGTGCCTCTACAAAGATCATGCTGTGATATCCCTCCCTCCCATTCATTTGACTTTGATGTATCTCTTTGATTTAATTTGTTATCTTAGCCAAATGCCTTTTTCAGAGTACTGCTGTATTTTGGATTTTTGAAAGACAACACTGATGACTTTCTGTTTTGACTGTGTATATGTTGTATAGTTTGTGTGTGTGAGAGAGATGATGATGATGATATTTTATGCCTTACAAATGAGAAATGTTCTCCCTAAAGTGTTTCTGTAGCAGTGGTGCTGGAGTTTCTTTATAGACCTAAAATAATTGTTATTTGGATAGGTGACATAATAATCAACCTTTCATGGATTCTGTTTCTGAAATGTTTTTTTGTATTTTTTTCAATGATGATAGTGTTGTGTTTGCTTTTCAATTGTAGAATGAACATACTGCCATGTACAGTTTTCTGCATGCATATCTTTGGTGTAAAACGACTGTACAGAGATACACCACACAGACTAACTTAACTTGTTTAAGATTGTAGCTTTATTCTGTGACTTTGCAATATTGTTTTTATTTTAAGCCCAAGGTGACAGACATGAAATCTTGCTATTAAAAAAAGTTTTTTTTGCTGAATACTTGTGATTGAGTGTTGAATGTTTTTGAGGCTATAATGTGATTCAGTATTAGTCTATTTTTTCTTTTTCTTTTTCAAAGAATGTGCCTCTGTTTCACAACAACTTTGCACACTCACACCGGAGATCTTCCCAGCTTCTGAACTAGAACAGCAGATTTAGAACCCTGCTCAATGAAACAGAATGTGCACATTTTTATGTAAATAAATGATGAAATGTGTCCATTCCTATCTGACTCATGAATAAACATGCCTATCTGAATATGGCAGAGCTTGTAACAGAAAACTGTATTTGACACTTTGGATGTTTTCTTTGGCTGCAGAGTTTGCTCTAAATTATTTTCTTTTTTTTAATACAGTTAACTTTTCAGACTTCTCAAACAGGAAATAGAACTCTTAAGTGAGCATGGAGAGCACTTTTTCTTCTCTCGACTTGTGTTTTAATGTTTAGCAATGTGACTGTCTAACAACTGCTCCACCTTGGTCATGACTTCCTCAACAACTGCTGAATGAACTGCCATGTTCCCCAGGGAACTCCCTTCTCCCTTCTGTCACTATAAAGTTGACATTTGTGTTTTTGATGAAATGTTCTGACAAATGCCGCAATTACGTTTGTCACGTTCTTGTTGCCCAAAGATGAGATACAACAGTTGATCCCTTAGTTTTTCAGGGCAGTTGATTGGTCAAACTCTCAATGTCCCATTAAAAAAACAAGCTAAACTTCCATTAGCATCAGCTTGTTAAGTGCCAAACAATTACTAGAACACTAAATGAAAATTTGATAACGCAGCATTAGCCAAAACGACCGGATCGCTTACTTCTGCTTTAACTTTACTATTTGAGTTTGATTTTGTTTTGTCAAAATAGACAGAGTTAACAATAGTGAATTTATTCCAGTGCATGATCATCTCTCTGTTCATGATACTTCAGTTACAGTCGATGCAACAGCCTGTATAAACAGTTTTAGAGGTAGATTTGGATGCACATTGAGGAGCCTCTTGAAATAAACGCTGGTCAGTCAGTTTAGTTTAACTTAATTTAAAATATTTTTTTTTATTTTGTATATATGTAATAAAGTCATGCCATCATCATATATATGCAAATTAGCATGTGACGTTATCTAGCGACATCCAGGACTTTTCCTGCAGGCTTTAGCTACTTCCCACTGAAAATAGTTGGCAACACTGTTATCGACTTTGTTATAGACAAATTTGAATGCAACTATCTATACAATTAGTGGTATTGTGGCATCTCTAGTTGCAACACAATATAACTATTAATTAAAGTGTGTTTTCTAAAGAAAAGAAACAAGCAACAAAAATAACCTTTGGTTTGCTTCCATCATGTGTTGTAGTACAAGGTGTGGTCCTTCTCCTTGCAACTGCCATGTGCCAGATGTCCTCATCCTTGAGGAAGGCTTCTTTTTTTCCCATCAACTCCTTGTTGTCTGTAACCACAAACATCAGACAAACTGTCAAAACCATGTTTTTTCCCTCTTTTGCTCAATATTTTAGATAATTTGTATGTCTTGTGAAATGCACCACAGTAAATCTAATATTATACACAACAAGTCACTTTAAGTCTTTTTATAAACATAGTTACATACAAATAAATTACATACAAGGTTAACATTAACAATCATTAGCATGAGCCACTGGCAAATTCTTTATCAAATCATCACTAACAGTAGTGGCTGGTGGCAAGTGCCAGCATAACAAATTTGTACAAACAATTTTTATTTTCTTTACAGTGGGCAATTTTTGCTAACCATTCTCCACACAGCAGCTCATAAATGTTCACACAAAATCTCATCTTAAGTTGCACTAAGTTAGCACCATTTACGCTAGCATTAGCTGCCGTCTGCCGCTAACAGCTAGCTAGCTAGTTATTAGCTAATGCAGCTTGTGAATGATAAGTTTGCCTATTATCTTGTTTAACTTAGTCATTAGTAGAAAGAATATTTATTCAAAAGATATTTCACAGCATGCACGAGCAATACAAACCTCCGAGTAAGAGCAGTTTTGCGGCCACCTTGTTTTTAGGTGCTTTCCTGCTGCCCCAGCACACTTGTATCCATCCGTCTTCACTGGAGAGGTCAGCATCTACATTAAAGCAGGTTGCATTCGGGGGTAACCAATCAGCGGCAGCACAGCGCCACGAGTAGGCTACTTCAGGGTCAATTTGAAAAATGTCCACCACATGTAAATTTTTAATTCCGACAAAATTGTCTGTCAGACGCAGACTCTACGTTCTTGCAAAAAAAAAAAAGAGTAATTACATTTTAAAAAGTCTGTGTACACCATGGATGTATAACAGTGTGCACCCATAGACTGTAAAAAGACACACCGTAATGTACGGTCCCTCTCGGCCACCGTAGTAATGTCCATGCGCACGTATCCAGAGCGATAGATATAACATAGTACCTTCCATGTGATAAGAAATACACAAGGTTGTACTGTTTTTTAATTAGAAATACTGGTGACTACTGCATTATATAAAAGCACATGGTCAATTGAAAGGTGCTCTATTGTTGATGTTCATGTTTATTCAAAATTCACCATTAAATTTGGAGAATGGATGGATTTTTAAATATTGCATAAAAACAACGGTGGTGCTGAAGTAATCCAAATAGCCTACTTTATAACACTAATTGCTAACATTTTAAAATTGAAATAGAAAAGTAAGGATATTTTTTCAATTAGAAAAGGTAGTGTTACATAACAGCATTGTTGCATTTTGCTGGTAAAATACATTATTTTAAAAGGTTGAAGAGAAAAGGTCAGCTGCAGAAATTAACTGTTATTGTACATTATTTTAAACTGATCTTAGCACACTAAAAGAAATGGCAACATACTGATGAATTTGTTCTGGTTTATAGTGTACTTATGAAGAATACACTAATTTACCACTGAAGTAGTATTCAATTATTAATATACTTATTTTAAGTGCACTTTAACACTGCTGTGCTAACAATGATATGAAAAAAGTGTTATAAAAGTGAACTTATTGAAAGGGTGCTAAAAGTGCACTTGATAAAAGTAGCTGCAAATACACTGACATTAAACTTATATTTAACACATTCGAAGTACATAATAAATAAATATACTAATCAAACACTTATATTTCAGTGTTAGTATATTTTATATGAATATGAATTCAAGTATTAGTACTAAATAGTGTACTTTATCTAAGTAAACTGAAGTACTACTGAGGGAATAATATATTTTTAATTAATACATTTATAATATATTTTTGGTTTACTTTATTTTAACACATAAAGTCAAAATGTGCTAGAAATGTACTTTCAGAAAATTAAGTACATTTTTAGTACATTAAAGTATATTACTTTTTTACCTGGGATTCCCAGTTTAGGCATCAGGGCACCACTTAATAGAAAGGCTGCAAACCAGGAAAACTACAGGGCTCTGTCTTGTCACTGATGTGTTTGTCAGGCATCCAGCATGGCTCCATGAAACACTATTAAGGACAGAGCTGGCTTGCCCATCAGGTCTTACATATCTTATACACAGAGAGAGGGGGGGGGGGGGGGGGGGGGGGGACAGCAAAGAGCTCAAGGCCACAACGGAGCACACAGACTTTTAGGGACCCAGATCCATTCTATGAAAACTGCAATCCATCACAACAATAGTGGATTACAATTAGGCTGCATGCAATTACTGTAATTACAAATGTGAATTACCCTGCTACTATAGATATATAACAATAATTGTTTTTAACATGGCGAATGCAAAGTCGCTCTGAGCATACACATTCATGTTTTCTCATGTTCTCTGCCCCAACTTCAGGCTTTACAGATGTGAAGTCTGAGGCAGGGATCATCAATAGACATTAACAAATCTTAGCACAAATTATACAGTATGCAGTTTAGGCAAGGCAAGGCAATTTTGTTTGTATAGCCCATTTTTACAAACAGTTTGTCTCAAAGGGTTTTACATGGCATCATAACAACATCATCTGCCCTTAGACCCTCACATCCACTGAGGAAAAACTCCAGGAAACCCTTTTAACAGGGAAAAATTAGAGAAACCTCAGGGTGAGCAACAGAGGAGGGATCCCTCACCCAGGACGGGCAGACGTGCAATAGATGTTGTGTACAGACAAGGAAACAGTTTTATACCATAGAATATGCAAAACATGGAGATGTTAAGAGTTGAAGAAGGCAGCTTCTGGTGGGAGGGAAGGCAGGGGGAGTAGTGGATGGCAGACTGGTTCATGGGCAGGGAGGGCAGGTCGGTTTAACAGCAGGGGAAAAGGGGGCAAGGGGGTGAGTTTGGAAAAATACTATATTCTCAGATAATAAATAATAGAAAAATAATAACCATTGTGGATTAATAATAACCAGATTTGTTCCCACCTCTATGCATTTTAGGTTTCTAAAAGGCCGGAAGTGAGTTTATCTGATTTAACTTAAAGGCTTGAGTTTAATATGGCATGAAATCTGTTTCCATGGCAACATTAAAAAATAATTTCATTAACCATCTGTACAGCGATGATGATGATGAGGATAACAAAGATGCAAATCACACTGAAGAAAACTGGCAAACTGTGCGGTGAGTTTGTTTGTCTCTAAGGACCGAGCCCAGACGTCCAGAGTGTCATTTCCCACCAAATAAGGATCTCTCACCACGACTAAGGTGCACCCCAGCCCCCACCCCAACACATCCCACCACCATCTGTGTAAATGCAACAGTTCAGATGTTTCCATCTTAGCTGTACAAGTTGCACTGTCAAAACATATTGACGTCACTGAGATGTAACGCAGTGACAACACTGGATATACAAACTGGATTTAATTCAACCCGTCACTCACTGTCCCCGCCTCCTGAAAACCAAACAGTGTTCTAATCACAAAGTTAACAAGTTATACCCACCTTTTCAATATCTTGGGTAATGACGTTGTCGTGAAGTTGGGCTCAGTGTTTCACCTGGCCTGGAGTCAAATGTGGGTTTGTAGAAAACAGTTCAACAAACTGTAATCTGAGAAAACAGCAGATGGTATTTGACTGGATTTAATGAAAATTCAAAAAGCCACTGCTTCCACAACACTATTAATCCTTGCTCTATTAAATATGCTTAATATTTCATGATATATGAGCTTGTCAGCCAGAAAATGCATCTAATAACCGCTGTTGCTTTGTGTAATCAACTTTTACTGTAATTTCTCCAGCCTCTGCTAACAGGATATTGTGTAATAAAGCAGAAATGATGTAGCTTTATAAAATTATCTGTCTAGCCTCAGGCTGCTTGTGTGTAGTTGTTCTTTTGTTGGGTATTTTACAGTAACAACTCTGCTCAATATGACCAGTTGTAAATATGTGAAAAGACAACAGCGCCATGTGCTGGACACTGAGGTGAACTACAACATGACAGGTTCTCACACAGGAAGACAGCAGCTCTCGATTATTTGGAAAAACTGTGTGTATAGGATTTTCCCAGCAAGGATCACAGGTATCAGGAGAGAGGAGAACTCACAAGAGTGTGTCTACGTGTGTACCTACATGTATTTGGCCTTTCCCATTGGATTTCCTGTGCATGAGCACTGGCATGATTCATCTGCGCTGATGCCTAAGTGTATGCACATTTTTTACTGCATATTTCTGTGCACTCAGTCCCCAGGCTCTCAGCCAGTTCCTCCACCACGAGCCAAGACATTGCTAAATAAGGAAGACAAACTCTGTCTCTGTCTACTGTATTTTTTCCCCCTCTACTGAACTCATAAAGCCGCCTCTTAACCAACCAGGACACATTACATATACAGTAGATTTACAGTAAACTGACACAGAATTTAATGATTCTCTTAAGAACGACTGACAGCATAATAACAATACACAACAAAACCACACCAGAGCCAGTTCAGTAGATCAAGCATTTACTTTTTCAGAGAATATCTCCAACACAACTCTCAGTAAAGAATGCATTTTGATTAGAAAATTTAAACCATCTTTTCTTGATATGAAATATAGAGATTTCTAGCTAAAAATATTCCACTGGAAACTACAGGCACCTTGTTTTTTTTTGTTTTTTGATTAATTTTTCCATCTTCACACCAGAGACCATAATAACTGTATTCACACTGCAGAGTATTGAGAAGTTTCACAGTCACACACCAACCAGGTGAGGGAGGATTTCACACCCGACCCGGCGTGGAGAGATTACCGACTCTGAACCAAGGTGAGCTCATGAGCTGAGCTTGTGCGATATCAGCATGAGCTTCTTCCATTCCTCTTCATTAACATTCATGACAGAGCACAGGTGAAGTGTTGATATGGGCCTCATCTAATAGAGAACAACATGGATCCATGTGGGTTCAATTCTATATGCCTTTTTTTTCTAGCAGGAGCTCTGCAGACTTTCATCACCGGACAGAGGTGAAGAGGTTCATTAAAACATACAGGTCCTGGATGTCATCTGAAACACACGGGCAGTTTTAACCACAAAGCTAAAAGCTATAAAAAGCAACTGAAATGAGATCAAAAGCATCATTGAGATGTACAGAAATACAGATGAGTTTGCGTAAAACATACTCTATGCATGAGTTAAGTCACCTTTGTGTGAGTAAATGTTCACAAATTTGTCAGATTTAGATCTAAATTAACTTGAAATTGATTGCTTGCCAACATCTTAACACTAATTGTGTATTTAAACTATTTGGTTTGTACCAAAACTGCAGCATTTTTTCCAATTAGACTAAAGCCTGAATGATTCATGTCCAGACAATCTAATAAAAAGCAGCAGAAATATTTGTGAGCCAGACAAGTTGGTCCTGGTTAACACTGTGACTCCTACTGACCGTTTAGTGTATCAACCCTATTATTCTGTGACTGTGATTTCACAATACAAGTTCAGTCCTCTACCATAATGAATGTCATGTTACCAACCATGACATGAATGGCAGATGGTCACTTGATTGTGATTTTTCCAAAAGTTCAAGACAACACAGCAATACAAAGAAAACATGAGGAGAGAAAGTTCAAACATTTTACACCTCAACAAAGTTATTTCTCTCCCCTTCTATCAACGTCTGTCCTCCCAGGGCCATACATAGTAGAGTGTGTCCTTCCAGCACTTCAGATGACATGATGCTGCTCCCCTTCTTCTTGAGAAATGGTGGCTGTAAAAATGTGCTTCAAAGTGTGTTTTAAAACCTCAATGTGGTGGGCTCCCCAAAATGGGAAAAAGAGGGGTGGGTAACATGGCCTCCGCTCAGCAGTTTTGCATCCATCCCCCCCGACGGGCACCTTGCCATTGGCCCCAGGACTTGTCCATCAAAGCATCTGACACCTGAGTCTGACTCAGGCTGAGCGAGAGGGCGGTGTGCGGCCTTCCCAGTACTTATTATACGCCGTTTGGAACATCTCCTTACACGACAGCTTGGCGTCGAGCCGGGAGCAGATGAGGAACGAGCCGCCCATCTTCCGGTGCAGCGAGTACGTTTCTTCTGGAGGCGGGGCCAGACGGTGTTTCAGCATCACAGGGATGAGGTTGTGGATTCTCTCTGTGGTGGACTGAGCACCGAAGTTGAAGTCATCCGTGGAGGCGAAGGCCTCGCCGAGGATCATCACTGCGTCCACGTGGGCGTTCACCATTGCCTGGGCACAGATCAAAACACGCGGCAAACATGTTACACACGTCAACTGGAGAGGCAAGCCCCTTTTCCATCAGCGGATGAGAGTGTGATAACTTCAAAACACACAGTCACAGAGAGAAGCCTCTCACACTTTTAAAGGCCACCAGCCACAGCAGCTGGTGCTCACTCCTCCTCCCCTCAGTCTGTGTGTTCCCTCTCTAAGTGCATGTGATGATGTCTGATAAGGTCCGAACAGAAAGGACAACTCAACTAGAAGTGGAAAATGAGTCATTTGGCTTTTGATAATGGGTTTAACCACATTTACTAAATCTGCTCATACCCATTATTCTTTTTGGAAAGCATTTAGGACATTTGTACTTCAGCTTCTGACCCCACATCTTCTCTAAGCTGCTTTTTCATCTATTAATTCAAACTCTGATGTTTTATTCTGAGTTTTTGTCACCTCTTGGTCTCATTTCCCTTGGTTATGAAAATTGTTTAACAAAAGAAAGAAAGGCAAAGCAAGCAATCATGAATATTCACAGCAGTGTCATTGGTCTTTTGCGCTTTTCAACAAGGAATTTCTTAAGTACATCAATGGCCGAACTTCACATTCGGCCAGTGGTTTCTCATGTGCAGCAGGCAGAAAGATAAATAAACAGGCAATTACCTTGGACTCATACCCAGTTAGAAACTTCATCTCGATAGATTTCTTCAGAACTCCCTCACTGTCCCCTTCAGCAGCTGAACGGATGACCTACAAACAGGTCACAAATGTTAACTATCGTCACCTTAGTCTCCATTCTCACATTTGAATCGTTTAAGGAGAGTCGCATTTAAATTGCATATTAATTACCTGCTTGACTGTGTGTATTTTTCAAAATAAATTAAAAAAATAGAGATGCGAGGGACTGTTTTGCATATTCATAATATATATTGATAAACAGCAACTTCAGCTGAGTCATAATATAATATAGTTTATGAAGAAACATATCATCATTAGTAGTGATATCAAATGATGGCAAGCAATGACATGGTGCTTTACAGTTCGTAATGTGAAACTTCCACCATTCGTTGCTCAGCTGTTTGTTTGTATTGCACAAAGTTACAAAAAAAAAGGAAACAAGACTGAGGACGACTTACCTCTATGTAGACATCTGTAAAACTCTGATCAAATCCTCTTGTGGCTCCAAAATCTAACAGTGCCACCTGGTGAAACAAAACCAATAATCACTCATTATTAACTGCCATGTTATTATTAGTTATTGAGGTACTGTAAACTGAATTTGAATTAGTATACAGCCTCACCTTGTGTGTCTGTGGATCATAGAAGAAGTTGGACCAGTTTGGGTCGGTCTGCATGTATCTGAACTCAAACAGCTCTCTGAGGCACAACATTAAGATGTTCTGACAGATCTGAGACAGAAACAAAGACACAAAGATCCTGTTGTTATTCACTGCAGAACCGAAATACACACTCTATTCATTTTTCTGTCAACGTGTGGGTGTGTCTTGCCCCTGATTTAAACCAAGGGAGTAATGTAAACAGCTGTGGAAAGCAGGGATTTGTGGGAGGAAATCAAAGGGGCGGGGAGAAAACTGGGTGAGGCAGAAGTAGTTCTCACTTTCTGCCACTAGAGGTTCATTCGACTACTTATCCACTTGTAAGTCAGAATACATCAACTGATATGCCCCCCCCCTTAGTCATCTAAATATCTCCTGATGCCTCTATTTGCCTGCTGTACCTCGTTCTTCAGTTCCTGTGTGAGGCTATCAGCCTGGTCCAGAGGAAACCCAGGAACAAGCTCTGTGGTGAGGACATAGTTGCTGCTCAGCTCCTCTATCACCTCTGGTACATAGAAGAATGGATGATCCTTCAGCAGCTCCCTGAATCAGACATGAAAAGATAGAAACCACAGGTTAAGTAGGCAGACACTCCATATAGAGTATCAAATCTAAGTATAGTTGGTGGCAGTTGTAGTTGCCCTGACCTTGAACCAAATAGATGAAAATCTTATGAGGGAGTGGAATAAGCTAACTTTAGCTCTGTAGATATCAACCTATCTTTGTATATGTAATTTGAGTGTAACACAGGTCTCTGTAGTGTGATGTGTAGTCATCCTGAGTCATGGTCCAACAAGGACACAAACCAGAGTGTAGTTCAAACACTTGTTTAGGTTCAGGTTGTCAGAGTCTGGCTCTGTGCTTCAGCTAGCCCAGCACACACAGCTGGATTTAGGAAAGTCTGGCACACACTGCAAGAGCTGCATAAAACAGTCCTTTTGTCAGCTCACAGGACATTTTCACTTTGCTGTACTTCTTGTTCACACTGAACTTGGAAAAACTGGTTTCAAATACTATGTTGCACATTAATGGAAAGAGCGACAAAAATATGAAGTTACATTCTCTTATTTCACTGAAACATTTGCAAAGGTTGTATCTGTGTACTTGAAATCACACTTGCAAATGCATTTCTTAAAAAAAATTAGTTTGACCCTGGATTTTTGTTAGAATGACGATCAACAAAGAAAAGAAAAGTGTGGACCATGTTGGTTCACCTCAACTGAACAGCTTTGCAGCTCTTTGTCTGTTCTGTTAGGTGTCAGTCAGGCAACCTCAGAGACACTGTTGGTATGTATTTTCTTGTATTTGTGTTTATAATGAGTTGCTTCCTCACTTATTTTCTCGGTTTAGATATTTATAGATTGTATTGATTGATATTCATTCAGATATTGTTTATATTAAAATAGATGTGGGCAGTGAATTTATGTCATTTATGTTTAATACAAAGTGTCTATTACTGATTATTACTGGTTTATTTGTCTTTTGGAGGTTATCAACCTGACTAAAATAAAGAAAAAAGATTGACTTGAGACTGGAGCTGTCCTGCTGCCTCTGTGGGTTGCTAAGCCTTGTTGAGTTCAGGCGGCAACTGAACAGACTATAACATATATGCACTCAGATACCTGCTATATAATACCTGAATTTCTTTGCACACTGTGCTTCTCTAATATAGTCGCACTCCAGTGCTAACTCTTTTCTCATTACGTCGATCAGATGCTCTGGGAACAGACCTGAAGAGACACAAAGATACAAACGAAAAGGGAGAAAACGTGAGACAAGCTCTCACAGGAATTGCAAATTTATGTTGACTAATTTGGAGAAACAGGTGGGAAAGACAGAGGAGGAGACAGAGAAAAATGGAGGGGAAAATGTGTATGAAAGTAGGGAGTGTATACCTTCAGGCAAGGCATTGCTCATACTCAGCACGGTCATTAAGTTGTTGACGTCACTGTTGATACTCTGAGCCACACCGGGGTACTGGTGATGCACAAACAGAGACACGGAGGAGGAAGACGGTAAAAAAGTGAGTCATTTTAATGTTTTACTGCCCAAACACCATCTTTAATCTCATCAACATTTCTGAAGTGTTTTTATTCATAATCTCATTTTAAAATACTGTGATGCCCTTGTATCATGATCATATCTCATCCAAAGACCATTCTTAAAAAGTGTGTTTACGGTGTACCACTCTGATCTGTAAACACATCTGCAAACACACCTGGAGGATCAGATTACCTACAGTTTCTCTCTGCATGAGCACTGAAGAGAAGCCAACACAATGTTAGTCCGTGCTGGTGTTTACCTAATAACATAGTTGTGTTGTGTACACACACATAGTCAGAGCCTACCTGTATTTTCATAGCCACCTCCCTGCCATCCTTCATCCTCGCCAAGTGAACCTGGCCGATGGACGCTGCTGCAAACGGACGCTCCTCAAACGATTCAAGTTTGTCTCTCCAGTTAGGACCCAAGTCACTGTTCAACGCTTTCTGTGGACAGACACCAGCACGTGATACATTTGCAGCTTGTCAACTTATTATATTGTTATCAAAAAATGCATATTTAGTCAAAACGTTTTTCAAAGATTTTTTCACTTGTGGGGTAGTCAATTGGATTCAAAAGGTTAGTTAAGAAACATGTATTGGCCAGAGATGCTTGGTAGACAACTGAAATACATACATACATACATGCTTTTGGCTGTCTTGTCTGTGTGTTGTCTTATTATGTCTTATTTATTTTGTATTGTTATCTGGGATTTTGTGTTAATCGTAAATGGAATAATTGCATTGGTACAATGTAAAGATTGTTCTCAGGACCCCAGGAAGAACTGCTGTTGCTATACTGCAGCAATCTTAAACCAAATAAACAAAACAAACAAGCAGATATACAGTGGACTTGATAATAGTAATATAACACTACCAGTGGTAGAACTTATTATTGTATCATTATCTTAAAAGTTTATTAAAAGGGTGGTAGAAAACTCAAGTTAAATAGAAAAAAGAAAAGATCTTACTGTCATTTGTTTGATTGGCATGAAGTCGGCACTCTGTCTAACTCGTTCAAAGATCTTGGCGAGCTGAGGGTTGATGAATGCATCG
Organism: Trachurus trachurus; assembly: GCF_905171665.1. Lineage (NCBI taxonomy): Eukaryota > Metazoa > Chordata > Actinopteri > Carangiformes > Carangidae > Trachurus > Trachurus trachurus. The sequence goes on from NC_139910.1 coordinate 21,390,490, forward strand.
TCTGAAACACAGAAACACATTACACAACTTTGTGAGTTAAACCAGACTTGACCAACTCAAATCAGAGATTTGAGTGACATTAATCAGAGAGTTAGTTACCATGATAATAATAGCTTTGTGGTATCTTCTTGGCACGGATGTGAGGAAAGAGGGGTAATCTATTATCAGTTAAATAGTTTTAGACTCCTAAAGGTTGACACTATTTTGGACTGGCGCTAAAAGGCTACAATGGCTGGATGCACAATCATCTGGACACAACTACATTCTGACCATGACACATAAATGTCAGCAGTGTGTAAAGACCAGTCAGTTTTATCCTCCACATTCCCTCAACTCAACTCCAGTCAGTCATGGCCATAAATTCAGTCTCTGTAAGCTAATTTAAACCTTTTCCATTCTCTGTGGGAAAAGCAGTGTGTGTGTGTGTGTGTGTGTGTGTAGTGGATCCTCTGTGCTGATGCCTGATGCTGCACAGCCAATGTCGTTTACTCTGCCACCTACATCGACTTCACTATAATGTCTGTGGGCAATGTTTGCACTAAAGTATTCAGAACTCATGACATAACACATGAATGCCAAAGGGCAAAGGTCACCAGCCAATGTCAGGCACTGGGGAGGGGGGGGCAACAACAACAAACAAAATCCATGATGTGTGTACTGCTGTAATCCGAGCGGGCTGGAGCAGCTCTGTGCCAGGATGTTTAGTGCTGCTGGCCTCCACGCTTGTATTATCAGTCTTATAAGCATCAAGACAAACAAGCATTAATTTACACACTGGCAGAGACATGGTCACCTTAAAGGGATAGTTCAGTTTTTTTGAAGTGGGGTTGTATGAGCTACAAATGCCCATTAAGTACACTAGATGCAGTAGAAAGGTCTCTCCCCACCACTGAGAAACAACTGCGGGGCATCGCGCTGCACAGAGACACAGGCAGTACACTGGAACTACCCAACTCACTCAGTACTCCTCAGTATTCCTCCACACAGCCAGGCTCCGTGACGTGCTGTATCACTGTGCCTCTTCCACACACCGCTGATCCAAAAAGCTGATAGGTGGAGTGATACAGCACGTCACGGAGCCGAGTACCGAGGAGTTGGGTAGTTCCAGATAAACAAACTTTTTTCCAACCAGCTGATGTATTCTACATTTTTACTTTAGGTTGTTCTCTTGAACTGGTGTATTATTTTGAGACGGGACTTCTCGTAGGTGGTGAATATACGCTGATTAATCGTCCCTCATTGACAACAGTGTACTGCCTGTGTCTCGCTGTTTCTCAGTGGGGGGGGGGGACCTTTCTACTGCATCTAGTGTACGGTACTTAATGGGCATTTGTAGCTCATACAACCCCACATCAAAAAAGCTGAACTAATCCTTTCAGCTCACTGAGCAACAGCAGCCTTTGCCAACTCTCTTTGCAGTGGAAATGATCCAGGGTTTTTTTATGCTTTAATTTGACCTTTAATAATTACAGGATAATTATAGCTCCATACACAGGTGGTGATCTGTGGCCTCTGTATCCGGTGGAAACAACAACTATACAAAAGTTTTGTCTGTGAGCCACGTTTCAACAGTGATTCAGCAACTATGTTCATGGAAAAATGAATCTTTTCACTTTCATCATCACACCAGGATAAAACAGACACACAGAGTCCACACTGTGTCTCTTTATTCTTCTGTCTCTCTTTTGTCATCCATGCTGCCTCCTTTTCATTTTTCTCCACAATGATAATCATGCCTCTTTTTTATCTCTTCCACTTCAATCTCACTTCTTTTCTCTGTGAATCCATGTGTGTGTCACCCACCTTGAATGCTGAGCATCTGTCCCAGTTTCAACGCTGCTCCTCTGACTTTGCAGAGGGTTCTGACGATGCGTTCGGCGTTTGCCTCCGACAGGAAGGGGCTGGAGTCCAGGACTGATTTCTTATTTTCACCTGTAGCAACATAAAACACAAAGAGGAGATACAATGGCTGCTTGGCGATAGTTAACTAGTCACCATTTCTTGTTGAATGTAAAGGTGAAGTCTTGGCATCAATAGAAAACAATATCAGTTTTAAATGCAGGTATGTTGTGCATTTATGCATGGTAAAGGTGTGTGTATATGTGTCAGTAGGTCACTAGGTAGTGTGTTTAGTGTGTCTGAAGCTGCCACAGCGGCTTTAGACAGATTTACCATACACAAGAGTGTTCAGGGTGTCCCTACTGGGATTAAAACACACACACACATACACACATACACGTTCACGAACTGACGCACAAATGCCACAGATTGACGCCCGTATGCTCTGTTTGAGCTTAGCTATGTCTCAGGATTAGCAGGCTCTCGGTGCAAAGCAGGAATGTGTGCTCTGCGAGGGTGAGCTGGTGTGGGAAAGGCTCTGAGAGCATGTTTTTTATTTGCTTTTTATTGTGTGCTCTGTTGGTATTGAAAGTCTGTAGCGGGTAAGAACATGCATGACGAACAGCCACTGAAAACAAAATCACTTCTGACAAGAGGAAGGCAGTTGCAAAATATCTGTGTTCTTACAGTGAGCCAAAGACAAACAGTAGCAGACACACAATGCCTGCCTTTACTCAGCCTTAATAACATCTTTGTCAGAACATAAATATGTTCAATTCAGAAATAGCAGTCATGTATATCATTCAGTGATGAAATTTTCTGCAACTAAACTTGATAATAATTCATAATTCCCAAACACATATCCAAATCCAAGAGTATCTCAAAATCTAACAGTAATTGCTGTTTTAATAACATTTCTTTTCTGTTCAGCACTTTGTTCTGTGAGTCAGTGTGCTTGTTGGTGTCTTACCTGATTCCCCACCGTGTCTTATGGTTTTCTTGGCAACTTCTGCCAGAGCTCCAATACCCAACCCCACAGCCAGACCTGGAGGAACCACACACAGACAGAGGCAGTCATCATCACACAGAAAAGGAGTTGGAGTTGTTCTGCTTAATATGTAACACAAAATAAAACACTGGTAATTATGTCATAAAAACTGAAGTTGTTCTTCATAAAAACAAAACTGTGGCATGAGAGTCAGAAAAACACAGCAGTTGTTAAAGCATCTAAACCTGAAGCTAAGCCCAAAACACCACCAAAGGAATGATATTCCCATGACAGAAACATTAAGAAAACAAAAACAAACATGCACCACAACATCATAAGCAGATAAGCACTTTGAAGAGTCAGCAGTGTATTGTGACAGAGATGTGACAGAGCAAGAGGAGGTTAAATTAATCAATCATAATCATAAATAAAGTCAATAAAGCTGCTGAAACATTTAATCCTCTGAAAACTTCAGATCTTATTTTGGCAGCTACTGAGAGGAAAAACAAGACCGCACGAGTTGGGAACTGTTTGTGCGCAAGTTCCTCCAAGCTTAGCCTCCACCTTACATAACTCGACATTACATAATCAGTTAGTCAGCCGTCTCTGGAGCAGCAAATCTGAGATGAACAGTGGACGGATAAATCAAGACAAAACATGTCATCAACTCGATTGTTGCAGACACGCTGACCAAGCAGAGGAAATGTATGCAGCTTTAAACTGCATATGTGTCTGTTAAGTAGTGAATGCAGAAGTAAATTTAAATTTGAGCACATAAATACACAGCACAGGCCCACGAAACCAGCATTATGTCACTGTGACTACTGTATATCTCTATGATCTCAATGTGGCAAACAGGTCAGCATTTCCTGCAGCGTTTCGCTCAGTGACAGAAGCACATGCCTGTCCATCATGTCAGAGAGCTGTGTGTTTACACAACGTCAGGCAGCTTTACAAGTTAATAAACGTGGTTACCCACAAACCTCAGAAAGTAGTGAAAGGCAAAGCAACAGCAAGAGGTCAACAAGTCAGTGCAGATGGATTCAGTGCTGCTATGAAAAATAACATCCCATAGAATCACTCTGCTGCTTGTTTTCAATGCCAACCTAAACTACCTCAAACATTTGCTTTTTATCTGCATGTCGGCTGTGAACAAGACTAACTTGTGTAACTTTGTCAACAGATGATGCACGACAGTGAAGGGCACACCAAGGCCACATTCCTCCCCCACTTCCCCTCCCCTCCTCTTTTCAGCACCTTCTAAGTGTTACCACCAACAACATGCTGAATCAACTCGGCTCTTCCCGCCTCGCGTCTCCTTGTAACCTGCACAGCAGCTGGTGAACCGAGGCTAAATTCTGTTGCATGTATTTGTGTTGGCAGTCTGTTTATGTTCTCCTTCACGCGTCTCTATGCAACTTTTTACCACCTGTTGACTTATCCAGTATCAGTCTGTAATGAAGCTACACGTTAAACTCCACCTGAGGCCAATTCTGAGCTTTTCACTCCGCCTGCGTGGACATTTTAGCCTTTAGATAAGTTTATCACTGACAACACTTAATCACTTAATCTGCCAACATGTCCACATTACATGCAGTCATTTTCACTTGGTGACATTGATTAAATGAAAAATAATGACATACAAAGCATATACTGTATTGCATTTTGGCAAGCATAATGATTACCCTAAAAGAAAATGGCTACATCTGTAAACAAGACTATATTAACATCTTTTATTATATATATTTTTTTAATTAGTGTTTGAATATAATGTGTCATGTTTAAACAAAAAGGTGGATCTGTGCTACAAAGACACACAAAAAGCACCCAGCAGGTTTTAATGTTGCATTCAATACTGCTGTACTGTCTGTTGGCGTCCTGCTCTGCTGACCTGCAGGTAATGACACAGGTGTGTTTATATTTGAGCAAGCGGACATATCCATTAATAACCTCTGGGAGAGCTTGGCCTCATTTTTCCTGTTTGCTTAACTGTAGCTCCAGGGTGTGGCATATGACAACAAACAATGTTAGTTATATTCCTGTGTGAATTATTTGTTTACCTCTTTTCCCCCTCTGTGTAGTTTGTTTCTCATTTGAATTGAAATGTAAATGTAAATGTGTGTTTTTAATGATATAGTCACAGCATAATACAGTACATCCATGCTAAATGATGATTAATTCATGGAACGACATAATAACACCACCTGCCCTGCACTGGGTGACCCCATCTTAAAAACAGGGGATTGCAGAGTGGATACAGTGAGACTGGAGATTAAAAGGTTAAGACGTTTCCCCAAGTCTGCAGAAACTATCACAGTGTATTTTTTTTCCTTTCTATGTGATTGTGTAACTAACCAGAGAGAAACCACATCATGTCCTGTTGTTTAGATGTAGTGTTTTCTATTCACAAACATTAAATCATGGTTAGACTCCTCTCTATACCACAGTGAGCACTACAGTCACACAGTGCTGCTTTATTACACTGATTTAACTGTGCATCCACAGACAGACAGCAAGTGGTGTACCTGCAGATTTGCATGGCGGCTCACATCAACAGATTGTCAGACAAACAGCTAGTGACTCAACTCAGATTAGTAACAAATGGTTGGATTACTGTACCTCCAAAGTTGGCCAATCTGCCAAGTCGAGTCACAGGCACTTTCCTCTCTCTGGCTCTCTCGCTCAACTACACAAGAAGATGGAACAGCAAAAAATACCTCATAATTAATAATACATAAGCATTTACATTACAGTAAATGCATATTTGTGTTCAGGAATGAGAATTGAGGAATAAATATCACCATTTGTTTGTGTGGTTTGGTCTCAGCCCTCTTGTTCTGTCTTGCTTTCTCGATGTCTTCGGCCGTCAGCCCTCCAACTGTGGACGGGTCCTGATGGTAGCTTCTGACCTGTGTGGTCTGATGCTGACAGTACAGCTGTTCCCACACATGCCTGTTCAGACTTTGGTTGTAGAGATGATGGTGTCCAATAAAATTCCTGCCACAGACAAAACGGCAGACAAGTGATTATTTTTAGCCCCCAAACAGCAGAAAAAAAGTGTGTCCTATAAAATAAGACTTAGACTGCTCATACCTGGCATCATGGTGGTAAGATCTAGTGTCTCCACTAAACTGTTTGCTGGGATCTTTATATCCCTCAAACATAGACTTTTTCCCACTGACATGGCTCGTCTCTGCTGCCGAGCTGTAGGCTGCTCCATCGGCACTACCTGAGTAATCTTCCGTAAAGTCTGCACCTTCTTCCCTGAACTCTGAATCATGTGGAGGAAAATCAAAGTCCTCCTCTGAAGAAGAGGGTTGCTGCTGGCCAGACATCTCCTAAAAAGACAGATATACCGTAAACACACAAATGCACTTTCATATAATTAGAACATACTTTATACACAGTACTACACACACCTGCATCTTCATCATGGCAGCAGAGAGGCCTTGCTCTGCAGCCGACTGGACACCCTGAACAGCAGCACCAACTCCTGGGACTAGGATACAAATACAAAAGAAGAGAATTGATATTTTGATAAGCTCCAAGGTCCACAGAGAATTTTAATCACACCGTAGAGAAGACCAATGTGGGCTTTAGCCCACTGAAGTGTTTGAAAAGTCAAACTTAAAGAGGAACTACGCAAGTCTGGTTTCTTTCCTGCTGTGTTGCTAACCCTCCTCCTGGCCATGTGCATTTGTTTACAACGAATCCAGTGAGAAATCAATCAATAGAGCAGTAGATAACATTATATATTATATACGATGTAATCTGTCATAAACAAGAGATTACGGGTTACGGGGCGCATTTGTGTCGCGGTGCTCAGAGACAAGAGCTGGGACACTGGGTTGGAGGCTCTGATCTTACAAGGTTGGTTTTCAGCCAAGAGACACAATAAGTGACATGCACTTGGAGGCAGACAGCCTCCATTCTCCCACGTAACAAGTTAAGCCATTTATTAAACCATCACAATTACTCCAAAGCTGTTTTATTACGGTAAAAATCTAGATCCTACAAATCCTGCATAGTTCCTCTTTAAACCAAATATCTACCTCACTGTTCCTAAACACTGACACAAGGTCTTTCATATCTAATTTGACTATATTACCGGTAATTTATTATATTTTATCTTAATAGAAGGCTGCAATATAGAAACTGCATTACCATGTCCGTAGACTGAATTATAGCTTGTTGACATTTTTGCTAACAGAGCTACAATAAACTATTAGTAGGTTATTTAATGTGCAAGTTTTATTATAGTCACCACTCCTTTTGGGAAGTCAATAGTTCATTGAAACACTAACTCTTTTCTAAGCCATTTATTTCTATGAACAGGCACCAATGTAAAAAAAAAAAAAAAAACTTTATTAGCTACCGTATTCTACATTGTTAGCATTTTGCTAGCATTGCTAATAAACCAAAATGTAAAGCTAATCGAATGCTAGCAAATCATCATCTGAGCTAGAGTGGGAGGTTAAAGGGATACTTCAACATTTTGGCAAATTCGCCAATTTCTATAATCTCTATATCATAGCAGTAGATTAGTTACCTTTAATTGTCGGTGCAAGCTTGTTGTCTCGTAACGTTCCATTATTATTTCATAGCCTGGTGAATGTGCAGGTCCATGAGAGCAATTTGGACTTGTTGGATTGTGTATTTGATGAGTTTGATGGAGGAAACCCAGAAATACCATATGCCTCTGTAGCGTTAGCTGAACAGCTTGTATCTCTGCCCCACCGATCTAAAAACAGTTTGCACTGACAATAAAAGGTAACAAACTTACTTCTATGACTATGGATTATGGCAATGGGCGAATTTGCCAAAATGTTGAAATATCCCTTTAAAGCTTAAAGTCATGCTAACGAGGCAGGCAGTTAGAGCCGGCCTTTGTTGAACATACCTGCTCCAGTGCGGATGGCGTTGCTCTGAGTCTCTACAACGGCCTGACTCAGCTTAGCCAGGCCTCGCATCAGCAACATCATGTCACCTGCAGCTGCCATGACGGACTGAACACAGAGACAGAGGAGGACAGGCAGGAGAGAAGAAAGCGAAGACACACAAGAGACATATGGTGAATATCAACATTAGTTGTGCTGCTTCTCCTTCTTCCTATTCTCAGCACAAGAGGAGAGGAACATAGAGACAAAGACAACATGGACAAGAAGGCAAATGGAGGGACAAATAAAACCTGTTGACAACACACTCTCTCCTGCATGTGCACACTCACAAACACACACAGCTGCCACCTATTGAGATAACTTTAATACTTCAGCTAAAAATACTCATGACCTCCATTCCCTGTGTTCACACACCACACACACACACAAGAAGAGAATTGGGAACGCTGTGCATGTGTGCTGTGATGATGATATGTGTTGCAGGACTGGATCTGAAAATGTCACTGGAAACTAGGAGGGAGGAGCGAGAGAGCCGTTGCCTGTTCCAGCTATTTCTGTGCACGTGTTTGGTTCATGTACCAGGTCTGCTGTCACTCCTTACTTCTCTGTTCATGACAGGACTGTGAGATTGCTCAGGCCAATCTAAAAATATTACAACATCTCTCTTTCAAAGAATCAGATCAGTGTATCTTTTACAGATATGACAACCTGAAACAGTTGGCACATCATCGCACATTAAAACTGAAAGAGAGAGAAAACTCAAGGTTGTGAATCTCTGATATAAGTCAGGGTCCACAAATAAAAGTTCAGTTCAGTCCTCTCATCTCTGACTCTTATATAAATAACAAAGCCCACACTGCATTCCTTTCGCAGCCTGCTGTCTCACTGTGTGTGTTATAGTCGCTGTGTTACAGGTGCTGTTGCTTTATGGATGGCAACATGCTTCAACACAGCAAAGCAGGGATCTGGGCCAATGGAAAAAGGCATTGCTGAAAGAGTCAAACCAGTAAGGGAATGTGTGTGAGTGTGAGTGTATGTGTGTGTGTGTGGTGTGCGTGCATACACACACACACACACACACACACACACACTGCAGCACACATACACCACTGAGTCAGTAAGTGGGTCATCCGTCCTCCTTCCGGGCCACTCTGTGTTTTTACACAGCGGACTGAAGACCATACTCCGTGACACAACAAACTACAACACTGGAGGTCAGCAGTGGTCCAAATGATGATAAAGCTAAAAAGTTTGGTCGATTAAATGAAAAAAATGTCATTCGGACTTTAAATATTTTAGATTTTCTTTCTCAGGTTTGTGTAGTTGGTTTAAAATATGACATTTTAATCTAATAACATTTGAATGTGACACCCCCTTTATCTATCCTGAATACTGTAGGAACTTTTTCTCTTTTTTTCCAGTGGCATGCATGGACAGATTTTTTAGAGACTTTGGTGGAATGGCATGCCTTGACATAAAAATCTGCCTGGAAATTGAATGAGTTATTTATGGTTTTTAGACAGTGTTGTTATATAGTGTTTGTTCAAGTTTTTATTGTCAGTATAATTGTTTTTACAATTTCAAGCTTTCAAAAATGTTTGTTCTCTGTTTTTTGTATGTGATAGAATGTTAGATTTTTAAAAAATTCAATCGATTTTTTAAAAAAGTACTTTTTTAAAAAGAGTACTTTTTGCTTGGGTGTGTTTGTGAAAATAATTATTTCATCAGATTGCATTGGTTGTGCTGAAAAAAATGATACAAGACACTCTGTCCTGCAAATTCTTATAGTCCCTGAATGTAAACAAAAAGCAGCCTAAATCCTCTGAGTTCTAAGGGTTAATCACCAGAATAGTTGTCAGGATAAAAGATTATACATGATCACAGATCATCCGTGAGTTTAGGACTTACGGGTAGACGTCTAAAGACATCAACTTAGGATCAGATATAACGCACAGACAAAGCAATTCATTAGAAAAATAGTTATCAGATTGATTGATTTATGATGAAAATAATCACTAGTTCCAGTCACAAAAAATAACTGCTTTTAGTTTTTCTTTTCTCTAACCCTACAGTATTTGCGGCCCGTGCATTACTTTTGTATCCCTGTCATTGTGTCCTGCCAACTGCAACACTGTGCTGAGTCTCCACCTCCAGCCACCATCCTGCAAGAATATCTGCAAATATTTGTGATTGAGACAGGAAGTTTGCAATACTGATAAGAAATATATAGCCTGATAATGTTTGCCCGGGCCCACAGCTGCAGGATGCAACAATGTAAAACACTGTGTGCTGTGGCACGTTTGACCTCTGCAAAGCAAAGTGCATTTCTGGACCAAGATTCAGAACCTCCAACACTTGACAAAATAATTTCACTTGCAAAATCTGAGACCATTGGAGAGAAGTTACTGTTAATTGCCAAATGTAATCTATTGAGCAACTTCCCATTTGTCAGCGAGGGTGTGTAGCCTCTCTGGGTGCAAACCCTTTTATATACAGTCGATGGTGCAAACAAGCCTCTTTCCTCCTGTGGATGTGTTATTAAACATAAGACACAACCTCATCTACACAGAACCTAAATGGAGCCAGACAGGAAAGACAGAACTATAAAGGTCAGATGTGATTTCCAGTGGGTGAGAGGTGACTCCAAGATATTTGTGAAACACACTAACTGGAATTATACACAGTAATCATACGTGCATTGCACACGCACACACACCTAAGCCTCAGCTGTTGTCTCTGCTCTGTGGCAACACAATCTGTTGACTCACTGCAATGAAAATAGCCAAGTGGCCCAGTCTGAGTGCATTTGGTTCACCTCATGGTGACATCACCTCATCTTCCCGTCACTGCTCCGGATCACTGATCCTGAGGCAAAAGTGGAAACTCACTGGGAAGTACCACAGAACCAGCGTCACCACCATTAACAAGAGAAACGTGACTAAAACCACGTTTCCAGCAAGACCACAAAACATGGAGTCTACTGATCTACCCATCTAGCTTGTTAGCACTTTAATCAGTGAACCAAACAAGAATGTCTGTGAAAATACATTTTCTTTTCACTTATTGGCTGTCATATCCGCCCATATCCATCCATATGATAAGTTTCTGTCACTATAGCAGTCAGGCTATAGTAGATGTTACACTTTACTCCACACCCACTCCACAGTCATTCATTCACTATTCTACATTTTGTTAACTACACTGTCTTGCTGTATTAGTTAGACACATAACCTGTTAACTGAAAAGTACTTTAGGAACACACACTTAATTTCTGTCAATTATTCATAATTATAAATGAGGCACCAAAGCAAAAGTCAGTCCACCAAGGACACATGAGATGTTATTGGTTTTTATCAAAACTATTGTGATCAATTGAAATGAACTCAGATATAAACTTGATTAATATCTGACGGTCATTTATGTGAAGGACATGAGACTAAAGTAAACAGAGGCCAGCTGAGAGCAGCAGAGCCGTCCGCACTGACACACACTGAGCTTGTTTACAACACACTCTCCCTGCACATGAAGCCTCCAGTCAGTCAGTCGTGTCGTGTCTTGTCGTTTCCCATTTAAAAACTGAGATTCTTCGCTTCCTCGTGGGCGGGTTGCCACCAGACTGTTTAATAACACGCGTGCCACGTTGTTGAAATTACTCGAGATTAAAATTACAGCTGCTTCAAATGAACAAGACTGAGAAGTTTGCATGAATACACCCTTTATGGGATGTTTTGAGAAAGTTACGTCGACAGAGAGCAGCAATGGACGCCAGGCACGTCAGCACGCTGCAGAGGACCCGTCCACCGTCCAGTCTGACCCTGACCCAACAATGACCACGGAAATAACGGAGTAAACGCTCCAGTTGTGCCCATGTTACTGTCCTCAGTGATATGTCGGTGGTAGCAGCCGTCCACACACTCACCTCCAGCAGCAGCAGCTCTCTGCAGACGACTCAAACGCGGGGCGAGTCAAACCTGTCAAACTTAAAGTTGTACTAAAACATCAGGGGTCTGTCCCTCCGCGCGACACTGTGAGCTACCGACCGGAGCTGCACGTTATCTGTCGGTTATCTGTCTGTCGTCCTTCTCCCCCTCCTGCTGCTGCAGCTGCTGACAGCGTTTAATCCACTTTATCTCTCTATCTCTCTCTCCCTCTCTCTCTCTCTCTCTCTGTCTGTCTCTCTCTCTCTCTCCCTCCACCGCGAGGTCAAACCTTATTTACCAACTGCAGCCAGAGCCGTATGTGAACGAGGCGCGCGCACAGCACGTGCAGCCTCTGTTATGTGGAAAACATGCGCAGTCAGCCCCACATTATGATTTGTTGAATATGCATTTAATAGCGTAGCTGATTTTTGTTTTCTATCGTAATTTGATTTTCTATCACTGTTCCTCCGTTTCTACTGAGTATGACCTTATTTCACACCGCGCGAGGCGGAGGTTCACCTTATCTCTACCAGCAGACACGCGCCTACACCTTCTGCTGAGCTTTGGTTATACACTGCTCTGCTCCTTCTCCGCCGTCTCGGCCGTCCTCTGCTCCTATTGGTCCTTTTATCTGTTGACAGGAGGGCAGGGGCTCAAGCGCGGCTCCGGATTGGTCCATCGCTGATGGAAACAAACGCGCCATAGTTTCCGCACAATGTGCTCAAAGAATGACCCATTGTTGTGGATAACGAATTTCACTATTACAAAACACACGGAGAACAAATACTGACAGTAACACATGAACGATAATAACAGTTAAATCAAAACGCGAGTGCCAGGCAGTTACCATTACCGACAACAACATCTGCATGACGGTGAAATGAGCCTCTACTGCCACCTGCTGTTGGTAGGAGGACAACACAAAAACACCGCCCTGTTTGGTTGTTATTTCCTTGTTACTGTAGTGTTATGCTAAATGGTGTAATAAAATACTGTACATTGAAGTATCAAATAGTAGCTATCACGCTTTAAAATGAAGCAGTTATACTTAACTTTTTGAGATGATGTCTCTGCAGTGCCAGTGAAATGTGTTGTGTAGTGTGTATTCATATTCATAAATAAATGTTTCCCAGATTAAACTAAATCAGTGAACAAACATCCTGTCAGACTAAACCTGCACATCTGTAAAAGGTCCTCACATTTGGTATCTGAAGATTAAGGGAAAAATGGTCGCTGTAAGGCTCAAGCATGCTAAAAGTTTGGTGATATCATTGGAGCTGACTGAGGTTCCTCTTCTTGAAAACCGTAGGGGGTTAGGGTAAGGTTAGGGTTGCATGTTCAAAAAGATCCCATAGGTGTCACCTTTTCTTCAGCCCTCATACAAATCACATCTCTGTTTCTCTGTTCAAATCAAAAGCCATCGTTCCGGATGCGGATGCTGTTGCTGCGGACAGCTGTGATTTGACTGACAAATATCCCACATGCAAACACAAGCAATTGATGTGACCATGAAGCATCAGCAGCAACTTGGGGTCAGTGAGGGCATTCTCAGGTCAATCTACAGGAGGCTACTAGATCAGTGTTTTTCAACCTTGGGGTCGGGACCCCACGTGGGGTCGCCTGGAATTCAAAAGGGGACACCTGAAATGCCTAGTAATTGATTTAAAAACATTTTTTTTAAACTAATTATTATTCTTTTTAAAATTATGATTAAAAACACCACACACAATCTTAAACAACTGTATTCTATACTTTCACTTTCTCGAATATAAATCAAGTTCAAACAAAATGCAGCATATAAAAATCACAAATTTGTCACGTGATCGTGGGGTCGCCAGGAATTTGTGATGTCAAAATGGGGTCATGAGTTGGGAACAACTGTGATAGATAGATAGATAGATAGATAGATAGATAGATAGATAGATAGATAGATAGATAGATAGATTCACAGAAGGTCACACTTTTTGCTCGCCAAAAACACACTTTTTTTAAAGGACAATCCAAATAAATACACAGGCCCGAAAATCCAGAACAATAAAACAGCTGTACTGTAAGTGCACGTTGGGGAGAATAGGCAACAGCTAAGGTCGCTGACAATAAATAGCTAGGCATCTAGGGAAGCACAACGTTAGAATAGAAAGTTGATCACGTTGAGTTTTTTAAAAAATGCTAACAAGCACTGGTCAATACTGAAGCTGTCTTAACACAGTCTGCATTACCAACATGCATCGAAGCAAAACATTTCATATCTGAAAATAAGCTGTATATTCAAGACACTGACAACAAGTCTCTTAGAAACTACAAAATACTAACAACAGAGAGCATTAAATAAAAAGAAATCTTATCTTTTAAGTTTGAATGTTTTATTTCAGTTAAATCAGTATTTTATTAAAGAAATAGAACTCAGCACTTCACTGAGTATACTAAATTATAGTATATTGTATGGTATATTGTAACAAGAATGAATCAGCAACACAGCATTTTGCCTCAGTTACATGTATTGTGTATAGTGATTTACAGAAAGAGAAAAGCAGAATCCAAATTTCCAGATTTTCTGCATTTGGCCACATGTTTCCACATGTTCTCATCATCAATCTCAACAACCCCGTCAGTGACTGTTTGAATGTTGTGTTTCTTGACCTTTGACCTCTCTGCAACAAGTTGATTGTGGAGGACCTCTAAGAAAGAACAGGGCTCAATGAGAGGTTTGTACAAAAACAAACCATCATGGCAGAGAGTGGCTCACAGTGTAATGTTTGCTCCTCTCTGACCTGGGACATCCACAGTGATGTTTCCTCCTCCTCCAGCTCACCTAGTTCAGTTTACAGCTGAAATTTTATTGTCAACATTTTGTCATGATTTTCTATAGATTTCAATGTGGCTGCAGCAGAAAAGCACAATGTTTTTTTTGTTTGTTTTGGATTTTGTTTTGAACAAAGTGTGTTAGCATTTGAAAATTGTGCTGCAAAAGTGTAGTGTTTTGCAGGTGGTGGACTAGTAACTGAGAAAAGAGTTCATGAATTTTGGTGACTGAGGTCACTGAATGCATTTTGTGTGAAAGCTATGAAAAGTGATTCACAGTTTGCTCCACACAGACTTGTGTTTTGACCAATGCTTGATAGCAATTAAAAAAACCTGTAATTACAATCAGCAGCTGGTTAGCTTAGCTTAGCACAAAGAATGGAAATATGGGGAAACAAGCACTTTCCCAAAAATGCTGTTCCTTTAAGAAGGTTCTGAATTTACAATCAGTCTCTTTCTCCATCTACTGTCACTGCAAACGTCTGCTGTTACATGTTTATTGTTCATCAAGAACCTGTTACATTACAAGACAGTTTTTTCTCACCAGCGTTTACACGACTGTTTAAATGTGTATCACTGCAGATCATCGGTCTTTTCTGTGCTCGATAATTCGTTGCCCACAATGTCAACGACCTGCCTGTAGTTTGACGTTCACTCATACTGTAACACATGCTTGAGGACAAGACAACGTAACAGGCCAGAATTCAAAATCTCACAGTATCCCATTCACTAAAAAACAAAACAAAACATAATGTAATGTTATAAATAAAACTGAATGAACTACAATAAAGCCCAAACTTTGAGAGAATAATAATAAACATGCACCCACGTAAGACTAAGCACAGGAACCCGCAGTTAAGACTGGGAGCAAAATCGTAACAATAATAAGTAGAGACATATTTTCAGTTGTCTGACTTGGCTTTGTAATGTCAAGGCACTGTATAGCTTAAATAAGATTGTTCATGGCTGTGAGTGTTCCACATGGTTCTAAAATAATGTTACAATAAAAAACTACGTCTAACATAATAAATCTTACTGTACACTGTGAACAATCCCAACAAAGTGTGAAAGGGGTAAAAAGTGTTTGGCCACAAAAGTACTACGGACGCCATATAGGCTGCAAATATGTTACATATGAAACAATGCCCTCCATAACAAACAGTAACTACTACAGATGTATGACTTAGCTCCACCTAATTGCCAGTTATTGCCAGATTATCGTGGAGCAAACACAACAGCATCAATGACCAACATACAGTATCTAACCTCTGGGGCTTTGAGTGCAGCTGGTTAAACCAAGATAAAGAGGAGATAAGACACTATTTTTCCCCCGCTTCGAAACAAACCTAAAATCTTGTTATGAGTAAAGACACACTCAACTGTATAGTCTCTAACAGTGTAAATGTAATTAAGTGCTGATTGTTTCTTTTTCTTTTTTTTTAAAGAAATTGGCAATGTACTAAAATTCAGCTCTGCTAAGGAATGCATACAATGTGAGTCTGATTCAACAAAGATGCATCTAAGTGAAGTTTGAATCTAGCAGATCTGGTAACAAGGCAATTATTGAAAGATAAAAATCATATTTTCATGGCATTAAAGTATCTTTAAAATTTGGATTGCAAATTACAGCAGCATAATTGCTTGTTTAAAAAAATGAGACACTGACAGTGTCCTTTTTTGATATTACCACATGGGGGGGCCATAAACAGACTTTTTCATTTTCTTGACACAGTGGCTTTCCAATGCAGTGATATTATACAGTATATTTTTAAATATTATGAACAAATACCATGAAGAAACTATACTGGGTCCAATAACTTTTGCATTGTGTGTAACGGTTCCTGCCATAAATACTCACTACAGCACCAACATCTGAGCTGAATGTTCTCTACAGCTTATATCTGATTAAAAAACTGGAATGTACAACTGTTTTAGGAAATAATTGTGCGTTTTCTCTCAGATAAAGAATATATTTGTCATATGTTGAAGAAGATTCTCTCAATCTTAGAGCCATGGACTGGTGAGTAAATCTAAATTCATGGGATTTGTTCACAATAATTAAAATAGGCAATATTCATATCCTTTATCTTGTAGCATTGGGATACACAGTTAATGTTTTCTGAAATTGAATTGACGATACCTTGTACAGCAGACTTTTAGTCATAGAAGAAGAAGCACAAGTGGAACTTGCAATATCAATGATATTGTGCATGCTGCCTCGTGGATTAATGGAGGTGAGACACTGTTAATGTTAAAAGCTCCACGTGTGTTTCTCCTGCTAATATTTAAAATGTGGGCTGTGAAAGGCCTGTTGAGAGGCCGAGGACACACAAGGAGGATATGATTCATCAGTGACTTGGCCACACATTGTAATGGGATGATGTGTTTACCAATATGAGGATTAATGTCCGTGAAGAAATCCTTGAGGACGTCCAAAGTGTTCTCCAGAGAAACGACAAAGAATGGAAGCGGTTGTTGTGAGTCCGGATGTTCTCTCATTTTCTCCTCAGGCTTCAAGTCTCAGAGTCCACCATGGATGAAATGATGCCCACCAAACTATCAAGTCCACAAAGGTAGCCATCTTCTCTGTTGCCCTCCACCCAGGATGCTCGGTGCGTTAGCTCCTCCCCTTCAGGAAGAGGCGTGGTTTTCCCAAAGTCAATCATCCAGACTTTGGCCCGTCCCTTACTGTCGTGAACGAATAACAAGGAGCTGCCAATCACCTGCAGAGACAGAGAGACATGAGGCGGTGAGTAGAGGGACAGGAAATAATCATTACTGTAACAGACTTTTTTTTAACTTCACATAACATGTTGATGTGAGTCTTTTAAAATCATTTTGCTTCCTGTTTTGTGACATCAACTTTGTCATCTCTGTGTTTGTGTATTTGTATACTAAGTGTGAAACTTTGTGCACATTTGGTCATGGCTCTTGTTGTCCATTTTCCATGACGACATCCGCTGTGTATACATACCGCAGGGAGTTTAAAATGAGCCCATGCCCATTTTCTGTTAATATATTTTCACCACAGTGTGACAAATAACAAGTGCAGAAAAAAAACATCTGTTAAAACCCCCAAAGTGACTTTCTTTCACAGCATCACATTTTCACACACTTATCTTTTTGTTTCTCATAGTTCATGGTATGAACGTGAGGTTTTGTTTAATGAGATAAGATCAGGCTCATGTTAAATGTATATTTAATGTCTGGGAGTGGCACCAAGCAGTGCGACACTGTTTCCATCATTGGACGCGTCTTTACCTCGTGGGTTTTGAAGAACGGGGAGATCTCCAGAGTTCCACTGATTTCCATCAGCCTGGTTAGATAACTGTTCTGGAAAAATAAAAACACACACAAGACTTAGGTTTATTTTGCTCTCCAACTTCTGCCCACTTCTGCTGGAGGCAGTTTTGTGTGGCTTTATGGGAGCTGGGGTGCAGAATGGATCAACTGGAAACTGAAACTAAAAGATAAAAAAAAAATAAAAAGATACAACACACTCATGAGTGGTTTCAAATACTGACATTGTGCGTCTCTGTGTGCATGTGTGAGTGTGTGTGTGCGGAGGGAGTTCCCAAGGACTTCCTATTTCTACTGGCACTACATCAATGTACACATACATGTTTGTGTGTGTGTGTGCGTGTGTCTGCAAATGTGTGTGTTTCCCATGACGTTGTTAAAACAGAATTCCATTCCTCTTCTGTCCCATACAGCAGCCAAGGCCACTGAGACACACACACACACACACACGGTCAGCTACTCACTCACACACACACACACACACACACACACACACACACACACACACACACACACACACACACACACACACACACACACACACACACACACACACACACACACACACACGGTCAGCTACTCACACACTTACCAGTATGTCCTTATTTCCTTTGACAAAGTCCTGAAAGGCTGAGTTGACTTGTTCTCTCGTCTTTGTCTTCTTAAAATCTCTGTTCACCGTCCCGTCCTCCTTCTACATAGGAGAGTAGAGTTGAGTAGAGAAGAGTAGAGGAGAGTAGAGGAGAGGAGAGGAGAGGAGAGGAGAGGAGAGGAGAGGAGAGGAGAGGAGAGGAGAGTAGAGGAGAGGAGAGTAGAGTAGAGTAGAGTAGAGTAGAGTAGAGTAGAGTAGAGTAGAGGAGAGGAGAGGAGAGGAGAGGAGAGGAGAGGAGAGGAGAGGAGAGGAGAGGAGAGGAGAGGAGAGGAGAGTAGAGTAGAGGAGGGGAGGGGAGAGGAGAGGAGAGGGGAGTAGAGGAGAGGAGAGGAGAGGAGAGGAGAGGAGAGGAGAGGAGAGGAGAGGAGAGGAGAGGAGAGGAGAGGAGAGGAGAGGAGAGGAGAGGAGAGGAGAGGAGGAGGAGAGGAGAGGAGAAGAGGAGGATCAGTGTGAGAAGCAAGTTCAACATGATGTTTATTTCCTCTGGTTGTGTGACAGTAAGTCCCTGTATGGAGCATTATGGTGTAAATATAATGACTTTCTAAATCCCAGAGTACAACCTCCAGGCTTGTTTTACAGGTGGGGCTGAGTGAGAGGACGGGAAGTGAGGAAGGAGAAGGGGCAGACGAGAGAACAGACAAGAAAAGCAGAACAAACAATGAGGGGAGGGAAGGAAACAGGGAAATGTATTTTTAGAGATTTGGCTTTAAAGCAGGGAAAGGTCTGTGACTCAGTTCTACTCACCATGTCATTTCTGTCATTTTTATGTGGCAGGTAAGTACAGTAAGGATGACTGTCATTACTGATCCATCCACTTTTGAATGAATTCATTATGATTTCATCTATGTTTTTTAAAAACTTAAGTTGTTCTGTTCATCAAATAGATGGCAAAGAAAACCAATATTTACATTTTTAAAGCCAGTACCAGTGTATTTTTTGTCACTTACAGTATGTTTCCAAACTGTTGCTGATGAATTTTCTGGTTTCAACTTTTACAGCCACGTCTTTTGTAAACGGCCTCGGTGGCACCATGAGAGCTACTGTATAGAACTGAGTCCTGAAGTCTCACAAAAAAGGAATAATCAAGCAAAGTAGCAGAGAAAAGCATATTGACCTCTTCACCTGTGGTGGAGGTAAAGTGAAAGCACCAGTAGCTGCAGTCGCTCTAACAGAAGTAGAAGAGAGACTTCTGGCAGTTGCAGTAGCAGAATTAGAGAAGTATTAGTAATATCAGTGCAGTTTGGTTGGAGCAGTATTACAGAAAGTTTCCATCAGCAACAGCAGCAGTTGTCACCGAGCAGTCGGCTCAGACTGAAGTGAATGAGCTCTTCATGTTCTGCTGGCTGCCTGGCAACAAGGTAGGCCTACTGTCTGGAGTCAGAAGTATTTTTCCCTTTATGGTGAACACAGCTCGCTCTTACTCTTACACACACACACACACACCACACAACACACAAAATCATACCTGATTGCAGCTTGTACTTTCACATACATTATATCAAACACAATCTATAGCCTATATTCATATATGCACACACACAGACACACAAAAACAGAGAGAACCACATGAACGCACATACGCACACACTCTTTTTGTGGGGATAGCCCTTAATGTCATGGCAACAGACCACCAGGAGACCATGAATGTCCTTATATAGCCACGGCCCTCAAATAAAGACATGCCGTGTGTGTGTGTGTGTGTGTGTGTGTGTGTGTGTGTGTGTGCAGTGTCAGTGGCAGATGCTGAGGCCTATAGAGCTGCCACAGACATCAGGCCTCATGTATGACAAAGGAACTCACAAACATACTTCAGAGGAAGTTACTGGTCAAAACAGGAAGTGAGATCATGGCCGTGAAGGACACACGCCCCCCCCCCCACCACACACACACACACACACACACACACACAATACTGGAAGAAAGAAGGGAAGGAAGGCCACACACAGTGAGTCGTACCTTGACTCCCTCTATCCTAAACCCCAGGGTGGCTGTAGAGCTGATGGTCTCTCTCCACTGCATGTATCTGGGCTTGGTCACTGCTTTCTGCTCGTTCTCCTCTGCTGTCGGCGCATTGGGATCCACCTCGATCATCTTCTGATACATGTCGGGCCTCGGTGACGGCTTCTTCCGGGCCTTGGTCAGCTCCTCCTCCAGGTAAGTCCTGAGGCGAGGTGGGAGGAGACGGAGACGTGAGATGATCAGTGGGACACAGTGGTTACTGTAATACTTCAGATGATCTGGAAATGTCCCAGAATCATTAAAGGATTATTACCATTTTTTACAATCTGGACCTTATTTCTAACATAAAATACGATCATTTAGTCACCCAGATAACTTTGGTGTCATTACAAGTCGTTCCGACGAAATTAGATAACACATTATCCGCCACGAAACTCGTTCATTTCACCAATATTTTGTTATGATACGCTAGTGCTATTCCCCTCTGAGTCTGGGGTTAGCTGTTATCAACATCCGGGGTCTGTAGGTTGACCTACTGACCTGGATGATGTCATCTCTACGAGCGCTGCCCGGCTCATTCTGATAATAATCATTCCGCTTCGGCATTCAGGTCCATTTTTAGCGCAACTAGCCGGAGCTTTAGTGAATCCAGGCTGCAGAGAGGAAGCCTGTGGAAGCTGAACTTCATCCAGCTGCTCATTTTGTTCTGACAAGTCGGAAACACGCTGAAACAAACTATAGTATTAGCGGCCAAGCCACGCAGCGGTCAGAGATAATATCATCCAGGTCAGAGGTTAGTAGGTCAACCTACAGACCCCTGATGTTCATAACATCTCACCCCGGACTCAGAGGGGAATAGCACTATCATATTATAACTAAATATTGGTGAAATTAACCAGTTTTGTGGCAGATAATGTGTTATTTAGAGGCTGCATTGCGTGCCCCGTGTACTCGCATTATACAGATTATACGCGGCTCTCGGCTGGATCTAATTTCGTCAGAACGTCTTGTAATGACACCAAAGTTATCTGGGTGAGTAAATGGTCGTATCTAATGCTAGAAATAAGGTCCAGATTGTAAAAAACGGTAATTATCCTTTAATGTGACATGATATAATGTGCCGGTTCTCTCACCTTACTCCCATCTTACAGTCCATCACACATGGAAAGTCGAACTCAGCGAGCAGATCCTCCATCTGGTTGTATTTCTGGCCGTCCTTCTCGACGTCTCCATGGTAACCGGGGACGTAGGGGCGCAGCACGTCCTTCATCAGGAGGGACAAGCAGCGCTGCTCGCAGTCACAGTGTTTCTAAACAATATCATCATCAGGTTACCATCACTCGGTGCCCTCGGCTGCACTGATTCACCATCACTAAGGTGTTCGAATGTAAACTGAGCAGTTTCCTGTGTAATGACAGAGAAGGTGTGACTGACATGAAAGTGTGTCTTACTTTTAAAATGCGGCCGTTGGCTCCCGCCTTGAAGCTCCCTGTAAAAAGACAGACTTTTACTGTGAAGGAGCTGCAGGCTCTTATTTTTATTTAGCTGAGACTATCCACAGGAGTCATGGCCTGATGTTTCCCCATCCTGTTGTTACCCACCCACACACACACACACTTCCCTCCAGGGCCATGACCTCTAAGCCTCGAAGAATTAGCAACGGCAATGACCGACTAATGTGCAGATTCAAAAAGTGGCTCCTGAGGATACTATAAAGGTCATAAGAACCTAAAAACATTATGGAAACAAATGAAATCCACTCTAATCTGTATTGAACATTAAAAACCTGGGTGATCAGGCTTTTAGACAACACACTGGTCCCATATGAACAATCCCCTCAAACAATTGGTCACCAGAGTTGGGCATGTTACTCTAATTAGTTACTTTCCCCCAAAAGTAACTGAGTTAGTAACTGAATTACTACTAATTACGAGGTAAAGTAACTATTGCGTTACTTTTTTATAAAATGCTCAAATGTGTCAAATTACTTGGACTCGCCCCACTAACCTCCTGTTTATCTGGAACTAACCAACTCACTCAGTATTCCTCCACACAGGCAGGCTGCGTAGCGGAGGAATACTGAGTGAGTTGGTTAGTTCCAGATAAACGACTTTTTTCCGACTAGTTGATGGACTGAAAAAAGGGGGTTGGCTATGTAACGTACACTTCAACGGGTGTATTATTTTATGACGGGACTTCTTGAGTCAAGTAACGGGGCATTTTATTGTCAGTAACAGTAACAACAGTGTTATAACGGGGGAAACAGTAACTTTTTTGATAACTCATTACTGAAAAAAGTAGCGCCGTCAGGTCACACATATTGAACTCCTTCATGGTGAGTCAGGGTTGGTCTGTCTGCCCCATGTTTCATCCTCCAACCTCAACAGGAAGCCAATAATTTTTTTATTATTCCCATCTCAACCATATCATTTGTGTGTTTGTGCATCCACACACCTGCGTGCCCAGCCAGTTGTATCCAGGGATATTTCTTCTTGAAGGACATCACGAACGGAGACCAGTGGACCATGTTTTTGATCTTCTTCCATGACTTGTGCTTCGAAGAAAAACAAAACGCAACATGAGTGGGAGAGAGCGAGCGTAACACTGACAGACTGGTTTAACAGTAAATGTCAGGGTGACACTAATATATGTACTTTTGGTTATGTAAAGAATGTGAGCACACGGGTATGAAGATGAGACATTTGATGACATGAGGCTCAGTCTACTACTGTTATAGACCAGTCAACTACGAGCTGGATCTGTCAGACGGCCGCACACGCAGCTTTAATTCACCAGCAGCAGTATTTGAAGTTCCCCTCTGAAGTGGCTGTCTGATCCAGTGCAGACTCACATGGTGGGACATCCCTGAACCTGGAGGGAGGGGGGTGGGGGGGGTCTTCACTCTCCCTGCCTCTGCCTCCTTCTCCCACTCTCTCCTTCCCTCTCTCTTTTTTTTGTCTTTGGCTATTTAAGAACCTTTTAACTCATCTCTGGAGGATCAAGCTGGGGTTTCCCCTGGTAACACACACACACACACACACACACACACACACACACACACACACACACACACACACACACACACACACACACACACACACACACACACACAGTGTTTCTCCAAGGGCTCTCCCTGTCCCTGGCAAGGACACACTGAACTGCGGGACTCCTGCCACACACACAAACAAACACACTCCCTCATTCACAAACAGAGCCACACACTGCCTCGGAGTTGTTTCTACATCATTAGGTTTTCTCTCAGTGGCCACAAACTGATCCAAGGCCAATTCTAGCTCACTTTTTTTATCAAGAAAAGTTATATTAATATTTAACTCTAGAAGAACTGCAGCTGGATAAACATGTGTTAAACGTCGAGGTGCTGCGTGTTCTCTGAATGACAATAACTGTCGTGGTTAGTGGATAAGATAAAGACAAGTTAGGCAACAATATCTGAAGAAGAAGCAGGGCGACACATTGGCATGAGGACAAACACGAAAAAATATATTCTTCTTATCTTTCAGAGCGCTGATAAGCAAAAAAAAAAAAAAAAAAAAAAAAAACGGAACAAAAAAACTTTTACTGAGAAAGACATTCAAACCCCAAACACCATTTTTTTTATGCCTGCAGCATTACACCAGATGGAAAAATTCCAGATGTCTTCTTCTGTGGGTTTAAACAATGCTCAGCTGTGCAGCATTGTAACAGAGTTACAACAGAGTGACCAGTGGATTCGGCAGCACTGTAAAATATGAATAAGAGCTGTCGCTAAAAACACATCAGGATGCTTTGTATGACCTTTGTGATGAGGTTTGAGGTTAAACTCAAATTCACACCTTAAAGAATTACATCTGGTCCCTTAGTGGATGTTTTGTGATACTGTTTCAAACCTTTTCACAGACACGACTAACAAATCAAATTTCTCCTGTTTAACATGTGATCTCACTCACACACTGAAGATTTCCTTTGGTCTGCAAATACCAGGAGAAATAATATTGTGTCTCCAAATAACTGGAGAAAGGATAAGAGAGAGGAGAGGAGAGGAGGAGAGGAGGAGAGGAGGAGAGGAAGGATAAGATAAGAGAAGAAGACGACCATAGAAGGAGATATATAACCCATGTCACATAATCTGGACCTGATGAAACTTCATCAGCTGATAGCATGACTATCTATGGTTAGACACACACACACGTACACATACACATACACACTTTCTCACCCCTCTCTCTCTCTCTCTCTCTCTGTCTGAGGAAGTGAAGGTCACATGAGGGTTTTTCTCTGCCCCAGTGAAGGAGAGAGAAGACGCACACCAACAGATCACATGGTGGAAACTTGACTTTGCGGTGGATCAACTGAAGCGGGTCCGGTCCCAGAGAGATGGACCTCTGGGTCTCGACCCCTCAGACGCCGTTAGGTTTATAAGGATTTGCTTTGGTTAGCGAGTTTCAGTAGAAACTTGGCACGTTAACGGCTTAGGTATGAATCCTTTGATGATTCTGTAACTTTTAGTGCTTCAGCTTTCATAACAGAACGGTTTCTTAGCAATTTCCAGAAAACAAAGTAACAACCAGGGGCCAGATAAACAAAACCTTCTTAAGTGTCATTTTTTTCTTAACTTCAGTCTTAAGAAGAAAAAAGAGAAGAAGTCATATTCTCCAAAAAAAGTTCTTAAGTATTTTCTCAACTCTTTCTTAAGA
This sequence comes from Trachurus trachurus, assembly GCF_905171665.1. Lineage (NCBI taxonomy): Eukaryota > Metazoa > Chordata > Actinopteri > Carangiformes > Carangidae > Trachurus > Trachurus trachurus. Next base: position 21,415,542 of record NC_139910.1, read on the forward strand.
GAAAACATAAGAATAAATGGTATTCTTGAAATCAAAGTTCTCAAATTTGTTCTTTACTTTTTTTCTTTACAACCTTGACCTGTCTTAAAATGGCACGTGCAATGCAATACAGTGACGTATTTTAAGAAGTTCTTAAGTAGGAAAAATAAGAAATTCGTAAGAAATTACTGTTCTTAATCTTAAGAAAACATTGAGGAATTGCACTTAAGAACTTTCTAATGAACTTCTTAATTTTAAGACATTTCTTAAGATCTTTCTTAAGAACATATTGGTGAATCTGGCCCCAGGTCTGAAGGAAAAAAGCAGCAGCAGCTTCACAGGATCCTACAGGTGTCAATGCGTAGGCAGAAGTAGGAATACAGAGTGTGTCAGCGTTCTCTGACTTCATACAGTTTGAAATGAAACAGAAACGGCTAAAAAGCAACAAGCAAAGTGCATCACTGATTAGGCTTGGTCGACCACCGGAGAGAAGACTCAGTTCAACCCAGTGGTAATTCCCCTTCTCATTTTTTCCACCATCTTTAGTCAGTTAAGCGAGAGCAGGAGTATCAGGCTGCAGCTTGGTGAGGAGCCAGGGTCTGTGCTTTCTCTGTCAACTCACTGTCATCCATCTACCATGCTGCCCACTTATAGCTGGTGTGTGCATGTGTGTGTGTGTGTGTGAGAGAGAGAGCTGTGGAGGGCAAAAAGAGAGAAAGTAAGAGAAAGTCTGGACTTCATCAAGTGTGAGAAATAACAGACGTCGTGTCAAGAGTGTAGATTTAGGAGCTAGAAACATTAAAATGCAATCAGAGGAGGACAGAAGAGGACAGGATTATGTGTGCAACCATAGTCACAGTGATGATACTACTGTAGTATTATTATAGCTCAATAAAATCCAAATGCTAGAGTAGAGCTGTCAAACACGACTAAACAAAGATTAAATCATGGTATAAAAAGCGTTGTGTGTTGTGCCAGCGACTGCAGGCTGGTGGAGATAAAAAAGCGAGACCTTCATCAGCGGAGGTGATGGTACCTGGCGGCGGCGGGCGGTGGCGCGGCGGTGGATGATGGTAATGATGCAGATGGCTCCGACCGACACGACAACGCTCCACACTGAACACAGCCACGACAACCACATGGCGACCGCTGGCTTTTCTCAGTCGACCAAAGGGGTCAGTTTACAAACCAAACAACGGCGATTATCTTCTGTGCAGCTTCTCCACCCAAAACACACGCTCTGCTTTAAAACAGCCAGCAGCTCGGCACACATGCTCCTCTTTCTCTACTAGATTTCCATGTGTTTATGTGTGTGTTTGCAGGGATAAGCAATCGTGGGTCATTTGATTGGCAAAACAGAAGACAAACATAATCTGGCCATGCAAATCTCTGCACAGGTCACAACATTTGAAAGAGACAGATGGGGCTAAGTGGGTGTGTTGAGTGAGAACACACACACACGGAGCACTGGGAAAATGTGGCGAACTAAATATATACATTTATAAGTGTTTATGTTTGACTATGTATGAATAACTGAGTGCAAACCGGTATGGGACTTTCTGTATGAGCATGTGAGAAGGAGTCATGCTGAGCCAGGCTCATAAATCAGTATGGCTGCGCTTCTCCTTGTGGTTTTACACCAATACGCCGACGAGTGTTTAACTTACAGTGAAAATGGCTCTTTCAAATATTAACTTCACGGCCGGCTGAAACATCATTCACCTTTTCAGAACCTGTGAAAACAAATTTGCATGAATGTGTCCGAATGCGTGACATGTGGATAAAAGGGGTTTGTGCAAACAGCGGTGATTTGTGTAGAAAAGTATTTGCAGTTGTAGGAACACGTTTGGGAATGTGTGGTCACAGTCACACGGAGCGAGGGTCTGACAGAAAACCATTCAACTCAGGACACTGGAAACCAACAACTAGTCATTTCCACCCTGTCTTTACAGCTGCATATCTACATGCTAATGAGACGCTTTAGTCTTGTTCTGTTTAAGACTGCTATTTGTCAAATTTAACCTAGACCAGAGAAAGAACTAAACTGATAGTTAACTGATTAATTATTTAATGAGAATGCTTTAAAACTGAGAAAAAAATGCCCATGACAATTAAAAACTTTCACATATTGAAATCATTTTTTACTCATTGAAAAAATAAACTGATTTAATTGACCTCCTTGTTCCAGCACTAATACAGACTGTGCTCCCTTCATTAGTGATTGCTTTAACAATTAGTCCGGTAGGAAATATTCTTAATACCTCCACACACGTCTGAACACCACCATGAAGGACTATTACAGTGTTTTCGAACCATTTTTGGTTCATGACCAAGTTTTGACATCACAAATTCCTGGCGACCCCACGATCACGTGACAAATTTGTGATTTTTACAGTATATGCTGCATTTTGTTTGAACTCGATTTATATTCGAGAAAGTGAAAGTATAGAATACAGTGGTTTAAGATTGTGTGTGGTGTTTTTAATCAGAATTTCAAAAAGAATAATAATTAGTTTAAAAAATGTTTTTATCAGTATTTTTTTTTATTTTTATCAATTAGTAGACATTTCAGGTGACCCCTTTAGAATTCCAGGCGACCCCACCTGGGGTCCCGACCCCAAGGTTGAGAAACACTGGACTATTTCAACACTTGATCCATTCCAAACATACAGCCTTCTGTATTTGGTATCTCTATTTTTTCCATATCTGTGCCTGCATTATTATTTACACTATCATCAGACACCCACAGGAAGAAATTGATGTCGAAACAATTCAACAAAACATGTGGTTCAGACCTACTCTCCTTAGCTCCATGGGCTTCAACAGCTAAATGGTCATATGCATGTCTCTAGTTGCCCGAATGTAAGATTAATAGTTGGAGTCAAGTTTGTCATTTAAAAAAATGATCTTGCCATTTTTAAGTCAGTGTGATTGGACATGAAGCTAAGACCAGAATTTGAGTCCACACTTTCACAGTTTCCATCCTCTGTCTCCCCTATCTCTGTCCCCAGACCAGCTGGATGTCAAGAGGAGAGCAGGAAAGACAGTAAAGTTTCCACTGAGACAGAGAGAGAGAGAGAGAGAGAGAGAGAGAGAGAGAGAGAGAGAGAGAGAGAGAGAGAGAAAGAGAGAGAGAGGAAATGGTAAGCGAAGGAACTTCTTGCAGACAGGAAGTGGGGGGGGGTTGCCGTTTGCCTCAGCGACAGTATTTTCCACATCCGCCGCTGACTACAAACAAAAGAAAGAAAAAAAGGCCCTGCCCTCTGTAAACAAGAGAAAGAACACAGAGGAGAGAAGAAGCACTGAGGCGGAGAGTTTTTATTGGCTCCTTGATTATCATCTTGAGAAGCGCGCATCATGTTTTTCGACACACACACATCTGCAGACATGATTTCATGCAGACAGAAGATAATGTTAATGTTGAAATTGTGCAAGTATCACGTGCAATATTGAAAAAAGGGTGATGCTGCAAATTCTATGCACAGAGACGTATGGAAATCTGACTTTATGTGACCACGGGAACTCGGGTTACACGGGGCAACCAGATATCACTCATTTGCATGCAGGGAGGAGTAAAGACAGGCTGCGAGTGGTGAGAATGGTGAAAAAAAAGAAGTTGGGCAAAGGGTAACTCTGGGTTACAAATGTGTAATGAGAAAAGCAGGGGAAACACTGATGCATGCTGATGTTTTCAACGGAGAGGCTCTGAGGAAACAACAAGCCCGATATCGCTCACCACAAGGTCCCCGTGCAGATAGAAACACTGCAACTGTCTGAGTCTGCAAAGTTTAGACTGAGAGACACACACACACGGCATGCCACAATCAAACACACAAACACACACAGTGAGACTAAATTAAACTGCAGGGAGCGTGATGCAAGCTCTTGGAGGGTGCACGATGAATCTCTCAGCAACCGAGGCCGGCCGGTGGAAAAGTAGCTTTTGCAAAAGTTGACGGCTCGTACAAAAGGCGTGAAAAAGCAACACTTCAAAGAGGGAAGGGTTGGATGTTTGTGTGACGTGGCTGTTCAGAGATGTTGTAACTAAATACTCTGGTCTGATAAGGAAGAGTTGTTTCCAAATTAAGGTCACTACTATGGAACATTAAAAGAGCATCTGATTTTAGATCTGGCCTCGATTCTTGAACTCGAACTGGCGGCGGGTCACGCTGCTGGGGCTTTCATAACTTTCTCACTAACCACCAGTTCATCTGTAGAAAACATTCAAGTTCAAGTTGATATGAACGTGTCCAGATGTGATTAATTCAAAACCATAGATATATACAAATAGATGCCGCCTCTGACACTGCTGTCCATTGGAACGATACGTCAACGCGGCCGCCATCTTGGGTCGGGGGAAGCTGTGTCTACTTTCTGCATCAACGATTAAAATAGCCATTACTCACTGAATATTCAACCGATTTTCAAGCTGTTTGGTTTATCATAAATGTCAGACATATATTTATGATACAACAACAACAACAAAATATTTTTTTTTTATATTTAACATACACTTACATATTCAGACACACACCCACATGCATGCATACACTGAAATTTGTTCTACAAGGGTCTGACCGGGTCTGGCTGCTTGTCAGATGCAGGGCCGTTACTATGGGAATTCTGGGCCCCCTTAAAGAATACTAAAGTGGGCCCCTACCCCCTAACTTTTCCAGTTTGTTTTCTTAGACTACGTATGTATTATCATTTTTTATTTAGCCTACTTTGTTTTGATGCTAATGCAGCATACTATGAGTACGGTACTAGTCAGGGTCTTATGCAGAATAATTCAGTCATACAAAGATTAGATTAGGCTACTGTGGTTTTTTGTGGACCCTACTGGGCGCTGGGCCCCTAGAATTATCATTACCTTTCTCCCCTATACAACGGCCCTGGTCAGATGTATGTATGTCTATGGTCAGAAACCCAAGATGGTGGCCGTGTTGACGTGCGTAACAAGCCCGAATGCGGCATCTACGTGTATACAGTATATCTACATTCAAAACAAGCAGAGAAAGCAACTAGGAGCTCTTCTCAGCTCTGTAAAGAAGCTGTTTGGTTCAGAAGTGAGAGCTGAGGCTTCCTCCATCACACCGAGGTTTCCCCTGTTCGCTTCGGCTCTGAAACCAACACAAACCACATCTCACTTCTCACTGGGCCCGCTGCTCACGGCTTCAGCCAAAATGTCGGCTTCAGGAACGTCAGGCCATCTCACTGCTCCCGGGCCGGGCAACTCACACACACACACACACACACACACACATACACACACACTCACTCTCTCTCTCTCTCCGACAAGCTCACACAGAAACACCAAATAAAGAATTGACCGGTGTTTCCCCTCTCACAGTAAACCAAGTAGACACACACACATACACACGTACACACACACGAAACAAGAGTTAGACACACACCCATAAACTTAGAGATTTCTGTCTCACACACACACACACACTTACACACACACACACACACACAGCTGTGAGAGGGAAACTCGGTTTGACGTCACAGGGTTGCTAGGCAACTAGCCGCCGTGGTAGTGAAGATTTTCCATTGCTGCAGTACAAACATTGTGTGTGTGTGTGTGTGTGTGTGTGTGTGTGTGTGTGTGTGTGTGTGTGTGTGTGTGTGTGTGTGTGTGTGTGTGTGTGTGTGTGCGTGTGTGTGAGAAGTGTTAATATTGTGTGCGCTGACCCACTTGGGTTACAGTTAGAGAGTTATTAGTTAGAGTTTTTTTGGTCCATTGCCACTAAACCCAAACTCTTATTTTGGAGTTGGAGACGAGAGCTGATTCAGGGTCAGCTCAGTGCACGATTAACCTGAACGGTGCAGAATGAAGTCGGTGTCAAAACGATTCCAAAGATAATAAAAGGGGATGTGAGTCCCTGTGTCATAAGTTGTGTTTATGCGGAGACACACAGGTTCTTGTGTGTTGCTGTGCAGTTTGCAACAAGGAACAGTTGTAGGCCGACTGCTGTTTACAGAGGGAGAGTCAGTATAAGTAAATCTGAGTGTTTACGTGTGTGTTTTACAGTCTTCATTCTTAAAGACACAGCTGTTTATGTGCCTGTTTATTTAATCGATGCGTCCTTAGAAGACATACTGGAAGTGTCCAACACCTGACGCGTCTCAAGCTTTTACTTTACGGTAAAGACGCCATGTGCGACAACACGCATCATTTACAGAGAGACCATCCTAACTGAGTCCTGCCCCTCTTCCGTTCCGCCGCAGTTTCTGCTTCACTCGTCTCTTTCATCAGCCTCCACGCTGAAACATGATGCTGGAGTTTTTCTACACATCAGCCCTGGTTTAAACACAGCTGCAGCTGCCACTGACGCCAAGTTTATAGAAAAAACTATTTTTATCATCATTTTAGGGCTGCGGCCCAGATGTCAAAAAGCTGAAAAATAGCCCAGAGCCCAGCGTGACGTCTTTAAGTTGTGATTCTGGTCACTCCAAAACACAAAGGCCATGAATATGTATTGTGGCATGAAACAGAGAACAGTTGCATATCCTCATATTTGAGAAGCAGGAACAAGGAAATGCGAGGCGTTAAAGTTGAAAGACAAATCATCTGCCAAAAATAGCTGGTGATTAATTCTATGTAATTCATAATTGATGAGGTGCTTCTGATAAATTAGAATCACATATTTCCAGAGCTGTATGTGTGGAAGGTGAAGCACGACTGGTTGAAGCTATGTCCACTTGTAATGACATCATTCTTATTGTTTATTAATGGGCTGTCAAATTCAGTTTCTGTTATTCAGCACACCTATGTTTTGATGAAGTTTTATATTACTATGTTTTTTGTTTGTTGTTTAGGTTGAGGATACTGAAAAATAAATTGCACCAAAAAATAAAATATATCCCGAGTGAGGACACAACTCTGCTACTGACAGATTAATTTTTTTCTTCCACAGAAGTCAACTGAAATTTCAGAGGAAAAAAAAGCAAACGCAGATGGCTATCTATTGCAGGTGCCCTTTTACTGCCAATTTAGTAGAACTAGAAAACGCATATGTGCCTTCTAACCTTGGAGAGATGCCCAAAAGTCAAAAGATCAGCCAAACACTGTCTATATATGGTTCTGTTCAGATTCAAGCCTCTGCCAGTGCAGAATGTACACTTCCAAAAAAATGAGTTGATATAATCCCAAAGATGGTGGCCATAACAAAGCAGACATGTTTGACTGAGTTTACACAAGAAAAAAAAAGTCATATTTAGTTGGGTAAATAAAACAGGGGAGAATGAATTCATTAAAATGACTGTAAATGTCATCAGGATATGGGACAAATGCATCAACAATTAGCTGTTGAATACAAAAAATTCTAAAAATCTAAAATCTATACATTTCTACATTTCTGCTCCTGCCTTCTGGCACAAGCTGCCTTCTGGCACAAGCTGCCTGCACAATCTCTTTTATTCTACCTTTTCTATTTTTTGTACAATATGTATAGAGTAGCACCAGAGCCACGCTGCACGTCTCTGTATTTCCCAATGCATGTAAATGTCTCATGTCCAAGTGTTTGGTCTGATTGTTATATTTCAAATAAAGTCAAGTCACACTGCAATAAAGGACCATGAAAGAGGCAATGTGTCTCCATTAGTGTCAAATTAAGAAAACATGGCTAACATACAGAATATACTGAACAACTTCTCATCTCGTAGGCCTACTTTTTCTTTTGCCTATGTCTGTCTCTCTCTCTGTCTTCCTCTCTTCTATCTCTCCCTCTCCTCTCTCCTACATACCTCCCACACGAAGAAGCATGCTTTATGTGTTTCTGCATGTTTGCCTCTTGCACACATATACCAGGTTTCCTTACGCTACGGACCAGGAGCTGTGACGAGCTGCAGATGACAACATGAATAACGCTCATATTTCTGCCATGATGGAGGAAATCCAGACTTTTTACGAGTGATTATAAACTGTGTCCTTCAGCAAGCTGCAGTGTCCATCAGGAGCTTCTGTCTCTTTTTTTTTTTTTTTTCCTGGATAAAGGCAAAAAACAATGCCCGGAAATATGCAAAGAGCAATACAAACACCATTCAAATTCAGCAGCCAAAGTCACCTAAACAAATAGTTTGTGATCTGTGTTGCCTGGGAGAGCTGGGGCTTTGGTTTAGGGATGGGCTGTTCCTGTATTCCTGTATTTTAATGTTACACTGTCATGAATTTTATATTGCACAAACCATTTTATTGTTAAGCACCTTGTAACTTTGTTTTGAAAGGTGCTCTATAAATACAATTATTATTATTATTATTTAATAAGAAAACTGCATCCATCACTTTGCACAAAGTGCAGAATCACTGGATAAACTGCCTCAAGACAAATACAGAGAATATATCACATCTCTATAACATTTCAATGTAATAGTGGTATCATATAAAAAGTCATGCCTCAAAATCTGTGCAGAAATATAGAGACTCACTCTTGGGTTGTTAAGATGAGTGTTTAAATGCTGGTCAGGTCAGTTGTAGCACACTTGTGCACTCACAAGGCCAAAGCACTTAAAGATTCATGAGAGCTGAGCTGATTCAGTAGAAAGTAAACATGAGACTTCTAAGAGTCCTACAAAAGTGACACTTGTGGGACTGGAACAATGTTTAAGAAAAACTTGTAAGATCAGTTACACAATCCTGCATTAAATCATGTTTCACAGCAGAAGTGAAATGCCCTCATGAACTTCTGTTGGCTGCAAATAAAAACACATCCACCCACCCACCTCCACACACACGCACACAAACAGGCCTCAGCCTCCTCTTTGAACGCCATCCAAACACAGGCAAAGCCTAAGTGTGTGTGACTGGCAAATTCTCTTGCTTTTCCCTTTTTCTATCACCCCCGCTCTCTCTCTCACACACACACACACACCCTCACATTACCCACACAGTGAAAAACACACCTACACACACACACAGGTCGGGGCACAAAGCTAGCTTTGTTGCTGTGAATGTCAACCATTACTCAGGGAGAAGGCTCCGGCCAGTTTGACACAGGAGCACCCAGTGACATGCGCGCGCACACACACACACACACACACACACACACACACACACACACACACACACACACACACACACACACACACACACACACACACACACACACACACACACAGAGTGACACACATTATGAGGTGCACAAAGACACATCAAGACAAACTCTCTCCCAGACCTTCAGACTAAATTAACACTAATTAGGTTTTGAGTTTTATTTACATGACCTTAATAAAACTCCTCAGATTATTTAAAGGTTCCAACACAAAAGTTGCTTTTTCTTTTTTTTCTTTTTTTTCCCAAACACGAATAAAACTGTGATAAACTGAGCTCGCTGTAGCAATTAAATTTTACAGTGTAGCAGCTGGAAACTGTGTATGTGATAAACATAGAGCAAGACTGAGAGTCTCAGGCCATGTTAATAACTGAGCCTGTGAGCTCTGCTGCATATGAAATGCTACCATGCTTATACTCATCATAATATTAGCTAATGAGAGCTAAGGACGAAGGGCTGCACAGAGAGCAGGTCATTAGTGTTTAGATGGAAAGTCTGAGCCGATCATAGATTCAAAGTCACCACCATTCATGCATGAGGAACCTCCGTATCAAATCACTCATTCGTTCATTTGCTGCTGACACACTCCACTCAAAACCACACATGACAACCCCTCCCCCCCCGTTCTGTCACACATTTTGTGCGCATCTCTGAAGTAGACATTGAACTATTTCCCATGACAGACAGATAGTCTGACCTGCTGCTGATTCTGGGGCATCATCAGCGTCTGAATGTCTGTACAAACTGTCGTGATAATCACCTGATAGTTGTTGAGATACTTCAGTCAGGGACAAAAGTGGTGATCGGCAAACCCACCCAAACACTTTGCTGGGGCCATTTTGCCAGGGTGGCTGAAAACCTTTTGGTCTATCTCTGGACTTTTACAGGTAATCCACGTGTTTCTCTGACTCTTCCCTTATGAACACTACATATCTATTACAGAGCAAATACATAATTATAGATAATTATGAGCTAGTATACAGCAAATATGTAGCTGATATACAGATAATATGCAGCTAGAATACAGGTAACTACTATATATATCAAGAAAAAGAAAGAAAGAAAAAAATTGCTAATATATCAACTGTTTCAGACTCTACTTACTGCTTTCTGTTGAGAACTGAGTAGCGCAGGGTTGAGGAGCTGCTCCCCTTTCTCCGTATCGCTGGAAATATCTTCCTCAGACTCCTCCCAGGATGAGGAGAAACCGGCCGAGGAGGCGGAGGAGGACGACAGCTTCCTGAGGGAGCGCGTGGACGGGTTGGGCCCAGGCACGGGGCTGGAGCTGGGGCTGGGGTTGTAGCAGGGTCCCTGGTCCGAGCCGGGGCCCTCGGACGTTTGAAGCTGGCTTTCCAATCCGTGGTCGGTTATTATGACCGCAGGGATGGAGGGAGAGACGGAGGGAGGGATGGAGGGAGAGTGGTTGGGTGTTTGATCGGTGAGGGAGCCCTGGCTGCTTTGTGCCTGACAGGAAGCAGGGGGTTCTGGGTCGACCTCCGACCTGTCTGCTACCGTGTGGAGCAGCATCTCAGGACTCGGCCGCTCCTCTCTCACCTCTCTTTCTGTCCGTTCCTCCAGCAGTTCTTTGCTCTCTACTTTCCCCCTTTCTCCCTCCTTTTCTCTCAGTCTTTCTCCCTCTGTTGACCCTCTGTCTCTCCTTCCATCTGGGTTTAATGCCTCTTGAGAACCCTGAAAGACTAACGGTCCATCTAAACAGGGGGTTTGCATTGTTGTTTCTGAATAGCGGCCATTCTGACCAATCGGTGTCTTATTTTCTGTGTTCATCTTAGTTGCACTGTCTTCACTTCTTCCTCCTTCTCTCCTCTCTCCTGCCATTACTTCTGACCCCGTTTCCTTCCCATTTTGGACAACAGGGGGAACTTGACTCTCTGGTGGGTGGGTCATTGGACATGTAGCTGTGTTTCCTTGGCCGGGTTGGGAGGGGGCTTGGCTCGGCGATCGCCTCGGAGATCGGGGGCTGCGCTGGAGCTCACTGTTCAGCACCTGGGCTCGGATCCCGGATATGTGGGCCTCAAAAATGCCCACCTTACCCCTGACCTGAAACACACAGAGAGGAGTGAGAGACATACACAGCCACAAACCAGTTAACACTGCATTGCACTAAATTGAATATTAAAACTCAAGCCTAAAAATCAAATTTTGGTATATCTTTAGTCGCTTTGTATTATTTTCCACAATATATCTCCTGATAGCTGAACATGAGCTTCTGTCCAGACTTGTCTTGTTTCCTTCTGCTCTACTGATCATCCCCTGTAGCTGAGTGACAGTCACTCGCATTTTTCTGACTTCCCAGAAAACCAGATAAAGTAGTGAAAAAGAATCGACCGTAGATCAAAAAGGTAGTGCATGTAGATCACATGACATTCAATCGTTTTTTTGTTTATTTTTCACTAGATTTTAGTCTATCATCCATCATCCCAAATAGGCATGTGCCGATCGGCGATCTGTGATTGAAAGGACGATCGGCAATATTTGTTTTCTTGTTAAAGCAACATTATGTAGGATTCGTGGTAGCTACTGCTCTGGTTGAGAAGAGCAACTGTCTGCTGCTGTGTCTTTCCCAGAGAGTCACAGTAGCCTATGTGAATTTGTTGCTGGTACCAGCGCCATTACCGTCACCGCCGTCATTACGGCTTCTGTTGCCGTCACCGTGTCCGTTACCGGTGCCGTCGGCATTGCCGGCAGTGCCGTTGCCGCTGTCATTACCAGTACGGTACCAGTGCCATCAGTACTGGTGCCGAGCAAAGCTCCAGAGGCTGGAGGGAGGCTGGCCGGCCGTGCAGCCCAGCACAGGGCGCTGGTGTGTGGGTGAGAGGAGCAGGGAGACCGGGCTTGAGCTCGGTCTCTGGAGCTCACCACGGTGTTCCTACCCATGCAGGGAAGTTACATAGTGCAGTTTCAGCCGACGCGACCCCACTCAGGCTGCAGAGGCCTATTAACCATCCTATTAACCATTTTTCTACCACTTCAATGAGTTTAGAACCACTATTTTAAGGTCGAAAAACTACATAGTGTTGCTTTAATGTTATAAAACAGGTGTAGACTAGGCACGCTGCTCCAGCTGTGCAGCGCCGTGTCCATTGTGCTCTGGCTCAGCTGATCGCTGGAGGTTAGATCTTCACATTTTGAATAGTTTTCAGTGCAGCCAAATGCCAGGCTGAATAGAAAGAAAGAGCAGAGTGCTCCTCTGACAGCTCGTCTGTGCACGATGCAGGTGAGCCCCCCCCCCAACACACAGATGTCCATCTAAATTTGCCGTCTTGTCATTGTTGGTCTTTGACAAGGTTCATTTTTATGTCTAATACCAAGGTTACATTACTCTCTCAGTATCGGTTATACACAGTGTTATATCATATACATATAAACACAGATAACAGCACGATATACCTCCATAAATAATAGAGGTATATCATTTTGACCTGGTCATTTTAAAAGTAGCTCGCTAGCCAAAAAAGTTTGGGCACCCTGGTTTAGCGTTTTCATACATTGCTCTGTGTTGCTTAATGTTTACATTTCTAAATAAAGACAGAGTAGCAGGTGGAGACACAGGCGGCGGAGTGGAGACAGAGACACAGCAAACAAAGAAGACAGGAACATGTAAACTCACCTCCACGTTCTGCAGCTCTCTGTGGATCTGCAGCAGCTGTGCCTGGCGTCTCCTCTCCTCTCTCCTCTCTCCCCCTCCAGACTCTCCTCCCCTCTCCTCCTGCCCGTCTCCCTCTCCTCTCTCCTCTCCTCCGGGCGAGCTCAGGCGTCGGACCCTCTGGCCCACATTGACTCCCAGCAGCTCCGGGCTTCGCAGGGTGGGGGAGCGGGCCCGCGGGGTGGGACTGGTGCACAGCGAGGATGAAGAGGACGGAGGCGGGAAGACAAAGGTTTGACCGAGGGATCGGGGGCTCGTCTGGGAGCAGACAAACACATCAGGGTTATAATTTATTCATATCATCAATATAACAGCTGATGATAAAGCAGAAGTAAGCGATCCGGTCGTTTTGGCTAACTTCTTGTCAGCAGATGGAGTTAGCAGTCCCCGCCCTCGTCCCTACGTCAGTGTGATTGATTCTTGATAGATAAAGTGTCAATTGATTGATCTTCTAAACATATCACTATGAAAATTAAAACACAATTAACCTTTATAACAGGAATAAAACGTGGAATGTGTCTGAAAATAGTAAAATACAGATAGATAGATAGATAGATAGATAGATAGATAGATAGATAGATAGATAGATAGATAGATAGATAGATAGATAGATAGATAGATAGATAGATAGATAGATAGATAGATAGATTCCTTATTGTCTGTCTCGAGTAAAAACAGAAATTTATCAACAGCTCAATGAAGCGTTAAACACAACCACACCCAGGCACACTAAAACAAATTCAATAACAGTAAAAAAAATAAATAAAATAAAAATAAGTGTGGAGAATGAAAACACATGAAAAGCTGGATGTGATAATGAAGTTACCTTAGGGCTGGTGGGGCTGTAAAGACCTCCACCCAGTAGCTGGCAGTAGGTGCTCCGATCTGGAACCGGCAGCACAGGTCGGGCCACTGGGTTGGTTCGAGACTGGGAGGTGGAACCAGAGCCTGACTGGGTGTGAAACTGATTACTACTGAGGAGGAGAGGAGAATGTTAATAACCTGCAATAAAACAACATGTCTAACCATTAAGACTGGGAAGTAATTAGACTGGAGACAGCATGAGGATGACAGCATGAAATGCATTAAAATATAAACCATAAGGACCAAATATATATTCTAGTATTTCTACTTGTGTAGTTTCACAACTAACCTGTTCATGACTCCGAGGCTGTTGAGCTTCAGGGCAGAGGCTGCCATCCCCGCGGCCGGGCCAGGGGCTCTGAGTGCTGGGTACACATCTGATAATCTCCCCTGAAGCTGCAGGGAGGTCTGGAGAAGAGCTCTCAGTGTTTCCTCTGCATTCAGGCAGCAGCAGCAGCAACTCCACCAGAAAGCCCTGCCAGGAAATCTGCGTCCACCACTGAAAAATGAAAAGGGAGAGGAGAGGAGAGTTCATTGTACAGTGTTGTGTCTGTCTTACGATGTTAAAGGGAGTGAAGCAAACGAGCTGGAAAGTCACTGGAGCGAGAATCAAAAAGACGACAACACTCTTTAAGATGAAAATGTCAAGACTTTTCAGAAATGACTCTGGAAGGCCAATTTTCCATTTCTGAAGAGAAGTCATTCCTAATTACGTAATGGACAAAGACGATTATTCATGCAGTCCTGCTGTTAACCCAAAATAGAAGACATCATTGTTCACGCTGGGAGTCGAGCTAAAGAAATGATAAATAATCCCGACAGACAGATGTATAGATGTGGAGAAGTATGTAGGTAATGTCTGACTCACTACTTACTACTTTTTACAATCCTCATTTGAATCAAACAGCTGTTTTCTTACAGAGCTCAGTGTTGGGCCTTCTCAGTGGGAATCGTCTTCTTTCCTGTCCAACTAAGAGTTGGTCGGTCAGCTCCACCAGACTGTCCCTGAAAGCTGTTTGGCTTTTACATAATTAACTGTATGAACCCCTCCCCTGCTCTTGTTTTGACGACGGACTCGAGACCGAGGCCGAGGTCCAGGGAGCCGGACCAAACTCTCTCAGCCTTTGAAGTCAGCTGGTGCCTCCAGGCTAAAAATAAAATCACTTCAAGGTGACATTGTTTCAGGGTGAAAATGAACAAGGGAGGCAAAAGGGCAGGAAGATGGAGATGTAGAGAAGGCAGTGGGAGAATGAGAAAGGGCAGGGGGGAAAGTGAGGTGAGGAGGGAGAGAGAGAGAGAGAGAGAGAGAGGCAAACACAGATAAGAAGTGGCAGCAGGATTAGAGATGGAGGAACAGCCACCGTTCAGCTGTGGAGTCTTCACTGAATGAGTAAACAGCACGCTCTTGGTCTTCTACTTACTTTGTTTCGAGAAATTGCGAGTCATTATTAAACTAAAGAAAAGGTGCTTGTTTTCACACGATTAGATCAGCGAAGTTTGGTCTGAAGAACAATCATTTACCGGCCTTTCTATTTCAGTAATCTGATCAGAAACAGACGCCCAGGAACTAAAACCAGTCATGTTTAAAAAGATGCTCCTCTATGAATGAGAAGAATGCACAGTAACAGTAGAGCTGAATACAACTGTCCAGTAGTGGTTTAAGTGTTCATGAACATGAGTGACAGGTTGTAGTATTATGTTCTGCTCAAAAAAAAAAGATATGCAAATAAGCTGTGTTTGATACGCTTTGGTCAATCGTGCATCAAATGTCTAATTTCTAAATTCTAATTCTGGTCTAATTTCTGGTTTCAGTTTGTTCTGACTGCCAAACAAAATTCTTTTTTTAAGCATTAAAAAACTGACTGCAGTCATGTCCTGCACTTTAATCTGCTTCAGTGTGTGTGTGTGTCCAGGAAGATCTTGTATATTTGTTCACACACTGTAATCATTTCTGTCATGCAGAGCACTGAGCAAAAACAAACTGCAGCTTCTAAGTCTTGGAAACAAGTAGCTTTTGAAATGTTTCTCAGTCCAGACTTCGGCTCACTCAAACATACTGGTACCCTCATGCCACAAACTGCCCTGGGATGTGTTTTGATTGCAGATAAGTTAAGACATTAGGCCATGAACTACGAGGTAAACATGGGATTTCCTTGTTGGGGAGTGACACAGTTAGAGAGAGGCAGGAAACAATCTGAATGGCCCGTCTCTCGAGTGGCTTACGAACCACCAGTGCTGCCTTTTCACTCTGCGTAATCACTTCTCTCTGCTCACCAGACCCTGACATCCCAAAAAAAGTTCCTATGACAACACCAGGGATAATCACAGAGGAAGATGAGCAAGATTTGAGAGAGAGAGAGGGGGAGGGGGGGAGAGGACAGGAGTGAGGGAGTCGGGGGAACGAGTGAAGAGCAAGGAAGGAAAGAGAGGTGTTTACAGACTATTTTGGTTCTGCTGTCTATTCAGAAGTGCTGGATTTACTGTCTGTGAAATGGCTCAGTTGTCCAACTGAAGCAGCGCTGGCCACTTTGACCCTGCATGTTGCCCATGGTGAGCTGCTACATCCCACAGACTTTTCCTCTTTGTGCTAAAGGACTTAGCACTTGCCAAATGGTCAGATTTCTCAACAGGGATCATTAAGGTTTCACTGATTATAACATTAAAAGCTACGGATCAGAGGTATTCAGCTAAAGTGTGTGGTTGTACGGTCTAAAAGTCCTACAGTAGAGGAATCCAGTTCACCAGCTCAGTTTAATAAAGGTACTGTATGTTCCTTGGAAGAAAACATTCAGGAATAGAGAAAAGCATGAGAACAGAAATATAATTCTATCCTGACGTGTCTCCACCTCCCTTAGAGATAAATATAATATGAATGTGTCAGCAGAAAATATGCTGAAGCATCCATGAAGACCAAGTTCAAATCTCAAACACGCTGTAGATACCATATTAGTACAGAATCAGTGGAAAAAGGCGGGAAGTAAAGTAAACCATCATCCGATCCTCACCAAGACCTGCTAATAAGCCATAATCATAATTAACAAGTAATCAAAAGCACTAACTGTAGTAAAAAGGGAACAATTCTCAAATTAATAGTGGCTCGTATAACTGTACACTACCTCCCTGGTGTCAGATTGAGTGGGACTGTGTGAGTATTCAAAATGTCCACTTGCCCACACAAGTGGGCAACAAACCTACCTACTGTACAGTCCACTAAGAAAATAACAGAGACCTGACTAAACAGATTCAACAACGGTTGTCCTCTGACATTTAAATAAGCAGATGGGGACAACATGTTACAGGAAACATTTGTTGAAGAGATTTGGCCGTTTTGTTTATACAACGGCTTTAAAATTACGAGTAGAAAAAGGCCACAGGGGGAACAGAAGACCCACCACCCAAGTTTTAAATATCAGGAGCTGCACCAATTAGTCAGTTAATCAATAAGCTGATTGATGTGCTATTATTATTATGATTTTTCATCATATTTTAGGCAAAAAAAACCCACTTAAGATTCTATAATTTCTTCTTTTCTGATATGAAGATGAACCGTTTTTCCTTTACGTAGCCTAAGTCATTTTCTAGATCAAACAATGAATCAAATGACCACCAATATTCCACAATGAAAGTGATTATTTGTTGCACATCTTCAAGTCACCTGTAATATTATGCAACCTAATTATCTGGGGCTAGCATCATTATGCATGTGTTGAGTTCAAACAGTCCCAGTAATTTGCTAAATCCCAAACCACACAAATTGTCAAACTTCTATCAGCTCCTCTTCTTTTTATGAGCAAACACTGATGTCCAGGACATTTGTTAAGCTGAAGAGCAAATTTGACAATCTGGAAAAACCTGAGCCTGAGTTATTTGAAAGTAAATTATTTGAGTTTCAGTGCTCTTCAGCACAAGTTGTTACAGACAGTTGCTGAAAACAACACTTTCATAGATCTCATAGATATTCATCTCTGGATTTGCATGATGCCCAAGTCCCAGCCTCTATCAGTGGCATTAATGCACGTAGACAGCATGACAAAGCAGGTCAATCTGAACATGAGCATGCAGCCTATCACAGGAGAGGTAACACAGAACCATGAGAGTAAAAACAACAACAAAAACAACTGATTGACACAAAAATAAGAAGATGTCTATAATCCTGTCACCTCCACATCTGTAGCACAGCTGTGTTATTAACGACTAATAAACTTGATCCCAGTCACCTGCTCAGGTGGAGGTCGTGACCTGACACCGGGCTCTGGCTCTGGCTCTGGCTCTCACCTCAGTCCGGTTCCCCGGTGCTGGTCTCAGTCAGTCCGGTCACACACCGACAGCGTTACCGTGGACCAGCCTCCTCTGTCCGCCTCGTGCACAGACACAGACACACACACAGCTCTCCTCTCCTCTCCACACTCTTTGTTTTCTCACACAAACCGACTTGTTCGACGTTTTACTTCTTCACGTTCTCACCAAAAATCCTCCTCCTCCTCCTCCTCCTCCTCTTCCTCCTTCTCCTCCTCCTCCTCCACCAGAGAGAAGAAGATTTTCAAAATGTCTTTCTTTCTCCCTCCCGAGCAGCTTCTTGTTTCTCTTCTTGTTGATGTCGGGCGGACTGGCGAAACTCTGAGGTCACGGTTTAGTTCTCAGGTTCAACAGGACGAGTGGAGCTCCGCGCTGTGTTGTCATGTGTGTTGTCGGACTCCTCTGGTCGTAGTAAGGCGCTGTTTGTCTGTCTGAAGCCGGAAGCGACGAGACTCTCTCTCTCTCTCTCTCTCTCTCTCTCTCTCTCTCTCTCTCTCTCTCTCTCTCTCTCTCTCTCTCTCTCCCTCTCTCTCTCGGTTCACTGGAAGGATAAAAAACTGAAAAGCTGCGCCGCGCCGCCCGCTCGGTCTCTTGCGTGTACATGCACGTGCAGTAGCCTACGGGGAAACCCTTGGTGCAATAAAATGAACAGTAATGAGTTACAGTAGTAAGAGTAGCCTAACTTTATACTACTGTCAATCACCTGGTCTAGATTTACTGTAGCCTTTACATTTGACTATTGTGTGCATCTGCTTTTGTCTGATCTAGCCTACTTATTTTTGTTGTGTTGTTCCTGCTAGACCATTGTTTCCATATGTAGGCTAATTGTTAAAAGTGTAGGCTACAGAAAAGAAAATTGAATTTGAGCCCACTGTGGGTCTTAACATTAGTGTAATAACTCATCTATCAGACGATGTAGCCCAAACTTTGTGCAAAATTCTATTTTCAAGTAAATGGAAAGGACAAACGGCCATTTAACAATAATATATGGAGTCTACAGACTTTCTATTAGACTTTCATTTACTTTACTTTAATTTTAAGGCATGACCAGGGATTCTGGGCCCCATGAAAAGATATCACATTGGGTGAAGTATAGGTTGATGATTTAACATTGGACCATAAAGCATGTTTCTTGTTTTTTGGACAATATGGTTTGGACAGACAATTGAAGTGGAACAAGATGGCTATTATCGTTTACTTAAGTAATACAGCCATATTACAAGTGATTAGGAGTAATAAATCAAGCGTATCACCTGGGCAAAGACGGCAACTGCCTTGGCAGGTTTTATTGCTGATACTCAATCCTCTCGAGCTCTGATGAAGGTCTGCTAGACCCAAAGCTCACATTAAAGTGAAATATTGCACATATTTGAGTGTGTGGGAGCCCTTTCTTTTCTTTTGGACACTTTTGGTTTCCAGCATCTTGACAGAGACTGGTCTGGGTTGAGCGGTGGTCCTGCTGCAGTTGATAGGCTACTACTCAATCCACCATCAATCTCTTGCTCCATCCCACCCCCACTGGTAGACAAGACCCTGTAAATTCATCAACTCCTTCACTCAGAAACTCCAGAACTCTCCAGGGGCAGAAACTCCATCCTAACCCACAGAGAATTCCCCTGTGGTGCTCACTGATGAATGAGGCCAGCAGAACCACATCATCTGCAAATAGTATGGGATTTTTTTTTAAGCTCCCTTTCTGTCCATGCAAATCACAAGCAGGACTGGTGGCAAGGACAAACCAGCTGGTGGAGCCCAATTCCCACAATGAAGGTGTTCGACTTTCTACCAGGAATACAGACAGAAGTCTCACTGTGGTGACACAGGGACCCGACAGCTCCAGCTCCAGTCTCAGAATCTCATGTCTCCACAGTGCCCCCACAAGATCCCCTAAGAGACCTGGTCACAGCCCAAAGTCCACAAAACTCATATACGGTATATCTTGGCAGGGTAAAGAGTTTTTCTCCATTGTTCTACAAACAGGATGGAATAATCATTCTTCCTGAATCTGAGTTTCAACAATGAATCAGAGACACTCTGGCAGAGACTTCCCACAAATCGGGGCAGATCTCATCTGCACATGGAGCCATGCTGCCTCAACCACTCAGGCAAGTCTTCAGACTCTGCTTCGTCATCAGAGGAAATACTCCTATACTGTCAGCCATCGATATCCTCAGTCTGAATTAGCATTTAGTGACCAAAACAGTAAGATTGTGGTGAGTTTCCTCCACAACCTCTGTCTCAGCTTGAGAGACGGGGTAAGGACTTCCAGAGGCAGCTTGGGGTAGAGGTGGTTTGGGCTTGGGGTTAGAGATGTCTTAACTGTTGTGGTTGACATGCTACCATTGTGACACAATAGATGAATAGATAGTGAGAACCATAAAAGCAAGCAGATAAAAATAAATAGCTCAGTACAGTTTAATGTGTTTTATTCCACATGGTTTCTTCCTCTGTTTCTTCTGCCAGTTTAATAGATATAGACCAAAGATTGCTGAGATTTCTTGGTGCCCATACGTCTTCTAAACCAGATGAGTTTATCAGTCTCATTAAACTAGAAATGCTCCTTTAAAGATAGTGGGTGAAAGTCATTGAACATAACCTGTGCCTGGTTGTTTGCATGTGTTCATGAATGAATATTTGTTTATTCAGTGTTTGCATGCAAGCACTGCTGGAAATTATTTGAATGTGGCCAGCAATGGATCAGTGGTAAATTAAAGTGACTGTGAAAGCAATTTTGTTTTGTAACTTCTATGGAAAATCATGAGAGTTGAGAAAGTTGAGAAACTATAACAGGTTGCATTAAATGACATACATTTGAATGGTATATGGAAAGCTGTCTGTGACTATAGGTCAAACCAATGCCACATTATTGACGACCTAAAACTTTCTATACTTTCTATTCCTGTTTTTTTCTTTCCGCCCACATTATTACGCAGAGGACATATAATTCTCCACAGATAACAACATATCTGAATTTGGGAAAACAAGGGACACAAGGGACATGGTTCAGAAGGGTGAGGTTCACCTTCGCCCACACTGTTTTTATCAGGGGAGGAGATGTTGACCACAGCGCTGGATGTATTCATTGGGTCAAAGGAGTGTTTTGATAAACTGATAACCAATATTCATGATAAAGTGGCAAAGGCCCTGAGTCACTGTTGACACGACTGCAGGCCTGTGGATGTTGTAAATCCCCAAACACACAAGAGAAAATATTAAAACCTCAGTATCTGCCCTCCGTCTTGATTGTGGAATTTGCGGTAGGCTACTATATGACGAGATCGTTCCCATGGATACCAGAGGATGAGATTCTTTCCAGTGTTTCCACTTGAGATGGGAAACACTCACATCAAGCTTGTCTGTGATATGCGGGGGCAGAGTCTGGACGACAGGTGGCTGCTGGAAAAATCTGGATAGAGCTTCCTCAACTTCTGAGGTGATTTGGAATAGAAGTGATGCAAAACTAAAGATTAACAAAAAAGCTAGCAACACTCAGTGTCTTTCTGATGTCTTTAATGCCTCACTGGTACAGGCAACTACCACAGACCGGTTTAGACGGTCAGTCTTTGTCAGTGTGTGTCGAAGATTGACCGTCGAAACCGGTCTGTGGTAGTTGCCTGAGGCATTAAAGACACTGAGTGTTGCTAGCTTTTTGTTCTTTTTAAATTGTTTGTTAGCCGAGCACCTCCTGACTGTTCTTTTTTTTCTTTTTGAGTGTGTATGCTCTTCCTTCTTTGATAAACTAAAGAATAACGCCATCCAATTGTAGAACAACGATGCAATTAAATCAAAGTTAGCCTACACATTGGACGTAACTCCATCCTATCAGGTACTAATGTTGCATCTACTGTATAAGCATAACATTTACAGTAAAGAGGAATTAAAAGTTGAATTGTTTGAAATGTTAACAAAGTGTAGCTATAACATGAGGTGCTTAAGAGATGTCAGTTTGAATGGATGAGAAAGTTACACAAATAGAATAACAATGCAGTAAGTCCAGCAGCATTTTTACTGAACAGCTTTTTCATTGAAGTTATAAAATTGGATGTCATAACAGGAACATTTTTTAGTTTAGTTGAGTGTGTCACAGAACATAAGGCCTCAGCTACTGCACTGAGCTGGGTGACTTGTGAATTTTCCTCTTCACTCTCTTGGTATGAAGAGCACAACATTTTTCACATTTTTCCAGGACGGCCTCAGTGTGAATGTGACTGTCCCCAAGTGCTCTGCTCTGCTCTGTGACCAAGACCACTCCCCACAATTAGCTACACACAATTTCATGTTGAACTTTAATCTTAACTAGAGATAATCTGACATACGTCACTGTGTTATGAAGATTATACTTGTTTTTATCACATTTAAACAAATGCTGCAGTAAAAGTGCAGATCATTTTTTCCCCTCGGTTGTCATGGATTTAGAGGAATCTCTGGTGATGCAGAGACTAGAGAGCAGCTGCTGCCCCCTAGTGGTCGAGAGTCAGGCTGCACCACCAGGGGTCTTCAACCACAGGGGTTTGGAAAGATTGAGCTCTAAATTCTGATTATTAAACATTCTGCAAAATAGTCAACCTTTTTGTTAAATCTATATTTATAATACAAGCATCCCCCATCAAATATCCTAAAAACACACTATGAAGATGAACAGATAAAAAAACATTCAAATCTAGATGATTTGCTTGTTAAAGAGGACAACTATTCTTAAAATGAAGACAAAATCTTTTCAGTTCATTTGCTTAAAGATGCTTTCAGCGAAGCTTATCAGACATTTCATGCAAACGCGCATGTTACAGTCCATCCAGGACACAAGTGGACTATCTGCACATCCATTAAGGCTCACAAAGGTGTGTTTATTACAGTTTTGTCAGGGTTTCAAGTGTTATATTGATCTGTTTTACAGTGCTGTTGGATTTTTCTGAGTCAAAATACTGACAATACATTTACAGATTTCTAATACAGTACAGTATGTGTTACGTCAAGGTAATCATGCAGGCTCTTAAAATGAGTGAGAGCTGAATATGAAAGGAAACATGTTTCAGGCATTCCTCAGACATCTAATAACTTCGGTTTATGCAAGAGACAGGTGGAACATCTTCCCCAACTTAATATGTGTCATTCAGAGAGTTGGCACAGAACAGCGCAGAGCTGAAAGTTTATTATGTGTGGGTGTGAGGTGACAGACATTTACCTACTCACACATGTGCACACAAAAATGAAGACAAACACTGTATATTTCTCTGTTTGAACTTTATTATGTCAAGACACACCTATCCACACACACACACACACACACACACACACACACACACACACACACACACACACACACACACACACACACACACACACACACACACACTGACAACAGAAGAACAGGTTTCTGAGTAAACTAACATTTCATGAGTCTCCCGTCTCTCCCTGTTTCTTGTCTAATCGTCTCTCAATGTTCTGAGTTCTTAATCTTTCTGACTGGCAACCTCCCTCAGTTTGTATCCGTCCATCAGGTTCTTTCAGTTTAATAACTTCTCTCTCTTCCTCCTCTTCCTCCTTATGTGACACCCGATCCTGGAGTTTAGAGTTACCACGCACACAAAGAAGGGCAGAGGGAGGGCGGGAGGGCTGCTGGTTGACATTACATAAAAACAAACAGATATGAACTGAGGGAGAAGTGTTTGTTCATTGTCTTGTTTGCCTCCCTGGTGAAGATAGAAGGAGCGAGAGAAGTCATACAGGGAAATACACTGTCCTGTGGAGCAGCTTGTTCCGGCTGGTTATCAACTGGGTGGCAGGTAAAATACAGCTTGATGCACGTGTGTGTGGTGTGTATTATGTTGTGCTATCGTGTTTTTAGTGCAGGGTTGGGCTGGGTGTGTACATCTGTGTATGCGTTTATCAATCTAAAATATGTAGACCTATACTTGGACAAGATTATCTATATTGACTATTTACCTTTGAGGTTGTATCAACACAGTGGCACAAACACTGGACCAAATAGCACTTACTGTACGTGAAGTGAGGAACAGCCAATCTCTTACTGACCACAAATGGTTTAAATTACGAGTACTGAGGTCTGCGATGACAGTTTTGGTGTTTTTCTGTTGAACACAATGAACCAGATGTGTTTCCTGTGGGTGAACAGTGTGTCTCTGCTCTATTTAAACAGGTTATATTTTGGGTAACAGGTCAATACATTGGTGGTGGAAGTGCATGCTCTTATTGCTGGTATTGATATTGCTTCTGCAAAATCTGTGGATTTTAACAAAAGAGCATCAACAAATGGAGTTATTCCCAAATTTTGAGATCAAGAAATTATTTTTTTAAAATTATTATTATTATTGCACGGGGTTTGGGGAGGATGTCTAGCTGTTGTTTGCAAAGTATCAGACTATACTTCTGTCACACCTTCACAACAATGATGTTTGAATGTTTTTAACTTTTAGGACTTCAACTATACATTTTACAGCCTTTTCCATGACCATGATTTATCAGGCATTGATTCATTAAAACAGGCTTCACCCAAGTGAACTGGCTAATGGCCTGTGCTCTGTCTAATTGCTCTTTAATGAAGTCTGATGACTTTTGATGGAGCACTTTTGGCTCACAAAAGCTTTAATGATGAGTACTGGTTGAGTACTGTCAACCACAAAACAGAAGAAGACAGGCAAATAATGACACTACTTTTGTTTTCCTAACTGTATACAACTGTAGGATTATATATTGAATACTAAACCACAACACCACCACATCTACATAATGCAAACATGATCGTTTGACATATTCACAGTCCATGTCAACATGTTAAACTGTTAAAAGACAAGCTGCAATCAACATAAAACTGTCCATACAAATCACACATGCTATGCAGCTTTAAGCCACTTCT
The DNA here is from genome assembly GCF_905171665.1 of Trachurus trachurus. Taxonomy (NCBI): domain Eukaryota; kingdom Metazoa; phylum Chordata; class Actinopteri; order Carangiformes; family Carangidae; genus Trachurus; species Trachurus trachurus. The sequence continues at coordinate 21,440,272 of NC_139910.1, forward strand.
CCTGAAATTAGACTTCAAAAGATAGTTTGCTTTGTTTTCTTTTGATTTGATACAGGGTTGAATGGTTTTGGTTTGTCAGGTCAGGGTTGAGGGACAGCTGGGCGATATATAGCTGACTCTTCCTCAGATCAGACGATAGTTGGTGTAGTGGGCAATATTTTTGCTGTCCAGATGGCTGTGTCAGGGTAATTCCCCTCAGAAGGACTCGCTGCTAATCCTCCAGAGAATCTGTACTGGCTTGATCTCATGCCTACATGGGAAACCGACCAGCTAGCTCACTGCAGCTCCCTAGCTGTGGGACACTGGGTTTTTGATAGCCAGGCCTCTTAGCCGATCGACGGTCTGTTGGTTTATAGCGAGCACGCTGGATCAGCAGCACAGGGGCAAAGTGAGAGATACTCAGTGTTAACATATAGAGCACTGACTGAGTGGTTTATGTAAGGCAGAGCAGGAATCGAGGAAGTAGACAGACATAGCAGAGAGAGAGAGAGATCAGGTCAGGCTGATTAGGTTGGAGTCAAGATTTAGGACTGTCTTAATCTCAGTGTGGGAACTATTTCTGCAGTATGGGACCTTTGATGATCAGGTACATTTTTCTTTTGTTTGTTCTTAGCAATCTAGAAAATCATGGCGCTAATAGCAGAAGCCTTTGTTATAGTTTTGTCTTCACTGTGACTTTAGCAGATCTCGCTCTGTCCATCGAACAGATGGGACAATGATTCATCACAGAACCAAACAAAACATTGATGGCACATTTACTGTCAAAGAGATAGTAACAGTATTCTGCAGGTGTGAGTCAAACAATAAAAATACAATCTGATTTTACATTGTGAGGATCACATGTTTAAGCTTTTGCTCTCCAGATTTTTATTTGGTAAATTCTGGTAAGATAGTCTGAGGATTCTCTGTTTTACAGTGTTAATGAAATGCAACCCCGTTATACACCATGTATTATCAGTACTATGATTCAAACTGAGACTGGTAACAGTCAAGCTGACTTCCAGACAACACTCAGGGCACAGAGGGAGGTGACTTTAACACACTGTATTACTTGTGTGATTATGCTTCCAGTGTGGGTGTGTTCCTCGTCACTCTGCTAATATGTAGATATTATGTCAATAGAATTAGATTAAACGTGGCTGCTTGTTGTCACACCAGGTACTGTGTGTTGCGTTGTTTTGTTTGGATATTCAGCGGTCAGAGGTGATCAGGAATCAGCTGTGTCACTGCCTCTGATGAGCAGGCGGGATGAATTCTGTACCTGTGTCATGACAAGGATTGTAAAAGTGATAAAAACCATTGAATCAGTTTTGCATATGTAATTGCAATTGTAAATTTGCATGGAATTACATCATGATCCCTCATCACTTGACCTTGATTTTCAACTAAATCTTACTGGGGGATGCTGATGTTGCAGCTCATGAAATAAACATGTTGATTATTTAAACTAAGGCCTGCAGTTAAAGCAATGTCTGGTTTTCTCTTACACTCTCCCTCCCTCTGTGTTTGTGTGTCCACGCTCCCTTGGCCTGCTGTGGTCTGCTGCTCTGCTGGATCCACGCTGCTCTGCTTGTGGTGAGTCCACTGAAACACGCACAGTACTAACTCTGTTTATGAGCTTGGATCCACATCGAGCTGCAAAATGTTGTGTTGCTGTAATTTTACATCACAAAAATATTGTAATATTTCTATTTTACTCATTAAAATCTCTTCTGTATATTTTTTTGCATTAGCCTACTACTAAACGTTAGTGTTGCCATTATGTGGTTGTTTACTCCTCCACTTTTGTAGATCTACACGCTGCCTCACACTATAAGCCAATTAGTTGAGCTTCTGTAATCTGGGTGTGGGTATGTAAGAAGCGTGCGTGTGTGTGTGTGTGTGTGTGTGTGTGTGTGTGTGTATGTGCGCGTGCACAGTGGAAGTTGCCCTGCCTTATGTAATACAATGACCAGTCTGTCCTTTGTGTGTGTCTGTGTGTGTGAGAGAGAAAGAATGAGTTGAGGATGGACAGAATGACTGAGTGAGGAAGAAGTCAAAATCACATACCGGTAATCAATTATCAACAGTTGTAATGTTCTTTAAATAAAAATAGATAATGTCTATAGAAATGGTAACAAAAATTGTTTTTTTTTTCAAGAAAAAGAATACAAATGACAACACTACAAAAACATATTATCAACAACAAAATATTTAAAAGAAACCAGCGTGATCAGGTTTCATAACAAATTGAGTTTAAGTTGTTTTCAGTTAAAAGGAACATTTAACTTTAGATTATAAAACCTAGATTTAATTTATTGAAATCTTTCGATGGTGGAAGAGAAGAGTGGCCAGAACAAACATCTGGACTGAAACTGCAGAAATAACTGGACAGGCCATCTTCACGCTGTAGTGACCCGGTCTGACCTCTAGAGGGAGCCGCCTCGCCACACTGCCGCTGCCACATCTGCATCGACCCTCCCTCCAACGAGGACTGACAGCGCAGACGACCAATCACAGCTCAATATCTAATACAGTAATCCCTGCGAGCCAATCAGAGGCGGCTAAAAGATGTTTTCCACTGTATGGGGCGGGGCTTAGCGATGACGGACACGTCTGCTTTTGAGCCTCGTCCAGATTGTCGGTGCAGACCGTAGTGAGATTTTAGGAGGCTGAGACAGACGGACGGTATTTTAGGAAGAGACCGGAGCGACAGGCCACGTTTGGACACGTTCCCCACACTCATCGTTGGAAATATTAACAGGTAACGTTTGAATTTACCTAATTTTAAATCACGTGATTTATATATGAGCGACCGCCGGGTCCAACGCTTTGTGGGAATTTTGCGTTTTAATACAAACATGCTTTTCGGTAAATAAATAGTTCCTAGAGATATACTGACAGCCACAGTGAGTAGAAGCTGTTTAACGCAGTCAAACAAACAGCACGGAGCTCTGTGGGGTCCGTTACTCTGGTCGCAGTCCAACCTCCGATGTGTTCATGGCGCCTCTTCTTCTCCATGTTATCCTGTTATCATCTCTCCACTACCTTCACATCCCGCCGCGCTCCAGCGGTTAGCATCCCAGGTTTCACGGGCGTAGTTAAGTTAGCTTCGGCTCCACTCACGTGTTTTTGAAGTTGTTTGCCAAATGAACAGCGCGGTGGACGGTGGTGCAGGTAGTAACGTTAGAGGCTTATTTCCTGGTGGAGGTGAAGTCTACCGTTACGTTGACGGTGGGTTCACCGTTAGACCATGCTAACGTTACGTTACGTTTTTAAAACACTGTTCAAACATCCGCCTCCGTGTCTGCGGGACCGGGACACTTCATGTAGCTGCTGAGGTAAACGGGGAGAGAGGAGGAAGCATGGGGCTGCTGGGAAACACTACTACATCTGATCTAACGTTACACCGTGGGATGTGGTGGTGGGTTTCCATGTTACCTCAGTTCCCTGTGTCCAGGAGCAGAGCTGGGATGGTCTCCACTCTCCACATATGGCCTCATGTTGGGGAAATCCAGACTCCTCTGGCTGTTGTTTGTGCACTGATTTTAAATGAAGTGTCCTATGTTACTGTGTTGGTAAAGTGGAGCATGAGATAGGAAATGACCATGAAGAAAAGATGGGGGTTGAATTCGTATGGATATGAATCAAAAAGGAAGACACATTGCAATCTATATCTGAGTCTTTTTCTTTATAAGCTACATCAGATACTTGTTGATGTTGATGATGATGTCAAGCATGGCACATTTCTGCAGTAAAGGATAGGTTTTCTTGGGGGGAGGTCTTAACATGGATTTTGAATTACCTGAATTTAGTTTTGCTTCAGATTTCATGGCTACTGATGTCTCACCTTCTGACTGCACTGCTGCTGACATGATACGGTACCTTACAGGTTGTGTTTCCCACGCGGGCTCATTGAAGTCACACTCTGACAGAAGGCGAGCGCCCCAGTAGTTCTCAGGCAGGCTAACAAACTGAGGTGAGATTGTGTTGACGTGTTAAAAGTCAGTGGCAGTTGGCAAACACAGTAATTACATAAACTAATTTAATTTCAGTGCGTTTAATCAGTTCATTATGGTGGTAGAGTCAGGTAATGTTAAAGCGGTTTCTGTTAAATCTGGTCCTGATCGGTGTCAGTGGTTGATTTGAGGCTGACAGACTAGGGACCCTGGCATTGCACTACTTACTAACAATCACCCTTAAATTCACCTCTAACTTTGTGTCTGTGTGGCCAGTACCTGTCACCTTGATCAGCACAGCTCGGCCTCGGGGCCAGTGGACTACTTGTCCCTTCTCCTCGGAGGACAGGGTAGGTAGGTGAGGTAGAAATGGAGGACAGGAGGGCAGGGACAGAGTCAAAGACACTGTTGGTGTACTTTATACCTTGACAGTACTATATGTTTTCTCTCATTGTAATAGTTGCATAGGATAGAAGGACTGGAACACGCCAGCTAAAAATAACAGATTGTGTTTTGGTTTCAGGCAAACCGCTAAAATCTGTTTGTCATGACAGCTGCATGCTAATGTTGGATTTGAAGAACTGGACTGTAAACTTAAAAGCTAATCCCAGGGGTGATGTTCTGACCTAAACCTCTCTATAGGAGCTGAGGTGGAAACCTAGTGGAACTGAACTGTGAGCTACAGTCATGTCAGTTTTTCTAGTCCTGCCAACAGTTCACAAGATCCATGCTTGGGTTCTACCACGTTTTTCGGTTTGGTTTGGTATACATTGTTGTTTTGTTCTATGTCTAGCACAGAAGGCTGTGGTATTTCTGTATCTTGCTTGAATTTTGGTTTAAAGCAAACAAAGGAAAAACATAAACAAGGTCAGAGCAAGAAAATGAATAGTTCGATTCCACTGGTGGCCCTTTGCTGCATGTTGTCATTTCCTTTCTCTCTACTGTCCTATCCATTCAAGCCCCCCCCCCCCCAAAAAAAAAAATATATATACTGAAAAAGAAAACAACTTAATGGGAAGTCTCAACAATCAAAACACAAGTCAATAATGCAGTTCAGCGCAGACTGTAGACCAAACACTTCTCTTTACACAGTCTCAGCAGCGATTGAACATTGTAGGTCTCACAAAGACATTCTTTTCTGCAGGCCTATTGTACTTTATTGTATTGTGTTACAGGTTTTCAGGTTACCTGGTAGGGCAGCTCATCAAGGTGCACTTTCAGCCAAGTACAAGAAAAACCACTTCAGTAGCCTATAGGTTACCATCAGAAACTCTATACAGATAAAAATATATATGGCCACAGAATAGATGCATCTGAGCATTTGTACTGGACTCATTTTTCTAGCAGAAAGTGTCTATACACACTGCGGTGAGTACACACTGTATGTGACTCTGCTTCCTGTCAGGCCTTTCTCTGTGTGTATAGTTTATCTATAATCATCAGCACCATGTTCATTCTCAGACTCCCAGGATGTGTAGAACAGTAGCAGCTCTGTCAAACCCACTAATGAGAAGCCTTAATTGGTTGTTCTGGTGGGAGAATCTGCTCATTAAAGGAAGCTGGAACTAAGTCTGGCTTAGCTAGAATGAGAGCACCTTTTGGTTTTTCTTCTGTACATTGCCGTTGTCATTTCTAGTCTCTTGGTTCGTTTTTTTGAATGTTATGAAATTATGCTTTTTGAATGTGTTTGCAGTAGGTTGGCTCCTCCCAGTCTGAACTTTGTCTTAAACACTGTAAATGAACACAAGGAGGAGGAAGTAGCAATAAAATGGAGAATGAAGATGACAGTAGAATTACAGTAATGTAGATGAAACAGGTGCACTGTTGATTTCCTTGTCACTTTTTTTGCATCAGTCAAAAGAAAACGCGGCATTTCATATGATCTTTGTTCCTCGCTCCCTCTTGTTGAAGGGTGAGGGGGAGACGCAGAGAGGAAAAAATAGGAAAATGTAAAAGTGGCGATGCAGTGACCAGAGGAAAAAAGGAGGGAAGGCAGAAATAAATGGAGAGGAAGTGAGTAAGAGTGAAAGAGAGACTGAGTGAGAGCGACAGAGAGAGTGAGAGATATTGCTTAACCATTCGGAAAGGCTATGGGAACATCCCTGTGTGTGTGTGTGTATGAGAGAGAGAGTGAGACCCTGTGCAATCAACAGGAGTAAAACACGTCACATCAGCTCAGACACATCCAGACAGTCCCACTGTGTCACATCAGTGTGATTGACAGGTGTGAGTGTGTGTTTTTTTTATTTTTTAGAAAAGTAGCATGTACAGAAAAAATCATCCTGCAAAGCTGAAAGTTGCCAAATCCAGTTGTGTTTGCTGTGTTCCAGTCTGTGAAGGTGGTTGTAACCACACAGCACCATTCAAGGCTTTCATCTCGGGCACAGTCACAACAATTACTAAGGTATATGTTGTACAGTGTAGCAGTCAGCCGTGATCACAGAGTATTAGCCTGTTGCTTTCAGAGCAGGGTCGGGATTCACACAGAGAAGATCAGAGAGGCATGGATGAATGGAAACTGTAGTGCAGTGCTCAGCTTATTACAGCCACTGAGAGGAGGAGGGGGGGAGGAGGGTGAAAGAGGGATAGAGATGTAACGGATGAATAATGGAGGTCTGCGAAATGCCAAAAAATGTAAATGAGAAAACAATAGAGCATAAAAAGCAGGATAATAGTTATCTCTCGAGGTTTGAGTATAGAGTAAAAGTTTTACAACACATTTAAATTCTAAATATGAGCATGAATGATTTTTTTTTTTATCAAATGAGAGGATCTACTATGGGCACACTGCCTGTCTCAGCAAGTGTGCGGCTCTGAAAGAGACGACAGAATGAAAAACAGAGGGAGAGAGCTCGGGCCTGTGGCTCTGGCGGGAGGCCAAACATAGTTAAAAACAGATTAATCAGCATCGGGTCACATTCTCACAGAGAGAGGCTGGACAGAGCAGGACCGGGCCGGGCCTTCGTCTCCCGAGGTTCCACATCCCCAGACGGCACCGAGGTCCGTCAGCACAAGAAGCGTCGTGGTTTCAATCTGTCAGACCAAGAACGTAACATCTCCACAACAATCCCATACATAAAAATAATTTGAAGGCAAATTAGCGGGACATCTATAAAATATGTAATTTGTGGTTTTTCACAAGTTTAGGTTTATTTGGCTGTAAATGGCTAGAAAATCCCCAAAACCTAACCATAAGATGCACAACAGCCATGAGGAACCATGCTGTGGTTATTATTGTTAAATAATCATCAAAGACTGAGTTTCATTGGTCGTTAATTTATTCTTTCATTCATTCTTTTATTATATGATTGGTGGATTCATTCATGTGTTTATTTATTGAACAGTTAATTAATTTAATTCATTCATCGTGTGTTGACTGTTCACTCATTCAGCCTGTCAAATAAAAAGCTGGTGAATAAGAGGAGAGGAATCACAGGGAGGAAAAGGAAGTGAGAGGAGTGTCTGGCCCAACAAGGCTGACACAGAGACTAAACTTGATAACTTACTCTCATTAGTTGTTTTTGAGAGACCGTGAAGTTTGTACAACATTTTGGAAAGTGTGTAAAGAACCCAGTGAACTGTGTGTGTGTGTGTGTGCGTGAGCGAGGGGGAGATGCAGACAGACTGCAGGGTCAGTGGACAAGAGTCTTTCCCACAGACCAGAAACATACAGGGCTGCTGTGGAGCTCCAACACTGATGAAGTATATTAAAAGGTTTTCAGGCAAGTCAACGCAGGAACTGAACACATGAATAAATAACACTTAGAGATAATTAAGGTGCAGCCTAGGAGGAAATATTTTATTCCACTTCCATTAGCTTCTGTTATTTTCCCCTAGGCAGTGTTCCGCCTGCCACATTTCCAGTATTCCTCACCATATTTCAGTTCATCATTAGCCACTAGTCGACAAGCCACTGCATGCTCCTGATGGTCATTCGTAATAGTTACATTATCAGCAGGGATCAGTTTTTGTTTCATGTCAGCGGGACAATCAGCAGACAGTGGCTGACTGGTCGGGTTAGCTAACTGATGAAAATGCACCTGCTGATGCATGTAACCAGAATTATGCTATAATGCTAACAAAGTTAGCTAGTTAGCTGGTATGAGCCTGTGAATGCTGTGACTGAAATCAGTTCCATGTTCACTCAGTAACTAACTCCAAACACAGACCTCGGTAGTGAGCTGCTACACTATCTCATCATCATTTTGCATCATCACTGTGACAGGAGAGTTGCACAACAGTTCCATTTTTGGAAAGCGGTGTACAGGCTGTGGACACACTTGTGAAATTCTTGAGTGGACCCTAACAGTTTTTGCAACTCTGCGATTTCTCAGCGGGATAATAAAGTTCTCTGTCTGTAACTAGAGAGTAGGGAGGGATGCTGGACACTGCCACGGTGTCTGGTTTTCATGGAACAGATACACATTTTCTTGCATTTGTAAATAAAGTGCAAATGGCAGATGTTCATAAGGCAACAAACTATGAATCTGAAGCATTGAAAGACTAATGGGAGACGTTTCATCATTGTTTCATCTTCTATCCACAGCATGGGCAGATAATGTAAAAAACAAATTCTAGCCTTTATAAAGATGCAATGGGGCATCGCGTGGCGTAGTGGTTAGAGCGGGCGCCCCATGTATAGAGGCACAGTCCTCGCTGCAGTCGGCCCTGGTTCGAGTCCTGCATCGGGCGCCATTTACTGCATGTCATTCCCCCTCTCTCTGCCTCCCCGTTTCCTGTCTGTCTCAACTGTACTATCCATAAAGGCATAAATGCCCCAAAAATATATACTTTGAAAAAAAAAAAAAAAAAAAAAAGATGCAATAAAGAAATTGCATTAAAGGGATATTTCAACATTTTGGCAAATTTGCCTATTGTCATAATCCCTATAGTCTTAGGAGTAGGTTCATTATTAGGGCTGACCCAAAAAATTTGAAGCTTCGTTCGTTGCCATGGTAATCGATCATGAAGTCCGTGATCAATTTTTTTTTTCTTCCTTTTTTCCTTTTTGACACCAATTCTCACCTGTTGTCGCCACCGCCGCCGCAGGTCACAACTTGTCCACCGAGTGTTTTGGAGTTGTTGGATTGTGTATTTAGTTTGATGTCTGGTCTGGTCTCTGCCCAGCTGATCTCAAAACAGCTTGCACCGACAATTAAAGGTAATGAACCTTCTGCTAAGGCTATAGGGATTATGGCAATGGGCGAATTTGCCAAAATATTGAAATCTCCCTTTAATTTTCAGATGCTAGTCAAACACAGGTAGGCAAATAGAGCAGACCAGACTCCACCTCTCTATGTACTTGTTGACCTGCTGACATAGATCATGTGTGGGAAACACTGATGTCATTTTCCTCATGATTGGTCAGAGAACACAACTGAAGAGCAGGATTGGACAGATGTTCTTCTGTGGTCATTTCCTGTTTTTATGTTGACAGATTTCTAATGAGGGAGACAGACACACACACACACACACACACACACACACACACGCTGTTAAACATGAAAATTGATGATAAAGATACAGTAACCAAGGGAAACAGGAAGAGGGCACACTTCCTGTTTCCTGGTTAGGGGTCAGAGGTCATTAACTGATACCTAAGTAAATACTTGTGGTCATATCAATGAGGGAAAGAGCCGGTTGCTGCAGCGTTGTCACATGACCGTGTGAGTGGGTGTCAACACGTCCTCACAGCGATGGAGAAAACAGGATGATGCTCTAAACCAGGACATCTTGTGTGTTCACCAGGGGAGGGCTACTTTTAGAGTCAGGGTGAAGGTTAGGAGTTTGGAAACGTTTGCTAGGTGATGTACTATAAGTGAGTCCTACTTCTGCACTTTGTGATCAGTCAGTCTGCTAACAGAAAAGCTTTCAGTTTGTTCTAATCCAGTGGTTCCCAACCTTTTTTGGCTTGTGACCCCATTTTGACATCACAAATGTCTGGCAACGCCGTCAATTAAGATGCGTCAGCTCAGATATTTTTTTTCATTTGAACTTGATTTATATTCGAGAAAGTGAAAGTATAGAATACATTTGTTTAAGATTGTGTGTGTTTTTTTTAAATCATAATTTTGAAAAGAATAATAATTAGTTAAAAAAATATTTTAATTAGTTTTTTTTTTTAAATTATTATTATTATCAATTACTAGACATTTCAGGTGACCCCATTTGAATTCCAGGCGACCCCACGTGGGGTCCCAACCCCAAGGTTGAAAAACACTGTTCTAATCAATACTTGATGATCCAGATGTTTCTCGCTCCATCATCTGCTCTAAAAATGAGCCCATGAAGTCATTTGTTTTGCCAAAGCACCTGTTGCTACCAGCCTCTATGGGATGCACGTCGCCATAGCAACACCACACCCACTGCCAGAATGCCTAATGCCTGCTTTCTTCTTCTCTTTTCCTCCTGTGTTTTCAATCCCTCTCTCTCTCTCTCTCTCTCTCACACATGGTGAACTGTATCTCCTCATGTGCGCCGCTGTGACCCACCCATACTTTCACTCTTTGTCTCAAACACACTCACACTCGCACAGACAGGGCCGCTCACGCCTGACTGCTTTAATCGCTGAATAGGGGAGTTTAGCAGTTAACAATAGTAGTTATGAGCTGACCCATTATTCTCTCTCTCTCTCACACACACACACACGCACACACAAACCCTGAAAGAGAGAGTGAAACTCGGGGATAGAATCCGATCAAATATATATTTTCATTTTATTGAATTTCAATGGTTAATGCACTTCTTTTCTTGCATCATTTTGTATTCACCATTGTTCGCTGATAGAGGACAATCATCATAACTCTGATATGTGTATTTTAAGGGAGTATGTAAGATAATATTGATTGAATTATTGACAGCACTCTAGGGTAAAAGCTCTGGACTAGATTCAGAAAATACAAGCACCAAGGCCGGAAATTTACATAACTCAAAAACACACAGACAGATAGATAAATACTTTATTTATCCCAAAGGAAACTCAGTTTCTCAGCTGAATCAATCATCAATCATTAACAAATCAATTCATAAAATAGTGCATAGAGACTAGTAAAAGAATAATTAAAATGAAGAATTAGAGTAATGGGTAATACAGTAAATGATTAAAAAAAAAAAAAAGATAGAGTGACAATAAATAGCCGATGATTGAAGTAGATCGTAGTGTTCGTTGTTTGTACATAAAACAAACAGATGAAGAACTCATTCTGTCCTCCTGAACATCGTGATGAGCATTTATTGTAATTTCTCCTGTGCTGTGTAATAAGTGACCAAATCCAAACAAAAGCGACAGATGAAGCCGTCATGAAAATAGTCATTATTTGCTGATGCTGACCCATTGTAAGAGAGCACCACAGCATTATTAGCACATTAGCGGTAAATGGATTTGTATTGGGCCCTGCAGAATGGAAGTTAGGACGAGGAGCATAGACGTGAATGGAGGGTCCTAATGTGGTGTAACAGAAGGAGAGCAGCAGACAATAACACTTTGGAGCCGACACTAATAACACAGTCAGAGAAATAACGACACGGTGCTGCTGGCTGGAAGCTGACCTTTCATTTACTATCGCACAAACTGAAGGCAGCCAAGAGACAGCGGGGTGAGCCGGTGTGGCTTGAGTCAGGTGTAGATGGGAGGACTCAGGACAGACAGAGTAAGATGAAAGGATGAATGGACAGACAGACAGGCAGACACACAAACATGCACAGGGATTATCCTCTGTGTAATCCTCAGTGTGAGGGTCAGAGTGCAGTGTAAAGGGACAGGCATGTTCACACCAGCAGGGTGTGTGTATGTGTGTGTATGTGATTGAAAACATGAACTCATAGCTGCTACAGTAGTGTATTTAACGCTAATTCTCTGAGCACATGTTTACATATGTTTTAGCATCCCTTTATCTAGGTGTGTGTGCACATATCTGTGGATTTGATATGTAAATATATGTCTATGTGTTTGGTACATATATAAGTGTGTATGTGTCATTGCGTGACAGATGGACAGTTTGTAGAAGAGAACAGCACAGATTAGGATTCTCCCACTTTGTGTGGGTATTCAGACCAAACTGGGCCTCAGTAGCTGTCAGCTGTTGGACTGTTGCTGGAGTCGTTGATAAAGCTGTTAGCCTGTTGCGTCAGGGCTCAACATTTGGGATGTCCCAGCGTGATCTGCAGGATTTTTAGGCCCAGGTTTTTAATTCATTAGTCTCAGTTGTGTGAAAGCCAATCGATTTCCATTGCTCTTATTTGAACCCACTGCACACCAGCTGTCAGAAATAACCTCTGGATTAAATGAGAAGTTTCTCAGCGCACGGCATTGATGAGCGTGTCAGCCAACGACATGAACAATGAAGTGATGAAGTGGTAGTTTATGCATATTTAAAGGTATAGTTCAACATTTTGGCAAATTTGCCTATTGCCA